>NW_026988433.1:1205000-1805000 GCF_030222135.1 Aotus nancymaae | reverse complement strand
CAACTATCAAATACTCACAAACCTAGTTTACAGAGGGACTTATGGAGGGGCAGTGATGCAAATCCAGACCATTCGGTTTCCACATTCATAGCCACCATAGTCTTCTGCTCAACTGCAGAAGTACCGGGGTGAAGCTGGCCATGCTGGGCTGGTGGGGCAGGTGGCAGTGGCCACCACGGAGGTGGCTGTGGGACTCCCGAGGGGCTTCATGCTGTGGACCTTGGTACCAAAGTTGTGCTTAAAATTCAATTCCACACGTGACTTATTCCAGGATTCGAGTTCTGTATGTGTTTTCAGTGTACATTCACTAAAAACAGATGAGAAACTTTGCCTCAAACTGATCGCTCTGCCTAAGACCAGGAAGAAGATGTGGAATGTGGAGGGGCCGGGATGGTGGGACGTGGAGTGTGACTGACTTGTATTACTGGGAACGTTACAGTGAGAAGTCCTGAGACAGCGTGGTGTGGGGATGCTGCTCGTACTCAGGTGCTGACCTCAGATGCCAACACAGATGCCCACACTGGACAGGTGCCCATCCCAGCCAGGTGTTCACACGCAGGGGCTCACATTCAGTGGCTCACCCAGGCAGATGTTCACACTCAGAGGCTCACCCGGACAGGTGTTCACACTCAGGGCTCACTCTCAGGGGCTCACCCAGGTGGGTGTTCACTCTCAGGGGTTCACCCAGGCAGGGGCTCACACTCAGGGTCTCTCATTCTCAGGGGCTCACACTCAGGCTCACATGGGCAGGTGGTCACACTCGGTCTCTCATTCTCAGGGGCTCACACTCAGGGACTCACGCGGACAGGTGGTCACACTCAGGGGCTCACGTGGGCAGGTGGTCACTGTAAGGTTTGTTCTCGCCGAGCTTAAAACGGAAGAAACTGAGGCCAGCACAAGAAGATCCAATGCGAAGGGTTTATTCAGGCTCCCGGATGAGGTTCTGTGGTCCGACAGGAGGGGCCAAAGTCGCACAGACTCCTCTCAGGCACGGGGTTTTATAGGGAGTGAAATAGCTCAATTGGTTGTGGAAGAGCAAGACTGTCACCGGGTAGAATTACAAGCCTTCAGCCAGGACTTGGCTTGCCGTTGGTTAGAATTACTCGGCTGCCATTGGCTAGAAAGGCTCGGCTGCTATTGGCCAGAAAGACTTGGCTGCTATTGGTTAGAAAGACTTGGCTGCTATTGGCTAGAAAGAGGCTAGGGTTGCAGCACCTTGTTTGCATACTGGGCTTTTTAAGGGAAGGTCAGGCTGTGCGGGCATGGGAGAAGGGAACATGCCTGAGCATGTCTGAGCTTGCCCGAGCTTGTCCGGGCTTTAGAAAAAAGTGGAGGGGTCTGCATCTGTGCTCCCGGCAAGGCTACCGGCCTTACAGTCACACTCAGGGTCTCCCATTCTCAGGGGCTCACACTCAGGGGCTCACCAGACAGGTGATCACACTCAGGGTCTCCCATTCTCAGGGGCTCACACTCAGGGGCTCACCAGACAGGTGTTCACACTCAGAGTCTCCCATTCTCAGGGGCTCACACTCAGGGGCTCACCAGACAGGTGATCACACTCAGGGTCTCCCATTCTCAGGGGCTCACACTCAGGGGCTCACCAGACAGGTGTTCACACTCAGGGTCTCCCATTCTCAGGGGCTCGCCTGGGCAGCATGGGGGCTCAGTACCACACTTTTCACCTGTAGATGCTTTCAGGCCTCAGCAGCCTTGCTCAGCAAAGTGTGGGAGAAAGGGGGGCATTTAGAGAACAGAACATGGGAGATGTTATGTGACATACCCCTCCTCTTCCTCCTGTCATAACATCAGGATTCCCCTGAAGAGAGAGACCTGGACTTTGCCCCAGCCACTGGCATCACCAGTGAACATGTGACCTAGCCCTGGCCAATCAGAGTCGCACACAGCCTCATCATGGTGATTGGATAATATTGGCGTGACCAAATCAAGCCAATCATAGTCTCAAACATTCTCATCACAGTGATTGGATAACATGTAACCACATGACCACATCAAGCCAATCGGAGTTAGACACCCTCTCCTCTCAGTGATTGGGTAAGAGGTTGACACATGACCAAATCAAGCCAATCAGAGATGCACATCCTCCTCCTCGCTGCGACTGGCTATGAATGGCCACAGAGACTGATTTTTGTTTTGGAAAACGATGCAAATTTTCCTTTTTAAAATTGAATTATGTAAAATAGTCTATGGAAAGGAAAAAAATAAGTGACAGGTGATAAGCTAATATCTCAAACATGGAGCCCTGAGTTAATCCAGCCGCTGGAGCCTCCCTGAACCCTGGCTGAGCCACTGGCCCTGGAGAGTGCAGGACCATGTCCACCAGGCCTCCCTGCAGCTCCGCGGCCGACTACGGGCACCAGCCATTCTGAATGCCAAGCACATGCGCCTGGTGAATTCCTCCAACACAATCCAGCCGTCCATCGTTTGTTGCTGCACCAGTGGCTCTGCCACTCTGAGGTCGCTGGAGGGGAAGGACCGGCCAAGCCTGATGGGTTAGGGGAGAAGCTGGCGGATTCTCCTCTCACCAGGATGGCCAGGCCAGGCCTGCTGGAGCCGGAGGGAGGCCGATTCCAGGACCAGTGTTCTTTCCTTGGAAAACACGGCATGAGTTTCCTCACATCGCTGACCATTTCCATGAGAAGGAGGCTCTTAGTCTTTCCAGGCTCTTCAGGAAACAGATTCCATGCCTCGCCGATAAACCAGCTCCAGGTCTCACCATCCTCGCTGCCAGGCTGCCTGGTTGTGTCTGGCCTTGCACGACCACCTGGCACCACAGGTGCATGCTGTGCTGTGTGGTCACCAATTGCTGCCCCCCTTCCTTGGTACGTGGTGAAGCCACATTGCCCAGCCTGCCTTGCAGGGCGATGTGGTCACATAGTCGCATTCTCATTAATAGATGGGATGGAACCATTTCTGGTCCAAGGAAGTGTGACTACCGCCTTTATGCTGTCTTCTCCATTCTCCTAGAAGGACACAGACATAAATGAGATGGTGATTGACAGCACAGAAGGAGCGTGAGTCTCAGAAACACACCATGGAAGAGAGTTACCTGCCTGATAACCCCTTGGACTGCCATAAAGGCAAGAGATAAACTTCTATTGTATTTGAGTCATCACGTATTGCATGAATGTGTGCGGTTGTTTAAAGAGAGAAACGTGCTTACTGACAAACACCACGTGTTGAGTATTTCATACATGCAGAACATTGTGCTAAAAGCTTTGCATACACAGCGTTGCCTAAGCCTCGAAAAAACCTGCAGACCTGGGAACTGTTATTTTCTCACTTTAGAGATGAAGACATTTAGGTTTAGAGAGGTTAAACTTGCCCTGAGTCACACACCTACTAACGAATAGAATCGGAACTCCACAGCTTGGGTTCTCGGTGCCAGCTACAGTGCCCTCAGAGCAACACGACGAAGTATTAGCCGTGAAGCTATTCTTTCTCCCTGCTCCTTCTGGCAGGGAGGCGGCTTCCCTGGAGCTCCCTGGAGCAGCAGGCCCCAAGAGGGTGGGCGGACAGGAAGGGAGGCATTGCACTGCAAGCTCAGCCTGGGTTGGGACCTGCATGTCAGTCAGGAATCTCGTCCTGCAAATGCCAGAAACCCAGCTCCCACTGGCCTACACAGAAAAGGCCACGTGTCTGCTGTTGAGCTACCCCAGCATTCCAAGCAAGCCTGGATCGAGCTGTCTACTGATGACCTTGGGAGTCTCCTTCTCCATCTCTGCCTCTGCTTTCCCTGGAGAGGTAACAGGCAAAAGAAACCTGAGGCTTATGTTCTGAAAGCTAGAGAGCGAAGTGCCCTCTCCTCTGTGGCAGTCACTGAAGACCATCCTCTACACCTGTCACCTTGCAGCAGCAACTAAGGGTGACTGACCTGCCCCTGCCACCCGCAGAAACCACTCGGAGTGACTCAGTTGTAAATGCTGCTGCCTAAGCAACCAGTGTGCACCCAGGGAGGCAGCAGCTGGAAGGGAAATGCAGAGAGGAGCTCTGGGGGTTCCGGCTGGGGAGAGTGGTCGGCTGACAGCCCTCCAGCCACGATGTGCAGTCTCCCGTTCCGTGCCCCCTGTCCCCACCTGCCCCTGCTGAGGAGTCTGAGAGCTTAGTCCTTGGGGTCAGCCTGTTCATCCCGCGTGTGTGCAGACCTCGCGAGCTCCTGAAGGGCTGGAATTCTTGCAACTTCAGAGTCTCAGTTACGTCTGGCCTCAACCCTGAACGCCTCATGTCAGGCTGCTGCTTTTGTCTGAACTCGCAAGAGCCACTGAAGGCAGAGATTTGGTGACTTCATTCAACAAGGTTCTTAAGCACCCCACGTGCTGGGCTCTGTCCTGTGCATGGGGATGCAGCCCCAGGAGAGCCGTGGCTCTGCTCTGGTGGAACTTATGTTCTGGTCCAGTGGAGAGACATACAAGTGTGTGAGAAAACGAATGGGATAATCCTCAGCTGTCGGAAGGGCCGTTGATGAAACCGAATGGACCCTGTGACAGTGTGATAGGGAGAGGTCATTGTGAGCTGGGGCAGCAGGAAAGATCTCCTGGAGGGTGTGACATTGGCACCACCAAGGAGCCAACGGCATGCAAACCTGGGCAAGCGCATACCAGGCAGGGGCATCGCCAGGGAAAGGTCGTGCAGCAGAAACCAGCGTGGCCACGTGAGGAGCAGAAATGAGGTCGAGGGCAGGGCGATGAGGCCAGAGCTGCAGCAACTCAGCCGGGGTCAGGCCCCATGTGCCTCACAGGCAGGGGAAAGGGCCGAGTTTTTGCTAAGTGCCCTGGCCGCTGGTAACATGGTGAGGCAAGACAGGGTGCAACATGCTCTGTCCCCCGAGGGGCCTCCCAGGCTGCTGCAGGCAGGGTGCGCTGCAGAGGGAGGTGGGAATGGAAGGAAATGAGCTTGCAGGCTACTGCACTCGTCCGAGCGGGAAATGAGGGTAGCTCAAACTACATCAGAGGCAGTGGAGATGGGGAGGGACTTTTCTTCCAGATCTGTCTCGGAGCTGAGATTTTCAAATGGATTGGCTCTGGGGGGAGAAAGAGCGAGAGAGAACTGATCTCATGATTTCGTCCCTGAAGAGGAGGAAGCAGGTTTTGGGGCGGTGCAGGTAGGCTGATGGAGAAGCGTGGTGACAGGCTTTCATGCAAGTGTGGAAGCCTTGGAAAGGCCTACACATTCTCTGGAAATGAGTTGCTCATGATTCCAGTTAATTGTCCACAAAATAATGCAAGGTTTACAATAAATTATACTTCCCAGCTACTGGGAGACCAGGCTGGTAGGAATGAACGGAGCCCACCTCCGATGCGGGACTGAAGCACATGTTCATTGTTCTGAGCTGAAGGGAGCAGCCTGGCTGGGCAGAGCACATCCCTGGGGAGAGGCCGCTGTTCCCTGCTGTGCCAGGCGGGGTGACTGGCAGTTGATAAATAGCCCTGGTCCTAACAAAGAGCCCTGGAGCGGGAGCCGGCACAGTCGTCGTGCCATTTATCTTGAGGCTTTCGGGGAGGGAAAATATGTTTTAAAAGCTGCCAGGAAAAGGACAGTTATTAATGAAACTCTTCTATCAGTTCTTCAGTCGTTTGCCAAGCAGAGAGACGCTGACATACAAGAGTGAGGCCAGGCGGGCTTTGAAAAAGGTTGGGAAGGTGGCCAGGAACACGGCGTCCTCCCTCGGCGGTCACTGGGTCCGCAGGCCGTGGATGCCCTCTCTGAGGGAGTTAGGGCCGCTGCGAGCTTCATTCACCTGATCTGCGGGAGCCCAGGACCCACACTCATGACACAGAGGGGCCTTCTCGGCAGCTCTCGGGGGCACGCCCATCACCGAGCAGCCACGCTCCCATCTCTGGTGCCAGTGGCTCCACCCGCAGGCCCAGGCGACAGCACGGACCTCAGGATTGCGCGGGGCGCCTTCTCCCAGGAGGCCCAGACGTCAGCAGTGGACACACGACTCTGCAGACCAACTCACTCCTGGATGGAGAGGCCCGACGCTGTGAGGGTGACGTCCTCACTCAGGCTGCTGGCAGCATGGACAGCTGCTCTGCATGAGGGGACCCAGGCCCAGCTCGTCCCTGAAATCCAAACCCGGCAGACCCCGGCCTGCCATCAGGGACACTGATTCTAAGGTGGAGGGAGGTTTCCAGGAAGCGGGAGTCTATCTGGGGAAAGAAGCGAAGGCCAAGCCCAGGACGGTGCATGTCACAGAGGACAGTGCGCTGCAGGCACAGGCACGTCTGGCCCAGACGGGCACAGGACAGAGGACGCAGGAAGCGGAAACGGTCAGCGCTGCTGATGCCAGCGAAGGTCCTGAAAACTGACTTGGTCCATTTATGGAGAATTGGGGTTGAATTAATGATAACAAAGCAGTTCTTTTAAGTTACTGATCTGAGGGGAAAATGAAATATCCAGATGAGGAAAGTCCCGTGGTCTCCGCCTCAGCTCCACGGGGAACGGGGCTCAGGTGAGCTCGGTAATGTCAGCAGCCAGTCTCTGAGGGAATCCCAGTGGGTAGAAAGGGGTGCCTGTGGGTGGAGCAGGCTGAGGAGAAGCAGATCCTGACCTTCCCTATCAGAGGTGACCCCTTGCGAGGAAGCATCAGGAAGTGGAAACACGGGCGTCTCATTTGGAGATGGGAAGACAGGCAAAGCAAGAGGCAAGGAAACTAAACCAATAAAAGGCGGCCCTGGGGGCCCCGCGCAGGGAAGGGGAGAAGCCCACTTTCAGAGCTGTGGAACTCACCAAATTGGGTGCAAATGCAACTTCTTTTTGAAAGGTAGAAACAAAAATATTAAAAGCACGAGTCGGTGAGAACCGTGACCACCAGCCCACGTGACTCGAGGAAGAGATTGTAATTCATTCGCTCCCCTTGACCTCTCCCCTCCACAGTCTCCCTGGGCTGGGGCTGAAATTCCCAGATGACAGCTTTGAAATGTGCCTGCTTCCTCCTGCACTGCCCCGTGCATATAATTTAAATTGTCCCGATGGGGTCTACTGCCTGAGAGTAGCATGCAATCATCCAGATACTTTGAGCATCTGGAAGTCTATAACAGCTGGAGAATCTAATCTTGAAGCACTAAATGAGGTAAAGCTTGGGTGAGACAAACACCACAGGCCGCATCTTCCCCTCCATTATTCATGAAACGAGCTCATTATAACTGTGGGTTGCCATGGTAACAGGCAGTAGAGAGACAATTCTAAAAAGCTGGGAGAAGATATTTTATAACTAAGGGGTTTTGGTTGCAAGCAACTGAAACCTGGTTCTTGATAGCTTAAACCAAGTCTTTTCATTGCAATTGTTTGTCAGCATTGCGGGGAAGCCCCGGGAGTGCTGACAGCCAGCACTAGGGCCCCGCGGTGCCATCAAGACCTCCATCTCTGCCTTGGGGGCGCTGCCTTCCGCTCTGCTGCAGTCATTGCTGGGCTCCACGTGGCAGCCCTTGGAAGCCTCAGGCTCAAATCACCTTTAATATTAGCGCGCGAAGACTCTAAACAAATAACGGCCAACCACTGACAACAATACCACCAAGGCAAAATACGGTAAAGAGGGGCCGGATAGAGTCTGTGGGGCTCAAGGGAGGCACCCAAGAAGGGCATCTCAACCAAGACCTGAAGAATAAATACGAACTGTACTGAAAACGGGCCCAGGAGCACTCGAGGTCAAGGGAGTTATAGGCACAGAGGATTTAGGGCTGGGAAGATCTGGAACCATTTGAATAACTGATTCCAGGTCCTTGGTAGGAAATGCTCAGGATGCGCCTGGGTGACACGGTTTCGCTCTGTGTACCCCCCAAACCTCGTGTTGAATTATAATCCCCAGGCTTGGGGTGGGGGCCTAGTGGGAGGTAATTGGATCGTGGGGGTGGTTTCTAATGCTTTAGCACCACCCCCCGCGCTGTCTTGGGGTAGAGTTCTCATGAGATCTGGCTGTTTGAAAAGGATGCAGCATCTCTGGCTTTGCTCTCTTTTTCTCTCCTGCTGGCCGTGTAAAGACTGTGACTGCTTCCCATTCGCCTTCTGCCACGAGTGTAAGTTTCCTGCGGCTTCCCTGGAGGCAGAAGCCTGTATAGCCTGCAGAACCATGAGCCAATTAAACCTTTCTTCTTTATAAGCTTCAGGTATGCCTTTACGGCAGTGTGAGAATGGACTAGTACGCTGGGTTATCTCAGTGTCTCACAGATCAAAGATGCTGCCATGGGCTTGTGAAGTGATGTTGCCCAGACACAGGAGCCAGCCTGGTGCCCTCGCTGAACAGGGATGCCTTAATACAACATCAACAAGAACAATGACTGCAATGGATTAGAAGACACAGGCACAACAAAAGCCATAAAACAGAGTCGGAAATGAACATGTGGCCATGACTACCTACCTTGCTGAAATAAAAGGATTATGAGACAACGCTACAAGCAATTGTATGCCAACAAATTCAGAAGCTTAGATGAAACAGAGTCCTAGCAAAACACAGACTACAATAACTGACTCAAGAAGAAATAGAACATTTAAACAGACATAACAAGGAAAGAGACGGAATCCTAGTCAGAACCTCCCAACAAAGAAGACTGCAGGGCAAGGTGGCTTGCCTGGTAAACAGAAAAAACATTTAAACAAACACAAAAAGTTCTCAAACTCTTCCAAAAAAACCAGAAGAGGCAGAAATGCATCCTAACTCATTCTATGAGGCCAGCATTATTCTGATGCCAAAGGCAGACATCACAAGAAAAGATTGCAGATTAATATCCGTTATGAATATTAAATCCTCAACAAAATACTAGGAAATGTACTACAGCTGCATGGTAAAATACTCATACAACATAACCCACCAAGTGGGATTTATCCCAGGAACACAAGGATGATTAAACATACAACGGTTATTTAATGTCATACACAAAATTAGTAGAATTAAAGAAAAGATTACAATTGTCTCAATTAATGTAGAAAAAGCACTTGACAAAACCCAACAGGCTCTTACTATGTAAGCAGCAAAACAAAAGCCAACCAAACAAAAAACCAGCTCAACAAACTAGAAATGGAAGGGAACGTCTTCAACATGGAAAAGGGCATCTAAAAAGAACTGACTGCTAACGTTGTGCTCAGTGTTGAAGGACTGAAGCCTTCCCAGCTAAATGCAAGAACAAAACGTGCCCGCTTTTGCCACCTCCACTCAACATGGTGCTGAAACTTCTAATCATAACAACCAATCGAGAAAATAAAATAAAAGACATACAAATTGGAAATGAAGACGTAAAACTATATTTGCAGATGACTTCATCTTGTTTATAGAAAATCCTAAAGAATTCACACCAAAAAACTACTAAACATAATAGAATTCCATGAAGTTGCAAGATACAAAATCGACACACAAAAATCAGTTGGATTCTTACACACTGGCAATGAATGATCCTAAAATGAAATAAAGAAAACAATTCCATTTACAATGGCACCAAAAGAATAAAATATCTAGAAATAAATTTAATTAAGGAGGTGTAGATTTGCATGCTGAAAACACAACATTAATGAGAGAAATTAAAGAAGACCTAAATAAATGGAAACACATCTCATATTAATGTCTTGGAAAATTTAATATTGTTAAGATATCAAAACTCCCCAAAGTGATCTACAGGTTCAGAGCTTTTTCTATCACAATCTCAGTGGATTTTTCTTTCTTTTTCTCTTTTTTTGTAGAAATGGCAAACCAGATATTAGAATTCATATGGGTTGGAAGTTATGGCAAATAGCCAAAATAATCTTTAAAAAGAACCAGGATAGAGGACTCAGTTTTTTTTTTTTTTCCATTTTAAAACATATTACAGTGCTGTAGTCATCAAAACAGTGTGGTTCTGGCATAAGGATAGACAGATAGACCAATGGAATAGAGAGTCCAGAAATAGATCTGTGCATCCACAACTGAATGACTGACAAGGGTGCAAAGAGGATTCAACAGAGAGAATAATCGCTTCAACAAATGTTGCTGGGAAAACAATATAGTCACATGCAAAGAATGAGATTAGACCTATCCCACTCCAAATACCAAAATTAATACAAAATGGATGAAAGACCTAAATGTAAGGACTAAAAGTATGGACCTTTTGGAAGAAAGATGTGAGTCTTCACGACCTTGGATTTGGCAATGGACTTTTAGCCTTGACACCAAAGCAAAAGAAAAAATTAGATAAAGTTGACTTTAGCAAAAATTAAACCTTTGTGCGTCAAAGAACACTGTCAAGAAAATGAAAAGACAACCTACAGAATAAGAGGAAACATTTCCAATTTATACAACTGCTAAGGACCTAGAATTCAGAATACACAACGAACTGATACAACTTAATAACGAAAAGACAACTCAATTAAAATAAAACTTAAAAACAGGCAAATGACTGGGCTATTTCTCCAGAGAAGATATATAGATGGCTGCCAAGCACATGAAAAGATGGTTAACATCAGGTGTCATTAGGGAAATGCAAATCAGAGCCTCGATGAGGAAGCCCATCACACCTGTAGGATGGTAACATAGCAGTCATAACAACAGCTCACTTCACAAAGGTGAGAAGTGGGTCAGGATGCGGGGGAAGAGGAACTCTCAGGCATTGCTGTATGTACAATGTGAATGTGAAATGGGACAGCCCTGTGGAAAACAATTCAGCACTTCCTCAGAAAGTTAGACATAGAATTACCATCTGAGCCAGTAATTCCACCCCTAAGTATATACCCAAAAGAAGTGCAAATAGGAATTCAAACAGATGCTTGTGGATGAATGCTCCTAACAGCACTATTCACAACAGTCAGAAGTTGGGAGCAGCATGAATGGCCGATTAATGAATACATAAAATGTGATCTGTCCATGCAATGGAACATTTTTCAGCTTTAACAAAGAATGACGCACTCACACATGTGACAGCACGGATGAGCCTGCAGAATATCGCTAAGTGAAAGAAGCCAGGAACAAAAGTCACATATTTCATGATTTCATTAACGTTAAAAATACCCAGAATAGTTAAATCCGGAGACGGCAGAGAAGAGGCTGCCATGGGCTGTGGAGACGGAGGACGGAGGGGAAAATGCTTCGGAGGTGGCTGTTGTGCAATGTTGTGAATGTGCTGAATGCCGCTGAATTGTCCACTTTAAAAGGATTCATTTTATGTTATGAGAGACTCACTTCAATTAAAAATAAGCTGTGAGTAAAAGAATGTGTGTGGGGCGTGGTGCAGAAAATATATATACGACAAAACTTACTGCCACTTCCGGAGGTTGCTAGGATGCCAGTCCATTATGCTGAAAATTGATAAATAACGTGGAAAGCTAAGCATTTATCCTGCCTTCCTGGTATTAGTTGTATTTCATGATAAATCATGGCCTTAGTGGATGAGGGATGGCTCTTCTAAACAGAAGCACTCAAGCAAATAATTCCAGAAGGAGGGAGATAATTAGAAGTTCCAGCAGCTTATTAAAAATTGACTAGGTTAATGTCATCAATAGATGGTAAAACTCTTAAGCGGAAGGTCGACAGAGAAGCTTATATTGAATGGATCGGTGTTGCCGTCTGAACTCACTGATCAATCTCAGCATCACAAAAAGTGGGGTTTAATCACTATGTGTCTCCTGATAAGCTGCAGTACAAAGAATACAGCTTCACCTGCCAAGTATCCATGCACAGACAAAACCTGGATCTCACCAGCCCTGGCGTTTATTTTCAAGCCTGCAGCAATGTGGGAGGTGGGGAGCAAGTTAAACAGCCCGGAGGCATCAGGTAGAGCCTAACAGGAACTCTCTAACGGGACACTTGACTTGCTTTCCTCAACAGCCAGCAGGAGGTGGATCTGTGAAATGGAGTGGGAGGCAGGGGCAGAAAGAGATGTTTCCAGATTTAAAGAGACTTAACAGATAGAGCTTTCGGATACGACATATAGAGTTTGCTTGGATCTGGATTCAAATAAATCGGCTCCTAAAATTCAGCTTTTTCGATAATCAAGATGTTACTGGAAAGGGGTCCTGATCCAGACCCCAAGAGAGGGTTCTTGGACCTCACACAAAAAAGAATTCCAGGCAAGTTCATGGAGCAAAATGAAAGCAAGTTTATATTAGAGAAGTAAAGAAACGAAGGAATGGCTACTCCATAGACCAAGCAGCACCCAGGCTGCCAGTTGGCTAACTTCGCGGTTATTTCTTGATTATATGCTAAACCAGGGATGGATTATTCATGAGTTTCCTGGGAAAGGGGTGGGGATTTCCCAGCACTGAGAGTTTCTCCCCCTTTTAGACCACATAGGGCAACCTTGCATTTATTACCTGTCATGACGCTGGTGGGAAGGTCTTTTAGCACCTGATGTATCATTAGCATTTACCGAGCAGCGAGGACCCCTAGAGGTCACTTTCTTTGCCACCTCGGATTTGGTGGGTTTGGGCTGGCTTCTTTCCCGCATCCTGTTTTATCAGCAGGGTCTTTGTGACCTGTATCTTGTGATATCAGTTCTGTCCGCCTCCTGTCTCATCCTGTGACTAAGAATGCCTAGCTTCCTGGGAATGCAGCCCAGAGGGTCTCAGCCTCATCTTACTCAGCCCCTGTTCAAGATGGAGTCCCTGTGGCTGAAATGCCTCCGAGTAAGTGTTCGTCTTAGTCAGTTCAGGCTGCTGTAACAAAATGCCTGAGACAGGGTGGCTTATCGGCAACAGACGTCTATTTCCCACAGTCTGGTGAGTCCAAAATCCAGGCTCCTGCGGGTTCAGCGTCTCGCAAGCCCCACTTCTTGGTTCATACACGGCGGTCTTCTCACATGATGGGAGGGGCGAGGCAGCGCTCTGGAGTCCCTTGTTAAGGGCACTAATCCATTCACTAGGGCTCCATCCTCAGGACCTAATCATCTCCCAGAGGCCTCCTCTGGTGATTAGTTTTCAACATATGCATTTTGTGGGACACAAACCCTGAGCCCGCTGCACTGTTTGAGTGAATGAAGGAGTCGCTTGTTTTGCGGTAGGCGTGGAAGAAGAGATTCCTTGTTTGGATATACACTGAAGGATTTGGGAATGTGAGGACATGGCTGTGCGATTTGCTTTAAACACTCAACCTCCAACCTGCAAGACATATGTCTCTCCATGCGCTCTACCGGTCCTGTGTCTGGAGGCTGACCCCAGTATCTGCCAATAAAGGGACTCTGTCCTCTGGAGCCCTTTGGCTCGACCAGACGCGAGGGGTAGTGCTCAGAACGCCTGCTCCCCTGCCCTCTCCGCTGGGCTGCAGTTCTGGTCAGGCAGCCACTCCTGCAGAGCCAGCCACGGCACCGCTGGGTGAGGAACTGCCCTCCCTGCCCGAGCAGGCACTGAGGTCTTAGCCTGAGTGCTGAGACCCTGCTAAGATCCCAGGCCTGAAGCCCTGCATTGGCCCTGCAGACCTCCACCTGCCCACGCCTGCGGGAGCTGTGCCAGCATCCGCCTCTCCCCTGCCCCCTGTTTAGAGTCACTTGTTACCTGTGGGACTCTGGCTCTGGGGGAGGTAAAATGTTTGTGGTTGTCGATGTTGAGTGGTGAGTATGTGAGAGTCTTATGTAACCTCTACCTTTCTGTATGTTTTTGAATTTTTTCATAAGCAGAAAGCAAACATAAATATACACACACGCACTGTTTTTTCATTATTGACATCATGAATTTGTGTTTAAAGGTACGCATGAGATGTTTTAGAAGGATACACACCAGATTCCGACTGTAGCTACCTCCGGACAGTGGGACTAGGAGGTAGCAGAGCAGGATGGGGGCAGAGCAGAGCGAGCTGGGAGGTGTCTGGGAACTGGCATGCCAACTCCCCTCCCTTCCTCCTCACGACCCTGCCCACACCTCAGCACCTCCACTCATTCAAAACCACAGTTCAACATCACTCCCTCTGGGGAAGCCTGAACGGGAATGCCATGGGCAGCCGTCCTGCACAGGCCAGCACTGCCCACGCCCCTCATCTTCACAACATGTGACTCAGTGGTCATTCGCATTAATCTCTGTGAAATCCGAGAATTCTCAGCGGGTGATTCTCCACTGTTCTCTGTGAGAATTTCTGTTCCCAGGGCTAGCTTTATGCCGATCCACGTGATAATGTGTGGATGCCAACTAGCTATGAGCTCTAAGGAAGCAGAAGTGTTCATTATATTTCCAGCCTCGTTCACAGTGCCGGGTAAACAGCAGGCCTCCGACACGGGGGCTTCATCAAAGTCCTCGAAATTTCTGCCAGAATCTACTCATTTCTCTGCCATTTAAAATAATGTTAAGTTATTGTTTTAATTTTGTTGCAGATTTTGTTTGATTTTGGGGAAAATGTAGAAAAGCAAAACCTTGAATGTAAGAGAGAACTTCTTAAGCGTGATGTCAGTGAAAATAAGCAAGAGAGAGGTGATGGAGTGACACCGATTTTAACGTCCGAATGCAGAGTGCATCGTCATGACATCGTAAGGCAAGTAAACTGGAGGAAAGCATTTGAAGACAACATGACAAACAACAAGTTTGTATCCTTAATATGTAAAGAGCATATTCAAATCAATATGAAAAACTGATATCTGTATACAACAGATTGGCATGAATAAAAAATTCACGAAAGAAGACACAGGAAAACAACGGAGCCGCAGTGGAAGCAACATCACTAATTACCCAGGATATGCGAACAGAACAAAAATATTTTGTGTTCATTGGGTCAGAAAAGACTAAAAGCTGATACCGATGAGGGTCTGGGAGATGGACCCTCGGGGCCCTCTGGGGGCTGGCAAGTGTCCACCGTTTGAAGCTTCTGGGGGCAGTTTGGTGAAAGTGCGAAAGGCTTTCCTATTTGGAGATGTTTGCTCCATGAAGAAAGCCTGCAAGGACAGGCTCGCAGGACCCAAGATGAGGGCCGAGCCCCACAGGCACGCAGCGCGGAGCTGCTCCTGCTAAGAGGGTGGCCGGAGGCACTCCCGCCCGCACTTCCCCACCCTCGCCTCCCTGTGGGAGCTGTCCCTGCCTCCACCTCCCCCCACGCCCCTATCAGGGTCGTTTGCTTTTTGGTTTACGCTGGAGGAGCAGTGACAACAGACCCGGTCCCTTTACAGGGCAGGGTGTGGGGATGCGCACAGTGAAATGGCACCACGCAGCAGGTCCACAGTCACTGTGAAATGCGCACAGCACAATGTTAAGTGCTTTTCAAAAGGAACTTCTGTGCGTCAGGACTCATTTTATTTCAAAATACATGTATGACATTAATACGTAGAAAATTTTAAAGCTGAAAAAAACGTGAACAGAATGCCCAAAGCGTGCGGCACGGAGGGCGCGCTGCCCCGCACACGCCCCCACTTCGTGCGCACGCCTGCTGCCCCGCACACGCCCCCACTTCGTGCGCACGCCTTCTGCCCCGCGCACGCCCCCACTTCGTGCGCACGCCTGCTGCCCCGCACACGCTCCCACTTCGTGCGCACGCCTGCTGCCCCGCACACGCTCCCACTTCGTGCGCACGCCTGCTGCCCCGCACACGCCCCCACTTCGTGCGCACGCCTTCTGCCCCGCGCACGCCCCCACTTCGTGCGCACGCCTGCTGCCCCGCACACGCCCCCACTTCGTGCGCACGCCTGCTGCCCCGCACACGCCCCCACTTCGTGCGCATGCCTTCGCCTGTGCCCTGCTTTTCTTCCTTTCCTTTCACAGGAAGCTTGTGTCACTTTCACAGCCAGTGAAGCCACGTGTGGTTTCTGTGTTGAGGAGAAGAACCTCCCATCCTTCTGGACGGCAGGTGTCCCTCTCAGCTGAGAGCGGGGCTGTCTGGGGCCGTGACATCCACCAGACTCTCCTGGCCCTAGAGAAGAGCTGTCCGGCGCACGTGCCGGCTGCACCACAGCATCTCCCATGAGCAAGGCCCGCAGGCAGGGGCTGGCTGGGCGCGTGCCTCTGCCCTGAGCTGGAGTCTCCCAGATGGTTGCTGCTTCCCCACCCCGAGGGTCACAGTCTAGCCCACGCTCCAAGGGAATGGAGCAGCTGCCTGCCCCAAGCTTCCCTCCTCTGGAGAAGGCATCTCCTCTTCTCCCTCACGTGCTCCCTGATGAGCGCCATGCTCCTTGACATGGTTCCCAGGATCCGGCTCTTCCGGGGTTCCCACTCCCAGTTCCCCAGTCCTCGCCATCTGTGACCTTCGGCCCCTGCTGACCCCTGCCAGTCCCAGGAGAGGCCACAGCTGACCCCCGCCAGCCCCAGGACAGGCCACAGCTGACCCCCGCCAGCCCCAGGAGAGGCCACAGCTGACCCCCGCCAGCCCCAGGACAGGCCACATCCCAGCCATGAGGGTCGGGGAAGGGGGAGCTGTCTGGCCTTGGGCTGGGTTCAAGAGCAGGGTCAGTCCAGGGACAGAGGCCATTTGTTTGGATGAATTGAGCGGGAAACTGTTTTCTTGTCGGGCTGGGAAGGGTTCAGAGGCTTGTGGTGTCTTTGTTTTCATTCAAGGCTCCAGCTGGAGCCCTGGCAGGAACCAGAGTTCACTCAAGCCTTCATAGAAACGTGCCTTGCAGAGGTGCTGGCCGGGGCGGGGCGAGCAAGGATGGCGTGGAACTCGGAGAGGAGGGCCCACAGTGGACGTGGTCGCCACCTCTGGCCTGAGGAGCAGGGCGGAGCCACGCTGCTGGGTCCCAGGGAGGCCACACGGGGCATTCCACAGAAGCTGGGCCTGGAGACCGAGGGTCCCAGCTCTTGCCCCATGCAGGGAAGGCCTGAGGAATCAACACCCCGACCTCAGCCTCTCTCTCCAGCCCCCTCTGCATCCCAGAGGAGCCTCCATCGGTGGAGCCCAACTCAAGGGAGGCTGGACACAGGGCCCCCGTCACCCTGGGGTGGGTGGAGTTGGGTGGGAAGAGCCGGACAGGGGCCTAGACGGCAGCAGGTCTCACCCAGAGCCACCTGCGGACATCAGGGGCCTCATCTGGGAATGCAGTGCCAGGATGCTCTTGGACAAATGGAGTTTTGGCAACTCTGGACTCTAGTGGTGATCAGCGGGGACTACAGAGCTGTGACCCCAGCTCCTGTCCACACTGACTCTCACGGCCACTGGGCTCTGTCACTTGGTCTCCGGCCTCTGCCTTCGAGTCCGCCATGCCCCACCCAGCCACTGTCATTTGCACCCTGTTGATGAGCTGCGCAGCACGGAGGTGGAAGATCACAGTATCTCCTTCCTCAAACAGCTCTGGTTCCACGAAGCCCGTCATAAGGCGGAAATGCAACATGAATCTGCTGCAGGAAACCAGGAAGCGGCGAGGCTCAGCGCCTTTGGCGAGGAAGAGCACAGAAACGCCAAATATGATTTTTTTCTATTAACTTTATATCCACAGGCTCTTGTCAAGGAGATATCTGATCAGATCCCAAAATGAGCGATTATGAGGGCTCACTGTCAGAGCCAGATGCCTCTGGCAGAGGAATTTAATTTGGAGAAGTGTCCTATCTCAAGCCATGGGGCTGGCCTGCTTTCTGGGGCAGGAGGCCAGCCCACCAGGGAGAGGCTGCTCTGGGGGATGTGTTCCTGTGGCAGAGGCGACCCTCGGTCAGGCAGAGGATCCAGAGAGCTTTGGAGGCTCAGCCCTCAAGGTCCCGAGCATGCGGCCTTTGAGATTGGGGCTGGGGAGTCACAGTGCAGCAGAGCCCAGGGCGTGCAGCGTGGACCGCATGGCCACCGACTGGACACAGAGAGGACAGGCCCTGGAGTGGCAGCATGGCACACCAGGGCACACCAGCACGTGTGCAAAGAAGGGAAAGGTGCCCTCTCAGGACTGTCGAAACGGGAAGATGCCGCCCCTTCTAGGGGAGGTTCTGGAAGAGGCCCCTTCCTGAACTCAGCCAGGGTCAGGGCAGGCACCTGGGACCAGGTGCTGGCGGGACCCGACCCTCAACCCTGGGGTGCAACTGATGGCAGCTGGACCCGCCCTCACCCCAGTGTGTATCCCGAGGGGACACTTACAGGGCCCCTCACTAAGGCCGTGGCCCAGGTGGTGACAGGTGGAATCAGAAGAAGGGGCATGGATGAGCTCTGGACTCAGAGCACCCACGTGGCTGCTCAGGGGGCAGGGAGGCCAGCAGCCTCCACACGGGGTGGACCTGGATGTTTGCTCTGAGGGGTGGACTCACTGCTGAGGGTTTCCTGGCCAGGAAAGATGCCTGTAGGGCCCACAGCAGGGCAGGAAGGAGCTGGGGGCTCAGTGGAGCCAGTGTGAGAAGCAGGGAGGTGTCCATGAGCTGCGGGCCCCTTCCTCAATCCTGACCTCCAGGTGAGCTGCAGGCCCCTTCCTCAATCCGGATCTCCAGGTGAGCTGACAGCCCCTTCCTCAATCCGGATCTCCAGGTGAGCTGCAGGCCCCTTCCTCAATCCGGATCTCCAGGTGAGCTGCAGGCCCCTTCCTCAATCCGGATCTCCAGGTGAGCTGCAGGCCCCTTCCTCAATCCGGATCTCCAGGTGAGCTGACAGCCCCTTCCTCAACCCGGATCTCCAGGTGAGCTGACAGCCCCTTCCTCAATCCAGATCTCCAGGTGAGCTGCAGGCTCCTTCCTCAATCCGGATCTCCGGGTGAGCTGTGGGCCCGTCTTTGTCCTCCCCATGGATGGTCCGATCCTGGGAAGGGTCAGGCTCCCCTGGGCCCCAGAGGCAGTGTGGCCAGGCTCTGGAGTTCCAGCACACTGTGCGCCATCTGGTGACCCCAGGCCCTCTGCAGACACCTGCTCTCCATTCGTGGTCTACCCCTCTCCTCACTGATTCCCTCCAGGACTCCTCCCCGCAGCCTGGAATCCGCCTCACTGGAGCCCCAGCTCCTGCCCTCCACAGCCCTGTCCTGTGAGTGTCCTAAACTCTCTCCAGCGAGGCTGGGCCTGGGGCTGAGCTCTTCCTTCCGAGGCACTAACCCTGGATTGCTGGGACGGAATGTGTTTGGCATACCTGCAGGATGTCTGTTCTAACAACACACCCCAGGCAGCTCTCCTAGGCCTGATTTCAGCAGAATTGGCCTCCGCCCAGGAACCTGTGTGGAAGCTGAAAACGTGGCTGGGAGGGGGGTGGATGTCAGACCTGTGTTCCCGTCTTGGCCAAATGTTGGAGCAGATCCACTCGCAGCTCCAAATGCGCACATGCAGAAGGGTTTCGGGAACTTCTGCAGCGCTGCCTCCACAACTCACCTGGACATCAGCAAGTGAGTTGTTTGTTTTAACGTCACCAGCTGACTTTGGACTCTGGAGTCATTTGCAGAAAGCCCAGTGCGCCCTCTCTAGTCCCTGCCTCCCTTTGACCATTGACTTGTCCGATGGATGCCGGCATCAAACCAGCAGCGTCCATGACAAGGACCTGGGTTGCTGGCTGTGGAAACCTAATCAATGCAGAGAGACTCATGAACAATCCTCCACCTCTGGGCATGCCAGGCAGAGCAGGGCAGGGGCGGTGGGCAGGGCTGCTTGGGATGAGGCAGGGGACAGCCTGCTGGGAGCCTCCTTGGCTCAGAGGTCTCCTTTGCAGTAAGAACCAGGCCCTTCAGAGGGAAACAGAGAGTCTGGGTCCAATGTGTCCCCCCAGTAAAACAGTGTTGGGGGTCTCTGTACCTCAAGTGATGCCCCCTTGGGCCCTTAGCCAACCTGGGGTTCCAAAAATAGATGTGGGAGGAGGGACCCCCCACTAAGGAGGTGACTTCCTGAACAAAGCATCCTCCCAAGACTGAGAATCCGATAACCCTTCACTCTTACTCCTGGGGGGAGAAGAGTCTCTTCTGATCAGGCCAAGGTGGCCATGGGTTTGATGAGCTGTTGAATTTCCCGCTGGAAATGAACAGCCCAGAGCCCGGCTTCTACAGCAAGGACAGGCAGTGCTCACGGCACGGACGTGGGAGTGAGAGGGCTGGCGTCGGGGTTTATGGAGTGTGGGGTGCAGGGAGCTTCTTAGTCACTCTGTGTCTCCATTTTGTTTTTTGCAGAACGGGCTTTGGTGTGGGTTGAATAAGAACAGGGCAGGCAGAGTGTGTGCTCTGTGTGAGTCGACATTCTGTATTTTCATCCTTCAGACGTGGGGCCAATAGAATCTCCTTTATAAATGCGTCGATCATTTCTGCCCAGAAACTCTTCCAGTTCCTAATCACTTGGCCTGAGGCTCCGCTCCTGACCCAGAACTTTACAGGCTTCCCTCAGGCAGCAGGCTCCAGAAAACAAACAAACGAAGACGATTTACTCTTTTCTTTTAATGGAATAAGTGAGTCACATTCTTCTCAGAAGTAACATTCCAACGTTAGTACATAGGGTGAAGTCACAAATGGCAGAGTGACCGCCCGAGACACCTTTGTAGCCCTTGAAGTACAGTGACAGACACAACCCCTCCCTGAACCCATGGGTGGTGCTTCCTGAAGCTGAGCTCCAGGCCTGGGAGAGGGCCTGCATTGAAGGGCCGTGTTGCATGAAAAGCGTGGTTTCTCTGTGGCACAAACACGCCCCTCGGCTCCCTGGAGGAATGAAGGGAGACCCTACGTGGCAGGTAGTGACCACTAACCGGGTCCACAGCTCAGGCTCTGCAGGAGCCACAGCCTCACCCGGGTCCAAGGCTGCTCACCCCCGTGGCATAAAGGCCAACCAAGCTGGTGGAGAAAGTAAATCACGCACGAGAGCTCTGCTGGACGTTGAGAGGGTCACGGCGACACCTCCCGTCCGCATTTACCTGTGAGCAGCAGCTCTGTGGAGCGCGGCAACGCCAGTGCGCCCTCGCGAACCTCCCGTCTGAATAGAACAGATGCTGTTGCAGGCACGGGCTAGTCGAGAGGCAGAACTGACTCAGGGTATTTCACAGGGAGGAAACGTCATGCAGAGAATTGGCGGAAGAACGGAGGCGCCAAACCCAAGGGCACAGGGCAGCCCGGAGCTTAGCAGCAGCAGGGACGCAGCTCCACCGCTCCTTATCTTGGGTTGGAGGAAGAAAGACCGAGGCAAAGCTGGGGCTTCAGTAACGGCAGGTGCCCCCGGAGAAGCCAGCCGCGCTGGAGGGGGCGAGACAGAGAGCCCGAGGCTGTGGCCTCCCATCTCTCCCGCCCTCCACGTCCTGCTGAGGTCTCCCATTGGCCAGGGCTGCTGTGGGTGGGCCTGTTCAGGTTCTTGACATCAGTGCACAAAATAATTTGGGAGCAAATTCAAAGTAAGAGTGGGCAAAGAAGTTTATTGCGAAGCGAAAGTGCGCTCCAATAGCTGGGTCGGAGCGGGCAGCTCCGCAATGAGAGAGCCAGGCCGGCCCTGGAAACGCCTTGATGGGGTCTCCCGTGATTATCACTGAAGGAGCAGGACGTTATCGTGCTGTGGGTGGGCTCCTGGGCCTGCACGCGCGGTCGCTGTACACGCTGGTGCATACATTGCATGTCTCATTTGTGTTTTAAATCTCGGCCCAGGAGTGTGCTTTTCACAATTATGGTGAGCCAAGTTCACCATAAGAATATGGTTCTTGGCTCGGCCTTGGGAACTTTTCCTCCAACCGAGTCACTCCTCCTTCAGCAAGGAAGTTACCCACTGCAGGTGACCAGGGATATCTGCGCCAGCCCCTTTCCGGAGTATCTGTTACTGACCGGGGCGCCTGTGCTAACCTACTGGCCCCATGTGGCTTGCTCTTAGCCGCCTGCAGGTCATGCCCATTCCCTCAGTAACCGCCTGCTGGAGAACTGCCCAGAAATGGGGGATGAGGAGGCCAGGGAGTGCAGCACCCCTGGGAAGCAAATAGGAGCAAATCAAGGTCAGCGAGTGGGTCCAAGGGCAGAAGCAAGTGGCCCACACGTCCGTGCATCTTTGAGTTTCCTGGAAGGGAAGTTTAAATGTTTGCTGTTTTTAATACATTGTGGGGCTTGGGGGCCAATATTTTATCATGGTAAAATACACATAACACAAATTGACTATGTGAACCATTTTTAAGTGTGCAGTTGGATGATACCAAGTACATTGCTTTTGCTGTGCAACCATCACCACCATCCATCCCATCATCCATCCCTCCATCCCTCCATCCATCTCTCCACCCCTCCATCCCTGCATATATCTCTCCACCCACCCCTCCATCCCTCCAGCCATCTCTTCATCCATCCCTCCATCCATCCATCCCTCCATCCATCTATCCCTTCATCCCTCCATTCATTCCTACATCCACCAATCCCTTCATCCACTTCTCCATTCATCCATCCATCCATCCATCCTTCCATCCATCCCTCCATCTATCATCCATCCCTCCATCCATCCATCCTTCCATCCATCCCTCCATCCATCAATCCCTCCCTCCCTCCATCCATCCTTCCATCCATCCCTCCATCCGTCAATCCCTCCCTCCATCCGTTTATCCATCCATCCATCCATCCATTCATCCATCCACCTCTCTATCCATCAATCCCACCCTTCATCTGTTTATCCATCCATCCATCCATCCATCCCTCCATCCATCAATCCCTCCCTCCATCCGTTTATCCAACCATCAATCCATCCATTCATCCATCCATCCCTCCATCCATCAATCCCTCCCTCCATCCGTTTATCCATCCATCAATCCATCCATCCATCCCTCCATCCATCAATCCCTCCCTCCATCCGTTTACCCAACCATCAATCCATCCATTCATCCATCCATCTCTCCATCTGTCAATCCCAGCCTCCATCTGTTTATCCATCCATCCATCCCTCCATCCATCAATCCCTCCCTCCATCCGTTTATCCATCCATCAATCCATCCATCCATCCCTCCATCCCTCAATCCCTCCCTCCATCCGTTTATCCATCCATCCATCCATCCATCCATCCCTCCATCCATCAATCCCTCCCTCCATCCGTTTATCCATCCATCAATCCATCTATCCATCCCTCCATCCCTCAATCCCTCCCTCCATCCGTTTATCCATCCATCCATCCATTCATCCATCCATCCCTCCATCCATCAATCCCTCCCTCCATCCGTTTATCCATCCATCCATCCATTCATCCATCCATCCCTCCATCCATCAATCCCTCCCTCCATCCGTTTATCCATCCATCCATCCATCCATCCATCCATCCCTCCATCCATCAATCCCTCCCTCCATCCGTTTATCCATCCATCCATCCATTCATCCATCCATCCCTCCATCCATCAATCCCTCCCTCCATCCATTTATCCATCCATCCATCCATTCATCCATCCCTCCATCCATCAATCCCGCCCTCCATCTGTTTATCCATCCATCCGTCCATCCCTCCATCCATCCATCCATCCATTCATCCATCCATCCCTCTATCCATCAATCCCGCCCTCCATCTGTTTATCCATCCATCCCTCCATCCATCAATCCCTCCCTCCATCCATTTATCCATCCATCCTTCCATCCATCCATTCATCCATCCATCAATCCCGCCCTCCATCCGTTTATCCATCCATCAATCCATCCATCCCTCCGTCCATCAGTCCCTCCCTCCATCCATTTATCCATCCATCCATACATCCATCCATTCATCCATCTATCCCTCCATCCATCAATCCCGCCCTCCATCCATTTATCCATCCATCCATCCATCCCTCCATCCATGAATCCCTCCCTCCATCCGTTTATCCCTCCATCAATCCATCCATCCCTGCATCCATCAATCCCGCCCTCCATCCCGTGAGTGGGACCCCGCTGCATGCGCACCACCTCCCCCAGGTGCATCGCGCTGTGGCATGTTTGGAACTTCCTTCCTTCTCAGGTGACTGATAAGGTGGGGGCCTCACCTCTGTCCTTCTGGAATTTGTTTTCTACGTCCTTTATTGCTTTCCTGGCCCCTCCTTTTCTGCATTGTCTTCTTTTGTGTTTAGTCTATTGTTTGTTTAGTGAAGTGTTGAAATTCCTCTCTGATTTCCTTTTGTGTATACTCTGCAGCTATTCTCTTTGTGGCTGATATGATAAGGTTGCTACACTCTAACGTGAATTTATCCCAGTTAAATAAGTGTCGGTAACACAAAAACCTTCCCTCCTTCACCTCTCCATTCCCACTTCGTTCAGTTGTTGATGTCACGGAATTCTATCTTCATATGTCATGTGTCCAAAACCATAAACAAATAATTTTTAAATGTATTCGTCTCTTAAATTATGCAGAAAACAAAACATGGAAATACCAAACAAAGTTACTATAATACTGACAACTTTCGTCAAACACCTGTTTACTATTCAGCTGGGTTGTCTATTTCTTACTGACTTACAGGCTTTAAAAAATATATTCTGGATATGAGTCCTTTGTCAGTTACGTGTGTATAAATAACTTCTCCTCCTGGGTGGTTTATATCTTTACTTTCTAATTTTTTTTGAAACAGGGTTTCACTCTGTCACTCAGGCTAGGGTGCAGGGGCAAGATTGTAGCTCACTGCAGCCTTCATCACCCAAGCTCAAGTGATCCTCCCACCTCAGCCTCCAGAGTAGTTGGGACTACAGGCACATGTCACCACATCTGGCTAATTTTTAAATTTTCATTTTTGTAGTGAGAAGGTCTTGCTATGTTGCCCCAGGCTGTCTCCAACTCCTGGGCTCAGGCAGTCTTCCCGCCTCAGCCTCCCAAAGCATATAACACTTTTTTAACTTAATCTCCACCGTGATAGTATAAAACACGTTTTTTTAATGACCAGAAATTCCTAATTTTAATTAAATGCAATCAAGACATTTTAACCCTTTATATCTGGTTTCCCATTTAACGTCTTCCTCTGCCTTGAGGCCAAGAGATATTCCTGTGTTATCCTCTAAAAGTTGGACCATGCTCGACCTGGAAGTGAGCTAGGGGAGCATAAGGAATGTTGGAAGATCCGTGTATTTGCCTACGGAGATCCAACGGGCATGGCAGTATGGGAAAGACCCCTGGCACCCTGCAGGGCCACCTGTGTGGTCGGTGCGGCCTTGGTGCACACGTGTGACGATGCCTAGGCTCTCTGGGTGACCAATACCTCGTTGTCTTTCTGACGTTGTTGCGTCATTACCGGTGTGACATCCGAGGGCGCAGTCCCGCCCCTCAGTGGCCGCCGTTCTGCTCACCTGGGATGTCCTCTTTCCTTGCGTGGTTACACACACGATAGAATCAACACATTCATTTCTACAAAAACGATCTTCCAGGATTTTGAATAAGCTTGCACTGAATGCATAGAGACATTTGAGGAGAACGTCATCTGGACAAGCTCCTTGCAAGCCAAGGATGGTTTGGGAGGGTGTCTGTCGCAGTCCTAGTGGCCCATTAAATATTGTCTATAAACAACCTCTTTCAAAGGCAGTTTAGCAACGTCTGTTAAAGCAGCGAGGGCACTACTCCGTTAGCCAGCAGTTCTTTTCCTAGAAATTGATCCTAGAGATGATACACAAAGAGAAACTATTTCAATTGGATCTTCATAGCATCTTTGTTTGACAAGATGAGGAATAATCTAAATGCTGCATAGAAGGAAGTTGGTAAACAGACTGCGGTGCGTCTATAACACAGAACACTGCGGCACCATTAAGAAGAATGGCGTTGGTCCATATTCCGTATGTATGATTGTGGGCCCCTATACTGTTAAGTGAAGGAAAAAGGGAACGAAATAGAAGGAAAGAGGGAGAAAGAGAAATTGAACTGAGGGAGGGAGAGAGGGAGGGAAGAGACAGGGAGGAAGGAAGGAACAGGAAAGAGAGGGATGGAGGGCAGTTGGGGAGACACAGGCCCAGCGCCAGGCAGAAGGGAGCTGCATCTGTGTGTGTGTGCCTATGTGTGTGCATGTGTGTGTGTGCCTGTGTGTGTGTGCCTATGTGTGTGCATGTGTGTGCCTGTGTGTGTGCATGCGTGTGTGTGCCTATGTGTGTGCATGTGTGCGTGTGTGCCTGTGTGTGTGCATGTGTGTGTGCCTGTGTGTGCACCTATGTGTGTGCGTGTGTGTGTGCCTATGTGTGTGCATTTGTGTGTGTGCCTATGTGTGTGCATGTGTGCGTGTGTGCCTGTGTGGCACGTGTAGAAGATACATGTGCCTAATCTTAAGATAACTCTTAAAGGACACTAAACAGCTGCTGAGGGTTGTGCCTCCAGGAACCCAAGCTGGCGGCTAGCGATGGGGGTGGGCAGATGTGGCTGAGATCACCAGCCGTTCCACAGGCTTGGCCCATCTTCCTTCTGGCATGGCGAGACCACATCGCTCAGTCCACGGTCGGCATGAGAACGTCTCTGGGCAGTG
Source organism: Aotus nancymaae (assembly GCF_030222135.1). Lineage (NCBI taxonomy): Eukaryota > Metazoa > Chordata > Mammalia > Primates > Aotidae > Aotus > Aotus nancymaae. The sequence continues at coordinate 1,778,854 of NW_026988433.1, read as the reverse complement.
GTCAGGCCACAGGCCTGTCCTGTGCTGCTGTCGCCTCCCTCTCTGAGGTCTTCCAGCCAGGACAAGGCCTTGTACGCAGGCGACCCCTCGCCCCTCACGGTGGAGCATTCTTTTGCTCTGGAGTGGTTTTTTCCAAAGCATATCTGTGGGCATCTGCTTCATGCAAGGTCACCCTGACATTGTTAAAATGCAGATCCCTGGCACCATTCTGCAGAGTCAGACTCTAAGTACAGGCCCAGGATCTGGGGTCTGTGTTTCAAGGAGCCTGGGGACACTGCCTTTGAGAGCAGTCACTTGAGAGCAGCACTCCCCAACCAGCCTGATGCACCAGGATGATCCTCACATGCCCAGACCTGGAGCCCCTGGCCATGGAGATGTGAGTTTGGGAGGTCTGGGGGCCCAGGAGCCTGTATGTTAAGCACACGTCTGCGTCCCTGGTTCTTACCACACAGAACACTTGGGAAACTGCTTTAGGAGACCCCCTTAGACGGTGTGGAACCCCCTCACTCTAGGGCATGAGCACACAGGGACTCCTTCCCCACCAGCTTCAGAGGCTGTAATAGCACCATGCAGGGGGAGGAGAGCCAGGCTGTGCACACGCCGTGGCCAGGTGAGGGGGCCAGCCTTGGCACGTGCCACCAGCTGCCCTGGGGGGACTGGCAAGGAGTTTTATATCCTGCCAACCGCCTCAGGGCATGGGCAGGCACCTGGTCACTAGGAATGACAGAGTGGCAGCAGGGAGTGAGACACCCTTGACTGAAATTGGTGACCTTCCTGGAGAAGTTCAATCCACAGACTCTGCTCAGCGCTGTCATCAACTGTTTTCTCCATCTTGAAATCAGCATCCCAGTGAATGTCCCATGGGCATGAGCTCGCTGGCCAGACTGCATCCATCATTTCTCTCACTTTTCTTTCTATTTCATTTTTAGGGGTTTTTTCTCCTCTTCAAAGAAACAAGTTGTATAAAAGTTGCAAAAGATTGAGGAATGCTGAAAGAAATGAAAGGTATCATTTCATCCAGCCCTCGGGGAGGAGGAGTCACGAAACACAGTCATGTGGATGTGTGTGTGTGACATGGGCACCTGCAGGTGCATATGTGTACGCAGAGAGTATCCTAGGGCATGCGGGATGTATGTGTGCATAGACAGTCTCCAGGGCACGCTGGACGTACGTGTGCATAGACAGTCTCCAGGGCACATGGGACATACATGTGCATAGACAGTCTCCAGGGCACACGGGACGTACGTGTGCATAGACAGTCTCCAGGGCACATGGGACGTACGTGTGCATAGACAGTCTCCAGGGCACACGGGACGTACATGTGCATAGACAGTCCCCAGGGCACACTGTACGTACATGTGCATACACAGTCTCCAGGGCAGACAGGACATACTAGTGCATAGACAGTCTCCAGGGCACGCGGGACGTACGTGTGCATAGACAGTCTCCAGGGCACGCGGGACATACGTGTGCATAGACAGTCCCCAGGGCACACTGGACGTACGTGTGCATACACAGTCTCCAGGGCAGACAGGACATACGAGTGCATAGACAGTCTCCAGGGCACGCGGGACGTACGTGTGCATAGACAGTCTCCAGGGCACACGGGACATACATGTGCATAGACAGTCTCCAGGGCACACGGGACGTACGTGTGCATAGACAGTCTCCAGGGCACACGGGACGTACGTGTGCATAGACAGTCTCCAGGGCACACGGGACGCACATGTGCATAGACAGTCTCCAGGGCACACGGGACGTACGTGTGCATAGACAGTCTCCAGGGCACACGGGACATACGTGTGCATAGACAGTCTCCAGGGCACGCGGGATGTACGTGTGCATAGTCTCCAGGGCACGCGGGACGTACGTGTGCATAGACAGTCTCCAGGGCACGCGGGATGTACGTGTGCATAGACAGTCTCCAGGGCACGCGGGACATACATGTGCATAGACAGTCTCCAGGGCACGCGGGACATACATGTGCATAGACAGTCTCCAGGGCACGCGGGACGCACGTGCGCATAGACAGTCTCCAGGGCACACGGGACATACGTGCGCATAGGCAGTCTCCCAGGGCACACGGGACGTACGTGTGCATAGACAGTCTCCAGGGCACACAGGACATACATGTGCACAGACAGTCTCCCAGGGCACACGGGACATACGTGCGCATAGGCAGTCTCCCAGGACACACAGGACATACATGTGCATAGACAGTCTCCCAGCCTACATGGGACGTACATGTGCATAGACAGTCTCCCAGGGCATGCAGGACATACGTGTGCATAGACAGTCTTCTGGGCACACGGGACGTACGTGTGCATAGACAGTCTCCAGGGCACACAGGACGGTCACTTCTTCAGCAATTGCCACTCAATATTTTATGGTATAATTGTGCTGTAATTTGTTTAATACATTCCCTATTGGTAGAACTTTTGCTCTTACAAATTTGTTCCACTTTGTGCTCCTGTAATGTTGCCATGAGTAATCCTAAATATACAAATTTGTGTAGCTATACAAGTGGTTCTCTCCTGCCATGTTGAGAGAGGAGACTCCAGAGTTAGGTGCATGGGTTAGATGCCTAAATCCAGGCTCAAGGACTTACTACCCACGTGAGCACTGTCTTAGGTCGTTGTGTGTTGCTCTGAGATGGTACCTGAGGCTGCAGAGTTTATAAAGAAGAGAGGTTTATTTGGCTCACGGTTCTGATGGCTGGAAAGTCCAAGTTTGGGCAGCTGCATTTGGTGAGGGTCCTAGACTGCTTCAACTCATGGCAGAAATGTGAGAGGGCAGAAGATGTGTGCAAACAGATTACACAGTGAGAGAGGAAGCAAGAGAGAGAAACTGAGGATGCCAGGGACGGAGTCAGAGGAAGCCAGGCTTTTAAAGCATCCTCTGTTTCAGAAACGAGCCCATTCCTGGGAGAGCAAGAACTCATTTACTACCAAGAGAACAGCACCAAGCCATTCATGAGGCACCCACCCATGACCCACACACCTCCCACCTCCCAACACCGCACTAGGGATCCCATGCCAACCTGAGACTTGGTGATCAAAACCTGACCATGGGAAAACCTGAGTTTTTGATCAGCCAGTGAGCCACATCCAAACCACAGCAACCATGGACTCATTACTCAACTTCTCTTCACTTTCATCTGCTAAGTGTGGAAAGTTTGTGCTGTCAGTACTTACGTAAGTGCTTACATAAGAGAGCTACTGTGAAGAGAAAATTGGCATACTCAGGCATGTGGGGCAGTGCCTACCTCATAGTAAGTGCTTGGTAAGCGTTAAGTCCAGTTTTATTACCTGGGAGGAATTTTCTAGTAAATACATAGAAGTAGAATTGTAGAGTAAAAATATAGGTTGGGCATGTCTTCGTCCTCTGCCAGGTCACATCTCCTGTAAATCTTTAACAAAACACCAGTCAGTGATTTACATGCTTCTCCTTCACTCTCAGACTTAGTTTTTAAAACTACGTGATTGCCGTCCTTGCGTTTCAACCCAGTGTTGTAAAATTATCCCAGCCTTCGTGCAGGAAGGGGTAAGGGCCCTTTAACTAAAGATGGAGTGAGTGATGTCAGTTCTTCTGCTGTTTCACTGCCATAGAAGGAGAGATGGGAAGAGGGGGGCAGATGTGGAAATATTTGGAGGGAGATCTGATGACATTTATCAGTGTGGCAGTGAGAGGGGGAGAGCCAAGGCTAACTCACTTTACAGACACGAGAAACTCCGTGTCACTGAGCCTGTGGGAGGCTGTGGGAAGTGTGGCAGAGGGGATACAGCAGGGTTTGTTCTGGGTAAATCTGAGAAGCAGTACAGGGTGGTGGAGAAAGGTGCAGACTTCATATTGGAGAATTAACGAGACAGCCCCAGCAGCGGGCTTAGTAGTACACAGCAAGCCTGTCGTGCCATCATGATGAATGTCAGACGTCCAGGGACATTCAGGTGTCCACCAGAGACAGGACCACAGGGCTCCAGGGTGGAGACGGAGAAGCCTGTGATCTCTATGATGATCACTGTGGCAGTGGAAACGGGTCAGGCTCTGAAAAATGTCCTGCTGGCTAGACCTGGCTGTATCTGGCTGGATCTGGTTGGACGTGGCTGGACCTAGCTGGACCTGACTGGACCTGGCTGGACCTGGCTGGACCTGACTGGACCTGGCTGGACCTGGCTGGACCTGACTGGACCTGGCTGGACCTGGCTGGACCTGACTGGACCTGGCTTGACCTGGTTGGATCTGGCTGTATCTGGCTGGACCTGGGGGGACCTGGCTGGACCTGACTGGACCTGGCTGGATCTGGCTGGCTGCCATCATGAAGTCTCTCTGGAGCCATGCCACACCTGCTCATGTGTGTTTTGCCCTTGGCTGTCTTCATTCTGCTGCGGCAAAGTTTAGTGATTTCAACAGAGACAGAAAGGCCGCAAAGGCTCCAATCCCTACTGCCATTCCCTTCCCAGGAAGCCCTTGCCAACAGCTGGATTCTATTCCTGAGCAGGAGTGCACACAGAAGAGGGGCAGGGTCTGAGGCCTCAGGAGCTTCAGCTTAGATGTTGCTTACAGGAGGAGAGGAAGGGCCAGCATAGGGCCCCAGGTGCCCGAGAGATGGAGGAGAGGTCAGGAAAGGGAGGGTTTCCGGAAGAGAAGGGCCAGCCCGCCCTGCGCCCGATGACCAGATTTCTCTGCAACATGATCTTGGAAGTAGATGAACCCCCCAGCCCTAAGGTGATGTCTCCACCGCAGAGGTGATGTTCGGTCTGAGCATCTTGGAGCATCTTGGAATCTTCCAGCTCCAAGGCCAAATGCCCGGGAAAGGGCTGGGTTGGGCCAGCTCCTGTCAGGTGCTGGCAAAGACCTAGTCAACTGTCCCTGGAGGGCAGGGTCTCACCACAGGCACACGGCAGCAGGTCCACCCAGGGCATCCATAGTCCCATGTCTTCAAGACCCTTTCCAGTGGCTGCACCCTAAACTGTGCCAGTGGGACCCCTTTATTCTGGGAACCCTGATGCCGTGAGGAGGTGCGTTCAGCATTGCCATTCCACAGGCATGCCATGCATCCACGCAACCGTCCAGGGAAACTCCAGATCCCAGGGAAACTCCAGATCCCAGCTATAGACAGGGTGGCAGAGGGTCCCCTCCCCACATACACAGCCCGGCAGGTGACCTCAGCTCAGCACAGATATGGTGCTTTCAATCTCGCTGTAGTTCAGGCCAGCGTGACGTGGTTAACTCTGCAACTGAGCCCCAGAGTTACCCCGGGGGCCCCACATCAGAGATCCTTGTGACCACAAACACCAGGGTGGTGACCAGCTGCCTCCCCAGGGCGGCCTCCCACTCTGTGGCCAGCTCAGGGCCGCCCCACCAGGATGCCCCACCAGCCCCCCGTTCTCTCAGGGTCCGCTCTGTGGCCAGCTCAGGGCCGCCCCACCAGGATGCCCCACCAGCCCCCCGTTCTCTCAGGGTCTGCTCTGTGGCCAGCTCAGGGTTGCCCCACCAGGATGCCCCACCAGCCCCCCGTTCTCTCAGGGTCCGCTCTGTGGCCAGCTCAGGGCCGCCCCACCAGGATGCCCCACCAGCCCCCTGTTCTCTCAGGATCTGCTCTGTGGCCAGCTCAGGGCTGCCCCACCAGGATGCCCCACCAGCCCCCCGTTCTCTCAGGGTCTGCTCTGTGACTACCCCATTCCTGACTCTAGTCTTTGCTCTTTGAGTCAACAGAGCACAAATTCTGTTTCAGAGGCGTGTGACATGGCTGCGAAGGGGGTCATTTCTCGGATTTCTCTCTCCAGTGTCTCGTCAGATCTCAGCACCGTCCATTAGAACTCAGGGCGTTTCTTGCTGATTGTGTGAGAACTGATGCAGAGTCCTGAATTCTCCTAGAGGCGCTCGCTGGAACGTCTGCTCCAATTCACTGCAGATCCAACAACCTGGCACCCAGCTGCATCTCGGGACACACCGTCCTGCTCTGTTCTGTTTTGTTCTGTTCTATTCTCCCTGAGATTTAGTGCAGAGGGTCCTGAGGCAAAGCCCCTGTTGACCCACCGTGAAGCTGGCCTTCAAAGACGCTGCACGGGGCGGCTCGCTCACTCATTAGACACACGTTGCCGAGGAAGGGCTCGGGATGAAAGGCCATCCGCCAGGGAGCAGCCCGTTCGGCACCGCGCTTCTGTTCCCATGGAGACAACACAAACCTGACCGAGGAAACGAAAGTCAAGTGTAAACTATTTGCTTAATTTTAATGGGAGTTGATTTTAAGCGGTGTATTCCCAGTGCTATTTGAAATGTTCATAGGGTAACTGTAAATGCCTTTAATCTCTTTTTGTTTTTAATTAGTTTTTCCAGTGGACTGATTCCCTGTGAATCCCCGGAGAGAAACACAAAGCAATGTAAACCAAGCCAAAAGCCTGAGCAACTCCAGGACAAACGGAGGCAGAGCCCCGCGTACCTGTGATCCGGACAGGAGAACCCCTGCAGACTCGCCCCTCACACCCGCTGCCTCAGCGTCCCCAGCCAGCTGTCCCAAGCCCTGGCCCTCACCACACCTGTCAGCCTGTTCCATCCTCAGTTTCGGGGCTCACCGTGGCCACCGCTGGGCTTCAGGGAAGGGCAGTGATAGGTGGGAGGGGCGGGAGCTGCTTCCTGAGTGGGGTGCAGGCTGCCTGCTGTGTTCGCTGTGAAAGTCCACCCAGGCGCACACTCGAGATTGGTAAATTGAACTTCAATAAAAAGCGAAAATGTAGGTCATTCCCCGAGCTGAGCAAGGAAGCTCTCATTTAGGAAGGGGACCGTGATGGACTGTGCCCTGTTTATGAGCTGCTCTCCCGGGACAGACTGTGTGTCCATCTTGGGGCCTCCAGGGCCCAGCCAGCCGCTCTGACCTCCAAGGGTGAGACGGAGCTATCTCCGGCTCCAAGAGCTCCTCTCCCTCCCTCTCCCTCCCTCTGTTTTCTCCCCGTCTCCCCCATAGCCCTCCGTTTCTCCCTCTCCCCCTCTATTTCTGTCTCCCTCTCCCTCCCCGTCTGAGGGCACGGCCTGGGCACTGGTTTGCGCCATGGTGAGCCGGGGAGGACACAGGTTCTCTGCCGCTGCCTGAGCATGAGCATGGTGGCGGGGGTGGGTGAGAAGTAAACGAGGGGACTGGGAAGGGGAGCCTTGGCCCCGAATGGGTCTGCACTCCAGGGCGAGCTGCTTTCAAAGGGAGAGGCCTGACTCAGGGGCAGAGAGCTGTTCCTGGGCTCTTCGGAGTCCCCGAAGCTGTTAACAGCCTGAGGGCAGCACGGCCTGTGGGGAGCAAGGCTCCCAGTGGGGAGGGCCTGTCCCCGTCTGCCTGTTTCAGGGTGCCAGGCTGCCAGCATGGTGGCCATGGCTGGGTACGGAAGCTGAGGTGGGGTCACACAAGACTGTGACAGAGGGGAGACCCAAATCTCCTGGTCCCAGCGGGGAAGCCACCTCCCCATGTGCTGCCCGGGCCACTGAGGCTGGAGGAGCCGGACGCACAGGACAGGGGTGAAGGAGGCCTCAGTCCCGCAGGCACAACCACACCACGGCGTTCTCAAGCCCCAGGGGAGGGAGCAGACAGAATTTCCTTTTCTTCCTAGCGGAAGCTGGACCCCACTCTGACCCCTCCCTCCACCCCACCTTCCACGCTCCTGAGATAAACTCGCGGAGGGTTCCACCCACAGACATGAACGACCCAGGGGAAGAGCTGGGGCCTCCCTGCTCCCTCGATCTCTCAGCCCAGGGAAGGCTGTAGGGCAAAGGTCATCAGATGGGCGCTGGCGACCGGGGAACGTCAGTGTTCACCCTCAAGCAGGCCCCTGCCAGCCTGCGTGGCTGACCCCGAAGAAGGGAGCACTGGACTGGACAGCAGGTTTGAGGACGATGTGCTTGGGTCCAGCCTGGGGGGTTCTGCCCGCCCCCGAGGCCAGCCTGTCCCAAGAGTGGCCTGGCGCTGGCCTGGCGTCGGCCTCTGTGCCCACCTCCCGGCAGGAGGGCCCTCGGCACAGCCCCACACCCTGCACCTCAGTCACTTGAAGCTGGGCCCAAACAGGCAGGGGTTTTCCCATTTCCAGGCTCTGTGTCTCCAGGGAAACCGCCCCAGCCTCTGCCAGTGCTGAGGAGGCAGAGCCCGGGCCCGAGAGGAGCGCGAGCCCTGCAGCCCCTGATGCTCCGGAGCCGCGTCCCCGGGCGCTGTGCCCTCTCTGATTCCTGCTCCCTCCTGGGGCTAAGCCTCCCCCATCTAGGGCGGGGGGCCTCACCCACAGGCAGCCTGTCCTCATTGCCAGTAAAGCTCTTTGTGGGAGGCAGCACCCCGGGTGCTGTCTTTTCCTCAGTTGGCCTGGAATCCCCTAACTTCTCACTGTGTGCTTCCAGCCCAGACACCTGATCAGGGTGGGCCACACCCGTCTTCCAACTCATGGGAAGTGAAAGCTTCAGTCCTTGTCATTGGTTCGGGGGCCGCTGGCCAGACATGACTCGGAGGGTCTTCAGGCACCCAGCCGCACGCAGGGGTGGGACAGGCTCTTGCCCTGTCATTTTCCCATTCCAGGAGTGGGAGGAAGCTCCGAACCTCATCCCTGCCCCACTGGCAGGGTTCTCCCCTCTGCAACAGAGAGCTGTGCTGGAGTCAAGCCTGTGGCCCTGACCACAGCACTCAGTGGCCCTCCCTGTCCCCTGAGGCTGTCTGCCCAGCCAGAGAACCCCTGTGTGCTGGGAACACCTTGCTCACCTCCCTGGGCCACCCCAAGCCACCTTGGTGCCTGGAGTCGCCTGGAGCCTCAGACCCAGGGCTTGGCCCGTGTTCCCCAGGGCGGCTGCTTCTCCAGAGGGAATTCAGCTCTTCTGCCAGCCCTGCCGCCCTTCCTACACCCCTGTGGGTGCTGCAAGGGGAGACCCCGCCCTCCTTTTCCCTGTGGGAGGCTGACGGCTCACTGGCTCGGCAAGGGTTTCTGGACATCCTCTGGGCCTGGAAGGGACTGGCACCCAGGGAGGTACCCGCCGTGAACACCGGGTCCTCCCCTCTGAGTCCCAGGAAGGGAGCACACCCACCTGTCAAATGCAGTTTCATGGAGCAGTTTGCTCAGAGGCCCGAGGGCCAGGTGGGGGCATGAGGAGGGAGTCGGGGCCGGCTGGATGCAGGGTGGCAGAGGGGCGCAGAGTTCTTCCTGTCACCTCCCCACATCTCTCTGCCCAGCTGTGTCCTCACCTCCACAGCCAGCGTCCCTGGGCTGCCACAGCCTCTGGCTTCTGTCGGGCTTGATCGAGGAGGGAAGAGGGTGAGTGGGGGCTTGTTCCAGGCTTCTCGCTCCTTGTGGCTGTGGCTCCACGGGTGGCGGAGGACTGACAGGGAAAGGGCTGCTTTAGACGGAGGTCGGGGGCCTCCCCATGAGGGGATGTTTGTCTGGGCACAGAGTGACGGGAAACAGGTGTCCACGCAGAAATCCAGAAATGCCACAGGCAGGGATGAGCCTGGGCTTTGGGGAGCGGTGGGGTCCGGGGCCAGCAAGATGGCTGATGCCTCTAATCCACTGGCCCAGGTGATCTGCCCAACTTCTGGGCTCGAGTGATCTGCCTGCCGCAGCCTCCGCGGTGCTGGGATTAGAGGCGTCAGCCACCTCACTGGCCTGGTGGCCCTTTAACCTAGAGTGTGGTCATCCTTGACCTGCGCACACCTGTTGGGGGCACGACCGTGTCTGACCTTTGCTTACAGCAGGTCCTGAACTGAGTCCCTGCAGGGTGTCTCCTACACCGCACTCCACAGCTGCAGCCTTGGAGCCTTGCCATGGACAGCAGCTGTCCCTGTCCCCTGACCCCGCCAGGCAGCAGCTGCTGAGTGGGTGCTGCACCCTCCAGGACCCTAGTGAGCCTGCAGCCAAGGCCCGCAAGTGATGGCGTCCCCCAGGGGCAGCCAGAGGTCCTCCAGGAGCACCTTGTCCACCTGAGCTGGGCAGGAGACAGCACAGAGGCAGCCCCACAGGCGCGCTGGGGGCAGGAGGGGACAGGGACTCCTGTCTTCCCATGGGCCCCTGGGGGCGTCCGCCACTGCTTCACAGGGTCTGCACCTCCCAACCTCTGCCCCCACCCTGAGAGAGCCTCAGAACCCTGGGTGCCACAGTTTGTGCACAGCGTTGAGAGACCCCAGCCCTCCCTCGAGCCTGTGCAGCTTGCTGGCACAGTCGCCTGCGTGGGGGAGAAGAGGCACAGAGCCCCTTGTTCCGCTGGGGCTGCCTGGAGAGCCAGGGCAGGCAGGCTGCAGCTTCTGAAGAGTGCGGCAGGCAGGCTGCAGCTTCTGGAGAGCCGGGGAGGGCAGGCTGCAGCTTCTGGAGAGTGCGGCAGGCAGGCTGCAGCTTCTGGAGAGCCGGGGAGGGCGGGCTGCAGCTTCTGGAGAGCCGGGGCGGGCGGGCTGCAGCTTCTGGAGAGCCGGGGCGGGCGGGCTGCAGCTTCTGGAGAGCCGGGGAGGGCGGGCTGCAGCTTCTGGAGAGCCGGGGAGGGCGGGCTGCAGCTTCTGGAGAGCCGGGGAGGGCGGGCTGCAGCTTCTGGAGAGCCGGGGCGGGCGGGCTGCAGCTTCTGGAAGCCAGAATGGGCAGGCAGGCCACAGCTCCTACGCTGGAAACGGCACCTGGCCTAGCCCAAGAGACCTGCAGAGGCCGTAGCTGGGCCTGGGTGCCCGGGACTCAAGAGACTGCCACAAGTCATGGGTCCAGGTGTGGTGTGGCTTCTGTCACACACACAGGCATGAGTGGCATGGAGGGGGAGGGGAGGGCAGGCGTTCTGCAAACTGTGAAGTGCAGTGCACCCCGGCAGGTGGTGGGAGCGTCTTTGCCGCCCTCACCTGCTTCTGCTCCTTTCTCCAGAGCCCCCTGCAGACCCTGATGGGTCAGGGCCTCCTGCACTGGCGGTTCTGGGAGCATCTGGGGCCGTCGGGGCCGGCAGCGCCTGCAGAAGGCTGGGCCTCCCTCCTCCCCTGCCTTTCATTAGAAAATCTGAACAGGCACATATTTCATTTGAGAAATAAATATTCATTAAAACCACATAATATGGATGTACGGCTGCATTTGAGGGGAAATTAAAGGAATAAATAACCCATAAGTCTTTGAATTGTTGTCCTTAGGCGGAAATGTCTCCAGCTCAGTTTCCAAGCTTATTTAAATGATCTTGAGCGCTTGTTAGTTTCAGCCGTCCTAGCATCGTTTTTTAGTTTAAATTTCTGTGTAAAACACATGGATTTAATGTTCTGTTGAAAGTTCAGCAAACTCAGGGTAAATAACATTCTTAAGCAACTTTTAAGGGATTCTGCAAAGCTCTGACACAAATGGCCGGAGGCTCCCCCTCCCCAGCTGGAGGACTCAGGGGGACCCTACGTGTCAGAGCTTGGGTGGGGGTTGCTGCGGGTTTGCACTCTTGGAGTACTGAGGAGTTTCACTAAAGTACCAGGAAGAGGTATTGTGGGCTGAATCCTGGGCTCCTGTGGGGTCAGAGCAGCCACCTGGAGGGGCTGTTGTCTGCAAATTGCAAGTGCAGCCCCTGCCTCACCCCCACCCCAGGCAGAGGATCCTAAAGGGCAGTGCTAGGCAGGAGGTGGGGGTGGGTGGGAAATGGCTTTCACCCCAGGGAGAGCTCATTCCTGGGCGTCAAGCTCAGGTGCCCCTGGAGGGTTTCCAGGATGAGGCGCCTGAGGGGTTCTGAGCCTCACGTCAGACAGAGCCTGTTCCCCACCCTGATGAAACTGATCCCCAACAGGAGAAAGTCTAGCCAGGTCTACAGAGCCCAGACATGCCCTCCCGCCAACTCATGCGTGTCTGGAGTACTGACCTCGAAGAGGGGTTGCCGTGGGGCTCCTGAGAAAGAAGGGGCAGCGTGGGCCTGGCATCCACCCATCAGCACACACCTGATGCCAGGGCCGCCCCTAAATTGAGTTGGGATTTGAAACACATTCTCTGCCAGCTGCTCAGGCAGGGGAGGGAACCAGTCAGCCAGTCCTTAGTGGGACGCCCCCTCGTGTTGTGGGACGCCATGGGCTGGGCTGGGAGGAGTCTGAGCGCTGTATCCTCCACGCGCCCACACTGAGCAGCACTCATGTTATCAGGCTTCACAGCCCAGGTCCCAGGACGGGGCTCCTTGTCTCCTAGCCCGGGGGTGGGAGAGGAGAAGGGGGGCAGTGTCCTCTCCCTCATATTCAGTGTTCCCACAAAGGCCAGGTGAGAGCTTGCCACATGCCTGCAGCTGTTCTGGGTTCTGGGGCGCTGGTGGAGAGCTGAGGCTCTGAGACCGCTGCCCTCTCAGAGCCCCTTCCTGCACCGAGAGGATCCACGGTCAGTCTCCAGCCCAGGGCTCACAGACGCCCAGAATCAGGGTCCTCAGACCCAGGAGGGACAGCAGAGACAAGGGGGTCCTCAGGCCCAGCAGATTGAGATTCACCAGGGGACCTGGAAGGCAAAGCATTGCAGCATCCCGGATGCTATTTTCCATCAGGCAGCTTCGGGGATTTCCGGCTGGGACCACCCTCTCCATGGGTCAGTCATCTTGCCTCAGCTTAACCCTTCCCAGTGACAGGGAGCTCACTACCCGCCACAGGACGGTAAGAAACCCCTTCCTTCCCCTGTCACAGGTCAGCCCAGCCCTGCAACTGCCCCGCCTGCTCCTCTGCTCCCTCTGCCCCCCGGGGCAAGCTTTCCCTGAATCTCTCCTCCAGCCTACACCTCCGCATTAGGCTGTTCCTGCCCCTGAAGTCGCTCCGGCCAGAGCAAGTGCCCAGGGAGTGCCAGCTGCTGCCTCCCCCCACTTCCCCCTCCCCGAGCCATGGGGCGGAGCAAACCCCCTGGGCCCACTCAAATCAGGTGTCAAGCGACCATTTTGGCAGCTCAGATGGGAACCATTACAGGTGAAAGACGTTTCTGCCAAATGTTGTTTGTCTTTTGCATGCTAATCAGCTGTAATTGTTAGGTCCACATTTGTCATGAAAGGAGAGAACAGAGTTCCCACCCTGAAGCCTGGAGTCTGCTGCTCCCCAAGGCAGGGCCTCAACTGGGGCTGGGGTTCAAGAAGCCTGGGCTTTACTGTTCCAACCTCAGGGTGCTCTGAGGCAGGAGGCCTGCTTTGCATTCTGGAAACCTCTGAGATTCTCTACAAAGGAGCTCCATTCCTCTTTCCTGATGTCCCAGCTCCTCCTCCTCCTGCAGCTGAGCTGGCAGTTACAGCAGCAGAGCAGAGGCGACACTGGTGTCCTGAGTCCCCAGACTGAGCCGGAGGTGAGCCCACAGCAGAGCAGAGGTGACACTGGTGTCCTGAGTCCCCAGGCTGAGCCAGAGGTGACCCTGCAGCAGAGCAGAGGTGACACTGGTGTCCTGAGTCCCCGGGCTGAGCCGGAGGTGACCCTGCAGCAGAGCAGAGGTGACACTGGTGTCCTGAGTCCCCAGGCTGAGCTGGAGGTGAGCCTGCAGCAGAGCAGAGGTGACACTGGTGTCCTGAGTCCCCAGGCTGAGCTGGAGGTGAGCCCGCAGCAGAGCAGAGGTGACACTGGTGTCCTGAGTCCCCAGGCTGAGCTGGAGGTGAGCCCGCAGCAGAGCAGAGGTGACACTGGTGTCCTGGAGTCCCCAGACTGAGCCAGAGATGACCCTGCAGCAGAGCAGAGGTGACACTGGTGTCCTGAGTCCCCAGGCTGAGCTGGAGGTGATCCCACAGCAGAGCAGAGGCGACACTGGTGTCCTGGAGTCCCCAGATTGAGCCAGAGATGACCCCGCAGCAGAGCAGAGGTGACACTAGTGTCCTGGGTCCCCGGGCTGAGCCGGAGATGACCCCGCAGCAGAGCAGAGGTGACAGTGGTGTCCTGTAGTCCCTGGGCTAAGTCGGAGATGACCCCGCAGCAGAGCAGAGGCGACACTGGTGTCCTGGAGTCCCTGGGCTGAGCCAGAGGTGACCTGCCCAGCAGGATGCTGAGGCCACGCCCGCACTCAGCATTGAATGTCTCCGGTGCAGCTCATCTGGTGAGGGGGCAGGTGCAGGCAAGGATGACACAGCTTCCACCCCTTGGTGGGCCCGGAGTTCATGGGGTGGGGGCAGTGCTAAGGATGGGAGCTGTGGGAACAGAGGCAGCCTCCTGACCTGACCACCGATGCAGGAGCTGACCCTCACCCCGTTCCCGAAAACACAGGCAGGTTCCTCCCCACAGGCAGAGAACACAGCCTGAAAGGAGAGCAGAGAGCCCACCAGCCTCCCTCCCAGGGCCCCGGACCAGGCCTGCCCCTCCTGCCACTCCTTGGGCTCAAAGCCTGAGAGCAGCTCACGGGATCCTCACCTGGGGGTCCTCAAGGCCAGGCTGTGGGAAGGAGCCAGAAGCCTTCCTGGCTGTGGCCTGAGGTCCAGGAGGGGTCAGGCTCAGGCAGGGGTTTCCCATGGCAGCTGCCCCTCCCCCTCCTCAGATGGCTCCTGATGAAGAGCTCCGTCTCCCGCCACAGAATCATCCGTCACGCAGGCTCACGACCAGGCTGTGTCACACAACCAAAATGCCACTGAAAACAGAAGAGGCCCCACTAGACCGGGGCTAGAAGCACCAGGCGGGGTGGCTGGTTACGCCTCACAAGGAAAGAGATTTTGTCTGAAACAGGCTCAAATCTTGAAGCCTCAGTCCAGTAAAAGATTCCTGGACTGAGGCCTCAAGACCTCCAGCAGGAGCTAAGAGAACTCGGAGGCTGAGGACAGAGGATGGGGTAGGAAGTGACTCCCCAACCCACCCAGGCTGCTCTCTCACAAACCTTCACTGACCTCTTCTAACAATACAGGACCTAAGTGGGGCTAGAGAGACATCCAGGTCAGTGTAGACACATGTGGGGGGTTAGTGAGACTTGCAGGTCAGTGTAGACACACCTGGGGGGTTAGGGAGACACACAGGTCAGTGTAGACACACCTGGGGGGTTAGGGAGACATCCAGGTCAGTGTAGACACACCTGGGGGTTAGGGAGACACACAGGTCAGTGTAGACACACCTGGGGGGTTAGGGAGACACACAGGTCAGTGTAGACACACCTGGGGGGTTAGGGAGACATCCAGGTCAGTGTAGACACACCTGGGGGGTTAGGGAGACACACAGGTCAGTGTAGACACACCTGGGGGGTTAGGGAGACATCCAGGTCAGTGTAGACACACCTGGGGGTTAGGGAGACACACAGGTCAGTGTAGACACACCTGGGGGGTTAGGGAGACACACAGGTCAGTGTAGACACACCTGGGGGGTTAGGGAGACACACAGGTCAGTGTAGACACACCTGGGGGGTTAGGGAGACACACAGGTCAGTGTAGACACACCTGGGGGTTAGGGAGACACACAGGTCAGTGTAGACACACCTGGGGGGTTAGGGAGACACACAGGTCAGTGTAGACACACCTGGGGGGTTAGGGAGACATCCAGGTCAGTGTAGACACACCTGGGGAGTTAGGGAGACACACAGGTCAGTGTAGACACACCTGGGGGTTAGGGAGACACACAGGTCAGTGTAGACACACCTGGGGGGTTAGGGAGACACACAGGTCAGTGTAGACACACCTGGGGGGTTAGGGAGACACACAGGTCAGTGTAGACACACCTGGGGGTTAGGGAGACACACAGGTCAGTGTAGACACACCTGGGGGGTTAGGGAGACACACAGGTCAGTGTAGACACACCTGGGGGGTTAGGTGCTTGGCCTAAGGGACATTGTGGTGTCCAGGTCCTCACAATGTGTCCCTGCTGGTTCCTTTGTCCCACCTCTTAAGGCTCCGCTTGCCCCCACACTCCACCCCACGCGCACCCTGACTTCAGAGCAGCCCTGTGTCCTTCTCCCCTGGCTCTGCTTCCCATGGAAAGGCCCTCCCTCCTCTACTGGCTGCAATTCTGCACCTCTGTGCCCGGTTCTCCCATTTCCCCAAAGGCCCCTCTCTCCACAGAGATGCCCACCTGTGCAGACCCCTCTCTTCAGTGCCTTTGCCCTTGGGCTTCTGGTTGGGTTTAGTCCATGGGAGCCCTGGTGAGATCAGAGGGAGGGGAAAGCATGAGGTCTCAGTATTTCTTTCCCTGGGTCCCAGTGGGGTCATGGTGGCTGCTGCAGACTTTGAATCTTCTCTTTCCCTGTCCTGCTCCTGGTCCAACCCACAGATTCCACCCTCATTTCCTCTGGCCTGGGGGCTGCGGCACAGGCCTGCTGTTTCCAGCCCCTCCTCCTGTGCCCCTGCCTCCTGCCTGAGCCCTCCTTGGCAAGCGTCTTACTAACACTCCTCGGCCTCCTGGCTTCATGTACCACCTGTGTCCTGCCTGGATTCTGACTCATGCCTACATTTCAGGGCCCGGTGCCTTGGGATGAATCCCGCGTCAAATGTGTAAACACCTGTGCATTGTGCACAAGTGTATGGGATTCACAATTACTCTGGACTTTTGTAATTCTGTTTCTGCCTCCCTCGCTCATGAGCTCCCTCTTGAGAGTGGAGGCAGCTCTGTCTCATTTATCTGCAGGTGTCAGCAGGTGGCCTTGCACACCCTAGGCGCTTAGTAGCACAGCTGGATTCCCTGAGCATTGGGGAGCTGTCTGAAGCTCTAGCCCTGGACGTTTTCAGGACCCTGGAGAGGTCCACGCAGGTATGGGAAGCCTGAGGTCACTCTATTCAGGGCAGAAGTGGGCAAACACAGGATCCGTGGGCAGCTCTGGAATGAACATCTTTGCCTTCTGCTTTGGACAGCTGCTCCTTGATGTCTTTAAACCTCATAGGAGGAACAAAGTCTGACCCAGGAAAAAGCTCCACTGGGAAGTCTGGGCAGCTGGTGTTCTCAGCTCTGCACCGCCCCATGCCCTTCCCAGCCCCAGGGACAGACAGGCTCCCTCCTCTTGTGGCTTCAGCTGCAACATCTGACCGCTGGGGCCAGGTCTCTCTGAAGGTTTCTTTTCATCTACACACAAAGTTTTTGCTGTGACCTTTTTGCCCAGCATTGAATTTACAGGAAGTACGTTTAAATGGGGCCAGCATCCCTGTGTTTAATAATTCAATGCTTGCGCTCACCGTCAAGCCGAGTAATTTAGTAACAGTGGGGAGTGCAGGCTGCCTTCCACCAGTAGCTCATATTCTGCTTTGACTTCCAGAGCACACGGTCGGGCGAGGACACTGTCCTTCCCAGCAACAGCTGTGACTTTTACATGGCCATTTAACGCTCCCAGTTAATATGATGACAAGAGGAAAATTACTTGTGCTAAGAGCTGTCCCTGCCACCTATAAATTCCTGGGGCGTTCACCATATAAAAATTACCAAGGAATGCTGCAAGCTCCTCGTTAATGACCCTGGTGACAAAGGGTTCCTAGGCCCACTGTCTTCCCTGCCGGCTCTGGAGATCTTCCCGGCTCTGTCCCAGGAAAGAGAGGTGGAGGTGTGGCCCCAGCATGGCCTGAGGACGTGTTCCCCAGGGGTGGCCTGCAGACCACCTGCCTTAGAAATGGCTTGGTGCGGGGAGGGGAAGGCTTCGGATGCACATGTTTGTTCTTCATCCCTGTCCGGAGCCGGATGCTGAGATGGAGGTAGCCTTTTCCACATTCCCAGGGGTGTCTGTGTCTGCCGCTTTGGGAACCTCTGATGCAGGGCAGGTGGCTAGGGCTGGGACCCAGGGGACTCGGGTCTGCCCTGTCCCTGCAGAGTGTTCCCCGCGATGGTGCACTGCTCCCTGGGCTGTGCCCTTGTTACTGTGACTGCCTGTCAGGGTCATCTCTGGGAGCTCTGCTTGCAGATTCAGGCAGCTCTGAGTCCATTTCTAGGGGAGGAGAGGGAGTGGCATTGGGGAGAGAGGAGCCATTGGAAACCAGGGACAAGGATGACCCCAGGCCACGTGCCCAGGTGTGCAGGGGGTGGGCTGTCTGGGTCTGGGAGTCCGAGCCACCTGCGATGAGTCTTATCTCTCCAGGGCTGGGTCCCTCAACAGTCAATCCTTTTGTCTGCATTGGTGCAGAGGTTCCTCCAGGCAGCAGGCAGAACCCTGTGGGGAGCAGAACTGGCCCAAGTGCTTTGCAAGGAATGGCGCAATGAGGCTGCTCTCTGAGCGGTGGCCAGGCAACAGGGATTCTGTAAGGATGTGGGTGTCCCAGGGACAAGCGAGGGAAGGAGGTGCCCCTCCCTTAGGCTCTGGGACAGGGAAGGAGGGGGTGTCCTGGCCGTAAAGGGATGGACGCTGCTGGAAACACCAATACAGCAAGAAGGGCTGGGGGGCAGTCACCAGCCTCCCCCTCCTCCTGTCCCAATCTCCAACTGGGGCCTCCCTTGGCCAAACTCAACAGAAACTATTAGTGGCATCTGTGGGCAGCAGCCCCTGCGTTCAGTCTCCAGACTGAGAGAGCAGGGCTGAGAGGCAGCACGTGGAGAGCCACCAGCAGCGCCCATCAGTCAGAGTTGCCCTGCCCAGTCCCCCTTCCGTCTTGGGGGCCAGGGCATGGGGGGTGAGCGTGGTGTGATACGGAGTGTGAGTGCGGCTGTGATATGAGGTGTCAGTGTGAGTGTGATATGGAGGGTTAGTGTGGGTGTGATATGAGCTGTGAGTGTGTGTGTAATATGGAGGGTGTGGTGTGATACGGAGGGTGAGTGTGGCTGTGATATGGAGGGTGAGTGTGGGTGTGATATGGAGGGTGAGTGTGGGTGTGATATGGAGGGTGAGTGTGTGTGTGATATGGAGGGTGTGGTGTGATATGGAGGGTGAGTGTGGGTGTGATATGGAGGGTGAGTGTGAGTGTGATATGAGCTGTGAGTGTGGGTGTGATGTGGAGGGTGTGGTGTGATATGGAGGGTGAGTGTAGGTGTGATATGGAGGGTGTGGTGTGATATGGAGGGTGAGTGTGGGTGTGATATGAGCTGTGAGTGTGTGTGTAATATGGAGGGTGTGGTGTGATATGGAGGGTGAGTGTGGGTGTGATATGGAGGGTGAGTGTGGGTGTGATATGGAGGGTGAGTGTGGGTGTGATATGAGCTGTGAGTGTGGGTGTGATGTGGAGGGTGTGGTGTGATATGGAGGGTGAGTGTGGGTGTGATATGAGGTGTGAGTGTGGGTGTGATATGGAGGGTGAGTGTGGTGTGATATGAGGTGTCAGTGTGGGTGTGATATGGAGGGTTAGTGTGGGTGTGATATGAGCTGTGAGTGTGTGTGTAATATGGAGGGTGTGGTGTGATATGGAGGGTGAGTGTGGGTGTGATATGGAGGGTGAGTGTGGGTGTGATATGAGCTGTGAGTGTGGGTGTGATGTGGAGGGTGTGGTGTGATATGGAGGGTGAGTGTGGGTGTGATATGAGCTGTGAGTGTGTGTGTAATATGGAGGGTGTGGTGTGATATGGAGGGTGAGTGTGGGTGTGATATGGAGGGTGAGTGTGGGTGTGATATGAGCTGTGAGTGTGGGTGTGATGTGGAGGGTGTGGTGTGATATGGAGGGTGAGTGTGGGTGTGATATGAGGTGTGGGTGTGGTGTGATACGGAGGGTGAGTGTGGCTGTGATATGAGGTGTCAGTGTGGGTGTGATATGGAGGGTTAGTGTGGGTGTGATATGAGCTGTGAGTGTGTGTGTAATATGGAGGGTGTGGTGTGATATGGAGGGTGAGTGTGGGTGTGATATGGAGGGTGAGTGTGGGTGTGATATGAGCTGTGAGTGTGGGTGTGATGTGGAGGGTGTGGTGTGATATGGAGGGTGAGTGTGGGTGTGATATGAGGTGTGAGTGTGGGTGTGATATGGAGGGTGAGTGTGGTGTGATATGAGGTGTCAGTGTGGGTGTGATATGGAGGGTTAGTGTGGGTGTGATATGAGCTGTGAGTGTGTGTGTAATATGGAGGGTGTGGTGTGATATGGAGGGTGAGTGTGGGTGTGAGATGAGGTGTGAGTGTGGGTGTGATATGGAGGGTGAGTGTGGGTCTGATATGAGGTGTGAGTGGGTGTGATGTGGAGGGTGAGTGTGGTGTGATATGGAGGGTGAGTGTGGGTGTGATATGGAGGGTGGGTGTAGGTTTGAGACAGAGATGGGTGTGGTTGTGATATGGAGGGTGTGGTGTGATATGGAGGGTGAGTGTGGGTGTGAGATGAGGTGTGAGTGTGGGTGTGATATGGAGGGTGTGCTGTGATATGGAGGGTGAGTGTGGTGTGATATGGAGGGTGAGTGTGGTGTGATATGGAGGGTGAGTGTGGGTGTGAGATGAGGTGTGAGTGTGGGTGTGATGTGGAGGGTGAGTGTGGGTGTGATATGGAGGGTGGGTGTAGGTTTGAGATGGAGATGGGTGTGGTTGTGATATGGAGGTCCACGTGGGAAGAGCCAGGGCCCCTGTCCCATGCATCACCCCACCTTTTACCCAGCACAGGGCCACAGTCTAAGTCCCTTCTCTCTGGCTTCCTCTCCAACCTGCAGTTCCCTGTCCATCTTGGCCAAGTTCATCTGGTCTGCAGATGGGGACCTGCCTGGCACGAACCCTGTGGTCCCCAGGTCAGCACTGTGAATCTTCAAGGCCAAGAGCAGAATATCTGACTGCATTTTTCCACTGTACCTAAGTTCCCCCAAGGAAAACCCACTTTCCTCTCTCTCTCTGCCTCCTTCTCTCTCTTTCCCCCTCTTTCCCCAACTTCCTCCTGAAAATCAAGAGCAAAGCTCTGTCCCAACTCCCGGTGCTCCCTAGGCAGAATGGAAGCTGGCTCTGTGAGTTGAAGAAATGAATGAAGTGATTGGGAGCTGAGTGCCAGAGGAGACATCCTCCCCTGGGAATATGTCAAACCCCGGGGATCTCACTGAACTTTCAAAATCCAACGAAGAGAATCCTGAGGAAAGATCTGTACCATTTGCCAGGTGTAAGATGTGCAAGGATATTAACAATTTAAAAACACGTGTCAAGGAAAGGTATAAGTAGCAGGTTTTTGTTTTAATTTTTCAATGGAAGCGTGAATGAGATATAGACATTTTTCTTGATCTTGTTTAGTAAAATATTGCTAATATGAGATAACCAAATTCCTACTGTAACCCAGAGGACTAAATTTTATGAACAATGTTGTCTTTATGAACAATTCCACGGTCACCCCAACGTCCTCCCCACCTCTTATTCCTGGCCGTCTTCAGGCAGATGGGATGGAAACTCTTGCCTGACTGACCTTCCCAGTCTCCTTTGAAGTTCTGAGCAGCCTCCGGGCTCCTCACCAGAATCAGCTCTCAGGAGCCAGGCTTCTCTGACTCAGAGCCAGCACAGGCTTCAGCCCCCACGCCTCCCCGTGCTCAGCCTCCTCTGGCCTCGGCTGATGAGATGGAAGCTCCCTCCCCTGCCTCTCTGCGCCCAGGCTCACAAACCCGTCACTGGATGTCTTTATTTAGGGAGATTTCCTGCCCGGGCCTGCTTCCAGGGCAGGATGGTATTGATGCAAAATCCATCACTTAGTGCATCTGGGCATTTAATCAATGAGGCTGCAGGGAGCCCCGTGTGACTCGGAAGTCACCGGGAGTGAAGGCCAGGCGAGGGGAGCGTCCAGAGTGGCCGAAGGGCGGCTTTTATTTTTGGTGCTGTAACGTCAGGCTCCAGCGGTGAGATGTCGATGCCCTGTAATGCTGGCGCTGCCACAGAATTCCACGGGCAACCTGGGTATTTGCCCAGGTACTCATTTTATAACTCCCGTGTTAACTCAATACATACCCTACCTGTATCCTACGTGCCAGACACAGATCTAGACGCTGGGCAGAGTGAACGTACAGCTCACAGGTCACACTGAGCTTATGGCCGTGTGAGGGTGATGGTGCTGGTGATGATGATGGTCATGATGGTGCTGGTGGTGATGATGACGATGGTGATGATAGTAATGTGATGATGACAGGATGATGCTGGTGATGGTGATGGCAATGATCCTGATGATCATGGGACGTTGGTGATGACGATGGTGATGATGATCATGGGATGTTGGTGATGATGTGTTGACGATGGGATGATGGTGATGAGTGTATTAATCTGCTTTCACACTGCTATAAAGATACTACCTGAGATGAGGTAATTTATAAAGACAGGCGGTCTGACTCACTGTTCTGTATGGCTTGGGTGGCCTCAGGAAAGTTACACCCATGGCAGAAGGGGAAGGGGAAGCAAGGCATGTCTTAGATGGCATCAGGCAAGAGACTCCTGACCTCAAATGATCCACCCACCTCAATCTCCCAAAGTGCTGGGATTACAGACGTGAGCCACCACACCCAACCTCCTTTTCACATTTCAAAACCAATCACGCATTATTAACAGTTCCCCAAAATCTTAACTCATTGCAGCATTAACTCAAAAGCATTAACTCAAAAGTCCAAGTCCAAAGTCTCATCTGAGACAAGGCAAGTCCCTTTCACCTATGAGCCTGTAAAATCGAAAGCAAGTTAGTTACTTCCAAGACACAATGCTGCTACAGGCATGGGGTAAATGTTCCCATTCCAAATGGGAGAAATTGGCCAGAATGAAGGGGCCGCAAGCCCCACGCAAGCTGGAAACCTGGTTGGTCAGTCATCAAATCTTAAACCTCCAAAATATCCTTTGACTCCATGTCTCACCATCCATGTCTGGAGGATGGCGGCCCTCTTCTCACAGCTCTCCTAGGCAATGCCCCAGTGGGGACTCTGTGTGGGGGCTCCAACTCCACATCCAGGGCATACTGATGCAAGGGTGGGCACCCACAGCCTTGGGCAGCTCTGCCCCTGTGGTAATGGTGATGACGGTCATGACAGTATCAGCAGGGAAAGCAGCACTGTAGTAGCAATCCCAATAAACATTAGACGGCCCTTACCGTGCACCAGACACTGTTCTCGACACCCACATATGTTGGGTCACTCAACTGACACCACAACACCTGACGTAAGTGCTCATGATCTCCACTTGATAAATGAGAAACTGAGGCACAGAGAAGTCAAGTCACCTTCCTCAAGGCACACAGGACGTGCTAGTGCTGGGATTCAGAGCAAGCACCTGGTCCCATAATCAGTGGACTCAGAAACAGCACCGTAAACTGACAGGCAGATACTTTGAGACAGTGGAAAGTGTCATGAAGACCGTCAAGAGTGTGGTGTGAGTGTGACTGGGTGTGAGGAGGACATTCGGTGAGAGGTCACGGACGGCCTCTCTGAGCAGGCCCTGGTTGGAGACGGGAAGGATGCGGGTTGTGAGAAGTGCTGGGGCAGGTGGCACAGCACGTGCAGAGGCCCTGGGGTGGAGTCAGCGTGGAGCACTCGAGGAACGGCAGGAAGGCCAGAGACGCTGCAGCAAAATAAGCAGAGGGGAGATGGAGGCCAGGCCACGGGGCCTCGCGGGCCATGGGACGTGGCGTGGGTTTGCTGTGAGTGGGTGGAGGCCCCCAGAGCCCCTGCGGGGAGTCACCTCAGTCACTCCATGGTTCCTGAGTCTGGGCTATGGGGCAGGTCGGGGTCTCTGCTGTGTCCTGGGGGCAATGGGAGGAATCTGCTCCCAGTATTTATAGACATGTCATGAGCAGGACCGCAGGAGCCCTCTCTGAGGTGATCACGTCTGGGAAAGGCACTCCTAACACACCCCGTTTCCAGGAGCTAGAGTGTCTTGACCTGGCCCGGGAAACCACTGTGCTAATCAAGGAACGTGTGTTCATTTGAGTGGATTGCAGCAGCCAGGGTGGCCCAGCACTGGGGATTGGATCCAGGCTGTGGTTCTGTGCGATTCTCTCTCTCCATGCAAGTCAACAGCACCACAGAAGCTCTGTTCACTTCCCAAGTCATCAGGAGACTTCGGGATGCATTTGTAAGTTGAGCTGCTGAGCCCTCATGAAGTCATCCCAGGCATCTTGCCAGGCCAGGAGGCTGAATTCCACACCTTTGTGGGAACTGGCAGAAGCAGGGAGCTCCCTCTCCACTGAGTTGGGAGGCTGGTGGGGTGTCAGGCTGGGGTGGCTGAGAGCATCGCACACAGGAAAGCAAATCAAAGCTGGAGAAAGCCCGGGAGAGGACAGGAAGTGACTGCTCTTGAGGTCTAGACAGTTGCTCCCGCCACACGAAAGGGTGCGTGGGTTTTATCTGTTTTTCCACCTAAGCCAGCTTCAGTTGGGTTTGTCACTTGCCACAGAAAGGACCCTGACAAATGTAGTTTAGCAAGAAAAGCTGGAAGCAGCAAATGCAGAGCAAGCCCCAGGAGCCTGCACCCTTCGAGTCACCGGGTTCCAGGCTGTTGCTGGAGCCAGAGCCTCTCCGGTCCTGCCAAGCTGAGTCACCACTCCTGACGCCAGTGGAGAGTCTGCCAGGGGCCCTCTGCACCTCATTTGGGCGCCCTCAGGGACGCACACACAGGGGTGTTCCGGGAAATTGAGCAGGGAAGGTAAGGTTGACTTTATTTTCTTCTTTTAGTGTCCTCCCAATGGACCTGTTTAGCTCTGCTGTTCTTTCGTCATTTCTTTTCCTGCAAAGGTAACCCATTCACAGGCTCGTCATCTGTGATTGCTATTCTGGGCTTACTCCATGGGGTGCCCTGGAGCTCAGGATCATTCACAGGGGCTGGGGGCGCAGATCAGGGCTAAATGGGGCCATTGACATTGGTCTCCAGGAAGGCCACAATATGCCCAATGTTACCACCCAGGACTCCAGGAAAAGACTGAGCCCAAAATTCTGTCACCAGAGACGGGGCTGAGTGACAGCTGGTCAGTCTGCAGCCTGTCCTGCAAGTGTGGGTCCACGCGTCCTATCTCCTTGCTCCGCGTACGGGGCAGGGGCAATGCTGTGGGGGCTGCCACCCTGTTACGTCACAGCCAAGGATGTGTTTAGAGCTCTGCAGAGAAGGGGCCTGGGTCCAAGCTCAAGCAGGGAGACTCAGACGTTCATGGGAGGTGGGGAGGGGGTGATCTCAGTGTCAAAGCAGAGAGACGTGTTGGTCCTTAGGATATGGTTTTGAACAGACTGGAGGGGCTGAATGGCCTTCTCTCTGGGCCTCCACTGCTCTCCCTGGAAAGTACAGACACTGGAAATATCATCCATGCTTTCAGCAAATGTCCAGTGGCATCGTGCTCGATATTGGCGTAAAAATGCTCTTTGTTCCCCAACTGCATGGATTTATAGTCCGGGCAGGAAATCCTACATTTAACAAACAATCCTAGAGACAAAAAGTCATTACAACTTGTGATAAGTTCTAGGAAGGAAAAAAGACAGGTCACTCGAGATCATACAAAATGAGGGATGGGATGGAGAAGTCAGGGTGCCCGGGACCTCCCCACTAGCACATGTGGACAAAGGATAAATAGAAAGAGGGGCCCCTATGGTCTCAGAACTGCCATAGATTGTATAGGAGGTAACTGAGTTCATGTGTGTCCAAGGGTGTAACTGGCCTTGAGAACTATGTTTCCACAGGACTGCGGGCTCCACACACATCACCCCACTCAGAAGGCATGGCTGCTCCCAGGGAGCCACAATGACCCTTCATGCCCCCTCATAAAGGGTCTCTGTGTCCACCTTTCAAGGCAGCCCGGGGCAGCAGGACCCTTGGGGTCTGGTCAGCTGGTGAGACTGCCTTCCTTCCTTGATCCTGATGTCCATGAGGCCTGCGGGCAGCTGAGTGACCCCATCCCTCCATCTGCAGGGACAGCATGGTCAGGAGTGGTAGGAGCTGGGAACCTTTGCTGGGGTCTTGTGCTCCTGTGTGACCTCTGTCTCCCCTAAGGGGCCTCAAAGCGGACAGAGGCAATATCACAGTTTGTGCTCTCAAGAAGACAGGGGGATGCATCGGCGGCTGGAAGATGAGGGTTTTCTTAAACAGGGCTGGGATGGGGAAGCTCGGTTTCAGGAGAATCGTGGCAGTCCCTGAGCACCAGGTCCCAGCCCGTCTCCCTTCCCATCTGCTAGCTGCCAGCTCATTTTCACGGGCATCTGAATCTGTGCGCTGGAGGTGACCACAGGACCCTCGAGCTTACTCTTCTCTTCCACCTGCTTTATGGAGAAAGAGGTCTGGCTGTTGTCCGCGCTGATCAGTGTAACTTTCACAAACATTGCAACAAAAGACTTTTAAAGACACAGAGGAGGTTCCCAGGCATCTTCAAAAGATGTTGTCCACATTGTATTTTCTTATTGCAATGATTCACTGTAGAGCGCCTGAAAACAGATATGATTGTAGAGGAAGAAAAGTTATAAGCCCTGCACACACGTATATATGTAAAAGAAAAGATGATACCATAGACATGATAATAATACCAACTTTTCATCTTAAAACCACTTTTAACTGTCGTCAAATACACATAACATACAATTCAGCACTTAACCTTTTTAAAAACCTTTTAATTGAGGAATGATTGACAGACAAAGAGCTGTCTGTATTGAATGTGTGCAGCTGGGCGGGTCTGGAAATGAGCGTGCACTCAGGAAACCATGGCCGCCGTCGCGCCATCAGCACACCAGCTAAAAAGCTCCTCCCACCCTCTGTTTCTTGGTTTTTTTCTGAGCGTGATATGCACATTTCACATAAGATGTGGCACACTGCAGCAGACCTCGGGGGCATTCGTCTTGTGAGATGGTTTGCGTCCTGTTGCTGCCGTGTTGAGCTGTAACCCTAATGCTGGAGGGGGGCCTGCGGGGAGGTGTTTGGGTCGGGGGTGGACCCCCCACGGCTTGGTGCTTTGTGATGGTGAGTGTGTGGCACTCCCCACCCCCACGTGCTGGCTCCCGTTCTGCCCATGTGACTGCCAGCTCCGGCCATGAGTAAAAGCTCCCTGAGGCCTCCCCAGGAGCAGAAGCCATTATGCTTCCTGTACAGCTGCAGAACCAGGAGCCAATGAAACCTGTTTTCTTAGAAGTTCCCCAGTCTCAGGAGCTTCTTTCTAGCAATGCGAGAAGGGACTAATGCATGTGAGTGAGACATGACGCCCTTGGGCCCCCCAGCTCCCCGTCCCCCTCCCCCAGCCCCTGGCGCCCCCGTGCTCCCCTCTGCCTCCGTGAGCCTATTTCAGATGCCTCATATAAGGGCGTTGTGCGGCATTCGTCCTTTGTGGCTGGCTTATTTCACCCGGCACAGCATCCTCCACATTTATCCATGCTGCCTTAAATGGCAGGATTGCCTTCTCTTTAGGCTGAATAATGCTCCGTTGTGTGGACGTCCCACATTTCCAGCATCCACTCGCCGTCAGCGTCTGCTGGCTGCTCCCGCCTCTTGGCTGTTGTGGCTGTTGCCGTGTCCTCCCGTGGGGCGAGCCCATGCTGGGCACGTGGCCAGCACACAGGTAGGGGAAGGAACCGCATGACCTGGTGGCTGCTCCCGCTCACTCAACCCACTTTGCTGGGTGCCTATGCTCAGCCCTCAACATCCCAGCTTCAAAGTAAACTCAGAAGTTACATCTGAGGCAATGGTGTGGGTGAGATGCTTTGGGGACGTCAAGGGGGCCAGGGCCAGGCAGTGGGCAAGCAGAATGGCTCTTCCAGAGATTCCCAGCTGCCTGGCAGTGACGCTTCCCCGCCATTGTCCTCCTGCCCTTGTCCCAGCTCTCCAGGGACGACCGAGTCTGCACTTGTTCTGCTCCCACACCACCCCTAGCTCAGGGCCTGAAGGGCAGAGGGCAGTGCCAGCTTCCTAAAGCACTGGGGGGCAGAGGGCCGGATGTCAGTGTGAGGGTGTGCAGCCACTGTGACTACTGGCAACTATCACTTCTCTCAAAGTCAGCAGCGCACACCTGGCTACCCGCTGCACAGCTCCCAGCAGGGCTCCAGCCCTCCCCACCACCCAACACACAGAGGACACGCAGGGTCAAGCTGGATGCTTTGCTGGATGCATTGCTGGATGCATTGCTGCACTTGGGATGTCGTGGTCCCCAGAGGAGGCTCACAAGGTGCCCAACAGCAGCTGAAGCAGAGCCTTGAGCAAGGGGCAAACCCATTCTGCTATCACCCGGTCCTTGCTGCAGGGAGAGGCGGTACACTCTCCCACCCCACCACATGGGTTCACTGCGTTAGTGGAGGGTGGCAGCAGGGGTCATCCTGGTCTGAATTCCAGAAGACGTGTGGCTGGAGATGACCCAGACTGGGTCAATAGGCTCGGGAGAAATAGGAGGGAGACCTAGGGTGCCAGATTCGGAAATAAGGAAGGGTGTGCAGTTAAATGTTCATTTCTGCTAAAGTATGCGTGTGTGCATGGACATGGATGTGTATGCGTGCACAGATTCACTTGAGCAGCAGCAGTGGGGACCTTTCTATGACGTCCAGGTGACACAGGCCAACTTTGCTTTGTGGGCGTCCTTGCCACAGGTGGGCCCCGGGTGTTTCGAGGAGGGTCATCCGGCTCACCAGCCGCCCTACTCCCCAGAGCGCCTCCCTGCCCCTCCCGTGTGGCCCTGGCTCACAGGCACGCCCAGATGCTTTTCAAGAGGAGCTCAGGGTTGCTTATTTCTAATGTTCCATTTTGCCTGGAAAAGTTTGAGCCAGTCTAAATTTTCCCATAAATTCAGGAAATTGACCAGTCCTGAAAAAATGACTTGGTTTTTCTGTTGCTATTGTTGTCTGAAACTGCGTCTCTTTGAAGTTCAATGAAATGAGAAAGTAGCCTGGGGTTGATAAATCCGTATTGATTTTACCTGGGATATCTTACGTCTTCTGATTTTGACCCTTCTTAGATTTCAGGAAAGCTCTTTTACTTGTATCTCTGGATACTTCTCTATTTCGCTTTTCTCGCAGAAACAAACTATGCATGCACCCTACGTCTTTGGGCTTTCCTTTCCTTTTCTTTCCTTTTTTTTTATTTTGACAGAGTCTCGCTCTGTCAAGGCTGAAGTACAGTGGTGTGATCTTGGCTCTCTATAACCTCTGTCTCCAGGGTTCAAGCGATTCTCCTGCCTCAGCCTCCCCAGTAGCTGGGACCATAGGCGTGTGCCACCACACCCAGCCAATTTTTGTATTTTTAGTAGAGACGGGCTTTTGCTATGTTGGCCAGGCTGGTCTTGAACTCCTGACCTCAGGTGATCTGCCCACCTCGGCCTCCCAAAGTGCCGGGATCACAGGCGTGAGCCACCGCACCCAGCCTTCTATGTGCTTTCATATGAACTGTTTCCTCGTTGATCCTTCTTGAAGTCGTTTCTGCTCCGTTTAGTTTGCAAACAGCTCCCTGTTGCTGCTGCTTCCATCGTGCGTTTCTCCCTCTTCCTGTGATTATGACCTCCGTTTCTGTGATGTCTGACTTTTTTCCTTCCTCCTCTTTCTTGAGCGCTGCCACCTCGTTTTCATCACCTTTTGTTGTGTTCTGACGTCTTCCTCCAGCCAGTGCCTCTGCCACAGGTTCTTGCTCCACAGAGGCCATGGGTGGCATCCGGTTCTTTGAGCCAGTGGAGACCTGCAGGGCGCAGGGCTCCTCTGCTGCACGGCCACGCCATCCCGCCCCATTCGTCACCCGCCTTTTGTCGACTGGAGGGAGATTGCTGTCTCCCTCCCACCCTGTGGCGGTCAGCAGTCCCTCTCCCGTCCCCTCTCCCTTCATGTGTACGGCTTGGACTTTAACCCTCTTTTGCTCTCATAGACCTGACGTGTGGGGGTCCTAGAGGGTCCCTCTTCAGAGCCACACTTGTAGCCAGCCAGTTGCAAAGAGGGCCTATTCCATGCCATCTTCCACAGCCCCCTGCCTGCCACTCTCTGCAGCTCCAATTTCAGGAGCTCCTGCCGCCGAGACATGGACCCCTACTTTATGCCAAGCAGAGGGCGGTGGGGTTCACTCGTGTGACTATGAGGTTCGCTGAGCCTGTGGGCCCTGCCAGTGTGGGCTCTGCCCTGCCTGGCACCCATCCTGCCTCTGCCCCACCTGCCACGCTGCATCCTGGGTCCACAACTCCCAACCTGTGGATTTCAGCATCCAGCCCTACCCGCCACGCTGCATCCTGCGTCCACACCTCCCAATCTGTGGATTTCAGCATCCAGCCCCACCCACCATGCTGCATCCTGGGTCCACACCTCCCAATCTGTGGATTTCAGCATCCAGCCCCACCCACCACGCTGCATCCTGGGTCTACACCTCCCAACCTGTGGATTTCAGCATCCAGCCCTATCTGCCATGCTGCATCCTGGGTCCACACCTCCCAACCTGTGGATTTCAGCATCCAGCCTTGTGTCTTGGTGTTCCCTCTCGCAGGCTCAGTTCCTCGTGGACCTGAGATCTTCCCACCCAGCATCTCCCCAAATACTGCCGGTGGTGTTCAGCCAATGGCCACTCCTCCACCACCCGACTTCTTGCCAGCTGGGGTCCAGTTACGTTTTGGCAAAGGTGGTCATTGGGCGGGCCTGGAGAGAGGGACGATGTGGAAGCCCTCTCTGCTCTCTGCGGTGGCACCGTGGGGCCTGGTGGCATCATGGGACATGGTCTCTGGTGGGCCTGCCAGGTGCGTTGTTGGGTGTCAGTGGCCAAAACAGGCTCAGTGAAGGGGCAGGGGAGGGAAGGACCTTCCCACTGCTCCTTTCCTCATTCAGAGCAGGCTGCGGCCAGGTCGCTGGTGAAGGGGTCTTCAGATTGCAGCTCTGAACAGAAGGGCTAGTGGATGATGTTTGAAGCCATGGAGAACATGCCTGGAAAAGACCAAGGGCCAGGGCCGAGCCTGAATTGCCCAAGAGAATAGGGGACATTGTGAAAGGAAATGGAGGAGGACCAAGCCCGGGACCGGGAGATTATCCACCTCCATTTCAGGGATCAAGAAGGGCAAGCCAGAGTCCTTGCTCAGAGGAGAAGTGGTAGGTCACAGCGACTCAGGCCTGATGCTGCTTTGTACCTAGAAGAACACAAGATCTTCAAAAACCTCAAGCTCTTACGATGCCTTCAGACCCAGGAGGAGAGGGTGTGAAATTCCATGAAAATCAAGTCTATTTTCTGGATCCCAGAGGTGAGCATGAGCTGAATGCTCATTCACGAATCTTCCAGGATCACGAGAATGGGAGATGCACGTTGTGCCCTCTGATCTCCCGGTGGCCTCAGCAGGAGGTTTTTCTGTGGTTCTGGAGAGCTGTGCATCTTCCTCTCCGTCGGGCTCATTCTGAACCACAACCCAGCATACACATGGCAGACACTTCCTGGGCACTCTTAAGAGTCACAGGATGCCTGGGCTACTCGGGACACAGCAGGCGGCGGCTGTGGAGCCCGAAAAGATTTATTTTAAAAGCCTAAGGGGACAAATACAGCATCTCGCATGGTACTCCATACTTTAAAATATTCGGATTAATTATAGAAAAATTTGCATTCAAGAGCATCCCTGTAAAGAGAGTTAAAAATTGCAGCGTGAGTAGGAGGAGTGTCTCTCTCAGCATCTCCAGGAGAGCAGAGCCTCTGGACTCTGCCTGGTCTGGCTGGCACTGCTCAGCTGGCACTCTGATGAGTGACGAGCTGGCAAGTGTCAGACTGGCTGGGTCGGGGGCTCATGCCCATTGTAGAAGCAGAACTTGAGGCAGACCTCACCCCAACCCCTGGCCTGAGACCATGGGCGCTTGTCTGAGGAAGGCCAAGAGGCTGTCTTTAGAGGTGGAGTTCGACGCCTGCCACATGGACTCTTCTCAGACGGCGACATGCTGGGTCTGCCCACGTCTCTGTCCCATCTCCTGCGCTGCTAACTTTGTGCAGAAACCACAGTTCCTGGGTTCTGGGTCAGCGTTGGGCCCAGCACCTGAGAAGCCGTCCTCCTGCCCCTCCCAGCCTCATTACAGCTGCTCGGCCTTCACGAGACTCATTCTCCTCCTGCCAGGGAGGCAGTGCCAGGACACTATTCCTCTTGGACAGGGTGCCTGTCCTACCATGAGGGGATGCCAGGACCGATGACATAAAGTGGGGGCACAGATTCCTAGAGAATGAGAGTGCCTGAGATGCGGCAGTGTGATGGGGAGCAGGGGGGCTCCGCTGGTCAGAGGGGATGCAGGGCTTCCGCCCAGACACAGGAGGGTCTTGGATGAAGGGAACGGAAGACCCAGGTAGCAGCTGGCAGGCAGGTCTGTTCTGCCAGTCACCACCAAGCAACACTCACTCACTTACCTGCGCATGCATTCATTCTGTCACTCACTCCCATGCATGCATTCATTCATTGATTCAGTCATTCACCTGCAGGTGAATTCACTCACTCATTCATCGGGGCATGCATGCATGCATTCATTCATTCATTCACTCACTCAGTCATGCACACATTCACTCACTCACTCACCCACACTTACATTCATTCATTCACTCACCCATGCATGCATTCATTCACTCGCTCACTCTCCCATGCATTCATTCATTCAAGATTCAGTCATTCACCCGCACGTGAATTCACTCACACATTCATCAGGGCGTGCATGCATTCATTCATTTACTTACATTTCTGGCTGCCACCACCATTCACTGGAGCTCCACACCCTTTCCTGAGAGTGAGCGTGACCCTGGGAAATGGCTCCATTCTTGGCCTGAGCTTCCCTACACCTGTGACTCAGCTACTGGAGTCCTCAGTAGCCAGAGGCAGGGCACAGACAAATAAGAAGCAAATCAGATCCAGGAGACAGATGCAGTGCCTTGGGATGAAGTAACACAACCTCTGGAATCACGCAGGTAAAACCCACCACCCATTTCGGGAGTCACAGCTGGAAATCCCTTTAGAACAAAAGAACAGGTTGGACTTGAGTCCTTAGAATTCATAGACAGGACCCAAGAACAGGGCGTCCGAGACCCTGACTCCCACTGCGCTGAGCCCTCCTCCCCACACGGGAGGCCAGGTGCATCTCTGAGTGGGGTCTCAGCTGGGGGTCCAGCCCTGCGGCCTGTCCTGTTCCCACGGTCCCGTTCCCACGGTCCTGTTCCCACGGTCCCGTTCCCACGGTCCTGTTCCCACGGTCCCGGTCTCACAGTTCTGTTCCCATGTTTCTGCCCAGGGCTTGGGCCGCTACACAGGCTCTAAGGCACTTGCGGAATGAGAAGCGACAGTGTTCCCTTGTGGGTGTCAGGAAGGGGCGGTCCCTCTGCGGCTTCCCAGTTCCCAGAACAGTCGAGGGAGCCAACAGAAGCGTCCCCACCTCGTGGCACCAGGCTTGCCCCTCTGCACTAATGGCCGCTGATTGTTAGGTAGATTTCCTGGCCAGTCAGAGCCCTGAGCTGCTGAGCTCAACAGCGATTGGTTCACGATGTGCACGTGACCTGTGTGGGTCCAATCAGAGTCCTAAGACTGGTGTGGGCGGTCCCAGAACGAGCTCCTTTATTACTGGATCTGAGCCCTGGGGTGTGGGCTGGAGATGGAGCAGCCACCTGCAGGGAAGACCCCTCCTAGATTAGCTAATGAAGGGGCTGTCCTAATATAAACAAACACAGGGTTGGAATTATGTAAAAGAACACCGGCGCTCCCATAACATAAACGAATCCAGGGACAATGAGCCAGGAGATGGACCAGGAAAACTGGATGTGGACGCTTTCAGCCTCTCAATCCTGCTCATTCTGGCTGGTGAGGGGAGTCAGGAAGGCTCCTGCATGCTCTAATCCAGGTTGAATGGGGTTTCCTTCTCTTGCCCCTGAGAGGCCCTGATGGACACACTGCAGAGGCAGCTGGCACTGCCTTTGTCTCCCTCCGGTTTTACCCACTGCCCAAACCTGGGCCAGCTCTCAGTCAGAGGAGAGCATGGTGGGGATGTGGACCTGGGATTTGGGACTCGAGGGTCATCGCCTGGTTGGCCCCATGTCCTCATGGTGAAATGCCAGTGTGTGCAGCTCTCACGTCAGTCCTGAGCCCAGCCCAGCTTCGGGTTCTGTGATGAGTTCAGACCAAATGGCATGTTGCACAGAAGGCCGAGTGTCAGGCAGAAGAAGCCTCCTTCCTAACAGAGATCTCAGGTGAGAGGGAACCGGAGCCTGGGCAGCACTGCTGTCCCTGCACGGGGCTGTGGGACTGGATTCTGGGCTGTCTGAGGCTGGGAGGTTTCCATACGACCAGTCTCTTAGAGGAACTGCTGGGAGGACTGGGCCAGGGTGCCCAGACATGCTGATGGGCTGAGACAGCACCTGAGAACGGTTAAGAATCCCTTCTGGACAGAGTTGCAGCCCTCCTGCGAGGACCAGGGCCGCGTGCCGTTCCCTGGCGTCTCTCCCATGTTCCTCGGGAAGCTGCC
The DNA here is from genome assembly GCF_030222135.1 of Aotus nancymaae. NCBI lineage: Eukaryota > Metazoa > Chordata > Mammalia > Primates > Aotidae > Aotus > Aotus nancymaae. The sequence continues at coordinate 1,744,803 of NW_026988433.1, read as the reverse complement.
TCCACTGTGTCCTCTCCAGCTCACAGCAGCACTTCTCCAGAGGACCAGACACCAAGCCCTGTGGCTTCAGAAGCCTCATGGACAGGCTGGCCCATGCTCAAAGGGCTAGGACTGAACGCTGTCCCATCAGCTGACTCAGGTGCAGGGCCTGGGGTGGCCTTCTGTCCAGAGATCCACCGTGGTGAATGACGGGAAGTCAACCAGGGCAGTGTCCAGCGTGTGGGCCGGGCTGGTGCCACCGTTCCTGGCCCAGCTCCTGGGGAATGATTCTAAGACATGCGGGGGCTTGGCGTTGGTTCACAGTTGGAGACTCAGTCTCGCGAATAACTGGGCAACAGAGATAATTAACATCCTGGGGCTTCCCTGGATATTTCCAGGAGATTCAGCCTGGGTAGTCTGGAGTCAGCCTGGTGAATGGTTGGAGAATCAGTGTGGTCCATGAAGAGGAATTAGTCTTCATACGGGTGACTCCGCCTGATTAATGTTGAGAGACTCAAGCTCTTGTGTCCCAGAGGGAGAAGGGAAAGCAAATACCCTAGCCTGTTCTTAAAAGGTAAAAGGCGATAGTTAAATACCTGCTCGAAAGGCCCCTGCTGTGACTGAGAGTCTGAGCTTGAATAGGTGCCTTGGTTCAGGCCCACTGTGAAGGACCCTTCATCTTGCTGCTCCGGGGTCCATTCATTCTCCACATCGGCACACACTTGACCCCTCACATCTACCTGAATTTTAATTGCCCATTGAGCTGCTCTGAGATCCCACAGACTTCTGTACTAGAGCTGGGAGTGACCAGCACGTGTTAAACTTCTGCAACAAAATATGAACTGGAATTAGCAACCGCCCTTGTCAAAGCTCAGTTCAAGAGGATGCTGTGGAACTATGAGTGCAGTTACTCAAAGGGAAGCCCCCCAGGGAAGGTCAGCTGCTCATCCTGGTGAGATCATGAAATAAGGACTCCTCGTGGTCAAGGTCTTCCCAACGGGAAGTTTCTGGAGTGTGGGAGTTAAGCTGTAAGGGTCACAGAGATGAGTTAGGACACCGCCTTTCTAAAGTCTCAGCCCCAGTGCTAATTCTCTTAGGGGGCACTCGGCTTCCTGATGGTGTGGAAACAGTCACTAGCATCTATCCATCATCCACCCACTTATCCACCCATCTGCATGTCTGTACATCCATCATCCATCCATTCACCCATCCACCTATCTACCCACTGACTTATTTGTTCCCCTATCCACATACTCATCCGTGTGTCACCCACACATCTATCTGCCCATTCACCCATCCATCCATTTGTCGTTCATCGATCACCCATCCACCCGTCTACTCATTTACTTATTCATCCGTTTCCCCCTCTATTCATTTGCTTATCCATCCACCCATCCATCCATTTGTCATCTATCCATCATCCACTCATCTGCCCCTTCATTCACACAACATGAATGGATTGTCTGCTCCATCTCAGGCACTGACGGGCGGCTGGATTTATAAAAGACGGTGAAAAGAGTCATTCTGCTGCCAAGAACCTCCGTGCTCCATCACAAGTAATCTTGGCCAAGATCATAAGATGCTTTCACAAAGATGCTGCCTAAGGTTGGGAAACGGATGATGAAACCAGGGCAGCATCTGTCTGGCAGTGATGGAGCCTCTGCAGCGCTTTCTCGCCTTCTCATCCAGCCATCCAACAGGCATTACTGAGCTTCACCGGCCCCTGTACTTGATTTAGTAACTGGCTTGAGAAACTGTCCTTGGGGAGTTAGTTACAGAATAGGACTTTTGGAGTCAAATAAGATAAATGCAACTCAGAAATGCTAAGACCAATGGGAACATTTACCGACTCAAGGAATACACGAAGGGCTCTTTTGCACAAGCTATTCTCTGACTGTCCCTCTGCATCGATTCTGTGTCCTCCTGTGACATCACTGTGCCCAGCAGGCTGACCTCTGTAAACAGCACCGGTGGGGCTCCCCGCCCTCTGGATTCTGTTGGTTTGGCTGATGAGAGTCAGCAGGAGAAGGCTGAGATGGGAAAAGACAAAGGTTGGAGCAAGTATTGCTCCTGCCTGACTGAGCTTTGGCAGTGAAGTTTTCCCCAAGTAAGATCTTAGATCCTGCCAGGTGACCCCTCTCCCACAGTTACAACCCTGCCTGCATTCCAGAAACAAAGCCCTTAACCTCTGCCCCGGGGCTTATGGTGGCTAACAGCTTCCCTGCTGTTCCAGTTCATGGGGTGCAGGTTCCACACCCCTATTTAGACCTCTGTAAATAGCCTCTGCATTGGACTCTCTGCAGGGAGACCTGTGGGTCTGCTCTCAGACTAGGGTTGTGCAGTCAAAGAGCAGGTCAGATGTGCAGGTGAGCATCAGAGCAGCAGAGCCCCACCTCCTCTATCTTCTAATGAGATTGGCTTAACTCTTTGTCACAGTAGATCAGCCTTCTCCATATGCCAGAAAGCATGCGGTCTCTTCCCCCTCTTGGCTTCATGTCAGTTCCAGTTTGAAAAATCCCAGGGAACACTTCCAATAGGCGTGTCTGGGGCCAGGTGACCACCCATAGACCAATCAGTGGTGGTTATGGTGGGGGAGTCATATATGAGCACATTATCTTCCTGGAAGCAGACGGTTGGATGGGAGGAACATGTTCCCCAAGAACAGAAGGTGCATTTCCACACGCGGTGGGGGTTGCTGGAATGATGAGAAGTGAAGCCCCCATGTGGATTGCATTACCTGTGGCCATTGTGATGTGTCATCAAACAAACAGCACTTATCAAAATTTGAAAAACTGCCTGCTCCATTTTTAACCCAGGCGCCCAGATGCCCATGGCAGCAACAGCCAAGGTACTGAAAGCTGCCCCTGAGCCCTGGGTCTAAGAGGAGGAGGGGGCTTGTTTTAGGGCTTGCAGACCCCGAGGCACTGCAGGTAAACCCAGGACAACCACCCCCTGAGAGGGGACCCGGCCTCGGACCTGCCCTGGAAGGTCAATAACCCTGAAGCCCTGCCCAGGTCCCCTGGGGCTCTGCACCCCGTGAGCTGGTGGAGGACTCAGGCCGTCAGTCTGGATTTCCCACCCTGCACGCGCAGCAGTCACAGGCTCAGCTCCCCACGAGGGACACAGGTCACTCACAGCTTCGGTAACTGAGAACCAAGCCTGCCCATCCCACTCCGTGCCTTTGACATCGTCTGGCAATTTTAAAGAGGTTGAGAACTGCAGTTTCTTGCCTCACTTTGAATCTAGGGTGATCACTGGGTTGACAGCACTCCTGAGACGTCTGACTGAGAGATACCTGGGGTTTGGCTTCTAGACCACTGCCATGGGGTCGGACGTGTGTGTGTGTGTGTGTGTGTGTGTTTGTGTGTTTGTGTCCAGGTCCTGTGGGAGCCATTTAAGGAGGCTGCTTTGCTGCTGATGGACAGACTCAGATGATGGTGCTTGAAAAACAGACACAATCAGAACACTGAAGGGGACGCCTCGGTGCTGAGAGTCATGATTGCATCTGGGACTGCGTCTGGGTCTTTTATCTGACAGGCAGATGGACGACTGCTCCTGGAAACAGAAGGCAAAGTGCAGGGCATTTCACAGGGAAAATATCTCATCAAAAAGGAGAGATTGGTTCCCCGCAGCACCCGCTTCGACTTCTGTGAGCAGAGATGTGAGGACTCACATTTAGATGCCTGAGGCTGGCTCCTGAGTAGACCGTCAGGTTAATGACCAGGCGAGCTGAGAAATGTCAGAGGCCTGAATCTGGCTGAAGCTGGGAGCCTCGGGTACAGGTGACCCAGTCCAGGAAATAACTGAGGCTGAAGCTGATTAATGTCAGTTCAGGGACCCTGAGGGGTGATTTCGGAGAAACCACTTGACCAACGTCGGGAGATGCGGCCCAATTACTGGTTGGAGACTCAGCCCTGGCAATAGGAGGGCTGAGCCTGACTCATGCCAGTGACGCAAGCCGTGTAACACCTGGAGACCCAGAGGATTGAGTCACAAAGGAGGGACAGGTGAGGATCAGCCTAGAAAAGCACAGAGCCGGGAGACGGGCCTGCTGCAAATGTCCCTGGGACGCAGCCTCAGCCCGGGTCAGAGCAACGCTAGGGCTCCTGCCAACCCTCCTGCCCCCAAGTGGGGGCTCCTTCCCTCTGCTTGAGTCCATGCGCTTTCCCCTCAGCACACACCCGACACCTCCAGGGTCCCAGCTGCTGGCTGCTGGTGGAGAGTTCTGAGGCCTCAGAGACGAGAGCTCTCAGGGTAGGGAGAGCGGCCTGTGTGCAGCTGATAGAGGAAGTGAGGAGCAGAACCCTACCTAGGCGTGTTTGAGATCCATGGGGACAGTCACTGATGGGACAGCCTCCGTGGGCTGCTGGAGTGGTGGGACTCGGGGAATGGGTAAGCAGGGGCTTGGAACCCTAGGCCAGATTCGTGGTGCTGGTGTGGCCATGAGCTCCGAGGGCCACAGATGAGGGTTAGTTGGGCCTCTCGGATGCCACAGCCCCAGGATGCTTCTGTGGGAGGGTTCCCTGGCTTCCTGTTGACATGGCGCCAGTCACCAGCATTCATTCATTCATTTATTCAGTGTCCTCTGAACACCTGCGACACGACAGGCAAAGCCTCCATGGAAAGTTCTGGAGTGAAAGAACCTTTTTCTCCTGACACCTCCATGTGCCCCGCACAGAGAAGCTTGCAGAGGTCACATGATGCATTTGCCACCTAAGGCCTGAAGAGAAGGTCACGTGACCTACCATGGCATGGGTCTACATCAGTGTGGCCTATGGCCAGATGGTAGAGACTCTGCTGTGGACGTCACTGTCATCTAAGAAAACATTCAACCAACATCCCTGAGCTCCAGCTGTCCACCAGGGCCTATGCTCAGGGACAGTCACTTAGAGAAGCTTCTGGTCCAGTAGAAAGAGTCATGGAACCAGGACCCCAGCATTCAAGCAACAGCGGAACCCTCACCCTGGGCCCCTGCAGTGCCTGGGACCGGAGGCGCAGAGGCACGTGCTGGCAACAGGAGGAGGCCCTGGAGCGCCCGTCTCCAGCCTCCCGGGTCCCGTGCAGGCAGGAGCTGCCGCTTTCTCAAGGTGCCCTCAGCCAAACGTGGGCCTCCTCCTGGGAAGGGAGGCTCCTGTTCTGCCCCGCTGAGGGCCGGGCCTGGACAGTGGAGAGGGGATGACTCTGCAGCCTCCATCCCTGACTGAGGGACCTGCAGGGAGAGACGGGCAGTCCTAGAAGAGCCGTGGAGTCCTCCCAGCAGGGTGCAGGCGGCTGTGCCACACTGGGCCAGAGCACCAGGGCCAGGAGACCAGCTGACCTGGGAGGGCAGGCTCCTCACGTGGCCACCAGCTGGCCCCGAACTTTCCCGAACGCACTGCTCTGGTCACCTGTATGCCCTTCCTGAGGTCCAGGTCTGCGGACATGCGCGCCCTCGCGGAGCAGCTGCTGCAGGCGCCGGCATCCTGATGGAGAGGAGGATTCCTCGGATTCCACCCTTCCTGTCAAAGGTGAAGGAGGGCCTGCGGGAAAGCCTGTGCTGTGTTGGGAAGCCCAGGGACACATGGGTTATGTAACTCAGTGTTCTAACACCGGCCCGCAGGGGACCCGAAAGACACTCCACGTCTTGTCACAGTGGCTGCAGAATCACCAGGTCACCCCGGGGCTCACTCCGTCCCGGAACGCTGACTTCTGTGGCAGCAACAGCTGACATAAGACCAGCCCAGGCCCTGCAGATCCAAGGGGGAGGGGCCTTGTTTCGGTGCCTCCTACCCCCTACTCACTGCAGGGAGCCCGGAAACCTCCCCCGAGCTGCTCTGCCCTGGCTGGTGGCCCCTCAGCCCCTGTCTGGGCCTCTGTGTAGCCCCACACCCTGGATAGCTCAGGTGTCCAGTGCGAAGCCCCTCCATCCCAGACCCCAGCAGCTGCAGGCTCCGCCCCTTGGGGACACAGAGCAGCTCAGGGTTCCCGTGAGGTGACTTGCTGCTGCCACTCCTCTGATATTCACAGACCTTTCCAGAGGAAAGACCAGACTCGCTGGCTGCAGTTCCCCTCCCTTCACATGAGAGAGTGATGGATTAGGTGGGCCGCGTTGCTGAAGCGCACAATTAGAGACAGACCTGGGCGTTTAGTTTCTGGATCATCGCCCAGATTTGGGCACAGGTGTCTGCGTGTGTCTGGGCCTCCTGGCTCCCTTTCAAGGGCTGCCTCCCGAGCACAGACTCCGGTGTCTGCCTGCAGACGCGTTGACACAGGCTCAGAGAGCTGCAGAGAAAGCCTCAGCACGGGAAACACGGTCGTGCTCCTGCACTGCATCTTGGAGATAATTCTCCTTCATCTAACACTGGGGTGGACAATCGTCCCCAGAAATGAAAGACACATTCGTGGCTATTGTGCGGGAAAACCGTGCATGAAAAGAGAGAGAAAGATTGGTCCTCACACAGCTGGCGGTTTTGACTTCCACGCGTACAGATGCGGGGGCTGTTCATTTTTAATGTCTCAGCGAGACCAGCGCCAGACTGGCCGTGCATTCCAGTTCTCCTTTCAGATGGCACTTTTCCCGCGTGGAGTCCGGGCCCCGTGTGCACCTGGAGCGGCGGTGTCGCCCATGCCTGCTGCCTGAGCTCCACGGCAGAGGGACAGAGCAGCCTGCCTGCCCCGAGGGGAGCTTCCTGGGAAGGAAACAGCTGTTTGGGAGATCGCTGTGTTGGATGCACGTCGCAAAGGGAGGACACTTGACACATGGATTACGAAACGCATTAGAGGACTTGTCATCATGGCAAATGGTAAGAGCAGCGACTGCTAAAGAGACTCCAGTAGCACAAAAGCAGCTCAGAAATATCATCCGGCATCGAGGCGGGCTCTGCTGGCTGCTGCAGCACAAACGTTCAAACAAGCAGCTTCCACATCCTTCCCACATGGAGCTGGCTGGTGCCTTTTTAATTTTTAAATTTGTATTATCTAATTGCTTCTAGGAAAACAAGCCTCGTGAACTTAGAATTCCAGCTTGTTTGAAATCCCTCTTTCTCCATAACCTTGTGGGGGGTCACCCGACCCAGCTGAGACTTCTCCCTTGAGTTCTCCTTGCTCATCTCTAATTATTTACAATTAGGAATGGGAAAGCCCTCAAGGCTCTGATGCTCCCCTGGGCACAGCCGTGGGGCACTGACTGCTGCCGCCAGTGTGCTTTCCTTCTCTTTTGTGCTGTGGCAATAGTGTCCCCAGGATTTAGAAGGACACATGAGGTCCCGGAATAAAGACTACAATTCCCAGCATCCCTCGCAGCACAGTGTGGTCACATTGTGATGTTCTGGCCAATGGGATGAGAGGGGAAATGCCCCCCAAAGCCTGCCCTCTTCTTTCTCTCCACTGGCCCCTGGAGGGAAGTGGATGCCTGGAGGCATCTTGGATCACAGTAGGGAAGGGGTAGCCAGGGCTGCTGGAGCAACCGTGTAGAAAGGTTGTGCCCTTGGCACCCTGGGATCACCACAGGACAGTGGACAATTTATGCCTGGAGTGTGGATAACAGGAAAATCCCCATTTTATTTAAGCCACTCTTACTTGGGATCCCTGTTCCCGCGGCTGAACCCTGCCGACCATGCTCTTCCTCTCACACATGGAGCCATAGACTCCCCTCCGCTTGTTGCTCAGCCCGGATTCCTGCCTCCTCAGGGACGTGGGGTCATTCGGTCCTCAGCAGTGCTCATCCCTTAATTCATTCTAATCATCTTCTGTTCACTTACTATGTGTCCGGTTTCGTGTTTCACGGTGGGGCTACAGCCACGGAGAAGGCCCCTGGAGTCTGGGGCAGAGGGGTCTGCTGGCTTATGGCAGTCTCCAGCCTGTGTTGGGAGGAGGGTGCGTAGCCCCAGCTGAGGTCTCCAGGGGACTCCTGCAGCTCCTTCCTGCCATCGTCTCTCAGTCCCTGAACTCTACTCTCCTGCCCCTCCCTGGGACAGCACAGGAGGAAGCTCCTTGCCATTCAGACTGCTGCAGAGGATTCATGGAGGTTTTGGGGTGATCAACAGACATTTCTAGTCTCCCCCTCAGAATGATTTAAAATACCGGAAAATTGCGAAGTCTTACTTGCACAGGCAGGATAGTTTCTCCCGAGCCCCTGTGTCTACCCCAGGCTCAAACTAAATTGTTAATCAGACATTTATACGTATGAAATACCTTTTACAAAACATTAGTGCCAACCAAAAAGCCTACGTCAGATAACTCACCATAAGACGAGCAAAGATGTTCAGCTGCCGTCCATCTTCGTGTCTTACATGAACCCAACGTTAATCACCAGCTTCAGCACAGGAAGCGTTAGGCATGTATATTAATTATCTCCAGGCAGAGACTCGGGGAGCAGGAGGCAAGGCCCACTGGTGAGCCCAGATAGCAAATTGCTGCGTCGTCTGCTCTTCTCCCACATTGTCACCCTTAGCATTGAGTTTTTTCCACTCACATCATCACATTTATGCTTAAAATGCTCGGTGCAGAGTGGGCACTGGGCGAATGGTTCTTGGCTAGGTAAGTTTTCCCATCTTGGGACACTGTTTTGTGCTTGAGCCCTGGTGCAGTGGAATTACGTGATGGTGCAAAGGATGCTGCTTCTTTCAACCTTAGTATTTCTATTTATACAATTAACGGGAAAGTGTGAAGACTAACAGAACTCCAGGGCATGGCAGAGTCTGCTGGTTACAGTTCAATGACCGTTCTTTGCATCTTCCGTAGTCTAAAGTATTTAGGTGGGTGCATGACTCTTTAGAACACAAACTATGTTCTCCAGTGCCTGTTCAGCTATGGTGGTGAAGCGACCCATTTCTGACTAACAGGTCAAGAGAAAAAGCAGTGCCCTTAACAAAAAGGGTTACGTGTGGTTTCCACTGAGGTTGTAAGATGCTAAAAAACATCATCCCCACGCTAGCATCAAGGAAGGCCAGGAAATCTCCAAAATCATACTGGATTTCCTTAAAGCCGTAGAGAACTGGGGTTTCACGGTGCCTCCAGTGAAGAGATGGGGCAGGAACAACTGGCTTAACTTGGACAGGGAGTGGGGGTAACACAGGCTTCTAGAAATTCTGCTAAGAACATTACTTCCAAAATGTTTAGCAAATTTCTACGAGCTCCATACGCATGTTCTATTCAGTGCATACAGAATCTTAGCAGGCACAGATACATGGGCAGTGTGCAGCCATTTTCAGAGGCTTCTCCATGGAGCTTGCTGTATACTCAAGAAATATTGGAGCCAGGGTGAGAGCAGAGAAAGCTCCCTTCTACGGTGTCGGCCTGGGTGAAGGGTGTAGTTGTCACTGCAGAAAATGCATAGAGCCTTCCCAGATCTTTCTCTCCAGTCTCACCCATGGAGCAAAAATCTTAAACCACAGAGGGGGTGGGGGTGGGGCAACAAATCGTTCTGCCTCCAGGCCATAGACAGAGACCCACTGTGACTAGACTCCTGGGGGAGGCCCAAAAATACCTTAGGCCCAGATCGTAGGAGATGCTTTCTGCTGAGAGAGGGCTGGAAACTCCCACACAAGAAACACCAAAACTACAAGGCAGAGTTTGAATGCCACTGTGGGCGGAGCAGGAGTGCCGGGTGCGCCTCTTCCCTGAGTCTCAGTGGCACAGAGCCTGCCCAATACCTGCGCTGACCCAGGACAGCAGAGAATGTCCCCACCCTCATCATGAGGTTTGCAGGCATTGACAAGTTAAAACAGAACCCGTGGGAGAGGGGCAAGCAGGTGAAGAGAGACCCTGTCTGAGGCACAGTCTCATAAACACAGCCTAAAGCAGAGCACGGAGCAAGAGCTTTGAGAAAAACTCTCAATCCCTACTGTAGACACAGGTAACACCAGCAGAGTTTGAAGCTTTGTGGTACACTGAGAGTAACCACAGAACAGAGACATTTAAAGCCAGCTCCACTGGATTCATTTACCTCCCATCTCAAATAAAGGCCTATTTAAAGAAGAAGCATCTGGCCCATTCAGGTACAAGCACTTACCTCCATTTCTATTGTCTATCCCATGTCTAGCTAGCTATCTTTTTGTTTTTTAATGAGACGGGGTCTCACTCTGTCACCTGGGCTGCAGTGTAATGGCATGATCTCAGCTCACGATAGCCTGTGCCTCCCGGGATCACACTATTCTCCCACCTCAGTCTTCCAAGTAGCTGGGACCACAGGCACACACCACCAAGCCCACCTTATTTTTTTGTATTTTTGGAGATGACAAAGTTTTGCCGTGTTGCCCAGGCTGGTCTTGAACTCCTGAATTCAACCAATAAGGCTGTCTCAGCCTCCCAAAGTGCTGGGATTACAGGCATAAGCCACTGTGCCTGGTCGCCATGTCTAACTTCCAACCAAGGATTACAAAACACAGAAAAGGCAAGGAAAAACTCCAATGTCGAGAGTCAAAATGATAAACACAAACTCGGCTATCACAACGCTGAAACTGTCAGTGAATGTACAATAATTTTGATTCATATATTAAAGGCTTCAATGGAAAATATGAAGAACATGAATGAATATAGCAAATATCATCAGAGAGATGGAAATGATCACAGAGGATGGAATGCTCACACAATCTCAGAGGGAGCCGCAGAACGCTTTCCCCAGGCAGCCTGTCTGACGCACAGGTAAGCAAAGAATAAGTCATCACTGAGACAGGTCTGCTGACTGAGCAACTGGAACCGAAACAGCGGGGACAAATGTTTACCTCTTCTGGCCGGGCGCGGTGGCTCAAGCCTGTAATCCCAGCACTTTGGGAGGCCGAGGTGGGTGGATCACAAGGTCAAGAGATCGAGACCATCCTGGTCAACATGTGAAACCCCGTCTCTACTAATACAAAAAAAAAAAAATGTTTACGTCTTCTTTTCTCCAAGGAAGCTCTCAGCACACGCTGAAGTGAGAGACGTGCTGTCCTACGTTGGACAGCGCTGGAGAAAACTGAGCAGGAATTAGGTAATTACTGTAACGTAATGAGGGATGGAGCAGGAAGGTAATGCCCCTTGGTGGAAAGGGAGGGGGCGTGCCTTTGATCCAAGTGCTGGCTCGGCCACTCGCTAGCTGCAGGCATTGGGCCTTGTCTCGTTTGTCTAAAAAAGGAAAAAGATCCTAGTGTATATCTTGTCGGGATGTCGCGATAATTAAAAGACGGATCACAGTTGTCCCTAACACAGTTTTGCACATAGCAGATGCCCGAGACATGGTGGCTATTATGTTTCATCACGGATTTCTCCTGTCTCCTTTTGTTTCAGATTTGACAAAACTTTGAAAAAACCAGGAGCCACAGTAGAAATATTCGAGGGAAACACCGTCTCCTGAGGTAACAAAGACATATAGAAAGCTGACAAGAAAGTGCAGCGATTATAATAATGGCGATAATGGTAGCTACCGTTTATAGAGCACCTGCTGGGTTTCAGCCAGGCTGGGTGCCAACCTCTGAGTATTTAGTGACTCACCCGTCGGCTCTGTGTGACATGTCCTACACTCATTCCAAGAAGAGGAAACTGACAGTAACAGAGATGAAAAGACTTTTTTTTTTTTTTTTTGAGACAGAGTCTCTGTCACCCAGGCTGGAGTGCAGTGGCGTGATCTCAGCTCACTACAACCTCCACCTCCCTGGTCCAAGCGATTCTACTGCCTCAGCCTCCTGAGTAGCTGGGATAACAGGTGCCTGCCACCATGCCCAGTTAATTTCTGTATTTTTAGTAGAGATAGGATTTCACCATGTTGGCCAGGCTGGTCTCGAACTCCTGACCTCAGGTGATCTGCTCGCCTTGGCCTCCCAAAGTGCTAAGATTATATTACAGGAATGAGCCACCTCACCTGACGAAAAGACGTTATCAAGACGGCAGATCCAGTGAGAGGAGCGCCAGGGCTCCACCCCTGCACCTGACTTCTGACGTATAATGTCCTACATCTGACGTGCTTGGCAAGGATTTCTCCCTGAGGAAAACAGGTCCCCGTGACCCCCCTCAGCCTCCCAAGGGAGGAGCTGAACTGGGGGCTGGGGGTGTCAGCAAAAACAACCTACTGTTCTCGTGGAAAACTTTGGTGGACCAAGTGCCATCATCAGACCCATTTCCAGGGCCATCCTTCAGGCTGATGTCATCTTGCTGCTTTTCCATGGGAATTCAAACTTGTAAAGCACAGAAATAAATTGTGGACAGAGAATTCATTTTTCATAAGTGCTGAGGGCATACAAGGCACATCTTCTGGAGATGTAACAGCGTGTAACCACAGCGGCTCTGTGGGCAGAGAACCTTCAGACCTTGCCGCAAAGGACGCTGCACTCCGCCTGGATTCCCTCAGCACCTGGGTGGGCCGCCCGCCCGTGGTGTCCCCCGACAGTGGGCCTCACACCAGCACACATGCACAGACCGCGTGGAAGCGGACACCCAGACATCCCAGCCAGCATCGGTGTTGGGGACAGTCCTGGTGGTCCTCAGTGAGGAGCCCAGAGGGGCAGAAGGTCGTCAGAGGAAAGGAGAAGAGAAGCAGGATAGGGTGGCCGGGATGCGGCAGCACTCAGGACTGGGTGAATTCTCAGATCTGCCATTTACACAGCCACGCATCACGGGGCCACAGATGCCTCCGCCCACGCTGCCATTTCCACTGGCCTTTCCCACAGGGGAACCTGAGAGCCCGTGTGACTGTGAGAAGGGGTTGTGTCCAGTGGGTTGAACTCAGAGCATGCTGGGGAAGCGGCACCCTCGTCCTCTATCACCTGCAGCCAGGACATTTTCTCAAGCCTCTGAGGCTGCTGGCCAGGCTGGGGAGGTTTCTGCAGAGCAGGGCAGAGAGCACCTGGCTCAGGTGAGAAGGGGCTGTCAGGCAGGTGACCAGCAGTTGTGAGCCAGGAGATGGGGATTCAGGAGCCCACCTGCTGCTCTGCTCAGAGCTGAGAGGAGAAACAGTCCAGAGGAACGGTGGCCTCCCCCATCCCAGCTCATGCAGAATGCACTGGGATGCTGGGAAATTATGTGTATTTAATTTACCCGATTCCCAGAGAGCCCAACACTGTGACTCAGGTGCTTGTTTACACTGGCTGATTGCCCTGACCTTGGAAATGCAATTATCCCCCACCACTCCCTCGCCCACTTTCTCCAGGGGACTGGGAGGGGCTGAGTGGTGCAGCCTCTGTGAAATGCCTGGGCCAGGAGAAAGCGATTCCAAAGGAGTTGTGAGAGCTGAGGGGGCAGGTGTGGCTGCACACAGCCAATCAGGGTTTGTTACTGGAAGTAGAGGGAACAAATGCCAGGCAGCCAAAATGCCACAGGACATGCAACCACAGGCCACGTGGCTTCAGCAAATGCAGCTGCTCCCATTTGGCTGCAGACAGAGCTTGGACGCAAGTCTGTGACCAGAAATGGACCTTCCCCTTGGTGTCTGTGACCACAGCCCCTCAAGAGCAGCTCCGAACTGCTCCTACCTGGCCCAGGTGTGGCTGTGGTGAGACGTGTGTGGCATGTGATGCCCCACGCTGGGACAATCCCTTTCTCAAATCACAGAAGACGAATTAAGAAACAACATTCCTAGAGGCACCCTGGGGACGTGGAGGAATTAAGGATGAAAATCGCCAGAGCCAGGCTGGAGAAATTAATTTCAGTGTATGAGCACACGGTCAGGAGGACTCATTAAGCTGAATGGAAATTAAAGCCCGACATTCCAGGAGGGCAGTAAAGACCTAATGAGGAAGAGGGAGGAGCAGGGCCACGCGGCACTAACATGAGCTACAGGTCACCAGCTGCAGGGCGGTGTGGCCCGGGTTCTAGACCAGTGGATGGCCAGGTCGGACAGCTCCTCCTGGCTGACTAAAGTCCCAGCCATGCCCAGTCTGTGCCACCTGTCCTCATGTCTCTCTGCTTCACAAACCACCCAAAAATGCTGCCACTTCAAACAAAATCAATGATCTATTATTTCTGACATTTCTGTGCTCAGGATCTCTGGCAGGGCCCAGCCGGGTGGCTCTTCTGCTGTGGTGTTGCCTGGGTTCACTTCCTCAGTTGTACCCTGCTGGTGGCTGGGCTGAGCTGGAAGGTTCTGGAAGATTTTATCTGCCTGCCAGCATTGTTTTCAGAATGATTAAAACCAGCCTGTCTAATCCATCGTCAAGGCCTCAGCGGTTACCATGGAGACCACTTTATTACCAAGAGGAGAATTCAGGAGAAGCGTCTGTCAAATGAGCAAAGGCTGTCAGGCGTTGACTTCTCCTCCGTCTGAGACGTAGCTCTGATCCTCGGGGTTGGGCTGTCTCTCCGTGAAGGAGGAGCGGCTGCACCTCAGTGATGGGTCACGATCACCCCTCGACTGAACCTGAGGCTTTAATTAAACTTCTCAACTGTCGACCCTGTGGCATCCTCTGACCCTTCACTCTGCTTGGGCTCAGCAGGGAAGAAGGGGGATTTGAGACACTGGTCTGACTTGCTAATTCTCAAGGAAAGGGAGTCGAGAGAAATTCACGTTCAGGCCTTAGGAAGCGTGGGTGTTGGCTCCGTCCTAACGCGCAAAGCTCACTGCGCCCCTGAGGAAGCAGCAGGTTTCCTCCCGTGACCTACTGAGATCTCTCAACTAAACTCCACCCGGAAACTTGCGTCTGCGTGAGACAGACGGGAGAATAACGGCTCAGAGACCGCTGACCTTGGGGTGTCTTCTAGCACCCGACAGAGGACACACCTGGAGGGCCAGGCAGCACTCCCAGCCCAGACTGAAAACATGCAATTAATCCCCAGTCGTTGAAAAGGGAAATTTCCGTGAATTCTTCTGTTCACACACCATTTATCTCGCCCTAGCTCTGAGCTGGGCACTGCTGTGGGTGCTGGGGATAGATACGTGGGGAACAAAGGCCCTGCCTGCGTGGAGACCCCTTTGTGGGGCCACGTTCAAGCCGGATCCCTGACTGGATCCTGCAGCCTGGGCAGCTGGCACCGGGCTCTCCTTTCTGCAGCGTCTGTGTGTGGAGCTGCTGCTCTCCTTCGGGTGGGGACGGCACCCTCTCTGTGCCACAGTCCCCACCGCGCCCTGTTGCTCCCATGCTGGGGCTGATGCCACCTGCTGTTTGTCACCACACTGGGTGAGGCTTCCTCGGAACAGACCAACAGGGAGAGGGAAGGGTTTTTATTGTTTGTTTGTTTTTTTCATGTTTACCAAAATTAGGAAAACAGAAGCTAGACCGTGAGGACGGAGTGTTTCCAGAACCCCTGGATGAACATTTCCTCACCGTTGTGGAAAATTCACGGTAAAACTCCACACTCAGAGCCGGGTGGCCTGGGCTGTCCCTCAGCCTCCCCGTCCCGGCTGAAGGATGGAGCAGCTGCCTGTGTCTCAGACCCTCAGGTTCCTCACCTGTGAAATGGGGATGAGAACAGCACCTGCCACTTCTGGCTCTTTTTAAAAAACAGTTTCAATAGAGATGAGGCCTCGCCATGTTGCCCAGGCTGGTGTCTGACTCATGGGCTGAAGCGATCCTGCCACCTCGGCCTCCCAGACTGCTGGGATTACAGGCTTGAGCCACCACGCCCAGCCCCTCTTCTGGCTCTCATGAGGGTTGAATGAGCCCGTACTCCTGAAGAACACAGATTGTTAAGCTTCATCATCATCATCATCACTTTAATATGCAAATAAAACCCCATCCTGCATGCAGGTCGCTTCCTGCCCCTGGTGGCATCTGATTTTTCCACCCCTGTGAGTGGGCATCGGGCTCAGAGCTTTGGACGGATGAGGCCTTAGCTGGTTGTGAATAACGTCATTCTGTCTTCATTTCACGTTCAAAGCACCTTCTGTTTACGGCCGGGGAGAATGATTTTCTGCTTATGGTAGTGACATGATGTTTCCTCTTTAGAGGAATTTAGCGAAGTGAAAGTGAGATGATTTAAAGAAAAACGTGGACTGAGTAATGTGTATAGAACATGGGAAGTGGGAAGTGGAGACTGCAGTTTGGGAAGCCAAGAACGAGTTCAGTTTCCTCATTTTACAAGTGGGGAAACTGAGGCCCAGAGAAGGGACAGGACTTACCCAGGGCCACAGAGCAAGGCTAAGGCAGAGGCAAGACCAGAATCCTCAGACTCAGTCTGTGACTGATCACTGCTGATGGCTCACCCAGTAGGGACAGGAGGAGGACGCAAGGAGGAGGAAGAGGAAGTGGGGAAGAGGAGGAGGAGGAAGAGGAAGAGAATGAGGAAGAGGAAGGGAATGAGGAGAAGGCGGGGGAGGAAGTGGGGAAGAGGAGGAGGAAGAGGGGTAGGAGGAAGAGGAGGAAGGGAGCAGAAGGCATCTGTGGGCTCTCACTGCCCAGTTTCGTCCCCTGTAGGGAAGGCTCTTCAGTCTCTGCACTTTCACACAATGACATTTCAGTGTCTGCAATGTCTGGCAGGTTTTGGTAGCTGTGGGAGAGCCCCATGACCCTCGAAGATGAAGGTATTTCCCAAATGGTCTTTACAGAAGAAGTTTTCTGGCCCAGCTCTCCCCTGTGGTCCTCCACCCCCCAGTGTCCCCTGTGCCCCCTCCCCTGTGTCCCTGGTGTCCCCTCCCCTTGATCCCCTTCCCTGTGTCCCTGGTGTCCCCTCCCCTATGTCCCTGGTGTCCCCTCCCCTGTGTTCCCTCCCCTGCATCCCCTCTCCTGTGTCCCCTGTGTCCCCTGCATCCCCTCTCCTGTGTCCCCTGTGTCCCCTGTTTCCCCTCTCCTCTGTCCCAGCATCCCTTGCATCCTCTCCCTTGTGGCCCCTGCGTCCCGTGTGTCCTTGTTCTTGGACAGCCGCCGCCAGGCAAAGGCCACAGCAGAGCCGGCTTTCCCCATCGCAGATCAGCTGGCTGGCTTTTGCGAGTCTCTCCCTGGGCTCCCTGGTTCATCCCAGTGATCCATTTATCTGTTCTTTCATTGACACTGTTACCTGGGCTGAATGCCTACGGGACAGAGCTGGATTTCTACCTGTACTAACTCTGCTTATCTTTAGGAAACAGGACGCCTGGGATAAAAAGTTCCCATTGTAACCAGACCAGCTGAGACTGGTTCAAACCCAGATAGCAGACCAAACCACTTCAAAAGGCCTCAAGCCTCATTATCATCTCATTTCCATGCTCAGTGACACTCCCCTCAGTGCCATGAGAGTTGAAAATCGCCATGACAATGACTGGAAGAAGCCTTAGAGAGGCAAAAAGGAGAGCTGCACTCGTTCTGGGAAGCTCACTGCCCGTTCCCAGAAAAGACGTGAATACTCCTCCCCTTGCTTGGCATGTCCAGCCCTTTCAAGAGAGAGTCCCCGAATGTCCACCTGCCCACCCCTCCCATGAGTCCTGCCTGTCAGCATCCCCACCCCTCCCCTGTCAGCCTCCCCACGCCTCCCACGTCAGCCCCCCCACCCCCCCGTCAGCCTCCCCACCCCTCCCACGTCAGCCTCCCCACCCCTCCCTCCCATGCCGGGTTGATCTGTGAGCTGTGCCCCGCTCCTCAAGCTCACGGCCTTGGAACAAAGCCTGCACTGCTCGACGCTCACTTTCAGTTCCATGTATTGGCTTCCTGACACCCAACGGGGAAAGACCCTGTCACTGGGAGAATGGCTGTCGGTGACAACACCACGCTGTCTTGGTTATTGTAGTTTTATGGTAGGACTTGAAGTCAGGTACGTGGGTCCTCCAACTCTGTTCTTCTTCTTCCTCATGGGGTTGGCTGTTCGAGCACTTTCCTTTCCATGTGAACTTTAGGATCAGTTGACACCATCTACAGAGTGCCTTGCTGCGATTGGCTGGGAGTGCAGTCGATCACCTCTTGGCTCTAACAGGCAAAATTCACAGAGTGTGCAGATCTGTCTTTGAAAAAATGGCCGATGATTACATAAGAGTTAATCCAATTCCCGTTAACAAATCTTCATATAATACATCCAAGAAAACTATGTCTAGAGACTAATTAAGTGACATCACACACATGCTTGTCACGATCCTGTGTGTTGAACAGTGCAGCAGGTGCCAGTAGGGGCCAAAGGACGCTAACACACGCTGACCTGCGCTGCTGGTTGTGGGGGCACCATTTGTAAACAGGCACAGTTGGCTGACAATCTCGTCGATCATTTATCTGCTGATCAAAAAGGATCCTGTCAGTGCTGTGCACTGTAACACAGGTTTGGACCGTCATATGTGTGTTAGTCGGTTCTCATGCTGCTGGTAAAGACACACCCAAGACTGGGTGATTTATAAAGGCTAGAGATTTAATGGACTCACAGTTTCACTTGGCTGGGGAGGCCTCACGATCATGGTGAAAGGCAAGGGAGGGGCAATGCCGTGTGACGTGGCGGCAGGCAGGAGGGCCCGTGCAGAGGAACTGCCCTTTCTAAAACCATCGGCTCTCCTGAGACAAATCCACTATCACAAGAACAGCCTGGGAAAGGTCCGCCCCCAAGATTCAATTACCTCCCACCAAGTCCCTCCCATGACACGTGGGAAATATGGGAGCTACACTTCAGGGGGAGATTTGGGTGGGGACTCAGTCACACCATATCGGTGTGTAAGCATTTTATGGGGCTTTGGCTGAATTAGGGAATTGACTGGAGATTTTGACATCATACATTATAATTTTTCCCATTTAAAATAAAAATGCAAAATGTGTTCTCAGTTGGTGTTTCCAAGCACAGATTCTGACATTTTCCAACAGGATTCCAACGTTAAGAGAAAGCTCCCTGTCACTTACTGGTTCTGATGGGTCAGATGTGGACTCGGGAACGGAGGGCAGGCTGAGCTCCTCCTCAACCACTGAGGTGGGGTCCAAGGGATCACCCAGAAGAACCCTGGGGTTCATTTAGCAACAGAATGGGAAACGGATACGAAAAAGCAAATCACAGATTTTGCAAAAAAGTTTTCTGTCCAAGAGCTAAATATGTGACCCATCAATGTGTTCAATGTGCTTACACAGCGGGTTATACGTAAGACGTCTGTGCACAAGCAGGAATGCCGCGGAGGTCTGGGCACCTCCCGCCGCCTCTCCCCTCCCGGCTCAGGAGAGCTACTCATGGCTGCAGCCAGCCTGGCCTCCCTGACCTTACCTGCTCCCACTGCTGCCTCCAGAGGCCCCGGGCTTCCGCCCCTCCACCTGCTTCCTCTCCTCTGGCTGCGTCCCCCAGCCCGTAACATGCCCGGGCGCATCAGTGCTGGAAAGAGCCGTTTCTCTGCTGTCGTCGCCCCTGACCTACAGGCTACACCTTGTTTTCCACCCACGGAGAATCTTCTAGGGAATTAGTGCACAGGATAAGCTTTTAACACGTTATCAAGTGTTTTCATCCCCGTGTTTCCTGTGGCCACGTGGCCCTCCTGTCCAGGGTGGTCCAAATCCGGGGAAAGAAGGGGAAGCGGGGAAAGCAGCCCCAGTGGGGACGTCCCCACCCACAGCCCCCTCCTCCTCCTGATGGAGCAGCCCCATCTGCTGGGAGCACTCCCCACGGGGTGTGGGTCATATTTAGAGCAGCAGTCATTCCTGTTTATCTGAAATGCAAATCTGCCTGGCATCAGGTACATTTGTGCATTTATTTACTAACCTGCAGCTCCACCTGGAGTGATTTGGGACAGTCACTCCCATCTCCCGGGGAAGGGTCAGTGGTGTTTAGACAGGCACTTTGCACCCTGGGTGCCTGTGAGGTGGGTTCCCCTTCAAGGAGAGGCCTAACCAGTGCTCCTGCTCCCTGGACAGGGTCTCCTCACAGCCCAGGGTCTGGGTGGTCCCTGTGGTCTGCAGGGCAGGCTGTTCTGTGCCCCTCCAGCAAGGACGGCGGCTGCAGGTGGGGCTGCAGGGAGGCCGGGTCCTACCCGGTAGAGGCCAGAGCTGGGTCGCTCGGTTCTCTCTCCTCTTGTCCTGAGGCCCCAACGCCAGCTCTAGAAAGAGCAGCCCCTTTGCCTTGGCCTCTCTACGGGGCACCGGCCTCCCTCCCCACCCCACCCCACCCCAGCAGTGCCAGCAGGAGCTACAGGGGGCGGGGGCGGGAAGCTACCTGCTTCCCTCATAGCCCCGCTCGAGGACGCTGATCTGCCTGGTTGGCCACAGGTCCAGAAAGGTTTGGAATTGATCCTGGCACTAAGGGGCTCTGTGAACTTGGACTGTCTTCCCGCGGGGGGAGGGGCGGGGCCAGTGCGTGTCACGGGCATGGCAGGCTGATGAAACCATCACACAGCTTTTCGGCCCTGAGCTGAGGCTTCATGCTCTCCTATCACTCAATACCCGCAGGGACTTGGGTGAGGGACAGTCCCGTTTCCATTTGACAGAGGAAGAGGCTGGGGTGCGTTGAGGCGATCACAGGGGTGCTGGTGACATTTAACAGGTAGCTCTCCAGGAAGACACAGCACCCAGAGTTGTGGAGATTGCCAGGTTCCCTGGTGCAAATGTTCCGGCATATCCAATTTCAAGTGCTAGCAGTTTAACAACTGGCTCATAAAACCCCTGAAAATGTGGGAATCGGCTCCCACAAGCTGCTATGGGACAGCTCCCTGATAACCTTCTAGGACCTGCCTGAGTCGGGGAGGAGCTGGACCCAGACCCAGGGGGGCTCCACTCAGGTCCCCTGGCCCTCGCCGTTCCCAGGGATCCCTCTCGGGCTTCTGTGTTCTTCTCTCCAGGGCTGGCTCCTGACACTCCTCTTGACAACTGTCCTTAGGCCGCTGAGCCCGACTGGCCCCATCGCAGTGAGCCAGAGCGGCCTGGGGGCCCGCTGTGCTGACGCGGCCTCCTCCCAGCTTGTGGGAGATGATTTTGTTGTTTACAGTTTTCAGGAATTATATAAACCAGGTATGACACAGGCTGAACACCAGTCACGGTGAAATTATTCACACCCCAGAAGCCTGGCAGGGGCTGTGCTGCCGCTGCCCTGGGAGCGAGTCTTTTCTCACTCAGCAGCTCGCCCTGCCTCATCCTCCCCGCCCAGCAAGGCCTGGACCAGTGACCGGGTGTGGGAGCCTCCAACAGGGCGGCTGAGGGCGGAGTTCATGCTCCCGGGCTCCCCTGCAGGACCACAAGGAAGCCATCTGGGTCACTCCTGGCACTCACAGCTCCGTTGGTCCTAACCCCGTCTCTGTCCCGGCTCCCAGGCCCTCCCTTCACACACCACCTGTTCCCGAGTCCCCATCCCAGGATCTGTGTCCGGGACCAGGCCTGTCAGGCTCCAAAGCTCTGCTCTTAACCAGCACCGCAGCTGGAGGAAAAGTGCGAGGCGTGTGGCCATTGATGAGAGGACGTTTTCATTCTTCTGCGTGGTTTCGGTTTGCTTTCCTCTGGGAGCACAGTCCTCAGAAATAGAACGTTTCAGGAACACCAACCACGCTGAGTAATATGCTCACAGGGTATTTATTAAAACCGTGATGAAGCCGGCTCCACAAACAGTGGACAGAAGATGCGTTGTGTAAAACTGGTGCCAGGAAAACGGTTGTCTGTGTGGAGAGAAGTGAGGCCGATCCCCACCCGACACCGCAGACAAAGGTGGGTCAAACCTGAATATGAGAAGAGCGGAAACAGGAGAACGCGGAGAGCCTTTGGGAACTTGTGCCTGGGAACAATTTTGTAAACAAATGTGGAAAGCGCAAACCGTAGAAAAATGATTCGTTTTGTCACATCAAAACAAGGGACGCCTGCTTAATGAAGAAGACCATGAACAGAATTATTAGACAACTGGCAAGATGGGAGAAGAGGTTTGCCAGGTTTAAAACTGGAAGGTGATCAGTGTGTGAAATACACAATGTGACTTTGAGAATCAACACGACAACAGGGAGAAATCCCGAAGAACGGACAGAGGATGTGAGCAGGCAGCACCCGGAGAGCGACCCCCAACGTGCCAGCACGCGCGCGCCGGGACGCCACGCCCAGGGTGCCTCCTTCCACCCCGGGCGGTGACTGGGAAGCTGGCGGCCGCCCAGCCCGGGCAGGGAGGCAGGGACGTCCTGCAGGTGGGGGTGGGCGGAGGGCCCTGGACCCGGCGGTCCCGCCTCGAGTAGACACCCAGGGAGGTGCCGACCCAGCCCCGCAGGTGACCTCTGAGCCGGCCTGTGGGGGCCGGGAGGGGCACAGGACCCGGGCGGGTGTCCCGGGAGAACAGAGGAAAACGGGGTGGGCGCGCACGGAGAACCACGCAGCGAGGGAGCAGCGTGAGCTGGTGCATGCGGAGCAATAGGAGAGCATCTTTAAAACGTCATTATTTGTAAAAGTTTAAAAATCGCAGAATGAAATTAATCACATGAGAACGTCGGTAACAGCAATGGGCGCTCTCCAAGAACACGTTCAAATGACAAGATCGTCGTTGAACACGGTTCAGTGATTTCCTAACGGCAGGGAGGGGAACGGGGTGAGGAACGGGAAGGAAAGGAAATACGTTATAAAGTCTGACGGAATCCACGCGCGGACGGACGGTGTGTGATGTTCACGCTCTGCGCAGTGGGGTTCCTTCAGCTCCGACTCTCGAGGACCCGTCGTGAAGACGGGAAAGATGGAGGCCCTGAAGCAGGGACAGTGAGACCGCAGAGACCCCCAAAGACTGGGTGTCAGGATGGGCGTGTCTCCCTCCCCTCTCACAGGACAGTGTGACCCCGCCCCCCGCCCGACTCCGCCCCTCCAGCCTGGCCACGCCCATGCCTGACCCAGCCCCTCCGACCTGGCCCTGCCCCTATGGCCTGACCACACCCTGACCACGTGTTCTCCACCTTGGTCCCACCCCTGTGGTTTGTCTTTGCCCCTCCGTCCTGGCTTCCCCCAATGCTTGACCCCATCCCTATGGTTGACCACGCCCCCATCCTGGCCCCACCCTTCTGTCTGGCTCCTCCCCTTATCCTGCCACCACCCCTATCTTCACACCCATGGTTTGGCCACGCCCATCCATCCTGTCCCCACCCTTCTTTCTAGCCATTTGCTTCTCTGATCCCTCGACTCCACCCTGGCCCTTATGGCTTAACCACGCCTATTCACCCTGCCCACCTCCTGTGGTTTGACCCCGCCCCCATCCTGTCCCCACCCCTCTTTCTAGCCATTTCCTTCTCGGATCCCTGGCCCTTAGGGTTTAACCACGCCTATCCACGCTGAACCCGCCCCTGTGGCTTGACTCCGCCCCTCCATCCTGGCCCCACCCCTTTCTCCATACCCAGGGCTTGAAGTCTGTCCATCCTGTTCCCACCCCATCTCTAGCCACTTCCTTCTCTGATCCCTCGCCTCCACCCTGGCCCTGCCCTTATGGTTTGACTATGCCTCTCCACCCTGACCTGCCCCTGTGGTTTGACCCCGCCCATCCATCCTGGCCCCATCCCTTAGGCTTGACCACACCCTGAGTACCCGTCTCTACCTGCCTCCTGTGTGCTAGGCGTCACAGAGGCTTTCGGCCTGCAGCCCCCTTTCCCCACAGCCCCAGCTCCTCAGGATAGGAGTGGTGGCTTCCTCGGCTCAGCATGGGTCCCCTGTGCGTCTGGCACAGAGCTGTGCCGTCTCTAGTGTGGACAGCCCTGCAGGTGACCCCGGCTCAGGCTCCTAAGAGCTTTCGGGGGCCCGAGAGCAGAGCTCCCCTTCTATTCCTTTCTTAGGATGGGCGCTTTCTGTGGGGCCACCGCCCCCTCCCACAGGAAACCCTCCCGGGTGGGATGGGGACGCTGGGACCCGCTGGCCACACCCAGACCACACTCCAAGCCTGCTGTGTGCGAGGCAGAGCCGGGCAGTCCCTGAGCACAGGGTCCTGTGTCAGGGACAGAGTTGAACTGGACGCCAACCAGTCCTGCAGTGCCGAGTGGGTGGACGAGGGACCAAGGTCCGGGTGGGGACACACCCCCTGGGGAGGGGCTGCGCAGAGAGGGGCAGGGTGAGCAGGACCGGCCAGGACATGGAGGAAGCCTTGCTGGCAGAGGGCAGTGGGGTCAGGACCCGTGGGGAGGCCGCCGGGTCCTGGGATTAATGAGGTCCAGGAGGGCTGGGAAGTCGGGGGAAGATAGACCCTAGGCTCTGACCTTTCCATCTCCTGCCCAAATTCCTTTCAAAGATTCGTGGGGAGTCACATCTTACAAACCATAAAATCTCATGAAACAGGTTTTTCTATTAACCTGGTATAACGGGGCTCACCTTCCAGCCTGGCTGTGGTACAGCTCACGTGACAGACAGCAGACCCCTCCTGTTCACCCCAGCACCCCTTCCCCTGACTCCAAGACATTAGACAGAGCTTGGCTCTCTCAGCCAGCTGTGAGCTAAAGAATCTCAGAAACCCACGGGTGACTGGTGAGCCCCGGCCTCCCAAGGTCCTGGCTTTTCGGGCTGAGCCAGCCCATCCCTTCCCTGCGCGGATTCGTGATTGTACCTGCAGGCCCTGTCCCTGGAACGCACGAAACCAGCTGTAACCCAGGTCCTGGGGCGCTCTCAGGAACTCACAAGACTGTGTTCCCTGGGCTGCACCCCCAGCAGTGGCTCAGAATAAACCACTTTCAATCTCTTGGTAGAATGTGGTTTTCCTGTCATTAGCTTTCAGGGCACTGTGTCAGTCCTGAGTGTGAATGAGTGTGAGTGGGAATGTGTGAGCACGTGTGAGAGTGTGAGCGTGTATGCATATGAGTTTGTGCATGTATATATGAATCTGTGTGTTGTGTGTATGTGAGTGGGGTGTGTGAGTGGTGTGTGTGTGAGTGGTGTGTGTGTGTGTGTATGTGTGTCTCCTGCTAACTCAGCCACACCACCCCTGCTCTGCCCTGTAAAATGGGCCCAAGGCTCCTGGGCCATTCTTCCAAGTCCCTGCCCCTGCCCTGAGCCAGGCCACCATCCCTGCTCACCAGGCCGACTGCAAGGGCCCTGCCTCTGCAGGTGCCAGACGTGATCCCATCGCATGACAGGGCTGAATTCAACCATGGCTCTTGGAAAGGAACAGAGAGGCCTGCACAGGACTCGGGGGGGACTGAGATGCGATGGACACCTGCCACCCTAGAGGGAGGGAGGGAGGAGGGAGGGGGGAGGAGGGAGGGGGAGGGGGAAGGGAGAGGGGGGAGGGGGGGGAGGGGGGAGGGGGGAGGGGGGGAGGGGGGAGGGGGGAGGGGGGAGGGGGGGAGGGGGAGGGAGGAGGGAGGAGGGAAGGGGGAGGGAGGAGGGAGGAGGGAGGGGGGAGGGGGGAGGGGGGAGGAGGGAGGGAGGGAGGGGAGGAGGGAGGAGGGAGGAGGGAGGAGGGAGGGGGGGAGCGAGGGCGCTCCCAGAATTCTCATTTCACACTTTTATGTTCATCCTGAGCTAGGAACAGAGCCCTTGTTTATGGGGCTGACCCGCACACCGCATGTGGCTCTGTTCTAATGCCGGCACAGGGCAAACTGCTCGGTAAAATTGCCCTTACAAATCACCCCAAAACACAGTGCCCAATGGTTCTGCAAAATACATGCAGAACAGATGCGAACATATTCAGGATGCAGAATACAGACTGAAATGAATAGCATATAATAAATAGTGGAGGCATTAAATTTAATTTGGCATTCCATTCGAATTATTTCTCTCATTCCATTTGAATTATTTCTCTCGTTTTGTTTTGCAAAATGCATGTCTTGGAACTCCTATAACTCAGATGTGGATATGGTGAGAATCCAAAGTTGCTGAATCATGGAACAGCCAATGAGAGCCCCGGCTCCCTGAGCAGCCCTGGGCAGCCTCCGCCTTGCAGGTGCGGCGTCTCACGTCGGCAGAACCAGAAAATCAATTTCCACCTGCCCTGCGGCTCCTCGGTGAGGGCCCTGCGAGCTGAGGGGCCTCCTGGGCCAGGCCCTGCTCTGAGCGCCTTCCACACAGGACTTACTCAGCCCAGCACCTCCAGGAGGAGAGCTGGCTACTGGCATTCCCCAGGAGGAGAGCTGGCTACTGTCCTCATTTTATAGAGGAACAAACAGACACTGAGGAACCTGGCCCAAGTTCTCTTAAAATTATAACAGGAAATTACAATAGTGAAAGAGATCAGAGCTGACTGACTAAATCTTACTTCTAACTTTTAAGCTGTTCTTGTTCATTCCCGGGCATAGGCCGAACGAACTTGGGGAAGGAATTCAGTTCATGGTTTGACTCTGAAACAAAATTGATAATAGCCCTTTCCTACGAAGCCCCCTTCTTGCCTGGGGACCGCAGAACTAACAAGTTAGCTCCAAGATTAGAAATTACGGCTTAGGGGTCACGCAGCCTCTAGCTCCAAGAGTCTCAACACCCCCCAAATTGCTCCTAGGGATAACATCACTACTGTAAAATCCAAGATCCGTGTGTGAGATATTTTGCAGACCCCGCACTGGACGGACCAGCTGGTACCACCCAGACATAACCTGGGTCAGTCAGTTCTGCCGTCGCGCCTGTGAACAGAGGACAGCAGGAAAACTCACTTCAACCCCCTATGACTCCACCCCCAGCCTGATCAATCAGCACTCCCCCCCTTCCCAAGCCTCGACCCACCAAACTATCTTTAAAACCTCCGCTCCCCAGGAGACTGATTTGAGTAATAATAAAAGCCAGCCTCCCACACAGCCGGCTCCGAGTGAGTCGCGCTTTCTCCACTGTAATTTCCCTGATGAATCGGCTCTGTGCATGCGGGCCTCTTGGGCGGTTACACCGGGAACACAGGAGTGAGAGGGGAGTGGGGTGGGGCCTGCTCTGAACTGGCCACACCTGTGTTCAGTCCCCCACAAGGTCACCTGTGCATGATTCCTCTCGGTAGCCTCAGTGACACACAATTCAGGAGTGAATGAATGAATGAAAGAACAACCACATGTGGGTCACTGTCCCCAAGTGATGTTCTTTCAGTCAAGCTCAACCCACCAGGCTCGGGTTGTCCGGGGAACGTTCTCTGCTCAGAGAATCCCCTCCACTCTGCCGAAGACTCCCTGGCTCGCGGAAGCCACACCCAGGAGCACCCTTAACGTTCGCAGTGGCTGACTTTCCCCAGGTCACCAACGCCAGCCGTTCGTGGCCGCTTTCCCTGGGAGCCTGTGGTGCTCTCTGGGGTCACGGAGCAGGGGCACCACTTAAAGTATGGCTCTGCAGGCCTGGCTGCCCCCCTGCTTGTGAGGGGCTCACTCTGCAGGCACTGAGCCTGCCCGCCAGCCCCGTGGTCCTGCCCAACGGTGGGATTCAGAGCCAGGTCCTGAGAAGAGATGGGCCCGTGGGGGACTCTGCCAGTATGTGTGCCCTCCTGCCGGGAAAGACCCTCCAGGTGGCCGACAGCTGACGTCTGCGTCTCCTCTGATTGTTCTGTCCTCGGGTCACCTCAGGCCCGCACTCCTCAGCACAGGCACATGGGTGAGGCTTACTCTGGGGTGGGCTGCGCTGCCGACAGGAGGAAGCCCAGGTCTGCGTGGGGTCGGCAGAACCGTCCTCCGGGAAGCTCACACTGAATGCGGTGCCGGTGGGGACTGGCTGTGCTCATCAGACCCACTGGATGTCCTGCAGCAAACACGTCACAGGGGCAGGGCACAGGGCTGGGGTCACAGGGCAGTGTTCCCATTGCAGTCCAGCTCGCTCCCCTGCGTGTCCTGGAGGTGCAAAACTGTCAGAAACGTTCCTCACACATTTCCACCCTTCCCTTCCTCTGCTTATTCCCTGGGCTGACTCCACCTGTGGGGGACGCTGCAGCTGGGGGTCTCCCGTCCCCACCCCTCCCTCTCAGGCCCAGGCCTGTGCTGAGGTCCCAGTGCCCAGGCCAGCAGGTGGCAGTTCCTGGGACTGCCCTAGGCTGTGGGAGCCCTTTGGCATCAGCCAGTGAGGAAGGGCCCAGCCAGGTGGCCTCAGGGTCAGTGTGAGGTCCTCCTGGGACAGGAACTGGGAGCTGACATTTGAGGTGACCCCAAAGTCCACAGAAAACCAGAGAGTCCAGGGAAGGCTCGGTCCAGCTTCACGTGGGCAGAGACCCCTCAACCCCTCCCCACACCTGCCTCCCATATTCTGACGCCTACACCCAGGGGCGCCCCTCTGGGAACGGCTCCTGCCTCTCAGCCTGTGAGTCAGGGATGCCGGGTTCTAACTGGTCCCCTCCACCCGGGGCCCCCAGGCTGGGTTAAAGCAGAGCCCATGGCGGGTGAGGCAGGAGGAGCAGCTCTGCCCTCAGGAGGAGACTCTCCCAGGTGGCCCTGGGCCCATCTTAGGCCATGGTGGGACCAGTTGCTGAGGGTGCTGGGGGTACCCGGGAAGCCAGGCCTTGGCGGGTGGAGAGTCATTGCCCCCAGCTCTGCTCAGTGGCCTGTCAGCCTCCCCGGCTGTGTCCAGCGGGCTGACCCTCCCTGGCTGTGTCCAGCGGGCTGACCCTCTGGTTCCAGACTGTGAGTCCACTGGCCCCCACCCAGGTTTCACCAACACAGGGCAGAGTCAGGAGCAGGAGGAAAGAAGGAGGGGACGCAGGGTGGGCCCCACGCCCTGAGGCTTCCCGCTGCGTCCTCCATGGCCCAGTGTCCCTGGGACAGCCCCGTGCGCCCCCACCTCCCGCTGACCTGGGCAGGGCCTGCATACCCCCTCCCTGCTCCCCAGCCCCAGGGCCGTGGCTGTGGCCTCTCTCTGGGTGGCCCCTGGCCCTGCGCTTAAACCTGCAGTGAGCTCCCCCGTGCTCTCCTGCCTCCCATCGAGTCACCCTCAGCCTCCCAAGGAGGTTGGAGCCCAGGGGGCCAGGGGGCCTGGCTGGGGTGGGGCTCCCCATGGACATAAACCATGGCCCTGGGACAGCCTCATAGGACAGAGGAGGCCTCGGGGCCACCATCTGGAACTTGCCCAGGGCAGGCAGATGAGAGGCCTCTCCCCACTGATTCTGCCTCTTTCTTCCATCTGGGGTAGGCACAGCCTTCTTCCGACGCCCACCGCGGCCACTCCTCACTGGAGCCACCCAGGGTCCCCATCCTCCTCCAGGAGCTTTAGTGCTGATCAACTGCCCTGAAGTATTTGTACTGGGCTGCGGAGGCCAAGGGCAGGGCCTGATGGGGTGAAATGCAGCCTCCTCGCTGGTCGGGGCATCCCCTGGTCTCCCTTTGAGATTCCACCGACATTTCGCAATTCCAGTTTTCAACACAGGAGTCCTCAGCGCAGCAGCTTCTCCCGGGACCCAGGGCAACTGGCCTTGAGGGGCTCCCGCTGGCAGGGCTCCCGCTGGCAGTGCCCAGCTCTCCCTGCAAAGCGATTTAGCAGGAAGGGTAACTCCCAGAGCCCTGTGGGGAGTGAGGAGTTAACTCTCGCAGAGTCCCGGGTCCTAGAGCCAGAAGAGCTCCGAACGGTTTTCCTGCTCTCAGGGCATCGTCCTCATCTGACTTGTGAGCTGCAGGCAGAACTTGGAAAAAATAAACCTGTGGTTCATGTAACAGAAATCAGAGACGTCTTTCTGAGACCGCTCGGAGCCCAGGTTAATGTGAAAAGTGAACGTCAGCTTTCTTCTTGCTAAAATTTCAAGTTCAGATTTTATGTTCTCAAATAACGTGTCATGTAGATCAGGTATCTTAGGTCAAAAACATGTCCTGAACATTCAAATCCAGATGACAAGTGACCGTGACAGGAGCGGCCCGCTGCTTTCCGTGCCCCGAGTCAGAGCGTGTGCCTTTCCCAGCAAACCCCAGGCAGCCCGACACAGGAGCCTCTGGGAGCTGGGCTAGGACAGTAACGGCGATCAATTAATTAGGCCGTCAGCATCCCTTAGCCAAAAGGAAGGAGGTTCCCTGAGCTCGCTGGAAAAGAAATCCAGGGGAACACGCAGAGTAGGATGAAGGGCCGTCTGCTGATGGTCACAGACTAACCCTCCTAGGGAACCAACTCGGCCCCAGCCCAGGAGTAAATCAGAGCTGCAGCCAGACAGATCAACCGAAGCAAACCCACACAGCCTCCTGGTGCTGCCGCGCTTTTCACCGACTTTCTCCTGGTGTAGACCGCTGTGCGTGGCCGCCTGGGGAGTCCGGGGTCATGACTTAAGACATTTTAGTGTCTAAATGGTGCTGGCCGTCCCTCCTGTGCTGTGCTGGGTCCCAGCGAGGAGAAGATGGAGAGGGAGGACCCTGCCCAGATCCCACCGTGCGGTGTCGGGACTGCAGGAAGAGGAGGGTCTGAGCAAGTCCCCACTGCCCCACCTCTGCTCCCCACCGGGCTGGGGCACCTGCCTGAGGCCCCGTCCCGTCCCCGCCCACCTCCTATCAGAACCCACAGGCTTAGGTGCTCAGAGACCCAGAGCATCCAGGAGGGATGGAAGCCTCTTAGGACAGACGTCCAGGAAAATGTCACTTCTCTTAACTGCTCTCCTTTCCGGGGCTTCTTCAATTAGGATAACGAGCCTCCACAAGCTTCCTGCCTGCCAGGCACAGCCGCTGAAATTTTATATGAGAAACATTCATTTCCTCCCATAGCAGAATTATTTCTTAATTTTATTTTGAAGTGTGCTCTCTGCTTGAAATACAAGCCTAATTAGATGATGGTGGAAATGTATTCAAACCATAGGAACGAGAACGATGATTTGAAGCCTCTCTTTTGTTCCCATGCCCTTTATAATTCAGCAGTAAACAGTGTGTTTATGGGAGTGGGAGAACAGTCACCGGGTGCCCCACCAGTGCCAGACATTTATCAGGGACCCTGGGGCTCTGCGAGGAGCCAAGAAACCCAGGACATTCAGGAGCTCCTGCTTCAGGGCTGAGCACAGCTGGGGAGGCGGGGGCGGGTCCAATATCAGAGAGGAGCTGGGGTCTTGCTGAGCAAGGGTGTGGGGGTAGCAGCTGGGGGTTCATCAGAGCAGAGAGAAGCTCCGGGAGGGGTCTCCAGTCGTGGGTGCCACGGGCACCAGGATGTGACCAAAGCCTTCAGTGGAAGTGGTGTTTCTGACCATCGACCCAGCTATGTGGCGGGAGGGGTGCGTCGGCCACAGCCTCAGAACCCGGCTCTCCACGGCCCTCATTTCTCTCCGAATTTTCCCAGGCTGAGAAGGCTGAAGGTGGAGTTGGAAGGACAGAGAAGGGACCAACTAGGGCTCCATTTGTCAGGGACAGAACCCATTTCAAACCGGCTTCAGAATGAAAGGGAATGTATTGGTTCATGTAACTCGAAGGTGCAAGGGCGGCTACCTGCAGGTGTGGCTGGATCCAGGTGCTCAGGTGATGCCATCGGGAGCTCCCCCGGGCCCTCAGCTCTTCCTCCCCTCATGGTGGCTCCACGGTCGGCCGCATCTTCATCTGCATCCGACAAGGGTGGGGCTCCTCCAAGGCAAAGCAAAGGCCGTTACTGGAGAGGAGGAGGCAGCTGGAGCAGAAAACAGTGCCTGTGATGGACAGGAGGGTGGGGCTTTTCCTGAGATGCAAAAGGCAGACCGAAGGGCACAGGGTGCTGTGGCCCAGACTAAAGCGGTCACCGTCTGGTCTGCCTGGCCTGTGGGGACCCTCCTGGGCCTCAGCGCCCCCTCTGCAGTGGAGCCCACCCACCAGGGCCCTCTGATCCTCATTCCCAGGGACGTGGGGCTCCTCTGCTGGAAGAGGGTTCTGGGCCAGTTTGTCTCCGGGGCCCTGGGGACGGCAGGTGCTGCTCCACCCCCACCCCGCTTCCCCGCAGAGATGCCCTGGAGCTCCGCTCAGGTGAGTTTCCGGCTCAGGAATTCGGGGTCAGCTTCTCCATGGAGACAGCGCTGGGGGTGCTGCGCAGCCGCTGAAACGGAGTCCCAGGAGGGTTATTCTATTGTCATGAGGAACTATTTACAAAACACCAGGCTGCGTGATAAAGTTGGGCTTAAGAATAACCTGGACAGGGTGGTTATATTTTTGTTCACGAAACACATATCACTTGTCTGTATTTGTGCAGCTCGGGAAAGAGTTGGCCGTGGATGGGGACATTTTCCTTTCACTTCTCTACATTCTCTGTATTTCCTGAAATGAGTTGTGCTCAGAATAGGAAAATGTCAGGAAAGCTAATTTTAAAAGGAGAAAGTGCAGGGCGGGCAGCCCCCCTCCGTGGGAGCAGGGCTTTTTCCAGAGATGCCGGAGGGGCTGCACCTTGACTGAGGGCCATGACCCAGGAGAAGGCCAGGACTCCGGCACTGGGACTGGGGAGGCCTCCCTGGGTGAGGCGTCTTGGGACAGAAACAGAACTGACTGAGGTTCATGAAGGAGGAGTCAGGCACCTGGGATACCGAGGAAATCGGGCACCAGAAGACACCAGGGAGGGCCAGGCACCATGCAGGAGGCAGAGGAGGGAGTCAGGCGAGCCCAGAAGAGGAGCCTGCACCCAGGAGAGGAGCCTGCACGGCCCTGCACTGCTCACCCACCGCTGCCCTTGCCTCCCAGTCCAAGGAAAGAATGAGACCCTCACTCGGGTCCCCCAGGCGCAGGAGCCTCAGGTGGGGGCTGCTTCCTGCTCCCAAGGAATGCAAACACTGGGCCTTCGCTGCCCACGCCTGCACCCCCGATGTGTCCAGTCACTCCCCAACTCTTTTTTTTTTTAACTTTAAAAACTGGGATGTCATTCACATACCATAGAATTGCACCAACCGCACAACTTAATAGTTTCTAGTAAATACCTAAAGTTAGGCAACAGTCATGTCTTCATCACCCCACCTCCCAAAAATTGCATGCATTCCTCTCTCCACTCCCCAGCCCCTGGCAACCACCAGCTGCTTTCCGTGTCTGTGGATTGGCAGGTCCTGGGCGCCTGATATGAACACGTGGTCTCTGTGTCTGGATTCTTTCACCCAGCAAAATGCTTTCATGGTGCAGCCACTCTGCGGCCTGTGTTAGCGCTTCATTCCCTCCTACGGCTAAATCACGTTCCATCGTAGAAATGGACCACGTTTTCCAATCCATGCATCTGTTAATGGACATTTGTGCCATGTCTACCCTTCAGCTATTACGAATGATGCTGCCGTGACCATCTGTGTGTGAGTATTTGCGTAAACATATCTTTCAGTTCTCTTGGGTGTATATCTAGGAGTAGAATAGCAGAGTCATGTGATAATTCTTTGATGAACTTTTTGAGGAGCTGCCCAGTTATTTATTGGCATCACCATTTTCCATTCCCACCAGCAGTGAATAGAGTCCAGTTCCTCCATATCATCACCAGTACTTACTTTTTAGCATTTTATTTTGCTTTTTGGCCACCCGGTGGGTATGAAGGGGTATCTCGTTGTGGTTTTGGTTGAATTTTACTGATGACTGATGATGTGAATTTTTTCATGTGCTTATTGGCCATTTGTGTGTCTTCTTTGGATAAATGTCTGTTCAAATACTTTGCCTATTTTAAAATTTATTTTTCATTTTATTGTTGAGTTCTAAGAATTCTTCATATATCCTGGATACTAGATACTTATGAGATATTCTCTGGGTAACCTTTTCACTTTCTTTTTTTTTTTTTTTTTTTTTTTTGAGAGACAGAGTCTCGCTCTGGCACCAGGCGCCAGGCTGGAGTGCAGTGGCACGATCTCGGCTCACTGCAAACTCCGCCTCCCAGGTTCAAGCAATGCTCCTGCCTCAGCCTCCCGGGTAGCTGGGACTACAGGTGCACACCACCATGCCCAGCTAATTTTTTGTATTTTCAGTAGAGACGGGTTTTCACCATGTTGGCCAGGATGGTCTCGATCTCTTGACCTCATGATCAGCCCACCTTGGCCTCCCAAAGTGCTGGGATTACAGGCTCGAGCCACCGCACCCGGCCACCTTTTCACTTTCTTGATAGTGTTCCCTGATGCACATATAATTTAATTTTGATGAAGTCCAATTTATGTTCTTTCCCCTTGGTTGCTTGTGTTTTTTCATCTCAAATCTAAGAAACAGTTGCCTAATCCAAGGTCATGAAGATTTGTGCCTTTAAGAGTTTTATATTTTTTGGCTATTATTTCCAGGTCTTTAATTCATTTTGAGTTATTTTTCATATATAATGTGAGGTGAGGATCCCAGTTCATTCTTCTGTGGACTGTCAAGTTGTCCCAGCACCATTTGTTGAAAGAACTACTATTTCCATATTGAATGGTCCCGGCACCTTTGTCAAAAATCGATTGACCATAGATGTATGTGTTTATTTCTGGACTCCCGGTTCTACTCATTGAAGCGGATGTCTAGCTTTATGCTATTATCACATCTCCCAGAATGTTGTCGCTTTCTAATACGTTTTGAACTTGAGAGTGTGAGTCCTCCAGTTTTGTTCTTTTTTCAACATTGTTTTGGGTATTCTGGGTCCCTTGCATGTCCACATGAACTTTAATTTTTTACTTGTGTAAATTTATGCAATTTATAAATTTACGGGGTAAATTATAAGTTGGGGTAAGAACAATTTTGTTGCGTGTGTAGATTTCGTAATGGTCAAGTCAGGGGCTTTGACAGAACTAGAATCAGCTTATTCATTTTTACAAAAGAGACAGTTGGAGTTTCACTAGTGATTGCATTGATCATTTATTAGTTCTTCAATTTTTCAACAATATTTCATGGTTTTCAGTATACAAATGTTGCATGTCTTTAGTTAAATTTGTTCCTATGTGTGTTTTATTCCTTTTGATACTATAATAGATGGAACTTATTTCTTAATTTCCATTGTAGTTTTTTCATTGATCGTGTTTAGCAGTGCAGCTTAGATTGTGTGTTGATCTTGTACTCTGCACCCTTGCTGAACTCATTTATTAGCTCTAATAGTCTTTGTGTGTGTGCACGTGTGCGTGCGTGTGCATGTGTGTGCACGTTTGTGCACGTGCGTGTGTCCTCGTGTGCGTGCACGTGCGTGCACGTGCGTGTGTCCTCGCGTGTGACCGCATGTGCGTGTGTGTGCACGCGCATGTATACGTGTGCACGTGTGTGCACGCACGTGTGTTTGTGCACGTGCGTGTGTCCTCACGTGTGTGTGCATGTGTGTGTGTGTGGAGGTTGCTCAGTGTTTTCTGTAGATAAGATCATACCCTCCGCAAATGGAGATGATTATACTTCTTCCTTCCCAGTCCAGATGCCTTTTATCTCACGTCCTTACCTAAGCACTATAGCTGGAACTTCCGGTACAACACTGAATGAAAATGGTGGCACAGACATGCTTATCTTATTCCTCACCTTACGGGAAAATAGTTCATCCTCCACTCTGAAGTGTGATGTTAGCTGTAGGCTTTTCATAGCTGCCCTTCAGCTAGCCGAGTAAGCTTCCTTCCATTCCCAGTTTGTCGAATGCTTTTATTATGGAAAAGTGTTGGATGTGTCAAATATAACTACTTTTTTCTGCATCTATTGAGATAATCACATAGTTTTAGTTCATTGTTCTATTAATATATTATCATATTAATAGATTTTCCTGTTAAATCAACATGGCATTCCACGGGAAAAAAATCTTATTTGGTAATGATGTGTAATTTTTACATGCTCCTGAGTTTAGATTAATAGCACCTTGTTGAAGAATTTTGTGTCTATATTCTTAAGGCCACTCATCTGTAGTTTCCTTTTTTGTAATACTTTTGTCTGGTTTTAGTGTCAGGGTAATAACTGGCCTCAGATAATGAGTTAGAAAGTATTCCATACTCATATGTTTTAAGAGAGTTTTTGAAGGATTGGTGGTTCTTCTTCGAACATTTGGAGAATTTCTCAATAAAGCCATCTAGTCCTGCAATTTACTTTGTAGAAATTGTTATTACTATTTATGAAGTCAATGTATGTACCCAAGAACTCAAAACTTCTTGGGTCAGTTTTGGAAACTTGCTACTTTCTAGGGACTGCCCGTTTTATTTAGGTTTTCTAATTTGTTGGTGTACATGGTACATTGTATTTCCTTATAATCTTTTTTTTTTTTTCAAAATGGATTCTCACTCTGTCCCAGGCTGGGGTGCAATGGCACAATTTTGGCTCACTGAAACCTCCACCTCCCGGGTTCAAGCGATTCTCTTGCTTCAACCTCCTGAGTAGCTGGGATTATAGGCACTCACCATCATGCCCAGATAATTTTTGTATTTTTGTAGGGATAGGGTCTCACCATGTTGGCCACGCTGGTCTCGAACTCCTGACCTCAGGTTATCCACCCACTTTGACCTCCCAAAGTGCTGGGATTACAGGGGTAGGCCACCGTGCCCGGCCATATTTCCTTATAATGTTTTATTCTTCACAAGCTTGGTAGTAATGCTCTTCTTTCGTTTCAAGTCATTCGAGTCCTCTCTCTTTTTTCCTGGGTCAACGTAGCTAAAGTTTTGTCGATTTTGTTGATTCTTTCAAATGACTAGAATCCCATTTATTTCTGTTCTAATCTGTATTTACTTTTTTCTTCTTCCTTTGGACTGTTTGTTTTTCTTTTCCTAAGGTAGAAAGTTAGGTTGATGACTTGAGATATTTCTTCTGTCTAATCTAGATATATGTGTCTATAATCAATTTCCCCATGAACGCAGCATTCCATAAATTCTGGTATATTGTGCTTTTGTTTTTATTCATCTCAAAGTATTTTCTAGTTTCCCTTGTGATTTTTTCTGGACCCATTTTGTTGTTCAGAAATATGTTGTCTAATTTTCACATAGAGACCAATTTACCAAGTTTCCTTCGATTACAGATTTCCAATTTCACTCCAGTATTGGAGAACTTACTTGGTATGATTCCATTCTTTTAATATTTCCTGAGACTTATTTTGTCACCTGGAATGGGATGTATTCCTTGTACCACGAGCATGTGGAGAGACTGTGTCTACTGCTGTTGTTGGGTGAAATGTTGTGTACGTGCCCTGCCCCAGATGAGAGCCAGCAGGTCATGAGGAACAGGGGGCTCCTCAGTAATTAGTCAGTTTACTGGCTGCTGCAGACCCTGCTTCAGCGATGGTGCCAGAGACACGGGGGGAGAAGCAGGGTCCTGCTGGGAGCGCTGCTGGAGCGGCCACATGTCAACGGTTAGAATAACAACAGCTTTCAGCATGCAAACGCTGCAGCTGTGGGCCCAAGCAACGGCGGGCAAGTCCCTCCCCCACGGTGCCATTCTGATAAAACCGCCTTCTGACCCTCCCCTCCCGTGAAGCACGCTGCACATGAATCAGAAGCTGGTATTCACACCGGCCATGAGGCGTCCTCTGCACGGCTGTGCCTCTCGGCTCCACTGCCCGCTTCCTGCTTTGGGGTTATTTGCTATGGAAGAAATATCATTTTAAAAATAAAACAAAGACCATTTGCAGTGAGAATGGGCTGCAGCAGGCAGAGCACTGATGGGAACTGAAGCCCACAAGCTGGCGGGAGGGGTCCTTGTCCCCCAGGCACCTGACACAGGGGAGCGGGAGAGGCGCCCAGGCCTTGTGGGAAGACACTATAAAATCACGCAGGCAGAGCTGCAAGGGGCCGTCCCACGCTCTGCGGAGGCCCACATGACGTGGCAGGGACAGGGCCTGCAAGCAGCTCCACTGCAGGAGCACCCGCCCCACTCAGGGGAACGCAGGGCAGACGCAGCCCGGCCGTGCAGCAGTGCCCAGCCACCCGCCTCACATGCCCACTGCCAGGATCGCTTAAGGAAGAGCAATCCCCCGACCACAGTCACCAGGCCACGCGCTCCCTCCGATGGCTTCCCTCCCTTCCTGGGTCAAAGTCTGACACGCCCTGGCTCCTGCCCCCACCCCTGTGTTCAGCCCCATGGCTCTATCTGCTCCTTCAAACCCCGAGCTCCTTACCTGGATGTCATCATGGCCAGGTGGAAATCCAAAGGAAAGTGTCCAGCAAAGGCAGGCCCGAGTCCCAGGATCCCCGACGGGAAAGCTTGGTTGGCGGAGGACAGGTGTGGGCAGCTCCTGGTGAGGCAGGAGAGCTAGGCAGGGCCAGGCAGTCAGGGCCTGTTACGACGAGGACTCACCCGGCCCGAGGAGACTTTGAGGAAACGCGTGATGCAGTCAGACTTAAAACTGTGAGGCCCGGTGGCTGCTCTGGGCGGGGAGGGTTGGCGGAACACGGACAGGTGGAGGCGCCGTGGAGGGCGTTCGTGGACGTCCAGGTGAGAGTGGTGAAGGTGGGCTGGCACCAAGGGGGCTCCTCCAAGGGAGAGTTATGAGAAATTCCCTTGGGGCCAAAGCAGATTGATATGTGGTCGGGAGGAGGGCAGCCCAGAGACTCCCTTCTGAGCAATTGCCAAGGTCCAGCTCCTTGTGCATGGCAGAACCCCAGCCTGCGGGCGGCTCTTCCACCCCATGGGGTGGGGGCACAGGACAGGGAGGAAGCCCTTTGGGGACCCCTCAGAGCCCTGGTTCAGTGAACCTCAGGAGCCCACGCAACCCACAGCCCATTCTGGAAATGGCGGTACCCCCCCCAGGGACCCAGTGGAGAGGGGAGGTGGGCCGGCTTTCCTCTGCGCTCTCCTCGTCATCTGCAGCTGAGACCCCAGCCCAGCTCACTCCGGGGGCTTCTCGTCCTCGTCTCTGACGGCAGAGAAGCACAACTCACCCGACAGCAGGAGGGCTGATCGCCCAATTCTGGCCAAAGGAGACTTCAGGACCGCCCGGCAGTGTCAGGAAGCTGAGGAGGAGGACCACGGTGACTGCAAGGTCTGGAGATGGGAGGGCAGGTGAGTGTGTGAGTGAGTGTGTGTGTCTGTATGGATGTATGTGTGTGCATGTATATGTGTGCATGTGTGTTTGTATATATGTATGTGTGTGCCTGTGTCTGTGTCTATATGTGTGTCTGTATGTGTGTCTGTGTGTATATGTCTGTGTGTGTGTTTGTATGTCTGTGTGTATATGTGTGAGCACGTGTGGATGTGTGTAGATATGTGTATATGTATGTGTGTGGATGTGTGTGTGCATATGTGTGTGCATGTGTGCATGTGTGAATATGCGTATGTGTGTGACTGTGTCTGTGTGTCTAAGACTGTGTATGTGTGTCTGTGTGTGTCTGTGTATGTGTGTGTGTGACTGTGTGTGTATATGCATCTGTGTATGTGTGTGTGAAACTGTGTGTGTGTGTGTGTGTGTGTGTTTCCTTCCTACAGCTTCTTAGTGTATCTGCAAATGCCCCTGAGAGCAGCCCATGTGCCTGTCCTGGGCCTGTGACCCCAATGCCCTCCCATCCATGCCTGGCCCTTCCTGCTCTGCTGTGAACTTGTCGGGGCTGGGGGAACAGAGCCCTAGAGCTGGGCTTCCCAAAACCCTGGTCAGCTAGCCTCAGGCTGGAGTCAGACAGCAGGAGGCCCTGGTGGGCTATGGGGGCAGGGAGGAGCCGGGCTATTCCCCATCCTTCTCTGCCTCAAGTGCCTCGAGCAGCTATCTGTCTTCCCTGCAGCTCCACGTCTCAGGGGTCCTGTGGCCACCACACACTGTGTGATTAGACAATACTCCATGGCATATTACAGAGAAAGGCCATGTAACAAGATCAGCAGGGGAGAAAGACCCAGGTGAGTCTGGATTGCCCAGGTGCAGGCTAGAGTTCTCCCTGGGGGAGGGCGCGTCACACTGAACTTGAGTCTTGCTCCAGCAATGAAGAGCAGCAACTCATCCAGAGTGTTGCTTCCCAGGGAGGTCGTGTAGGTCTCCGAGCACAGGGGACAGGTCACATATGCACCCTCTGCCTGTGCAGCCACAGTGCTATGCACCCTGATCACACTGCAGAGTCCAGGCAGCTGGTAGGGCAGGGCTTAGTTCCCTAAGTGTACAAACAATCTGGTCAACCAGTCACTCGGGAAACAGCCCGGAAGCCAAGTTCCCGGATGCTGGCTGAGGATCCGGGAACATCTGTGAACACGCGTGAGAATCGAGCAGCCTCCGGCCTGCTGTGTACATCGTTCCTGCACACCGAGGCTGCTGTGGGTCCAGCTTCCCCAGAGACCCCAGCCCTGGGCTGTGCCAGTGCCATCCCCCCCGACCATCCATCCCAGGGACGAAGCCGCCACCTTCTCTCCTGGCCTCTGAGTGGCCTCCCAGACCCCGTCTGACTTAGCTCTCCCATGCCCTCTGTAACCGACTCCCTGCATCAGCCTCCTGTGGGTAAATACATGGGTTCTCCCCGTGAGACCCCGACTGCTGCATCCTTGGATTAATTTCAGGGTCCAAGGACAGAGGCCAGAGAGGCCTGCATGGACCTGGGTATCAGACGTGGAGCTAAGGGAGCCTTAGTCACCACGTTCTCAGTCCGCGAGGTCAGGTGCACGTCCACACCTGATGGACACTCCTCAGGGACCTCCTGTGCGCAAACAGCACTCCCTGGAGAGCAGCTCGGGGGCGAGGACAGGCTTCTCTGAAGCAGGCTGGGGCATCACCGCCACTGAGGATGCACCGTCCTCTCCTTGCCCTGGAAGCTGAGAATGGGAGTGTGTGGCCAACGCCAGGGCAGCTCAGTCCCCTTAGTCCCCAGCGGTGGACCCTGACTGCCTCCAGCCAGGTTCGCCATCCCCAGTCCAGGAGGATTTGGGTCTTGGAGCAGTGCTGACGGCCAAGATGGGGAGGCGGGTAGCAGGAAGCCAGACACGGGGAAGGCATTTCCCAGCCTGGCAGGGCCACAGAGAGACCCCCCACCATGAAGAGCAAAGTCAGAGCAGGACACGCGTGGGTCGGGGTGGGGTTCCCAGGGTCTGACCCTGAGGCAGCAGGACCCCAGGCACAGGCAGGCCCCTGCCTATCCCAGCCGGCAGCCTCTTCCTTTCTCCAGACGCCCCTCAGAAAAGAAGAGCAGATCTGGACCAGTGGGTGCTGCTCGCTCCAGACTCCCAAGCACCTGCGAGGCTGGGCTCTACGGATTCCCAAGCAGCTGCAGAGGGACGTCTGCAAACACACACCCGGGTCCTCCAAAAGGTGACTTGTAAATAAAAGTCCTAAATGAATGCAGAGCAGTTTCAACACCAGAGTTAACACACATGCTCCCAACTGTTTCTAAATGTCAGGGAAAATCCCAACCTTTGTTTCTGAAAAACACCAGAGTGTGTCAGAGTCTTCTACAGTTTGTGATTTTCAAACACTCAAAACCAAATTGCCAGTTCGCAGCATGTATTTCAGATCTACCTTCTGTTTATTTAATGCCTTGGCATCTTTAAATTGAAGTGTCCCACCAGGGCTCCGATCCTGGTTTTCACTACCGAACAGTGTCTGCCCAGGCTGCTGACCACACCCCTTGTCATCTATCTAGAAATTACCTCTCTGCATGTCGCCTGGAACTGCAGAGGGCTCACCATGATAAATTACAGCCCAAATTACAAAACAAGACCCCGTTCACGATTTCAGTTTCTAAGTATGTAATTATGGTGCTTTTGCTAATGACATAATGAAGAGAGGTGATGAGGTCATTAAAATGTGATTTTTCTTTTATACCCAAAGAAGCTGCCTGGGTGTAGTAATGAACCTCCTGGGTGTGGTGTCCAAGTGGGCTCTGCCTGCAGGACCCCGAGCCCACCCTACAGGGAAGCTGGGGGTTTTGTGGTGGTGAAGTATTTCCTAATCACTGGCTGACCTGCTTAGTCCTGGGAACAAGACGCTTTCAGAGTTAATGCCACAGACATTGTTCTTCCACTTGTGATGTCAGCACCAGACAAACCCGTGTTAATCCAATTGTCCGAATTATCCAGTTGAGATCCGGGGCAGTCTTGTTCTGTTTAATGACTGGCAATTAGGTTTCAATGGCACCCACGCTGACAGGTGCTGGATCGCAGGCTGGGGGTGTCTCGAGTGGCTTCTGTCCTGCCCTCCCTGCAGATCCGGCTCTGGTACCCACCGCGCTGAAGTCCCCAAGGGAGTGTGGGAACACGTGAGCCTCTCTGTGCAGGGAGGTCCCAGGACAGACACCGACGCAGACTCTCCTCACCTTCCACAGGTTCTGGGTTTACCCCAAATCCAAACTCACGCTGGGAAGCACCTCAACGCTCTCCCGCCCTGCCCGGGCTGGACAAAGCCCAGGTGCTGCTGAGCTTGAAAACCTCTCCAATGACGTTCATCTTTTTCTGCGCCAATGCCATCTTTATTGGGGAGGCATTCACTTACGCGCCCGAGGCTCGGCACCGCACCAGCAGTTGTGGGTCTGAGCTGGCAGGGGGGGCTGTGGGGGTTTTGTTCACCGTACACTGAAGGGCCCCGAGCACCTTCTCATCCACCCACACACAGGCCTGCCTTGGACTCCCAACAGTTTCAAAAGGAAATGAAATTTCAAGAGACTCAAAGCAGTGATGGTGGGCGTACACCACATTTCCTCCTTTTTTAACACAATGAAAATGTAATTATCCCTCCTTAAAAGAAATCCCAGCCACTTGAAGGGCTGTCAGCTCTGCTGCGCTGTGACGGTCACAGATTCTTGTCTGCCTGTGCCTCTTCCCTGTTTCCGCAGGAGGAAGCCGAGTTTGAGCTGGTTCCATTTGATCATCAATGGTGGGGCATGAGGAGGAGTGGGGAGAAACGTGGACGCAAAGGGGCGCCCGCCGCCTGTGCTCTCACCAAGCCACAGCGCATGGACCTGCGCCCCCTGCCCCCAGCGCCAGCCTGGCCTGCGCAGGTGACCCCAGTCTGGAGGAGGGACAGGGACGGTGACAAGAGAAAGGGGGGCAGGGATCTGACCTGGGAGCAGCAAAGAGCATGTCCTGACAATTCCCCGATTAACTGTGCAGATGCAGAGGACAGGTCTCCATGGAGAAATACATGTGGCTTATTTAATTAATCCTGAAAAGGAACTTCCCCAAGCCTTGCCCCACACCGGAGTCCCACTTCTAACGATGAGAATCGATCATTAAGTGAGATTCCATGAAGTCTGCCCAGATTTTTCTTAGTGAATTCCATGAAGGTGTTACTTTCAGGACCCTGCCCCGGTGCCCCTTGTTCACGGACATCCTACATGTGCTGGTTCCTGTGCGGCCCGGGATTTCTGCTACCAAACAGGCTGCCCCACCCACCTATGCCCTCCTTGTGCCCCTGCACACACCTGCTCCTCCCCTGCCCTCTCTATTAATCAGCGTGAACCAAGGACTCCACTCTTAACACTTACCGAAGTTGGACATTTTGAAATGTCATTGTCCTGGGAGGAGATCATTATTAAAAAGGGAAATGGTTTACTCTGAAGCCAAATATAAATTACCCCACGGACTGCTCTTACATCACTCGCCACCCGGTATCTTTCCCACCAGGATGAGTAACGAGGCAAAGCTAAGTGTGGGTGCACAGGGTGTCACCATATTCTGTCACTCGAGCTGTGTTGGGATCTGTTTTCTCTGCTTTTCTGATTGACTTTTCCCCGCTCTCAGCTGTGCCAGGCAGAGCTAATGTCCATGCATTTCACAAACATGGGAAAATTCAGAAGCTGTTCTTGCTAGGAGAGGTGCCCAGAGAGGAAGATGCCAGCCAGAAAACAAAGCCAGGTTTTAAAAGCCTCCAATTTGCTTAACTGCATGAGTAATGCATATTCATTGCTCATAAAGGCAGAAAGGGGAAGGGGCCAGAAGATACTGGCAGGCAAAGAAAGTAGAAGCCTACAAATCTCTATTATCAGGTACAAATCACTGTGAACAATTAGGGTTGAATCTTTACCATCTTTTACAGTTTCACTTTTAAAAAGGCACACATAGAATGTACGTAATAGACATAACCTTGTTTATACCTAGATGGGACCGCGTTATAAACAATATTTTGTCACCTACCAATTTCACTAGATTGTATTTAACACCATTTAAATTTCACACCATTGCTTCTAACTAACGCAGATCCGTAAGACCCCTTGATTTCTGCAGAGCCCTCGTCTGCCTCCGTCCTAAAG
The DNA here is from genome assembly GCF_030222135.1 of Aotus nancymaae. NCBI lineage: Eukaryota > Metazoa > Chordata > Mammalia > Primates > Aotidae > Aotus > Aotus nancymaae. Next base: position 1,701,270 of record NW_026988433.1, on the reverse strand, counting down.
TTGAGACAGTCCCTGTGTTCGGTTCTTAGGTTTTCCCAGTGTTTGGGGGATCTTGCCCTGGGATGTAAGCAGTGTCTCTGGATGGCTCGTCAGTCCTCAGCACAGTCTCTGGCTGGGGCTTAGATGGGGGACCACCTAGGGAGACTGCAGCTGGAGGCTCTTGGCTTCCAGCTCTCTTCACGCTTTTCCCTGCTTGCTGCCCCGCTGCCCCCCAACCGCACCCTCTCTGGCTCCCTATTTCCTGCCTGCCTGTGGGCACCCAACCCCCTCCCCGCCCCACCCCAGCCGCTGCAGCCTGGGACTTCCCCGTGGGGTTTGGCCCCAGCATCCCTCAGTGCCACAGCAACCTGAAGGTGCCCCAGCCCGGAGGCTATGCAGGGTCGGGTCTGGCTGGGGCTTGGAAGGGCAGCCGGCAGAGACCTGGGACTGGAGGCTTTTGGCTTCTGGATCCCTTCCTGCTTTCCCCTGCTTGTCACTTCACTTCCCAACCACATCCTGTCTCTCTGGCTCTCTCTTTCCCATCTGCCTGCATGCCCCCACTGCGACCCAGGACCTCCCCATGGGGCTCAGCCCCAGCATTCCCCAGCCATAGCAGCCTGAGGGTGCCGCAGCCCAGAAGCTAAGCAGGGTCAGGCCTGGCTGGGGCTTGGATGGCACAGTGGACACTGTGCCTAATGACACTATGACCATCATCCCCAGGTGGCCTCTGTTTCCATCACAGGGCTGAGAGGGACTCTGAAAGTTCCCTGGACCCCTTCTCTGCCCATGAGCTTCCCTGCCACAGCTGACTAGATTGAAGAGGGAAATGGCACAGGAGCCCACAGGCTACCGGACAAGGCCCTGTTGTCCCAAATGTCCACCCCTGGCAACTGTCAGCTCTCCTTTCAGCCAGGGGGCAGCCTCAGGGCAGGGCCAGGCAATGTCCTCTCCTTGGGCTTCATTATTATCTGAAGAAAAATGGGTGCCCTTTAAAGACTTCTTAAGATAAGGAAAACATAAGTCAGAAGGAGCCAAATCAGGACTGAAAGGAGGACGCCTGATGATTTTCCAGGGACACTCTCAGAATGCCCTCGTTTGATGGGAGGAAATAGCAGGAGCGTTGTGGTGGTGGAGAAGGACTCTCTGATGAAGCTTTCCTGGGCAATTTTCTGTTAAAACTTTGGCTTTCTCAAAACACTCTCATAATAAGCAGCTGTTATTGTTCTTTGGACAATAACTTTCTTTCCTCCAGAAAGTCAACAAACAAAATGCCTTGAGCATTCCCAAAATGGTTGCCATGGCCTTTGCTCTTGAGCGGACCACTTCTGCTGAGACTGCCCCACTTCCACCTCTTGGTAGCCCTTGCTTTGATTGTGCTTTTTCTTCAGGGTGGTACTAGCAAAGCCATGCGCCATCTCCGGTTACAGTTCTTCAAAGCAGAGCTTCAAGATCTCGATCTCTCATTTAAAATTGCCATTGAAAGCTCTGCTCTGCTTGGCAGCTGATCTGGGTGCAACAGTTTAGGCACTCATGAAGTAGAAAATTCACTCAACTTAATTTTTTGGCCAGCACTGGGTAAGCTGAACCAGTTGAGATGTCTGAGCTATTACTTATGCTGCTAAGCACGAGTCCTCTTCAGTTGGGGCATAAACGAGATTAATGTTTTTCCTCTCAAATTGATGTGGTCTGCTGCTGCAGGCTTCGTGTTCAACGTCACCCTCTTCCTTCTTAAAATGACTTAAGCATTTGTAAATGGCTGCTTTCTGTGGGGCATTATCTCTCCAAACTGTTCATAAAGCATCAATGACTTTACCATTCCCGTATCAAAGCTTCACCATAAATTTGGTGTTTATTCTTGCTTCAATTTTAGCATAATTCATGTTGCTCTGATAGGGACTCTTTCCAAACTGATGTGTTATCTTTCTTAGTGTCTCAAACCAGATACTTTTCAGGCGTATTATAACAAGTTAGTATGAGTTTATTTTGGTGCAAAAGAAATTTGAAATCCATGCATAGTTTTTTCGTAAGACACATTTTCCATGAACTTTTGAAAATCCCTCATAAATACAGCTGACTCTTGAACGACACAGGTTTGAACTGGTGGGGGTCCACTTATATGTGAATTTTTTCATTAAATATGTTGGAAAATTTTTCGAAGATTTGCAACAATTTGAAAAACTTGCAGATGAAACACACAACCTGCAAATATTGGGAAAAAATTTAAAGTTAGGCATGTCATGAATGCATAAAATATATGTAGACACTAGTCTACCTTATTTACTACCACAAAATTAGACAAATTATAGAAGTTAAAATTTATCAAAATTACACGTAAAAACACAGACTTTACATGGCATCATTCACAGTCAAGGGAAATGTAAACAAACATAAACATACAGTGTCGAATCATAACTGCATAAAACTAACTGCACACATAGCACACCACCAGAATCATTTCACAGCCACCGCCTGTGGCTATTATGGTGAGCTCAAGTATTCTGAGTATTTGCTTTAAATGCAGTGTGATGCTAGTCACCTCCACATGAGCAGCTCACCTCTCCAGTAAATTACATATTGCAGTAAAAAGTGATCACTTGTGGTTCTCATGTATTTTTCAATCCTGTTTACTGCAATGCCATAAACCTTGCATAGCACCATGAGGCCTATGTGAAGTGCCACTGGTGATGCTGGAAGTGCTCCCAGAAGCAGAGAAGAGTCATGACATTCCAATAAAAAGCTGAATTGCCTGATGTGTACTCTACTCAAGGTCTGCAGCTGTGATTGCTTGCCAATTCAAGATAAACAAATTTAGCATAAGGACCGTTACAAAAAAAAAAAGAAAAGAAAATCCATGAAGTCGTTGCTGCAAGCACAAACACCTTACACTTTTTGTGGCAGACCCTTGAATTTTGTATGGAAAAACGCGGCTTTTGTGTGGGTGCAGGATTACTAGGAGAAAGTCACACCTGTAGACTTTAATATGACTTGCGAAAAACCAAAGTCACTGTCTGACAACTTAAAGCAAAAGGAAGGTGAAGAAGCTAAAGCTGGAGAATTTAATGCCAGTCAAAGATGGTTTGATAACTTTAGAGAGAGAGAGGTTTGGCTTTCAGAAAATGTCAGGATAATAGGAGAAGCGGCTTCTGCGTACCAAGAGGTAGCAGACAAGTTACCAGACGCCATTAAGAAAATCAATGAGCAGAAAGGCTATCTGCCTGAACAGATTTTTAATGCTGACAAAAGTGCTCCACTCTGGAGGAGAAATGCCACAAATGACATTTATTAGTAAGAAAGAGAAGTGAGCAGCAGCACCGAAGCAGGCAGGGAGAGGCCAACTCTACTGTTTTGTGCAAATGCAGCTGGGTTTACAATCAGGACTGCCCTTATCTATCAAGCTGCTAACCCCCGAGCCTTGACGGGAAAAGATAAACACCAGTTGCCAGTCTATGATTATACAACATGGAGGTCTGGACAGTGAGCACCCTTTTCCTGGATGGATTTCATGGCTGCTTTTCCCTGACGTAAGGAAGTACTCGGCAGTAAGGGACTGCCTTTTAAAGTCTTTTTGATATTGGATAATGTCCCTGGCCATCCAGAATGTCTTGGGTTCAACACCAAAGGCATCAGAGTGGTCTTGTCCCCAAATACAATACAATGTCTTATAAAACACAACACAATACAAATACAGTGTCTCTCATTCAGTCTCTATATCAGGGGTCATAAGGACCTGTAAGGCCCATTACGCATGGTACTGTATGGCAAGGATTGTCAACGCTATGGAACAGAATTCCAACAGCAAAAATGTGATGAAAGTCTGGAAGGATTACGCCATGGAAGAGGCCATTGTTAGAAAAAGCTGTGAAAGCCATCAAGCCTGAAACTATAAATTCCTGCTGGAAACAACTGTGTCCGGATGTTGTACATGACTTCACAGGGTTTACAACAGAGCCAATTAAAAAAATCATGAGGCCGGGCGCAGTGGCTCATGCCTGTAATCCTAGCACTTTGGGAGGCCAAGGTGGGCAGATCACGACATCAGGAGATCGAGACCATCCTGGCCAACATGGTGAAACCCATCTCTACTAAAAATATAAAAATCAGCCGGGCATGATAGCGCATGCCTGTAGTCCCAGCTACACGGAAGGCTGAGTCAGGAGAATTGCTTGAAGCCGGGAGGCGGAGGCTGCAGTGAGCCACACACCTGAGAAACAGAGTGAGACTCCATCTCAAAAAAAAAAAAAAAAAAAAAAATCATAAAAGCAATTGCGGATCTGGAAAAAAAAGTGATTGGAGGGTGAAGAGTTTCAAGATATGGATCTTGGAGAAATCCAAGAGCTGAAAAGGAAGAAGCCATGCCAGGAAACACACTGACCTCAGACAGTCTGCCAGGAGCGTCCCAGCTATTCCACCCCGCTTTGAGTCCCTTACTGACGCCAACACTTCTATGACGCAGGCTCTGAATCTAAAGCAAACGGTGGCAGAGGGATTCACATACAAATATTCTTCGAGAAATGAAAAAGCAAACAAGCCAGACAAAATTTCCATGAAATTGCACCAAGGGTGCCGGCCTGCCTTGCCTTCCCTCGCTCCACCTCCTCCACCTCGTACGTCTCTGCCACCCCCGAGACCGCACAACCAACCCCTCCCTTCTCTCGTCCTCTCAGCCTGCTCAGCACAGAGACAATGAGGATGAAGAGCTTTACGATGATGCACTTCCACTAGTGAATAGAAAACAGGTTTTCTTCTCTCTTACGGTTTTAAATAACACTCTCTGTATGCTAGTTTACTTTATTATAAGAATACAGTATTCAATGTACAAAATATATGCAAATCTATTGTTATCAGTAATGCTTCTGGTCAACAGTAGGCTATTAATAGTTAAGTTTTGGAAGAGTCAAAAATTATACATGGATTTTTCAACTGCATGGGAGGTGAGCACTCCCAACCCCTGTGTGGGTGAACTGCACACACACACACACACGTGCTTCCTCCTTGGATATTTTTTCTGCAAAGCTCCTACTCACGCCCTGTCTACCACATTACTTTACTTTGATCTTGTCCAAGTCTCTTTAGAATTTCATAAACTATACTTTCACATCAGTCATAATATTGGCTCAAGATAGGAAATGGATCCAATTACAGAAAAGGAGGAAATGTGCATTCTGGCAGCTGGGTTTATGGTCTTATGACCTGGCATCCTGCTTAGCTGTGGTTTCTGCTCACTGAGCCTCGGCCTGTTCTCTGCTCGTCCCCAGCCCAGATGCACTTCATTCACGGAGACTCTGTCCATCCAGACCAGCGCTGTCCAGTCTCTCAGCTTCCCTGGGCCACATTGGAAGAATTGTCTTGGGCCACACATAAAATACACTCACACTAACACTAGCTGATGAGCTAAAAAAAAAAAAATCTCATAATATTTTAAGAAATGTTACATATTTGTGTTGAGCTGCACTCAAAGGTGTCCTGGGCCACATGTGGCCCAAAGGCTGTGGGTTGAACGAGGCTGATCTAAACCTGGAGCAGAGCCCTCATCCGTAAAGTGCGTATTTCCGGGTTGTAGCTATGAGGATGATTCTGCCTGAGGATAAGTGAAACAAGGCCTAGGCGGGTTGGCCACTCGGCCCATTGGTTTTGGGAAGGGACTGGTTCAATATGCTTTTGGAACCCTCAGGGTCTCCCCCAGACCTGGCAATTGAGCCAGGCTGGCTCTGTCCTCTGAGCTCGAGTGGTGACAGCAGGGCTCCTGGTCCAATCCTATGTCATCCGAGCAGCTCAGGGGGTGCCGGCAGAGGGGAGGGAACAGGACTGAAGGGGATGGACCCACTGCTCAGTCACAGGAGCCCGTGGGGAGGACGATGGCCCCCAGGCATGGGTGTACTCTCCCCTCCGCAAGATGACAGAGCTCCTTCCCAGCTCTGAGAACCCTGGGGCTTCCTTTCTAGAGGGAGTGGGAAGACAGCCACCAACTCCCCCACCCACCTGCCCACAGGCCCACAGCTCTATTCCGCCCCCACCTCCGCTCCAGGAAGAGCCAGTCACCCTCCCACACCTGCCCTCCTGCCTCACCTCTTCTTCTGCCCAACACCATTTTTCTCTTCTTGGGGAACATCTGCCCTCACCCTGTGTACTGGGCCAAGGTTAGCTGTGTATGCACACACACATCCAAAACTCAACAACCTCACAAGGAAAACACTCATTTCTCTCTCACAGGAATGTGGAGTGGTAACTCCAGTCGGCAGGAAGACTGCGCCATGCAGTCATTCAGGGACCCAGGCTGATGGCTAAAAGCTACCATCAAATGCGATTTCCAGGGTCACCTGGGCATCACCCCAGGCAACAGGAAGATGGGAGGAGCATGTCAGGTGCCTCCAGAGGAGGTTTAGGCCCCATCTCTGGACAGGCACAATTTCTTGCCCTGCACTGACAGCCCCTCTGCAGGGAGGACTGAGCTGAGACCCTCCAAAGTCATGGTGCCCTGGGTGACAAGGGAGGGCAGGCTCCGGAGCTGCTGCACAAGCTCAAGCCCAGGTGTCCTCTGACCGGTCGTTAAAGTTACGGAGCCCTCGCCATGGTCCTGGGTGGAAAGTGACGCTCCTCCACTCTGCCATTTGTGGACGTTGTGCAGTGACTTGGTTTACAGGCACTGTTAATGGGAGTGGGCAGTACAGAGATTGGGGCAGATGGACATGGGAGCGGGGTCTGCCCAGTTCACTTCCAGCACAAATCACTGCTTTGCCAAGAATAAGTGTTAAATCCTGACAACAAACTCTCCTGGAGACTCATCCCTCATATTAAAGGCACTGACAAGTTCTCAAGTTGAAAACAATTCATTCACTTTGCTTAATCCACTGTTGCTAAAAAGTAAAAAATCACCACAGAATACTGCTTTTATACAATGTCTTAATATTCTGTAGAATTAGTGTTTGCAGGAGACACTGTGAAAAAGTCAGACCTTTTTCTTCTCCTTCTTCCTTCTTTTCTTCCTTCTTCCTTCCTTTCTTCCCTTCTTCCCTTCTTCCCTTCTTCCCTTCTTCCCTTCTTCCCTTCTCCTTCTCCTTCTCCTTCCTGAGACAGGGTCTCACTCTGTCATCCAGGCTGGAATGCAGTGACTACATTTGCTACACACTGTTCTAAAGCTTTACTATGTTAGCGCATTTAATCTTCATATAAGTGAATGAGGTTTGATGATGACGATGAATCTCACTGTAGAGATGAGGATGGTAATATCCAGAGTTCCCAAGATGCACCAAGCTAAGAGGAAGCCCAGGTCTGGGACCCCTGTGCCAGCTTCTCCAGTAACAAATGGCCCTGAAATCCCAGCAGCGGCACAAACTCTCAGTTCCTGCTCACCCACACTCCACGAGCACAGCGGGCAGAGGCTCGGCTCCACAGAGTCACTCAGGGCCCTGATGACCAAGGCTCTGCTCCTCATGTCCACACTCAAGAAAGCACATGGCCCCTTAGGGCAGCAGGAAATACGCAGCTGGAGGGGCCTGGGCAGCTTTTCTCTGCCTCAGCCAAGTGTCACCAGGACCCTCCTGCCCTCAGCCCATTGGCCAGGACCAGTCACATGACTCTGCCCATCAGCGGGGGGCGGGATAAGTGGGGACAGAGGTAAGGTCAGGTGGGTGCCACACCTCCATCCGTCCTCCTGCTCAGGACACCCAGAGGGGCCTTAGAGGGCCTTTAATTCACGATCCTGTTTCTGAGATGAACACAAAGACCTCCTGGACACCAGAGCCCAGAGGACAGAGCGTGTTTGAGCAGCCTTGTCATCAAGATTGTTTTCATGCCTTTGATTTAATTTGCACGGCACCCACTCTGGGGACGAACGCATCCAGGAAAGCCCCTGCCAACCACTGAAAATGGAGAACCACTACCCAGGGGAAGCTCAGAGCCTGTGCTGTAGCCAGCGGCCAAATGCACACAGAGCCTCTGGGCAGTGTCACAAGGAAGGTTTTCACTGCACAGAAAACTCTTCTCTGAACTTGAGAAATAACCAAAGCGATGGCTCGTGGTGGATCCTAGGACCATGGGGCCCAGGAGAGGCAAAGCTTCCTAAAAGCAGGGAGCGCCCAGCTGGAGGCGCACCCGTCAGCGCCCGCTGCACAGCAAAGGCCCACTGGGAGCAAACGCCCTGTGCATGGCTGCTCAGGAGGAGTCTGTGGGGAGAGAATCTTTCTTCCTTAATCTTCCAATGAGAGACCTATTTCCCCATAAAGCAGTCATGAGACATCCATGAGCAGTGATGCTGTGTTCCTGATAAGTTGTGAAATATCCCGTGTCTAAAAAGCGCCTCAGCCCACAGCAGCCAGCTGCCGGCGGGAGTCCTGTCCCAGTGCCGTGAGGAGCCAGGGACGTGGACACCAGAAGCCTGAGGGGTCTGACCATCCCCACCCCATTCTGCTGGCCGGAGCCACTCCCAGGCTCAAGCCCAAAGCCCAGAGCAGAGGGTGCCAGCTCCTCAGGGAGGGGTGAAGCCCTGAGGCCACGAGCTGGGTCTAACACAGCCACCACAGGGGGCTATTCATAGGTGGGGGCCTGAGAGGAGCAGGGACGTCCCCAAGGGGCGCCTGGGGAGGCACAGGCCCTGCAAGGTGACTCCAGGTCGACCTCTCAGGAGGACACCATCTCCCAGGATCCCAGAGGCAGCCACACATTTCCGAACAGGGCCAGATGGAAAATAGCGAATATGAGGGGTAGGTGAGGCTCCCGGGGACACTGACGGAGAACCTCCAGCACTGTTTTCAAACATACAGAGAAAGGAGGGGCCAACTTAGAGCCCCCACTAGAATTCCTGAAGGAGATGCGTAAAGAAGACGATCTGCTGAGAAGCATCTGAAATACAGCGAGTCACCGTGAGTAAAGAGAACGACGGATGTGCTATAGCATTAAATAATTATTAAACAATAACATCCACAGAGGAGATAAAACCAAGCCCAGCTAAAAGACTGTATGTCAACAGCCTGGCAGCCAGAGGGCAATAGTTGAAATTAATAATTATAACTCAGAAAGGAGGCAGAGAGGTTTACGAATTAAAGTGTAATGAATTAAATGCACGTGTCAAAGGGTAAGCGACAAGAGATGCAGAATGTCCATCCGAAAAAAAACAGCAGAAGGAAAAGAATGAAAAAATTCTCAAGAAGACAGTGCGCGCTGTGCTGTTATCCTGGAAAGCACGCACGTCTCCATGTTTCTGCGTGTGTTTAACATGTCTCTGGAAGGTTCATAAAAGACAGGGTTGCCCACGGAGGGAGCCTGGAGAATCCTCTCTCAGTGGCAGTTGTTAGAGAAAGAGGACGTTCATTTAAAATCACCACGTATTCTTCCTGGTGGAAATTAATTTTAAAACCCCTCATTTAAGAGAATGGAAAAGTGGGGCCGTAAATTGGAGGAGGAATAAAGGACGTGCCGGGAGAGAATGTGGGCTTAGGGAGGAGTCCCTGGAGACGGGCGCTCCTGGGCGCCTCTAGAGGAGGTGGGACGAGGAGAGGTCGGGAGAGGAGCCAGTGATGCGGGGAGGCAGGTCGGGCCACGGTGCTGCCAGGGGCCTGCTGCGGCCCTCCCAGAGCTCCTGCTGTGCCGTCGTCACATCCTTGCCATAGCTCCCTGGAGCCAGGCGGCCTGGGCTTTACACAGGCGAAGGCCCCCTGAGTGGCGTAGCCACGCCAAGACGTGCTTTAGGGAAAATCCTGCCCGAGCGTTAAAGGGAAATGAGGTCACGGTGAACTTTGTCACCTCTGGGCTTGAACAGAGGAGAGCGTCTGTCCTGGGATGAAGGACGTGGGTGGAGAGGGGCCCTAGAGCTTGGCACCTGCAGTGTCAGAGGGACCTGGGCACGACACCCGGCACAGCGTACCATCTTGTTTGCGCCTCGGTTCATCCTCCCGGAGCCGGCTCCTCCATCCCGGGGAGCAAACCCCGCCCTCCCCATCATGACGGGCGGACCAGGGGCAAATCGGTTTCCTGAAACGGGAGACACCTGCAGGCACGGCCCAGCGGACACTCGGTTGCCGGAAGTTGCCGCGCCCGCTTCATTTTGCTTATCAGCTTCTCCCGATGCCCAGAGCACTTTCTAACAAGAAATGAGCAGCAAATCCACGGACACCAGTGGGAGTGGCTGTGGCGGCGGGATTTACAGTTAGTTTGAATAAGGAGAGAATCACACCTGGGAGAGATTCGGAACCACCGCCTCCACCACACATGGCTCCTCTCAGCAGGAGTCCCTCCCACCCAGGCTCCCGCAGCACACCCGCTCCACATCACGGGTGCCAGCCCGGCCCAGCCCGACCCATCCTCAGCGAGCTGGACCCAGCGGGCGGCCAGAGCCCAGGCCAGGGCTGCTCCCTCCCTCACCGTCTCCACTCAGGGCCAGCTCGTCTTCACAGCTCGACCCCGTGCCCTGGTCCCTTTTCCGCCCAGTGACTGTTCCAAGGCGTCTGGCAGGACTCAGGAGTGCTGTGGAGTCAGTGGAGGCTCCCAGCCAATGACAGTGCCCCCTTCCCGCGTGCCTCTTCCCCCATAGGGGCCCCAGCATGGGGGGCGGCTTCCCCGCATCAGCCCCTCGTGCGCTCTGAGCTCTGCTGCTCCACGCCTCGCACGGCTGCCCGCCCTGTGCACAAGGGAGCTGCCTTTGACCTGATTTTGGCAGTGGTGTTGGTGGTCACAGAGGTCAGGCTTGACTGATTTAGAAAGAAATGTCCTGGACAGCAAGATGCGAGCTGTGTGGCCCTCGGGACCACAGGTGGCTGCAGACCTGGACCAAGAGGCCCCAGAGGCCAGGCGGCAGGGCCCCAGGTTGCCCCAGAACACACGGCCCAGGCCTGGCTGCTGATCTCCTGATGGTCCCCCCAGCACCACCTCCCTCCCAGAGCCTCAGTGTCCCCATCAAGATGAAAAGACAAGGGTCTGGACCCCAGAATCGACCAGGAAGGCCCCAGTGGGATGATGGGAATGGGAGCGACCCACCCAATCCTTCCCAGAGAGACCCCCAAGAGCCGCTGTGGACCCGGGACTGAAGTCCCCTGGGCTGGGGCAGGGATGGGGGCCTCCTGGGGGGAAGATGAATGTGGAAAGGACAGTGCCTCAGACGTAGGGGTCAGGGCCACTTTGGGAACCACCAGGGCAATAGAAGAGCGTCCAGGTGATTTGGGCGTGAAAAAGAGAGTCTCTGGGAAGAACCAAGGGGTGTGTACAGGGATGTGATTTTCTGTCCCCACATCCTGCTGTGTGTCTGTGAACCTGTGAGCACTGGGTCCCCTCCCCGGAGTCCACCCGGCCTCAGCAGCAGGGAAGCAGGGGGCAGGTGGGGTGGAGACCTGAGCCCCATGAGTGCCCTCACCTGTCATCTGAGGAGGGGCAGCTCCTCGAAGACGGGGGCTCTGCCTGGAGTGACAGCGGCTCTGCCTGGAGCGTCCTTGATTCATCTGAAAAGCCACCGATGGGGCCCCACTCCACAAGGAGGCCAACACTGAGCAGGGACAGGACAGGTAGACAGGGCACCCACCCGTGTCCCCATTCACGCTGACGGGAGCTCACACACACGTGGCCACTCCCGGGCTCCTCACCCAGATGCAGCTCCATGACTGCTGCCATCAGCACAGGTGTGCGGGCTCCCCTGGGAAGAACCCACGGGGCCCCGTGACGTGGATGAGCACGCGGTGTCAGCCAGGCCCACGCGAATGTCCTCCAGTCTCCAAACAACGTTCCGGCAACTGTGTGTGAATGCACATTTTGTTCATGTGTGAGTGCATTTGCTGAGCACATTTCCACAGCTGGGACTGATGGGGCTGAGAACAGAATCGGTTTCGACTTCGGTCGATAGAGGCAGGTTGCACCAAGCCCCCTGTAAAGACCCCAGGGCAGCCGCCCACGGAGCTGCAGGGAGCACGTGCTTCTGCTGCCTTTCTAAGTAGGTATTTGCCCAGATTCAAGAATAAAGAAAGAAAAGAGAATTTTACTGGGACAGCCAGGAGTGAAACATCTGGGTAGGTTTAACATCCTCAGATTTCAAGCTGAGAGGCCGTGAAGCTTGTTCGCCTGGTTCACGGCAAAGGCCTCCTCCAGCCACCACCACCCCTGCCCCCCGTCCCCACCACAGGGAATGTGGGTCCCCATGAGAGCAACTTCAGAGATGCCCTTCATCTCACTCCCATCACTGTGCAAATCGGCCGCTCCTTCTGTCTCCCCAGGGCCAGCAACGCCCGAGTGAGTGCACATGGTGAGTGCACATGCATCCCAAGGCTGTGCTGAGAACTCACGTGGTCCGGGGCAATGCCCCAACCATGGGGAGGAAGACTCTCTTATCCCCATTTTACAGAGGAGAAGACTGAAGTCCCACAGTCAGAATCGGCGGGGGCCAGGACTCACTCTCCGCAAGCCCCTGCTCAGCCCTGGGCCATGGCCGCCGGGGCACAGCCAGTTTGTGAAGAATTTTTTTGAAAAAGCCACACATCTGATGTAAAGACGCCTACCTGAGAGATGGTGTGAGCTGAGGGGTGAGCCAGGGCGGTGAGCAATGAAGCCCCGGGAGCAGGGCCCAGGGAGCCCGGCCGAGGTGAGTCTGGGAGGCACGTCAGCCTCTGGGAGTCTTAGGAAGCTCCAACGATGACACAGGCCGGCCCTCACCTGAAAATGCACAGACCGCGTCGCGTGGGAGGGAGGAGTGGCTGCTTCTGGGAGCGTCAACACCTCAGAGTGCGCAGAACGGGTGAGCGCTGGGCACATGCTGCCTTGGAGGCGCCGCCCTGTATGACTCTGGGGAACGTCTGGCTGCCAGTACACCCATATTTCCTGAATAGTGGAGAGAAAAAACAGAAAAACAGTAAAAGACATTTGTTTTCTTCCTGTATACATCCGTCTGGGGCAAGCTCTCCCCACAGCTATTTTATCCAGGGCAGAAACTCATCACACCCAAGCCCAGAGGCCCCGAGGATATCGATCAAAACCAGACTCATTTCCACAGTTCAGCCGGGTGAGCTGGAGCCTGTCGCTGGTCCCGACCTGCTGCTGGGTCCTCCTGGGTGCTTCAGGCCGGAGCAAGGAGCACGGGCGGCTCTGGTGGCTCTGGAGGGAGAAGGAGCCACTCAGAGCCCAGGGAAGCAGGAGCAGTGTGAACAGCGACTTGGGGGTTATTTGTTGGGTGCCCTGCAGACTTGGCTCTGTGGGGAAACAAGCCCCAGGGATGCCCAGGTCCTAGTCCACGGCAGGTGCGCACCGTGTAAGTGGGGGACCGGCCGGGACGTGCCAGGCTGCACTGCGGTGGCAAGCACCCCTGATCCCAGCGGCTCACGAAGGGAAAGCCTCGCAGCTGCTCACGCTCTTCGTCCACTGTCCCTGGCTGGGCGTCTCCTCCTCACCATCTGCACTTCGGGCCGCTCAGAGGGAAAGAGAGAGAATGTGACGGACGAAGTCCTAAAGCTGCTGCCCAGAGCGATGCCCTCACTTCCTCTCCAGCCCAGCCTGATGCCAGTGGCAGGGAAGGTCCTCTGACCGTGGAGAGGCTGTGGGTGTGGATGAGCAGCCGTGCTGTCGGCTGTGCCAAGCGCTGTCTCTTCCCTCTCCCCGGTGAGCTGGCCCTTCCTGCTCCTAGACCTGTCTTCTGGAAAAGGCTCCAGAACTCCTCAGGCAAGACCATGTGGCTTCCCCAAGCCTAAACCAACAGGGGCATTTATTCCACCAGCCACTGTGATTGGCTCAGGGACGGACATGTGACCCAATCCGACCCAGTGAGACCCAATGAGATGATTGCAGGGAATGCTGGGACCTAGGCAGGTGGCTTCCCAGTGGGCTTGAAGCTGAGACCATGTGAGGCCCGGAGGTGCTGCAGCCATTTTGCGTCCATGAAGGAGGAGCCTGTCAGAGAAAGGAGTCAACGTGAAAGAAGCAAGGAGACAGTGGTGTGGGGAGAGAGGCGTCGGGTCCTGATGGGCCGTGGAGCCCGAATCCAGCCTTGCAGAAGCCAGCTCTAGCCCTGGACTGTGCAGGAGCTTGAACCTGGAATCCCCTGGTTCAAGTTGGCTTTTCTGTCGCTTGTATCCCAACAAGTTCCAGCTGCTCAGAGCACTTAGGGCACTGCCCGGCCTTCCTCAGGACACAAGACAGGGACAGGGGAAGGGTCCTCTGACGCAGGGTGACCTCCTCCCAGGCTGGGGCCATGGACTCGCATGAGAGTTCAGAGCTCAGCCCTGATTCTGATGGCCTGGGGTGAAGTGTGGCCTCTCCTCTTGCTCACGGTGCAACTTCCACCTCTATCTATGTTCAGTTCAGGAACATAAGAGAACATACCTCATAGGCCTGCTGTGAAAATTAACAGGATTAGACAAGTAAACTCCTGGTGCCTGTAAGGGGTCAAGTAATGTCAGCTGGGCTGTCCCTATGTCCCCGATACCCAGCCCAGTGTCTGGAGTGGGAGGGCTCGGGACATGTTCATTCATGACGAGGGCATGGAAGGAGATCACTTGTGGGCTGTGAACCCTCTGCGAGAAGAAGGATGCCAGAGGACAAGGGAGCAAGGGTCCCCTGGGACCCTCATAGATCAGCCTAAACAGGTCAGGGGCTGATGATCAAGGAATAGTGGGAGGAAGATGGAGAGAGGGAGGTGGGGAACCGAGGACTGTCCACTGACCAGCCATGAGGACAGGTGGGAGGGCCGGCCAGAGTCACAGCTGAGGGTTCCCCACAGTGGCATGCTGTATTACGACGTATCGCCCAGGGAGGGAAGCGCGTGGTAGAATATCACGGACTGCATTCATCCGTGTTTGTTTAAAGAAAAAAATGCCTATCTTTTCAGAAAACTGAGACTGGAAGGAAAGCCGTAAAAATACTACTAGTGCGAATGAATGACCAGACTTTTTCTTCTCTTACTATAATTATTTGGTTTTAATTTCACAATATCTGAACATATTCTCTGTGTAAATCTCTGAACAGTGCCTGTATGTTTAAGAAAGAAACAAGTTAATCAAAACCATAGTGAAAAATGACCTCGCCTTCTCAAAGAAATCAAGACATTAGAAAAAGACAATCATTTTTTTCAAAGGAGGGAAGGGTGACTGTGATGAGGATGAAGATGGTGATGAGAATCAGTAGGACAAAAACCCCAGCCCCATTACTCACTCGCTGGGTCCACACCACTGAATGCCTCAGTTTCCTCATTTGCATATCGAAGGTAAGACAATCGCCACCTGTTAGGATGAGCATTCAGTGGGCTGGTCTTATAAGTAATTCTCCCACAAGTGTGGTCAGCACAGAGCAGGTATCATCAATACCGATTCTTCCTATCTGCACACTGACCAGAGGGTTTCAGGGTTCACATCCTAGGGCTGGAGTCTCCAAGGACCCTTACGGAAGCCACTCCTACTCAGGCATCCCAGATTGTATTTTACAGTACAGGGAGTACCCACAGGAATGGACTGTGGTGCCAGATGGCTGCTCTGAATCCAGACTATGCCAGCCATCACCTGTATGACATTAGGTGAGCTCTAACTTCTCTGTGGCCCAATTTCTTTATCATTAAAATGGGGATTGTGATGACACCTACCTTCTTGGCTTGGGATTATGATAGAGAAGTAATAGATGAAAATCACCTAGTGCAGTCACTGCGACATGGGGAGCACCATATTTCCTGATGGCTGAGATAATGGTGGTGGTGAAAATGATGACAGTTATGGCAGCAGTGATACTGAAGGTGATGACGGTGACGATGGTAAAACATACAATTATGATAAGGAAGAACACCGTAACAGTGATAATGATATAGCAAGGATGGGTGTACTGGTGATGAGTGTGGTAAGAAACATCATCCAGAAGATGGTACTAATGACGGTGATGATTACAATAGTGTTTGCGGTGATGATGACGATGGCGGTGAGAATGGTGATGGTAATGATGATGGTGAGGATGGTGAGGGTGATGGTTATGATGATGATGATGATGGTGATGATGATGGTGATGGTGATGATGATGATGATCGTGAAGACGGTGAGGATGATGGTGATGATTATAATGATGAGGATGATGATGGTGAGGATGGTGAGGATGGTGATGGTGAGGATGGTTATGATGATGATGGTGATGATAATGGTGGTGAGGATGGTGATAGTGATCATAATGGTGACGATGAGGGTGGTGATGATGGTGAAGATGGTTATGATGATGATGGTGATGGTGCTGATGATGATGGTGAAGATGGTTATGATAATGATGGTGATGGTGCTGATGATGATGGTGAAGATGGTTATGATAATGATGGTGATGATGGTGATAGTTATGACAACAGTGATGATGATGAAGGGGATGTTGATAGTGACAAAAGTCACGATGGCAAAGAATATGATGATAATGAAGATGACAGTAATGATGATGATTACAATGACAATGGTGAATGGTGATGGTGATGATGAGGATGATGAAGATAATTGTGATGATGGTAATGATGGATAGCCAGAAGGTCATAATAAAATGGACTCCTCCTTTGCCTTTCAGACCTTCCTCCTCAACTCCACTTCCATGTATATCCTTTCATTTCCCTGAGGCAAAAGAAAAAAAGGGGCACGTGCACAGCACCCCATCCAGCTGGAGGGGTGGGCTTCTGTGGTTACAGCAAAGAACCCGATGTTGCAGAAGCCGTGGGAGGGATGTGACCAGGGAGTGAGATGATTGGGTTCATCCTTAGGCAACCTGCTCACAAGTCAGAGCCAGCATGGTGCTGAAGCCTTGAAGGGCTGTAGCAAGTGGCACAGGCTCTGGTTAAATCAATCAGTCAGGGGCGTGGACATGGGCCCCACCATTAGGAGTCGAGCCTAGCTCCTGCCTCTGTAGAATGGGGATAATTTTCATGCCCCTGCCACAGGATTGCCTTAAATATGCATCAGAGGATGCATAAAACACACTGAGTCAGCATCTGGTATGCACACGCGCGCACACACACACACACACACCCCCCCAGGTAAGTGCTGCTCGCGGGGCCTTCCCTCCCCCCTGCCGGTAGCTCTTCCATCATTAATGTCAGTAGGGAGCCACTGCAGATCCTGGAGCAGGGGCTGTGCCTGCTGCATACTGCACATGTACTTCCTTCTCCCCTGCCCTGGAGAAAAGTACCCTCGACTTTTCACCCTCCCAGGACAGGGTGACAGCACCCACTGCCTGCATAACCAGGATCTGGGAGACTGACCACCCTCTGAGGACAGCTCCTCCCTTAGGAAGCCAGGGATACGTCCCCATTAACCACAGGAAGGGCGATCTCTGCTATAGGCGGGGAGGGGACTGTTTATAGACTGAGAGCCCATGCTGGTTTCTGTCACCAATAAAATGCTGCAATTACACAAAGCTATAATAATAAAGACGCTCTTAACCTTATTGTGTTAGAAAATTTTTCCAATGAGATAAAATGTGATAAAATCACACACTCTCTGCCAGTCATGTGACAAATGTCACACTAGATAAGAGACAGTCTGCCTTCAGGGAAAGGGACACTATTTTATTTTATTTCTATTTTTTAAAATCAATTTTAATTACACAGAGATGCATGAGCACATTCTTAGTCCACCATCTTGGGAAACTAATTTTTTGTTGCACACCGTGTAAGAACATTTTCCCTCTAAAGCTAACGCATAACTCACAAGGCTCTGAGTGCCTCCTCCAACCTAACCACACCCCACGAAACCCTGTAACCTGCGGCCTCTGTGGCGAACCTCTGCCACCCTGTGCGGTGTTCTTACAGACACACGGATGCACACGCAGAAGCATAGGGAGCATCTGAAAACACAACCAAGGCTATCTGCTGACGTTTTGGCGGGGACAGCCACCACTTAGCCACCTGACAAGACCTCACTGGCGAAGCTCTGGCTGTGATGCGGGGACAGCCACCACTTAGCCACCTGACAAGACCTCACTGGCGACGCTCTGGCTGTGATGTGGGGACAGCCACCACTTAGCCACCTGACAAGACCTCAATGGCGACACTCTGGCTGTGATGTGGGGACAGTCACCACTTAGCCACCTGACAAGACCTCAATGGCGACACTCTGGCTGTGATGCGGGGACAGCCACCACTTAGCCACCTGACAAGACCTCAATGGCGACACTCTGGCTGTGATGCGGGGACAGCCACCACTTAGCCACCTGACAAGACCTCACTGGCGAAGCTCTGGCTGTGATGTGGGGACAGCCGCCACTTAGCCACTTGACAAGACCTCACTGGCGACGCTCTGGCTGTGACGTTGGGCCATCGCTTTGCCAGAAGTTACCACTGGGGAAACGGGTAAAAATTGAGAAGGTCCTGTATTACTTCTTACAACAGCACGTGAATCTACAGTTTTCTCAAAACCAGAGTTTGAATTGAATATATGTCATCTTTTCCTGTTTACACACGTGTATTTGACTTCTCTGAAATGTACGCTCAGCTCATTGGGCCTGTGTGTCACAATCAAAACCCTGCATTCCCCTGGCCAGTTACAGGAACACAGATGGATGTGTGACCCAAACCAGACTTTTGGGAGACAAGGAAACTAAATTTTGGAACTCTTGCTTTAAAGGACTGGAGAAATCAAGCACCTCCTCTTCCAGTGGGGTTCCTGGGAGGCTGAGAGGCAAGCCTCAGACCTCTGGACAATATCCTGACACCACAGTGCGAGATTCTGGCTGAGGACGCAGCCAGTGCACAGGAAAGCGCAGTAAGAGGCAACGAGAGAGAATTCTGGAGATCTCCTGGATCCAGCCATGCCTGAAGATAAACTACCCCTGGGTGGTTATTTGCATCATTAAGCGAGTAGGTGTTTAAGCCAGTTTTAGAGATTTCTGCTACATTGAACTGAAAATAAATTCTCATTACACTGTTGCAGCTCCATCACCAACATGAAGAAAAGTAGAGCCAAGAGGGGCAAAGAGACAGCCTTCAGAGACCTAAGTTGATCTCCTAGATCCAGCCATGCCTGAAGCTGACTACCTATGGATTACTGTATGTCAAAAAACTTTCCTTCTTACTCAAGCCAGTTTGAGTTGGGATTTCTGTCACCTACAGTGGAAAAAGTCCTGATTACCCTGCTTTATCACAATGATTTACACACAATTAGTATCAGTGAATACTTGGTGAATAATTGATGAATAAAAGAATGAACTCAAATGAGCATGTTTGACTACCACAAGATGCCTCTCGCTGAGCACTTAAGCGGGACAGAAAAAGGCTCTGGAAGGTCCCATCAGATGCTATCTTCAGGTGGGAAGCTCGGGACTGGTGACCTCCAGAGATGACATGTGAGTAGGGACTTCGCAGAGGGGATGTTTCCACAGTGGGGACTCCAGACGAGCAGGCAGCAGGAGCAAAGGTGCTGGGGCTGGTGTGGGGGACAGCAGGAAGTCTTTGTACCAGGGCAGAGGGTGTGTGAGGATGAGAGGAGGATGCAACGGGCTGGGGTGGAGGCCTGAGTGTCCTGGGGAGGGGCGCATCTGCACCAGGGTCCAAGGAAAGAGGGCTCACTGCAGGCACTTCAGCCAGGAAGGGACAGTGCAGGGATCGGCATGGAAAGCTGTGAAGGCAAAAGAAGGCTTGTGAGGTGAAGATCAGTCAGCACAGCAACCTGTCACTGACCCTGGGGTAGACCACGACAGGAGTAGGGTCCCCAGCTCAGAGGCCACGAGGGGACCGGAGCCATAGGGGAGAGGCAGCCACTACAAATGGGGCCCAGGCAGACAGGGGCGCCCTGGGTCCTCCTGCCCTCCCCTCCACCACAGCCCCATTGCTAATCCAGGCAGACACCAGCCCAGAGCCTGGAACATGCGGCCCACGGGGGTGAGCCCAGAGACTCATGAGAAGGGGGATGAAGGGGCCTGAGGACAAGCAGGCCCAGGGCAGCCACGATGTCCCTCCAGACCAACCCTGAGGCCCAGAGACTTCCAGAAGCCCCTCGTGGTGCTGCTCTGAAAACACCAATCTTCAGGAATGAGACAGTCGGCCCTTAGAGAAGCATCATTCCTCATCAGAGCAACAGGAAATGTAGTTAAATAATCAAAACTCAATCTCTTTTAGTCTAGACATAAATAATGAGATTTCACAGAATTCTACTTTCAAGTGCAATATATTGCACAATTACTATCCCTCTGATGCGATTTTGTTCCTTTGAAATGGATTCATGGATAGATTTGGCCTGGGTAGAAATCTGTTTACAGCTGGATCACGGGCAGAGGCTGATGCCCCCTGTCTCCATGCCCAGTCCCCTGCTGCTGCACAAACGGCACGTATCCCATTGTGCCAGCCTGGGTCACAGCAGGTAGCCCGTGATGGAGGGCAAAAGTGCCAGTGCCAGCAAGCACACGGCCCTGGTCCTGCCCTGGGCTCTAGCAGCCCCAGCTGAAAAGTCACTAGCGTTTGATCCTCATCCATCCGCAGCCCTCAGCAGCTGGGCCGAGCCACCCTCCCGGACAGAGGCTGGAATGCCTGCATTTCATCTGGCCTGGAGCCGTGACACTCCTCACAGGACCTATTCTCCAGAACCCCAAGGTCGGGGCTTGTGGATATTCAATTTCACTTGCAAAGTCTAGTGGTAACTGAGGGACCAAAGTCAGGCGGGCTCAGCTCCTTCCTGCAGATCCAGGGAAACAAGGAAGGAGGCGTTCTGGGTGAAGTCACCCCACCCCGCTTGTGTCTTTGTGGTTCTGTGCACCTGTGTAGATGGTTGTTTCTGGGTTTGCGTGTGTGTGCACGTGTGTCTATGTTTCCCCCGCAGGTGTGTGTCTGGGTCTTTCCACAGGTTTTGCATGTTTGTCTTGTCGTAGGTGTGCCTTCTCTGGATATGGGCTGGCCTCCTGTCTCGCCCCTGTGCAGTCCAGCAGCAGGATAAAGGATGAACCCGATCATCTCACTCCCTGGCCACATCCCTCCCACAGCTTCTGCATCATCGGGTTCTTTGCTGTAACCACAGAAGCCCACCCCTCCAGCTGCATTAAGCAGGAATAGCTCATTACAGATTGTGCTTCTCCAACTCCCATTACACACAAATCCCCAGGGGTCTTGAAAAATGCAGGCCTCAACTCAGCAGGTCTGGACTGGGGTCTGAGACTATGCATTTCCAACAAGACCCAGAGGAAGGGGATTCCTTGGGGCCAGTGTGGACATCAGGAAGGTCCCAGCACTTCATGCGGGCAGACTTCGTAGGGGCAGACTCCATGGCTACAAATGCCCAGCCCACACCAGGGGCTGCTACAAGGAAGGCCACTCAACGACCCCAATGCTCGCCCTGCTGGCCCCAGGAGGAGACATCAACCTTCTTCCTTCCCACTCCCACTGAGTCCACTTGCCCGCCATCCCCAGCACCCACACAGGGATCCACCCAGCTGCCATCTTCATCCAGTTCTTTTCCTAGGAAAAGGCTCATGGGAGGTTTCTGATTGGTTGAGCCTGGGTCACATGATGGGGCTCAGATCACATGAGAGGCCTGGCTGCAAGGGATGCTGGGAAATGGAGTCTGGTTCCCCCCTTGGAACTGTGAGAGGCACCATGACAGATGTGTGCCCATAGGAAAGGCACTCACAGGGACCATAAGAGGCCACAAAACACCCTCAGCAGCTTCACCCAAACCCTGAACTCAGAAACGATGAGCCTGAACTTGGCCCATCCTCACGGGCTTGGTCTAGAATATTCTCCCACATCTCTATCCAGGCCTCAGTCTGAATGTCACCTCCACAGAGAGCTTTCCTGACTATTCCAGTCATTTCAGAACATGATACCCAAATTGAAGGCTGCAGCACTGAGAAAACTGCCCAGAAGTTTCCCTAGTGCCCTCTCACTTTCAACACGAGACTCTAAAATGTCTTTCTAAGGCTGGTCCAGCCAGACACCGTGACCCCAGTGGATCTGGTCCATGGATGCTCCCAGGCATCTCCCAAACAGAGCAGGGCTCCTCCCAGAAGGAGTGTTCTGGAGATGAAGCTGAGTCTGCCCTGCTAACTGACTATCTGCATGTGGCTCCTTCAGAGGTCTGGCTTTTTGCCAGTGCCCCTCTCTGCTGGCACGGTCAGAGTTCTTGGCCCCAGCATTTAACAAGGATCTACTGTACATGCTACCATGCTGGACTTCTCCATGCATGCCACTTTCAAACGGTCTGCCCCTCTACAAACACGGATGCTGGAGGCGATGCAGGTGTCCAGGGTGGGGAGGAAGTCTCAGGACTGGGGTCTGCCTGTCTGCCTGCCTGCCCGAAGCAGGATGAAGGAAATGCTATTCCATGTTTGAACAGCAAATCATTTCACCATGCTCAAAAACTGAGCCCAGTAATTCAGGGAAGGAAGGAAGCTAGAGGCCAGAGGTGCTGGGCATACTGGGGCTTTCAGCTGCAGCCTGTTGTAGGATCACAGTGAGTCTGTCCCCACAGCCATTCTCAGGAACAGCAGGACGACCATCTGCATCTCCTGATGAACTGGAGATCTCTAGCTGGTGTGTCTCCAGGAAGGACACTGGTTCTGGCAGGATGTATCCAGGGGCCTGG
The DNA here is from genome assembly GCF_030222135.1 of Aotus nancymaae. Classification (NCBI taxonomy): domain Eukaryota; kingdom Metazoa; phylum Chordata; class Mammalia; order Primates; family Aotidae; genus Aotus; species Aotus nancymaae. Next base: position 1,678,813 of record NW_026988433.1, on the reverse strand, counting down.
AGCTCCTCTGTGCGCAATGAATGGATCAGACTTGAAGAGCACGACAGTGGACGGAGCCACAGTGGACCCCTGGGGTGGTGCTGGATGCTGAGGGACTGCTGGGGCTCCCTCATCTGTCCATGCAGACACTCACTCGCTTACTAGGTTTGGGTGAAGTGAGCCGTGTCTCAGGAAGGTGGAGGATGGAATGGGCGGGGTTGGGGAGAGAAAGATAAGGGAGTGGACAGAGGGGGAAGACACAGAATCACTCAGGTGAGTGGGAAGTAAGTCTGGAAGCAGGTGGGAGCCACGAAGATGGAAGCCAGGGATGGCAGGGGGAGGGGAAGGGCAGAGCTGTTGGTGATACTGGAAGGAGGTGCTGGGAAGGGAAGGGCATGGTCTCTTTAAATGATACAGAAGCGGGGAGGTGCTGGGAAGGAAAGGGCATGATCCCTTTAAATGATACAGAAGCAGGGAGGTGCTGGGTAGAGGGGGGCATGGTCCCTGGCCCCACAGACCTAGGTGAGGACAGGCATTTCCTGCCCAAATGTTGCATTTCCCAAGACCACCCTGGCCTGCCCCACCCCCATCCTGTGCCTATAAAGACCCAAGACCCTAGCAAGGCAGACAGAAGTGGCTGGATGTCAGAGGAGGAAGGACGTCAGTGGAGGAACACACGGGAGGCTGGGCATTGAGAGGAAAATGCATCAACAGGCCACTGACTGGCAGAATGATGTGGAGTTGGACTGGGGCAGTTGGAGGAGAGCTCAGACCCTGAGTGGCCCAACTCCCGGGCAGAACCATCTCCCTTCTGGCTCCCCCATCTGCTGAGAGCTACTTCCACTCAATAAAAGCTTGGAGAATGAGTATTCTCCAAGGCCATGTGTGATTTGATTCTTCTTGCACGAAGTTGCACGAAGGCAAGAACCCTGGGATACAGAAAGCCCTCTGTCCTTGAGATAAGACGAGGGTCTAACTGAGCTGACTAACCCAAGCAGCTAAAAGAGCGCCTGTAACACACATGCCCTGGGGCTTCAGCTGTAAACATTCACCCCCAGACCCTGCCGTGGGGTCAGAGCCCCACCCCTGCCAGTCTGTGTGCTCCCCTAGAGGTTTGAGCAGCAGGGCACTGAGAAGCAAGCCACTCTCCCATCACACGCCCCGTGAGGGGGACAAGGGAACTTTTCCCATTTCACTGGGATGATGGAGGAGTCAGAGGTCACCCATGTTGAGCTTAACAGAATTAAAGATCAAAGCCTAAAGGACAGCCGAATCTCAGTTCCTGAAACTAAGACTCTCTCTTTCCTACCCATGACCTTCATATCAGAATAGACATCTCTTTAGGTGGTTAACTGAATAAAGTTGGGTAAAGCGGCGAATCATGACAAAAATAAGATCTATACCTCTTAAAAATATTTTCACACAGTGCATGGAAATGTGCAATTGTCTGCCAGTGTTTTTAGCGTGGGTTCCTAACTGGAGGTCCACTCGCTTTCTCTTCCATCAACCGCAGCCACAGTATGGTACTCAGTAGTCACCGTTTTAGGGGTTTCTGTTCTTGTTTTTAACGAAGGAACGAATCCTATAATTCCAGGACAAAATCCTCCAATAACTGTACCTGGTTCTCGACCGTTGCTTCAGCTACACTCTGTATGAATGAATTCCTTTTAGTATGCCCATTAAGTAAACCCACTGCTTTCAATGCAGATTTCATAGCAATAACCCTCTTATATCATTGACTTATGATGCTTTATTAAAGCACCTAAATTCAGGCATACACACAACTGGCATAAGCAGGCTAGGAACTGGACACGCTGACTCCTGGCCAACCAGTACCCTCCCGGGTCGGAACAGACATGGGTGGGAATGGAGAGGGATTGACCCCACACATGGTCAGCACGCCCTGGGCTGTGGTCAGCATGTGCACAGGAGCAAAGGGTCAGCGTGGGGGATTTGCAATGTGAGTATCGACCAAGGAAGCTTCTACTGAGCTATTATTATACAGTACGCAGTAGGACCCTGCCACACTCACGTGATTACTAAGTCCAAATGCATAGACCCAAAAACAGCGGGAGAGAGAGAGAATGTAATTTGAACTATTCAACTAATTCAAGTCAAGGAGCCTAACCCCCAAATGGAGAGGAGCTGAGGTACGGGGTCTATCCCCTCATCTGTCTCTCCACGGGAGAACATCTCACCATTTGGAAGCTGGTCTTGATGTTTAAATTAAGTTTTTCATTCAAAATGGCCCTACAAAAAGGAAGCGCCTTCATCTGAAACTGGACAGGAAACAGAAGCGAAACACTGCAGTCTGCTCCGACGCCAGGCAAACGGCGCTGCTCAGAGGCCCTGCGTGTGACCCAGTCCCTGAGTGACGGGTGGCTCAACTGCACTGTCCGTGTTTTTGCAGCCCCTGCATATTGTGTGTCACCAGCCCACTGGGCCACGTTCCTTCACCGGATGCATGGCCTTTGTCAACTCTGCAACCTCTCTGCCTCGGTTTCCTCCAAAGTAAAATGTGGATGCTAACAGCAGTGCCTCACTAGACGAGGATTAGATGAGACAATGCATCTAAGGCCTTTAGCACAAGGGCTGCCACACAGCAGGTGCACAGCAAATGCTGTGGTTATTAACTTCGGCTTCACGGGATGGACTCTGCAGTAAAGGAGGCAGAAATGATGACTGAATTTGTCATGCCTTGCTCCAAGGTGTCTGTGAATAAACCACGGCATTTGAAGGCTTTTATCAAGTATTCTCTCATCCTTCTCATTACTAGGACCCTGGACGCAAATATGTCTTCATGTTGAATGTACATTTTTATTCCTCTCCTGGCTGCATTAACTGTCTTTCTTATCACTTCAGTCCTAATGCTTAAACCTAGACTTTAGAAGAATAACAGCAAGAGAAACTATCATTGTATTTTTTTCCTTTAGATTAAAATTTATTTTTTGATTTTATACAATCTTGCCTTTCACACATGCCTCTGGGTTATTAACATTTAGTCAGAACATCTGTTTCATTTCTACACCCCATTTCCTCTGCCTACCAATTGGAAGAAAAGTCTCCTGAGTTTTCCATCAACTCACTTTAGGTGGTTTTTGATTTATACCTGAGTGAGAGCTGAAGTTGCTCAGCCTTCCCTAGTGTTCCCTCAGGCTCTTGTGTCAGCCAGTAGCAATGTCTCTCCCTCCTCTCTGCCTTCTCTTTCTCACGCTCACTCATACAAAGCAAACATAACTGACCCCAAATGCAAGGGGACAGCTCTCTAGGATCTCTGTCCTAGCTCGGGTTGCTATAAGAAAATATCACAGACTGGGTGGATGAGCAAAAGAAATGTATTATTCCTCGCAGTTCTAGAGGCCAGAAGTCTGAGATCAGGGTGCCAGCAGGGTGAGGGCTCTACCGGGGAGATGAGGATGCCAGCTGGGTGAGGGGTCTACCAGGGAGATGAGGGTGCCAGCTGGGTGAGGGCTCTACCGGGGAGATGAGGATGCCAGCTGGGTAAGGGGTCTACCGGGGAGATGAGGATGCCAGCTGGGTGAGGGCTCTACCGGGGAGATGAGGATGCCAGCTGGGTGAGGAGTCTACAGGGGAGATGAGGCTGCCAGCAGGGTGAGGGCTCTACGGGGGAGATGAGGGTGCCAGCTGGGTGAGGGCTCTACGGGGGAAATGAGGGTGCCAGCTGGGTGAGGGCTCTACAGGGGAGATGAGGCTGCCAGCAGGGTGAGGGCTATACCAGGTTGCAGACAGCAGACTTCTTGCCATTCCCTTGCATGGTGGAGGCTTCCTGGGGCCTCTTTAATAAGGGCACTAATCCCATTCATGAGGATTCCACCTGCAAGACCTCATCACTCCCCCAAAGGCCCCACCTCCTAATATCATCCCCGTGGTGGTGTTAGGATTTTAACTTATTAATTTAAAGAGACACAAACATTCAGTCCACTGCAGAACCTGACTTATAACACTGGGGCAAAGTCAAAATAAAATACCTCCCCGTCCTGGTATTCAGACGGTGCAATTTCACCGTGCCACATCCCACCTTCCCTCCTCCCCACGTGTCTAGTATGGGAGTTGGTTTACAGGACTGGGTCTTCCCACTGATGCTCACACCCAGCACCCAGGGGGCCTGGCCCACAATACACACTCTTAAGATCAGGTGAAAGAAGGAACATCAGGAAGTGTCCAGGTTCCCAGAACCATTCCACCAAGTCCTTGTCACAGACGCAGACTTGTACACAGGCTGCATATCATCATGAGAACTCAATGTGGTCTCTTTCCAGGAAGCCATCACCTGCCACAGTCACAGACAATGTTCTAGGACCCATACCAGAGCTGGTACAGCCGGTCACCACCAGGGAAGCTGAGAGAAATTGTCCAACTGCTCTATAAATAATGGTGTGTGATTCAGGCCTGCCAGCAAAAGAAAAAATGACCCCCTCCCTGAGAACCTTTCAAAAGTACAAGATCACAGCAAGCAAAGAGCAGTTTCTTAACAAGATTAATCTCTCAATGTATCATTTCACAGTTAGGACACAAAAAACACACACATGACATTCTCAAAAGAAAAGAAAAACACTTCAGCAGATCACACACCTTCCAAACCTGTCTCTCTGCCCCAGCATTGCTAGGAAGTCGTTCTGCTGATCCTCTGCCAAGTCTGCTAAGCAAATGGCAGTGCCAGCGCTCTGCTAAGCGGGTAATCAGCTCTCAGGATGCCAGTTCACGGGGGAGGTGGTTTGCGGCCGACTCACCCTGTCCTACCTTTCAGGATACTGGTGAGCACTGCCAGCCTTCTCTCCTGGGCAGCTGGGCGCGCCCTTCTCACCACAGTTGTTTCTATTCTCCATCCTAAGGTCGGCTCTCCCCGCCCAGTAGCTTGCACGTACACACCTGCCTCAGGTGGCGCAGACTTCCAGTCTCTGCAAGCTGCAGGTCCGCTCTCCTTTACTCCCAGAACCATAGCCACGTGTATTCCATTCCCGCTGCTGCCCTAACAAATCACCACAAACTCAGAGGCTTGAAAACACAGATCTATTTTCTTGCAGTTCTGTAGGTCAGAAGTCAGACGTGGACCTCACTGGACTAACATCAAGGTGTCCACAGGCTGTGTTCCTTTCTGGAGACCCTAGGGGAGGATCATTGGCTGGTGCACTCAGGTTGCTGGCAGAATTCAGTTCCTTGTGGTTATCTGAGACCCGTTTCCTCGCTGGCTGGCTGGCTGGCTCAGCGCCTTCCCAACTTCTAGGGGCCATGTGCATGCCTTGGCACCCTCCTCTACCTTGCAAGCCAGCGATAGGGTGAGGCTCTCTCAGACCGAATCTCTCTTGCTTCTGGCTCATCTCTCTGGCCCAGCTGGGGATTATCCTATTGTAGGGACTCACGTGATGACACTGGGCTTAACTGGACAACCCAGGATGCTCTCCCTATCTCAAGGTCCAAACCCCTAATTGCATCTGCAAAGGCCTTTATTCTATGTGAGGGGACATATTCACAGATTGCAGAGATTAGGACGTGCGCACATTTGGGGGCCACTGTTCCACCAAACACACCATCATGGGCTTGAATCGAGGGTTGCTCAGAGCAGCAGGTGGGTGAGCTCGCTAAGGACCGTGCAAGGCCAGGGTGGGAAGGGGGCTGTAGACTGATCTCCAGGCTCTTCACCTTCCCGCTCCTGCCTACCGACTGTGCTAACTTCACCTTTGACACACTCCATTAGAGAGAGAATTGCAGTATTAATTGCCTATTAACCAGAATACCTTTGACATGGTCAAAGGTAAAGTTGAAGAAATCCATTTGCTAGTTAGAAGCACACCCTCTGCTAACTCAAAAAGCACTGAAATAAATTTAACTAAATTCTGCAATGAATTCACCATCAGGTGCAAACCAAGCATGAAAATTTAATTCCTAAGAGGAAACTTTTAATAAAGTCATGTGTGACTGAAAATGAGGTGGCTAATGAAATTATTTTGGGGACAGTGTCTGGACATTTTACACACAAATGCTGCTCACTGGAAGTTATTTGAATATTCCACTGGCAACAGATGATAGGAAGAGAGACTCTGCTGTAAGGCAGGGTTGAAAAGACCCACAGAAGACATCTGCAGTTTGGGGCTATTGAAATGACGGATAAATATTCAACAGCCCATCATCCCGGGCCTGCCAATGAAGAGTTTAGATAATGTGACTCTCAAGATTTTACTGGTATTTTCCCAATTCTGGAACGCTTTCCTTTTATAAAATCCATGATTCTACAGCAGCGCTGCCTTCATGTTCAGGCCAAAAATTGTAGACTTCATTCATTACCTCCCTCATCACCTCACGTCCCGCGTCTAATCTCCTGGAGGTCCTACAAGGTCTACCTCTAATATATGTCATCTTAGACAAGCAGGCCTGAGACAAAGATTCAGGACAAGCAGTGTATTTGGTAAGTGACCCCAGGAAACAATGGTGAGAGAAGGGGGAGTGGGGCAGGATGAGGAGGCAGTTAGTAAAGAATTTGTTTTCAGGTGTTACTTCTGTGGCAACCAGAGCTTTATCCCCTGGGAAACCTGAGAATCCAGGTAGAAAACATGCCTCAGAGGTATCTCCTCCCAAGGATGAGGGAGTTGGGGTACTGATACACCAATTCCCATCAGTCATCAGTGGGAGGCTGTTCCTGGAGGGTATCAAATGCCAGCACTTTCTGTTTGTCATGCAAGCAAGGATCGGTTGGAGGAAGGCTTGGAGAGTAACGGGCTATGTTCACAACCTTGATTGTGATGATGGTTTCATGGGTGAGCACATGTGTCAAACCTTATAAAGCTTTATCAAACTTACACATTTTAAATCTGTGCAGATTATTACATAACAATTACCCTTAATAAATGGGGTTTTGATGAAAAAACCCCGAGGGCTTCTCAAGGGAATCAGAATAAAAACCCAAACCTCTTCCTTCAGGCTGCTGCTCCTGATGGGACCTGGCCCCACCTACATTGCTTCCCATACCTCTAATGAAAGCTTCTCTTCTCCACACTCCGACCTTAGCTTGCTTGTTCTTGACATTTGCGGTGCCTGTAACACTTTTCCCCAACACCTCAGCTTGGCTGTGAAATCTAGGAAAGCTCTCCTTGATCACTCTTTCTAAATTAGCATGCATGTACACACACACATAAAAACACAAACACCTACACACTCATACCTGTAAACCTACACACACCTCCACACTTACAGATAGAAACACAATCCTACTTACGAGTCCACAGACACAAACTGCAGGAGCATTTGCACATAAGCACACATCTACACACTTACACATGCACAGACACACACAACCTACCACTACCCTAGATCACTCAGAACACACATCACACCTGGAATCACTGTGTCCATGATTCTGTTACTTGCTTATTGTCAGCCTCTGCCCTCATAACATTAATTCCATTGGGGCAGGAACCGTGTCGAACCTGCTCGGTGTCTCATCCCCACTTTCTAGAATGTGATAGGTGCTCAGTGAATAGCTGTTGGATGATAAGTGAGGCTTCAACAAGGTCCAGGAGATTAACAGTGACCCCACGCCCTGCTGAGGATGAATGGGATGAACCACACCCATTCGATATCATCCTCATGGTTCCCACAGTGTCCCCCTTTTCCAATTCTGTGTACCCACTAATCACAGTATCCTTGTGATATGTACTAGTTCTACTAGTCCTATCTTAGACCTGTCCTATCTTCGCCATTAAATACAAGATGGCCAGTTCTGGAACTTAGATTTTTCATCTACAAATCCGGGTAACATCATACCTGTCCTATAGGTCAGTGTGAGGATTCACTGAGACCAGGCAAGGCATATGAGTGCCTGGTGTTCCCAACACACAGCTAACTCTCACCAACGTGGGTCATTTCCACACATCTGTCTGAGGCCTGTTCCTCAGAGTCCGTGGTATAGATTTTCATGTGATCACTCTAGTCAGGGACTGTGTACCACCCCAGCGATTAATGGAAACCAGTCACGTTAACTTATAAATGTAGACACTGACCAGTGGCAGATGTGGAACGGTTCTGTGTAATGTCTGAACGTGATTCTGAATATTTGTTTTATTTAATCTCTTCTTAATTTATTTCTACTGTGTATACCTTTAAATGTGTATGTCTTCTTTTAAATTCATACAGTGCCGACCGGTGCTATAAGATTTGTTTCTCTAAGCTTTTAAGTTAATGAAGTAGTTGGGTACCTGCTCCCCAGGCTTACTGAAGTAAGTACAGCTCTAACAATTCAAGGGAGCACACTCTCTGAGCCTAAGATCCCCTGTTTATAAACTGTGAACTCTCCACTCAGAGGTGATAACTCATTAGAGATGCTCTAACCCACGTTCCTCCTCTCCAGGAGCTTTGAAAAACCATCTGAGAGCCAAGAGGAGAGATTAATGTACAGCAAAGCTAGAATGAAACCCCAATTCTATGGCATAAACACGAGGAACTGAAACAAAATAGAAATAAAATAGTTAAAAAGTAGTTGGAAATAATAAACAAAACAATAAATCAGAATGAAAACAGATATACCAGGTGCAAATAATAAATGAACACTAATCCTTGCAGAAGAGGTTGTTATAGGGAATAACGGTTACAGCTCTGGGCCCTGGAATGCAAGGTAACAGGACAACAGCTGGACCTGTTCAACAGACAAGCCAAATGTGACTGGAAAGGAACCTGCATCTGACTGCCGTCCAAGACTCCTGTTCTATTACAAGAGCTGCCTTTGGCTAATCCATGCAAAGCAAATGTTTCAAACAGTAACAAGCAATCCCCAAATCTCCAGGGCTTACAAGGCCACTAACAATTTCTTCCCTGTGCCATGCACCCGGGGCAGATTCACAGGGATTCTCTGCTCACTGTAACTACTGCAGGGCCCCTGCTGCTGCTGCCCTCTGAGTGCCAGAGGGAGTGGGTTCTGGAGAGACTCACCACTCAAATCAAATGCTCTGGGATGGAAATGACCCATGATGCCTCAATTCAGCAATCCCATTCTTCCTGGTGGGGGCGACTGACTCCAACACAGGGGAGAAAAGCAGTCTCTCCAATGGGGCCACACTCTGCATTATGGGGACAGAGAGGAGGGAGCAGCGGGGTTGACTAGGGGTCTGGGACAGCTTCCAGGAGCCCAGGTGAGAAGAGCCTTGAAGTTGAAGAGCATCGCAAGGAAGGCCCAGCACCGGATATTTCTGGAGGCATGTGGAGGTCCGGGTGCTGTGCAGGGCTCAGCCTTGGCCTTTTCGGATTCCGGCTCCTTAGCTGCTGATATGGATTACCCCTCTCCTCCCGCACCGAGGGCGGCCCGCCTGGCCGTGGGGTCTGGGCCCTCCTCCACCATGTGACAGGCCTATCAGCACGGGCGAGTGCTCCCCCTCTGGACACAGCTGTGGGGCTTCTGTCGCCCCATCTTAGGCCTTGTTTCTAGGAGACGTTCCCACCAGAGTCTCTCGTCATTTTCCCCGAGTGACTCAGGGGCTCCGGGTGTCCTTAGGTTCCATTTCTCATTTCCAGATGCAGCGGAAATCCCAGCCTGGAGTCTCCCGCCGGTGCACACGTGCATATCTGCAGCTGATGCCTCGGGACGTCTGGGTGTGATGTCGGCTTCCGAGTTCACGAATCAGACAATTAAATCAAAAATTCCAAATCCATTTGGAACGCCCAGACCTCCGAAGCTCGGCGTGTTCTGCACTCGGCCGCAGAGCCCGGGTCCCGGCGCGGATGCACTGGGGCTGAACGCCCACTCCGGACAGCGCTGTCCCTGAGAGGCACGGCCCGCCACGCGGCTGGGGCAGCCGGGGACCCGCGGGCCTGGAGGAGGCGCAGGACGAGGGGCCGAGCCCCACCAGGACCGTCCCGGTGGCCTGAACGCGGTGCTCGGGCAGGCGTGAGGAGGCTGAGTGCCACCTCTCTTCATTCCCAGTCCCCGGCGTGGGGCCTCGGGGAACAGACTCCAGATATGTGGAGGGCCTCTTCCCCTCCTTCCAGGACCGCCCGAGTTTCACTCAGGAGCCCGCCCAGCTCCGGTTGGGGCCCTGGAACGTCCACCAACGCCCTCGGTCTATGGAGAGCCCTGCGGCCCCGGGTGTGGTTGGGAGCCCCTGTACTCTGGCTTTGTGATTGGTGCTGGGCTGGTCATGTGGCCTGTGCAAGTCCAATCAGAGTGAGCATCAGGGTTTGCACCCTGGCCAATGGGAAAGGCTCTTACACTTTCCACCGGTTGTGTTCTGTACCTGTGATTGGTGCAGGGCTGGCCACATGGCCCAGCCAGTCCAATCAGAGTGCATGTCAGGACTTGCCCCAGGGATCGAGGGAGAGCCTCTTGTGTGAGAGGAACTGGAAGGGACTGTAGCCGCCATCTTGTCCTATTGATGGGGACGCTGAGGGGCAGTCTGAGGGGCACAGGCCCTAGATTGGGTCATTAGTGCAGCCAGAGCAGCCGAAGGCCCAGAATTGAGATTAAAAAAGATCACTGGAGCCCTGGATCCAGCCGAGCCTGCAGCCAGGCCTGCTCTGCAGCATTGCCAAGGCCAGGTCTCCTCCTTGCTCTTGTTTCCTTGAGCTCATTCGAGGATTCCTGTGGCTTCCAGCCCGAGGAGCTCTCATCCTCACAAAGCCGGATCTCACCCCTTCCCCCTCCGCGGTCCTGAGCCTGGACTCATGGCCTCAGTTTCCCTGGCTGTGAAAGGAGCCGGGAGGCGCGGGCATCAGGAGCCCCAGGGGCCTCAGAACAGCGCAGGTGGCCCTGGGCCGACCCTGCCTCGATGCCAGCCCCAAGCCCGTGGAGCCCGCTGTCCCCGCCTCCGCCGGCGCGGGACAGAGGGATGGGGCAGATGGGGCAGAGTCCACAGAAGGCCCACTACGCCCGCCACCTGCGCAGCAGCGGGGCCGCCCGAGCCCGGCCTCTGGACGTCCCCTGGTCGTAGGACGCCCTCCCGAGGGTCCCAGCCAGCGGAAGGAGGGGCCCGGGGACAGGAGAGATGCAGTCCCGGCCCCGCTGAGGACAGCGGCCGGCTATTCCCGTGACCCGGAGTTCCCAGTAGTCTCCTGCCGGCCTTCGTCTCTGCCCGCCCCTCGCGCCACAGTGGAGGGAAGGGTGCGTTCTGCGGCAGGAGCACGTGAGTATCACGAGGCCCCACACCTGGATGAAACCCAGTCATCACACCGGGGTGCTAACTGTGACAGCAAAACCCGCGAGTGAGGCTCATGACAGACACCACCCCACAGACACGGCCATATGGCCGATATAGGCAAGTAACCCGCAAACTCAGGTAAGTAGCTCCCGTAGAGGAACGTATGAAACTCTTAACACAGAGCAGAGGCCCGGGAAACACGGGGTGGCACACACCGCTCACAGAGGAAATGCACAGGAATCACACCCAGCAGCTTGCACGGACAGGTGACACACAGGACAGCATGCGAAGGAGACTCACGTCGCCACACAGATAAGCACCTACACACCCAAGTGACACGTGCAAGTGACAAAAGATGGCGATACCTTCAGTAGCATGGGCGGCATGGACACAGTGCTTTCGATCACACGCAGGAGAAGCCCACACTGTAACAGTGACACACCACACGAGTGACCCACCCAAGCGAGTGCACGTGCAGGCTGCACACAAGCGGGTGACACACAGGCAGCAAATTCAGGTGACTTATAGTTAACACACAGGAATAATACATGGGAAGACATCAAAAGAAGTGCATCCCGGTGGTACACATGCAGAGATCACACGTGCACGCGCCAAGTAGCACAGGGAGCATGTGGTCCGGTAACACAGATTTAACGTGCATCAGCACAAATGTAACAAACCACACGCAAAGATAACGTCCAGACGGCAGTGCACAGGAAGCACGCACAGGTAATGTAGTCACAGGCAGCACACAGCAGCAGCACATGCAACACACATATGGCACTCACAGCTGACACAGCATTACACATGTAAGCCACACCCATGTAACACACGGTGGCAGCAATTCACATGGGAACCACACAGGTAAGGCACAGGCCACTCACACAGGTAACACACATGTAACACATACAAGGGCTTACTCTGGACCCAGGCTCAGCTATAAGATTGAAGGACCATACATGAGCCCGGTATTCCTTCTAACCTGAGGCCAGATGCTCTGGGAGAAGCGTGTTTGGAAACTGGGGTATGGGGTAGGGAACGGCAATCCATTTGGCTTTAGCGCTTGGTCCTAACGGAGGGATGAGGGCTTTGTTGAGCTGGTGGGACCCCTCCTTTATACAGCATGTCACATTCTAAATCATCATCCTATGCAACAGTCTTGCATGTTCTTCACATGTACCCCAAAACCTAAAATGCAATAAAAATATATATATATTTATTAAAAAAAATAATCATCCTTCCATCTTCCATGGAGAAGAACATCAAGATGTTTAAATACAATAACCCTCCTGAGTCGATTTCTTTTCCAGCTTCACAGGTGCAGTAAATACCTTGTAGTGAAGCCCTCATCTCTTAGATTTAACAAAAGTGCTTACACAGACGTTCCTCCTTGACTTGCTTCATAAATCTTCCCAGGTTACATCCTGCTGCCAAGTCCTCAAATCCCTCCCATTACTGGAAGTGGAGCTTAATGGGCTGTCATAGCTGCTGAACTGCGCTGTAGAGAAGCCCTGCGATGGGATGCCTCGGGCATCTCCAGGAGCCAGAATGGAGCTGGTGGTAGATGAGGGAGCACTTGTTTGCCGCCTCCATCCTGAAGAAGTCAGAGGAAAGAGGAAGCCCAGGGCTCTCACAGGCTGTTCATGAAAATGGGGTGGAAAGTGATGCTGCACCTTGACTCTCTTTCCTGGGAATCTTTTCTGGCCTTCGCCTTTGAAGTGACTTGGGAATGCTCTCCCTGCTGCGGGCCCACACTCATGAAGCTGTGGATCATTCAGCGAGGTGGTGCTGTGGAAGAAGCTGTCCCTGGTTGGTGCTGTCTTCTGCCAGGACCCCAAGGGGAACACCCAACCAGAACGGGCGAGGACACGGGGAGACCACTCTAAGCCAAGCCCCCTCCTCCCCTGTCCTTTACGCTGCATGCACAGCTGTCAGAACAAGAGGAAAGAATCAAAGTTCACAGTGAAAATTCATTACATTTCTAAGTGTTTCCAAGTTTTCTGATGCTTATCGGGGGCCAGAGTCCAGTCTGCAACTTGAACTCAAAGAACCGTGACTCGTCCCTGGCAGAGACCATAGCTTGTCGGTGCAGCACAGCCCTGGACTCTGGTTCCTTAGGAAGTGAAAGACCCTTCTGCAATCTTCCCTAACAGTGCAGCCGTGGTAGGACTGACACCCCTCATCCTTTGCACCAGACTTCGGATGCTTCCAAGGCTGCCCACCGTAGGACGGGCTTGGGAACTAGACCATCCCGTTACAGTAGCTCTGCTCCCAAAAGGTTAACTGTCCCTAATGCTCTCAGTGGAGCAGAGAACTGAGAAATGGTTCACCATGAACTAGAAATGCAGTAAGAATCTCTAAAGACAGCAAAGTCTAACTTCAGCTTTCAAGAACAAAATGGTTTCATTGAGCAGCATTGCAATTACCTTGCATTACAAATACCCAAACCCCTTAGCACCATCTCCACCTTCGCATTTCTTAGGCATGGTCTTAGTGCGGAATGATACTCACCTTAGTTTTAATTCAAAAGCTCATAAGGTACAAGTATATTTGCAAGGGAAAAGGACACAGGTCCCCTTTAAGGATAACTATGTGCTTATTAAAGCTCATTTCCTCCACCTCGCCGTGTGTTTAACTTGGCCCAAGCGCTCCACATGGACCTTGCTGGAGCTCTGTTGCTAGTCGCAGGTGTTGAAGTCCAGCGGTGAGTACCCTCCTGGTCAGGTGACCGAGAATACAGACCCCATCCACATCCCCAAGCCCACTACAGGCTGAAGGGGTGTCTTAAATGCCTCCCTGCTTCATCCCTGAAGGCTAGGGAGGAAGTATTGGCTGGCTCTCCCGGCCTGCACACCCAGGCATCCCTCAGCCCTTGAATCTCTGGGGTGTCGGATGATGTCCCAGAGTGACTTGAGCCCCAAGAGGAGATGCAGCGTGGTGTGTAAAGAAACTGGAGCTGGGTAGACCCCGGCCAGATCCTGGGAACCAGTAGGCTCCTGCATCTGTCGGGACCCTTTCTGTCCTGAGCAACAGCGTTTGAGCAGTAGTTGGGCAACATGTCCCTAACGTTTCCCAGTGAGGAAGTTGCCCCTGAATGGCCAGACCATTCTATTTGTTCATTCATTCAACATGTATTTTCTGATGTACTGGGCTCTGTTGTTGGTATTGAAGACAGAAGCCATAGCAATACAGACTCATCTGCCGCCCTCAAGTTCAGTCTAGAGAAGGATACAGAAGAGGAAAAACTACTCTAAAAACACACAATTACAAACTATAGAATCAGGATGGAAAATTACAGGGAGTTTAGGGACATAAAACGAGGCTTAAGGAGCTAACATTTGAAGGACACGCAATCAAAGGATATGGCATTCCAGGTAGTGGGACCAACAGGTACAAAAGCCCCAAGGGAGGAGGACACAAACCCTTAGGTACAAAAGTTGTTGCCATAGCAAGAGCTGACAGTGACAGGAGGCTCACTATGTCTATAATTACTTTCCACTCTTTAATCTCCCCATGTAACCCTCAGTCTAGCCTCAGGAGTAAAGACAGCTTAATGAACCTAGTACAATCATGGTTCCCATACTGTAGAGGAGCATATTGAGGCAGGCACAGTAAGTAACTTGCCTAAGGTTATACAGCTCATGAGTGGCAGAGCCAGAATTTGAAGCAGGCCATCTGGCCCCATGCCGAAGTTCTTTAAGATCCCTCCAAGTGAACTGAGCCCCAAGAGGAGATGCAGCATGATTTGCAAAGAAACTAGAGTTGGATAGAGCCAGAACCAGCTCAGAGCAGCTGTCCAGTAACTCCAACCTTAGCATCCCCCAGTTTATGATTCAAAAGTCTCAAGAAAGCAGAGTCAACCATTCAAGCAGATCAGAGTTTCCTCTATTTGGATGCCAGAGTCCTGGCTTAAATTGCATGCTCATTCCTGAACTCATCAGTGTGGCCCAAATGGAAGATCTGAATGATCCAGGCTAGGATGCAGGACCCACTCATTCCTGGAGCCCAGAGAAAAGTCACATCTGGAGTCCTGGACCAGGGGAGAGGATCTGGCACGGAATGTAGACATAGACACAGATACGGAAGAAGAATGTAGACGCTGTATGTCCAACCAACAAATGTCACTCCAGGCCCATCCAGGACTTCAGCTATTGAGAAGAACTCAGCACCAAGAAGAGGGTATTTTCCAGGTTCTCTGTTAACAGAGACCATGGCTTTGAAGAGGAAGGAGGAAAGAAGGATGCCTCAGGGGAGGCAGCAGCTCCAGAAGCAGGAGAGCTGTAGACTTCCCCCAAGATTCACCAATACCCCACCCACCTTGCACCTAGGCCTGGGTGGGGCAGAAACCCCCAGAGCCCAATGAGAAGGCGACTTTAAACTAGTGGTTCTCAAAGAGGCTGCCCATTGGAATAATCTGGGAAGCTTTGCAATGACTGGATTCTGCCTGGCCTCATTTTCACAGATCCTGATGTAACTGGGCTGGGGCACGATTTGGAAATCAGAATTGTTAAATCTCCCCAGGTGACCCTTATGTGCAGCCAAGACTATAATCTACAGCCTGAATCATTCTCTACATGCACCAACAGTGTCTCTACTCCTCAGACACCACCCAGGGATATCACTCTATTTTAATTCATCTCATTTCTATCCATTTGTTAAAAAAAAAAAAAAACAAAACAAAAAACTTAGTAGTTCACCCACTTAACTCTCTATTGTTAATTTTTCAAATCCTCCCTGGGGCTCCTTCATGGTAACTAGGGGAGAAACCAGTGTCTGACCTGGAAGCTCCTTTTTCTCTTTGCTGTGCTGATTTGCCCAAGATGTTTCAGGTGACACTGAGGCTGTACTTGGTGTGACGTCAGTCTTCACCTCTCTAAGTCCGGCCAGGAGAGGAAGTGACTGGGAGAGAAGATGATTAATACCCTCCCAGGCAACCCTGAGTGGGGCTTGTGGGGAAGCCCTCGGTGCTTTTGACATAACTGGTCTGAGCCGTCTCCTCCTCTTCCTTCCATCCATCTGTCCATCCACCCATCAATTTGCAATGACCAGATTACGATGGACATTTCTTCAGAGGTCTGTGAGAGGGAGATTATGGGCTAGAAACCAGATGCATCAGACCCACACCTTCCCAGAGAAAAGATGGAGAGAGGGAGATCCTGAACTGACTGAGCCCAACTATGATATAACCACAAGTTTACTCAGAGTAAACCACGGGTGTATCAGGGTATTATTAAGTGCATTCTTGACTAACTGAAATTTTCCCCTTAGGTAATTTCCCATTATAAGTTGAAAAGCATCTGTATATGGGAGGATATGCATACATTATGTGCAAATACTACACCATTTATATAAGGGACTTGAGCATCTGCCGATTTTGATGTCCACAGAGAATCCTGGAACCAAACCCCTGTAGATTCCAAGGGACAACTGAACTCTCCCACAAAGCTGAGCAGCACAAGATCAGGGCCTATGTCTGTCTTGAGTCACCATAGAGGCTCCATGACCTGAATGAGCGTGGCCCAGAGCAGTTGAGCTCTGATGAATGAGTGAAGAAGTGACTTAACCTATAAAACTGGAAGATAGGAGGAACATTTAACACACAGTGCTGGCTAAGCTGTGGGCAGATGGGCATCGCCATTCCCTGCTGTGGAGTGCTCACCAGTCTTTTCTTTCTGGAGTGTCAATAAGAATTTGCATCAGATATGATAAAGGTTCTTTGGCCCACTGATCCAGTTTCCAGAATATATCCACAATAGCTGATGTATGCAGATAGAAACACTTTTTTTTTTAATCTACAACAGGAAACCATTTTAAAAAGCCTCCATTTTCAGCAACAGGGTATTGAATGAATAAAAACTCAGAAATCATGTGAGAAGATGCTGTGATCCAGACATTCAATTTACTCTCTGCAGTGAAGTGCCTAGAAAGCCATATTAATAAAAATACCCAGAATAATTCTGACATCCACCTGAGGAAATCATCATTGTCAAAGGAGGATGTTTAATGACTTGAAGACAAAGTCACATCATATTATTGAACAAAAACACAGGCCACAATAAAGTGTGCATAAAGTGAGCCAAGTTTCATTCAAAAACCTTCACTCAAATATATTGTGCCACACACATACATGCTCACAAAGATGATGTGAAAATCCCTGCGCCAAAATATCCCCAGTGGTTGTCTCCAATGATATCATTATAGGTGATTTTCTTCTTCTTTTATATGTAGAGAGAGAGACTGTAAATTTTTCTACAGTAAATATGTAACTTGTAATAAAATCTTATTTTAAAAAATAGCAGATGGCCTTTCAAATACAGTGATTGGCAACAGGATAGCAGGGACTACACAGACCAATTGCGAAAAGACAAGAACCCAAAAGCTTGACATTATAGCCCAATTACAGCCATGGCAATTGATGAGAATTGGAAGCAAAATTAAAGAAATAAATTTAGTAGACGTACATAAGCTACTTTATGCTAAAAACTCTTAATAAACTAGGTATCGATGGAACATATCTCAAAATAATAAAAGCTATTTATGACAGACCCACAGCCAATATCATACTGAATGGGCAAAAACTGGAAGCATTCCCTTTGAAAACTGGCACTAGACATGGGTGCCCTCTGTCACCACTCCTATTCAACATAGTATTGGAAGTTCTAGCCAGAGCAATCAGGCAAGAAAAAGAAACAAAGGGTATTCAGTTAGGAAAAGAGGAATTCAGTTAGTCAAATTGTCTCTATTTGCAGATGACATGATTACATATTTACAAGACCCCATCATCTCAGCCCAAAATCTCCTTAAGATGATAAGCAACTTCAGCAAAGTCTCAGGATACAAAATTAATATGCAAAAATCACAAGCATTCCTATACACCAATAACAGACAAACAGAGAGCCAAATCATGAGCAAACTCCCATTCACAATTGCTACAAAGAGAATAAAAGGACATGAAGGACCTCTTCGAGAAGAACTACAAACCACTGCTCAAGGAAATAAGAGAGGACACAAACAGATGGAAAAACATTCCATGCTCATGGTTAGGAAGAATCAATATCAAGAAAATGGCCATACTGTCCAAAGTAATTTATACATTCAATGCTGTCCCCATCAAGCTACCATTGACCTTCACAGAACTGGAAAAAAACACTTTAAACTTCATATGGAACCAAAAAAGAGCCCGCATAGCCAAGACAACCCTAAGCAAAAAGAATAAAGCTGGAGGCATCACGCTACCTGACATCAAACTAAACTACAAGGCTACCATAATCAAAACAGCATGGTACCGGTACAAAAAAACAGAAATATAGACCAATGGAACAGAACAGAGGCCTTGGAAGTAATGCCACACATCTACAACTATCTGATCTTTGACAGACCTGACAAAAGCAATGGGAAAAGGATTACCTGTTTAATAAATGGTGTTGGAGAACTGGCTAGCCGTGTGCAGAAAGCTGAGGACCCCTTCCTTACACCTTATACACAAATTAACTCCAGATGGATTAAAGATTTAAACATAAGACCTAACACCATAAAAACCCTAGAAGAAAACCTAGGCAATACCATTCAGGACATAGGCATAGGCAAGGACTTCATGACTACAACACCAAAAGCAATGGCAACGAAAGCCAAAATAGACAAATGGGATCTAATTAAACTTAAGAGCTTCTGCACAGCAAAAGAAACAATCATTAGAGTGAACCAGCAACCAACAGAATAGGAAAAAAATACGTGCAATCTACCCATCTGACAAAGGGCTAGTATCCAGAATCTACAAAGAACTAAAACAAATGTACAAGGAAAAAACAACCCCATCAAAAAGTGGGTGAAGGATATGAACAGACACTTTTCAAAAGAAGACATTTATGCAGCCAACAAACATATGAAAAAATGCTCATCATCACTGGTCATTAGAGAAATGCAAATCAAAACCACATTGAGATACCATCTCACGCCAGTTAGAATGGCGATCATTAAAAAATCCAGAGACAATAGATGCTAGAGAAGATGTGGAGAAATAGGAACACTTTTACACTGTTAGTGGGAGAGTAAATTAGCTCAACCATTGTGGAAGACAGTGTGGTGATTCCTCAAGGATCTAGAAATAGAAATGCCATTTGACCCAGCAATCCCATCACTGGGTATATACCCAAAGGATAATAAATCATTCTGTTATAAAGATGCATGCACACATATGTTCATTGCCTCACTGTTTACAATAGCAAAGACTTGGAACCAGCCCAAATGCCCATCAAAGATAGACTGGATAAAGAAAATCTGGCACATATATACCATGGAATACTATGCAGCCAGAAAAAAGGATGAGTTCATGTCCTTTGCAGGGACATGGATGAATCTGGAAAACATCATTCTCAGCAAACTGACACAAGAACAGAAAACCAAACACTGCATGTTCTCACTCATAAGTGGGTGTTGAACAATGAGAACACATGGACACAGGGAGGGGAACATCACACACTGGGGTCTGTCGGGGGTGGGGAGCTAGGGGAGGGATAGCAGGGGGCAGGGGGATTGGGGAGAGATAATGTTAGGAGAAATACCCAATGTAAGTGATGGGGGTATGGAGGCAGCAAAGCGCCATGGGGTGTGTATACCCATGTAACAATCCTGCTTGATCTGCACATGTACCCCAGAACTTAAAATAAAAATAAACAAAAAAAAGTAGTACATAGGCTGGTTATGAAATTGCTCAAGCACCTACTTTTTTAAATTAAAAATAAATTGTGCTGTCTACATAAAGTTAAAACTTGATTCAGTTTAAAACACACACACACACACACACACACACAATATTAGCGGGAATGTTTGGCTCAGGCAGCTGCGGAAATCTTTAAGCCAGGAAGACTGCATAGACACAAGCGGAGAAGCCTGAGCATGCCTCACAGAAGCCAGGCGAGGCCCAGGCCAGCTGACTGCAGGGCACTGAGTAATGCGGAAAGGATGCTGAGGACTGTGGGCCCCAACCAAAGAGAAGCCGGGGTGACGGTTCCTTCAGGCCCCGCCCTCCAGCCCGGGACTGCAGCTTCCCCGTTAGCGTTAGCGTTTGCAGCAAGAGTCTGTGCAGGAGCCAAGACGGGGAACAGAAGGAGGCGCGGGAGAGGAAGCACTTCTGATAGCGGGCAGACGTGCTGTCTAGAAGAGTGCGTGGCGTCTTCAGGTACAATTAGGGTTCCTGGGCCGCAGCCTCCGGTCTCCCACCTAGCATCAGAAGGGATAAATGAAGCTGATCTTAAGCGAGCAACCTGATAACCCACCTGCCAGATTAGGAAAAGCAGGAATCCACTGCTAATGCATCTGCCGGCTCCCTGCTGGGCCTTTAATGTGAAACCCCCACTGACACCCCAGCTTCCTGTCGCACAGGTACAGGAAGACCGCCGTGAGGTGAAGCTTGCGGGGGCAGCCAGGCGAGGAGAAATAATATATTACCTGTCACTTGCGACTGAAGAGTAATGGGGCAGCCTCACTCCCCACCAGGCATGTCTACGTTAGAATCCTCTTTGCCAAGTGCTTTTCTCTGGATATTGCCCTTGCAGGCGGGGCTGGACAGAAAATGTCCCAGATAGGATGGATGAGAACACCTGGGCTGGGACTGCAGAGGGCAGGTGAGTTCTAAGCCCCCGCTACTCCAGGTGTGGCGGTGAGCCCTGCAGCACAGAATTCCCTGGGAGCCTGTCGGAAATGCAGAATCCCAGTCCTAGCAATCAGCATCTGCCGTTTAACCATCACCAGGTGGGTCATGAGCACCCTAATCTGAGGAGCACAGGGCTGAGCCACAGCCGGGAGGGAAGCTGCTTTCTCCAATCAGGTCCGCACAGAAGGTCAGGACATGCACGTGCACGTGCTATAGCTGTGCTGGTTAAGGTGAGGTCAGCTGTGAGCCACTGAAAACCACAAACACAGGAGCTTCAACATGACATGAGTTTCCTTCTCTCACACAAAACAGTATAGAGAAGTGTGGTCCAGAGCTGGTGTCGTCATTCGTCTCCATAAGGGAGGGGGACTCCTCCATCTTGCTTCCCTGGCGTCCTCAATATTGGATCCTCCGCATGTTCCAAGATGGCTGCGTGAGCTCCAGCCCCCGCACTGCACTCCATCAGCCTGGGACAGGGAGGCCGCCATCCTCATCTGACTCTACTCTCCCCCCTTCTCCAGTCACCTCCATGCTTGGGGGCGCAGCTTCACGCAAAGCATGGCAGCCGGGGCCTGCAGCCGGGGACAAGCCCTGGGAAAACCTAAGTAATTCTCCTGTGGGGCCAGGCAGGAGGATCTGGGTGCCCTGTGTCCCCTACCCCACATGGAAAGAGCCTGACCAGCATCCATCAACAGGACGCACCAGGGAGGGAAGAGAGAAAGTCACTCCACTTAGGAAACATCTCTCTAAACCCAGGAGATCTGCAGGACTGGGACAGCGCAGTTTGCAGTCTCACTGATAATCACAGCTTGTCAACTTAATAGAAGCAGAGGAGTCTCCAGAATATCCAATTACGTGAGCAGGCTGCGCAGCGGGCAGGAGTCAGGCCATCATCTCACTCATCTGGACGGACTCCATTAAGCCATTGCTCTTTCTTGATTAATCTTCTCTAACGACGTCTGTCCAGGCAGGGAGAGAATAATCGCATCTGCTGGAGGAGGAGTGAGGGGGGCAGGGGGTGCCCCTGAGGCCCAGCACCTCCCAGCCCCTCCCCAGCCCTGCAGCCTTGAGCTGGTTTCACCCCTAACCTCTGTCCTTGACCACAGTGAGGAGCATTGTTCCCGCTAATGGTCACTCCAGCCTGTGGCTCATCTTTGATTCCGTCTTCTTCATTCTCTCAGAAACGTTTTAGAAGCTGACTAGTCCTTGCACCTTGTAAATGAACTATTGATTGTTTTCTCTGGCACTGCATTCTCCATTTCCTCCTGCCTCTGTGACTTGTTATCTGTCTCCATTGTTGTCTGCCTCACGACACCTAAAAGTAGATATTTCCCAAGGCTCGATTATCAGCCACCGTCTCTTTGGAAACTCTCACTTGGGACCCCATCTACCCCATATGAAAAATTTCCTTCTCTGCATCTCCAGTTCGACTCTCTCCCCACACTCCGTCTCCTCTGAAGAGCTGCTGTGTGACATCCCCGGCATGGGCAGGGCACATCCAGTCATCCGACGCCCCAACTCCTCCTCTCTCCATTCCCCCAACACCAGGTCCACATCGTCTCATGATCCACAATTGAGGTTTAGAGCGCCTTGGACCTGACCACTGGGAGAATGTACTGCCCAGCAGCAGCCCTGTTAACCTCGCCAGCGTGCACAGATGTGGATTCTTTTGACTGATGAGAGGCCGTGTAACAAACAACTAGTCTGATGGTCATTGAGAAACTGGGTGTCACTGATGGTACTTAATGGCACCAAGAGCTGGAATTCTTTAAACGTCTTGAAAAGCAGGGCTGTCTCCTTCCATTGAGCACTGTTCCGTCATAAGAGACACTGGGAATTGCTGTCTAAAGGTCCACTCTCGGGACTCATAAATATCTAAAACAAATCCCATGTTGAGCAGGTGTGATTGAGAGGGGCAGCACATTGAAGTCTCTGGCCTTTCTTAGCTGGGCGGCCACTTAGTAAATGCAAATGGTCAGCTCCCAATACCAAGGCATCCAAGCATTTCGCATGCAAAAACAAGTGTCTGAGGTTGGAATGTGTCACGCATCCCCTGGAGGTGCCATTTGGAGCATCTTGGCACAGTTAATTACTCCCTTTACCTGGCAAGGCGTCTGAATTAATGCATGTGCCCCTGAGATATATCAGCTTTGGCAGGAGATCTCTTACAGCTAAGAAGGAATCATGATACAGAACTTTAGAAACCAAGCAGACCATCAGATCGGTTGTTTGTTACATGGCCCCTCACTCAGTCAGGGGAGTCCACATCTGTGCATGCTGGAGAAATTAACAGGGCTGCAGCTGCTGGGTGATTGGGCATAAATTCCCCCAGTGGTTAGTATTAATGGCTATGGCCTCTTTCCAAAGAAATAATCTCTCAGAATTACACACAGTGGCTGAAGCCATTTTTTAGCAGGTGGGAGCCATATATCACAGCCACAGATATTTGTTTCCTGAGACCTTAACAATTATTTGCTCATTCTAATGGTCAACCCTTCATTGAAAGGCAAAGACAAAATGGTTTCCAGGAGGATGGACACAAACCCTATCTCCCATAACCCGTCAGTGCTCCCTACCTGCTCATTGACAGGATTTAGTTTAAAGGTTTCACTGTTAAGCATGCATCCGATTGAAGAAGCAACCCAAACAGGCTTTGTGTGAGCAACAAGCCTGCTTATTCACCTGGGTGCGAGCAGGCTGAGTCCAAAAGGGGAGTCAGCATGGAGGTGGGAAGCAGAGCAGACTTTATAAGCCAGGGCAAGGAGCGGAAAGTTACAGCTCAGGGTTGGTTGGTGTTGACTCAGTGGGTTGATTGGTCAGCTGGACAGGAACCTGTTGTCCTTCTTCTTTGTGGTTTCTTATTGTTTCAGACTTTCAGGCTCCAGGAAGCCATCTGGAGGCATATGTGCGGGTTACAGAGTTCATAATGGCTTGACAACAGTGCTGCCATCTTTGCGGGACCTAACATCCACTTAGAAGATGAAAATGCAGAATCTCAGAGCACCCAGTTCCCTTTCTCTAAAGAGTCCAAGATGTTGTCAGGATAACCTGATCCTTCCAAGGACTGTTTAGTGTGAAGAAATCTCCTAGGGCTTATTATAGCAGAGTCTTAAATGACAGCATCCATGGGAATCACTCAGAGGGTTTGTTAAAACATAGATTGCTGGGCTCTACCCCCAGAGTGTCTGAGCAGGCCTGGGAAGCAGGACTGACAATTTGTATTTCTACCAATTTTCCAGGTGATGCTGATGCTACTGGCCCAGGGACCCCACTTTGAGAACCACTGGATTTAACGAGAAAGGAGCCATATTGCAAGATGGCGCAGCACCCAGTGCTGTGCTCCTCCTAAAGAACTATTATCCAAAAAGCAGGCCCTGTAGGGCTGGCTGCTGACCTGAGGCATTTGTGAGAGTCAACCCCAGGGTTCCTGGGAGATGTGGCCCCACTTAACCTGGGGTCAGAGGTGGCTCTGGCAAGCATCCCTCTCCCACCTGCCCTTTTCACAGGCCTGCATTCAGGGTCTTAGCAGTTGGAAGCATGTGGTGACAGTCACTAAGTCATCACTGACTTTCCTTAGGGTTGTGTGGCAAAATCCCCACATGTTAGTTCCAGGCCACTCCCAGAAATTCATTTCCTCAGAAAAGACCCTACCTCTTGACACAGAGGATGAGAAAGAAGCTAAGAAAATGTAAAAGCTGGCATTGGAGTAGAAGGCATGGGCAGGGGAACAACCCTTCCCAACCCCACTGCCCACAGACCTGGCCGTTCCGCTCTGCACTGTCCCCCTCAGCGTGGGCGGAAGTATCTCCAGGCCACATGCACAGGGAAGCTCCCATAGCTGAAATAGCCCTGCTCTTTCTTCAATTAAGACTCCTCTCTGTTTCACTTGTTAACCACCTCTGGCCTGTTCCTGCTTCTGGGGCTTCATTTCATATTTTAAAGGAGTCAACAGCCTCTCTTCAGCCAAAATCACAAAGGGTCCCAGGTTGTAAATTAGGTGGGGCTCAAGGGCAGCCCCTCCTGGGTTCTAAGTCACCACAGCCACACTTCTGTTGAGGCCCTTAGGAACTCCTGGCCACCACACAGTCACCTGTGAGCTCCATCTACTCCCTGTCACTCACGGATTCTCTCCTCTACTCAGTGCGGTCTTCCTCTCACCCACAGGTGAGCTCCAAGGCTTGATCCTTCACAGCCCATCACACCTGGTGCATGCCTCAGTTTACCCCTCATCACCTGTCTCAATGACTGAGACTCTGTCTCTCTCACTAGACTGCAGGTTCCCTAAAGGCTGGGACTTGGTCTTTTTGTCTCTGCAACCCCAAAGTGCAACCCAGCACTTCTGAGGACTCAGAAGCCCTCAGAAGATGAACGTTGAATGAATGAATGAATGAATGAATGATGAACAAATGGACAGATGTGCAAAAGTGCTGCCCACGGATCTGGCACCTCCCCAGAGGAGGTGAAACACAGCCATAATAAGCTTCCTTGTCAAGAGCCCAAGAGCCCGGCACTGACAGCTCCTGGCAATGGTTGCCTGTAAAACCCAGAACTGTTCCAGCACTTCAGAGCTCAGAGGAACTGCAGCCAGCTTGTTCTCAGAACACTAATGCAATAAAAATAAAACACCTGTCTCTGGGAAACAAAAATATCATGCATTATTCAGCAACAATCTTTAGATCCCGGGAAACCATATTTGAAAGGATCAATCACTGAGAAATTGGTACCAAAATGTGGTATTTTTAAAGTGATGGGCTGTTGTTTCTTAAAATGAACAACAAAAGATCCTGGGGAAACACGCTGAGCTGGAGCTCTCTGAGGACTCTCAGCATGGCCATAGCCATCAGTGTCCCTGGTCAAACACAGAAGGAGAGGGGTCCCTGGATCTGAAGGAGGCTCTGGGCAGGAGGGATCATAGCCAAGATGCACCTTCCTCTCTGATTCTGTGAGCCCCTTCTGCTTCCCCAAGGCCAGCCCTGGCCTGGGGAGCTCAGGCCCTGAGTGAGTCTCCACCTCCCACATCTACCTGCTCATGGGTGCACTTCTGTGGGGATCTCACCCTCACTCCCCTGCCCCCATGATCCCAGATCCCACTCATAAAACCTGAACATTCTCTGCTTCTTTCTCAGGAGTCTGGAATCATGATCAGTAATTCCAGACTTTTTTAGAAAATGTCAAAGCCAAAGCCAGGCCATGGGGCCTGAGGCAGTATTCGTCTCATCACTCTCTGAATTCTGAGCACTGGGCACCAAGAACACCAGGGGACACAGACTCGGAAAGGGCCAAGTCAGTTTCCTAAAGATGCTACAATTGCTCACTTCCTGGCAGCTGTGACGCCAGCAAGCTCTCCACCAACCCCAGGGGGTAAGCGTCATGCCTGTAATGCCAATTTCCCACCCACGCACTTCACTAGGCAGGAAGTACATGAGGTCAGCGGCATTTGACACTTACAGAGGGAGGCGCTGCTGAGAGAGGCCTGGGACAAACAAGAGGAAAGACCAGTCTCGGGAAGGCTGTGAGGGTGGCGCGCCCGCCAGCACCCAGACCACCTCCTGGGCCCCGTGTACGAGGAGACTGAGTGAGGACTTCCCAGAGTCTGCAGATGGCACCCACCCTGTCCTGGGAAGGAAAGGGACAGTCACCCCAGCCTGGGCTGAGCAGCCAGGGTCACTGCCACCCTCACACTGCACCTCACTATTCCCTAGAGGGCCCTGCGGGACTGCCCCATCCTTTCTCTGGCCACATCTGCGTCAGGGATTCCAGGACCATCCCAGGTTCGGAGGCTCCCGGGACTCAGGCTGCAATCTATTACAGTGAAAGGACAAACTGCAAAACAGCAAAGAGAAGGCACAAGGGGAACCAGGCACAGGCTTCCAGAGTCCTCTCCCTGGGGAGCTGCGCAGAGCAGGTCTAAATCCCCAGCAATGAGCTGTGACAACACATGGGAGTGCTGTCCATTTGGGACACTCACTCGAGACTTGGCGCCCAGGGTTTACTGGGGTCACATCAGCACCTGTGCCTGGCATGGTAAAAATCCCAGACTCTCAGAGGGAAAGCAGCTCCTCAGCGTAAACCCTCCTGTTTGCACCTGCAGTGGGCAGGGTGAGGCCCTCTCACCATTCGGAGAATCAGTGTAGGGACCTGTTTACCAGCAAAGCTCCCAGGCTCCCGCTGAGGGCCAACCTTGCCAGCAGGTTCACGGGCCTTCACGGTTAATTACTCCCGCACAAGTGCCACCTCTGTTCCACTCACAGTCACTGCCCCCAGCCACATGAGCTCCCAGCAGCACCTTGACCTCCTGCAGACTCAGCCTGGCCCCGCTCTCACCTCCATCCATGCACAGCTGGCTCCTCAGTGGCATCCAGAGCTCAGGTCAATGTCACCTCCTCATAGCCACCCCCTCCCCACATCCACCCGGTCCACAGTAGCCTGCTTCCTGCTTACCACCCTCCCCACACTGTTCTCAAGTGTTCTTACTGGTTTATTACCTGTCCTTGCTGGGACGCCAGTTCCCAGAGCACAGGACCTGGTCTGTACCTCGAGATCCTAACCAGTGTCTGCACATGATGAATGCACGTGTGAAGGTTACTACCGAGTATCGACTCGATTGGATGGAAGGATACAAAGTACTGATCCTGAGTGTGTCTGTGAGGGTGTTGCTGACGGAGAGTAACACGTGAGTCAGAGGCTGGGAAGGGCAGACCCACCCTCAACCTGGGTGGGCACCATCTGATCAGCTGCCAGTGTGGCTAGGATATAATCAGACAGAAAAATGTGAAAAGAGAGACTGGCCTACCTCCCAGCCTACGTCTTCCTCCCGTGCTGGATGCTTCCTGCCCTTGAACATTGGACTCCAAGTTCTTCAGTTTTGGAACTTGGACCGGCTCTCCTTGCTCCTCGACCTGCAGATGGCCTGTCGTGGGACCCTGTGATCGTGCGAGTTAATACTTAATAAACTCCCCTTTGTATATATATGTTCCATTAGTTCTGTCCCTCTAGAGAACCCTGACTCATACAGCACATAAGAAGAGGGCGTTAATAAATACCCGAGTCAGTGAGATTCAAAGTGCTCTGGAAGTGAGATGTGAATACACTCCTGTGTTGGGATTCTTCTCAGAGGGCCTGGCTGGAGCCTTCACAGCAAGGTGAGGCAGCCCAGGGCCACGCTGCCTCTGGCCTCACTTCCTGCTCCTCTGCCCCTCACTCTGCATGCCCAGCATCTGGGCCCCTGACTGCCCCCTCCTACAACCTTCAACTGCCCAAGATCCCTGCCCTAGACATCCATGGGGCTAATGTGTGCCTTTATGTTTGCGCAGTATCACCTCAGCAAGGCCTTGCTTGACCATATACTTTAAACGGAACCTTCTCAGCCTTGACGGCCTCCTCCAGTTCCCAGGGCACTTTTAATCTCATTCACTCGGGTATCTATTAACGCCCCTCTTCTTACGTGCTGTGTTAGTGAGGGTTCTTTAGAGGGACGATGCCATGACTGCATTCATCCAAGGCATGTTCAGACTTTCCTGACAGTTTCCATACTTATGTATGATGGGCTTCATTTGTCTGTCATCCCTGACTAGAATGAAAGCTCAAATAAAGCAGTGACTTTAACAAATCCCCAGTGAGTCTTCATAAATATTTGCTGAGTTGATGAGTGACTCCTTGGTGTCAGGGCCACACACACACGTCCTATGTCACAGAGCACTGAGAGGATTAACTGAGACAGCGGCAGATCAGAGGCTCAGCTCGGTGCCAGCTCTGGCACTGCTGCACCCCTGTCACCTGTTACCTGCATTAGCTGACACTGAGCACCTCAGGAGTGCTGAGTGACCTTGTACAAATAGGGTCTGAACTGGACCTGAGCAGCAGGTGGGCACTGGTGGCAGAGAGGAGGGAGCAGCAGGTTAGAAACAGAGGCTGGCACACAGGTGCAGGGTGGACAGACGGGTGTCTCTCTGGGGACAGTGAAAGTAGTGGTTTCAAGGGTGCCAGGTTTAGAGAGTGAGAGATGGAGATGAGAGCTGGGGACAGACTTCTGCCTCCAAAATGATGACATGGAGCTGAGCGCGACGGCTCATACCTGTAATCCCAGCACTTTGGGAGGCCGAGGCAGGCGGATGGTCAGGAGTTCGAGACCACCCTGGCCAACATGGCAAAACCCCATCTATACTAAAAATACATACATTAGCCGGGAGTGGTGGCAGGTACCTGTAATCCCAGCTACTTGGAAGGCTGAAGCAGGAGAATCACTTGAACCTAGGAGACAGAGGCTGCACTGAGATCACATCGCTGCACTGCAGGCTGGGTGACAGAGTGAGACTCCATCTCAATAAAAAAAAAACGGTGACATAGAAGCAAGCTGGCGTCACTATCCCCAATCTCCACCCACTGCCACAGAAAACTAAAAACAAATATACAGGGCCCAGATTATCACCATCAATACCCTAGAACTCAAATATGAGGACGGGTCACTTCCCAGGGCCACAGGGAAGTGTCAGAACTCTGAACAGATGGTAAGAGAATCAAATTCTCATGTCCATGATGCCCCTGCCTTCCATGGCCCAGCACCAAGCGCACAAAAAATTTCCCGTCTCAGTTTCTGCACTGGAAAAAGTGAGCTTGAGGTGGACAATTACCTTCCCCACCATCTTAGAGTCCCTGATAGGAAACTTGCCTTTGTCTCAACCCATGGACGCATCGAGAGAGTGCCTGAAGGGAGAATATCCCTGAGGACAGCCAGAGACAAAGCAGGGGTATGGGACTACCATCCCCAGCCCTGGAAACTCTGCTCTATAGTGAGCCCAAGGAGACAGCAAGCCAGAGTGAGCATTCGGCAGCACGATGCTATCGGAGGTGTGTTCCGCATGAGCCCTGGGCACAAGCCAAGCCAGCCTTCCACGCTACCGATATCCCCTTTGGGACCTTCCCCATTTAGACAGGCAGCACTCCGATAGTTTGCTAGAGCCAAGGCAAACCTGAGGTTAAGGGATCATCTACTGCTAAAAAGAGATGGCAACCTAGCAGAAAAAAAAAAAATAAGAAATTCAACAGTTAAATTATAAAGAATCTCCAAGCAAACATACCCAATAGAAAACAAGCCAAGCCAGATAGAGAAGACTGGAATAAATAATCCCTCAGTGCAAAGATAAATATACATTCAAACAGGGAACCATGGTCTCCCCACGTGGACAAAGCAGGAAAGCAGTGACTGGCTCCATATGAGACAGTGATAGGAGCTCTCTTACCAGGAATTCAAAATTATAGTTTTAAACAAACAGTGATCTCCAACACAACACTTAAGACATTAGTCAGAGAAATTTAACTAAAACACTGAATTTTTAAAATCAAACAGAAATCTTAAAAGTGAGAAATATATTTATTGAACTGAAAAATTTATTAGAGGTTCTCAACAGCAGAATGAATCAAGCAAAGAAAATAATCAGTGAGCTTGAAGACAGGCTATTTGAAATTATAGACAAGAAAAAGGATGAAAAGAAATGAAGATAATCTACAAGATATAGAAAATTACCTCAAAAGATCAAATCAAAGGATTTTTTAAAAATTGTTGAGAGAAGGGCTCACCTTCATTGTTCCGGCTGGAGTGCGGTGGTGCAATCACGGCTTACTGCAGCCTTGACCACCCAAGCTAAAAGGATCCTCCCACCTCAACCTGCTGAGTAGCTGGAACTACAGGCATGCAGCCACCATGCCCAGCTAATTTATTTAGAGTTTTGTAGATACAGGGTCACACTATGTTGCCCAGGCTGGTCTCGAACTCCTGGGCTCAAGCGATCTTCTCACTCTGACGTCAGCCTCCCAGAGTACCACGATTACAGATATGAGTCACCACACCTGGCTCAAATCTAAGAATTATTGGTGTTCAAGAGGAAGTTGAGCAAGAGCAAGGAGTAGAAAGATTATTCAAAGAAATAATACAAAAAACTTTTCAAGACTTGAGGAAGATATAAATATCCTGACATTGCTAGGCTTTGTGTCCCCACCCAAATCTCATCTTCAATGATAATCCCCATAATCCCCATGTGTCAATGGAGAAAGGAGGTAACTGAGGTAACTGGACCAAGGGGGTGGTTTCCCCATGCTGTTCTCATTATAGTGAGTGAGTTCTCATGAGATCTGATGGTTTTATAAGTGTGTGGTAGTTTTTCCTGTGTTTGTTCTCCCTCAGGCTGCCTTGTGAAGACGGTACCTTGCTTCCTCTTTGCCTTCTGTCATGATTGTAAGTTTCCTGAGGCCTCCCCAGCCATGTGGAACTGTGAGTCAATTAAACCTCTTTCCTTTATAAATTACCCAGTCTCAGGCAGTTCTTTATAGTGGTGTGAGAATGGACTAATACATATCCAGATAGAGGAAGATCGGAGAACACCAAACAGCTATGACCCAAATAAAACTACCCCAAGGCATAAACTCTCAAAGGTCAAGGACAAAGAAAGGACCCTAAAAGCAGCAAGAGAGAATAAGCAAATAACACAGAAAGGAATTCCAATTTGTCTGGCAACAGACTTCTCAATGAAAACCATACAGACCAGGAGGGAGTGGGACAAAATTTTCCAAGTGCTAAAAGAAAAAACCTGCCATCCGAGAACACCGTACCTAGCAAAGCTTATTCTTCAAATATGAGGGAAAGATAAAGTCTTTCCCAGGCAAGCAACAGCTAGGAGAATTCACCACCATCAGACCTGTTTTACGAGAAATACTAAGGGGAGTTCTTAAATCTGAAAGAAAAAAAAGATGCCACACATATAAAAAAGAATGAAATCATGTCCCTTGCAGCAACGTGGATGCAGCTGGAGGCCACTATCTTAAGCAAATTAATGCAGGATCAAAAAAAAAAAAAAAATCCTGCAAGTTCTCACTTACAAGGGAGAGCTAAACACTGGGTACTCATGGACATAAAGATGGGCCCAATAGACACTGGGGACCACTATAGGGAGAGGGAGGGAGGGGTCAAGAGTTCAAAAGCCACATGCTTAGTAGCTGGGTGTTGTGATCGATTGTATCCCAAACCTCAGCATCGCAAAACATATCCATGTACCAAACCTGCACATGTACCCCTAAATCTAAAATAAAAGTTGAAATTATAAAAAAATTAAATAAGACTTCAAAAAAACTACTAACATGCAAAAATAAGATATTTGAAGATACAAACCCTAATGGTAAAATTCAATACAATGACAAGGCCAGAATACTCCAATACCATAATTGTGATATGCAATCCATTCATAACTCTAGTATGAAGCCTACAAGAAAAATCTATCAAAAACAACAGTAGCTACAGCAACCAGTTGAGAGATAAGCAATACAAAATATGTAAACTAAGACAAGCATCAAAATCTGGGGACTGGAGTTAAAATGGGGTTTCTTGAATAGTGTTTTCAGCTTTGGTTTTATTCTTTTTTATCTAAGTGACTATCTTTTTAAATTAATTAGTTACATCTACAAGATGTTTTTTGTAAGCTTCATGCTAAACAGAATGCAAAAACCTATAACAAATATATTAAAAATAAAAAGCAACAAATTAAAACATACTATCAGAGGAAATCACTTAACTGCAAAGAAAGTCAGTAAGAAAAGAAAAAGGGAGGAGTTACAAAACAAACAGAAAACAAGTAACAAAACAGCAATAGTAAGTTTTTGCTTATCAAGAATAACACTTAATGTAAATGGACTCAACTCTCCAGTTAAAATACAGAGTGGCTGAATGGATAAAGAAACAAGACTCAATTATATGCTGCCTATAAGAAACCCACCTCACCTAGAAAGACACATAAAGACTAAAAGTAAAGAGACAGAAAAAGATACTTCATGCAAACTGAAACCAAAAAGAGCAGGAGTAGCGATACTTATATCACATAAAATGGACTACACGTCAAAAGACTATAAAAGAAGACAAAGAAAGTCACTATATAAAGATAAAATTGAGTCGGTTCAGCAAGAAGATGTAACAATTTTAAATATCTATTCACCTAACACCAGAGCACCCCAGTTTGTAAACATGAATAGATGTAAAGAGAGAGAGAGACTACACTACAGTAGTAGTAAGGGACTTCAACACCCCACTCTTAGTGACAGATGGATCGTGCAGACAGAAAATCAACAAAGAAACACAGGAGTTAAACTATACCCTAAACCAAGCAGGTTTAACTGACACTTACAGGACATTTCACCCAACTGCTGCAGAATGCACATTGTTTTCATCAGTATATGGAACAGTCTCCAGAATATATTACATCTTAAGCCACAAAACAAGTCTCAACAAATTCAAAAAGTAGAAATCACATCAAGTATTTTCTAACCGCAATGGAATAAAACTAGAAACCAATAAAAGAGGAAACTCAGAAACTGCACAAACACATGAAAATTAACCAACATGCTCCTGAATGATGAATGTACAACGAAGAAATTAAGAAAGAAATTTTAAAATATGTTGGAACAAATAAAAATGGAAATGCGACATACCAAGAGTTATGGGATACAGCAAATGCAGTACTAAGAGGGAAGTTTATAAAAAGAAACACCTACAATGCAAAAGCAGAAAGATTTCAAATAAATAAGCCAGCAATGCACCTCAAGAAACTAGGAAAGAAAAAATGCAAAATTAATAAAGGACAGAAATAACAAAGTTCAGAGCAAAAATAAAGGAAAATTGGACTAAAAAAGTACATAAGATCAATGAAATCAAAAGTTGGGTTTTGAAAAGATAAATGAAATCAACAAACCTTTAGCAAGACAAGGAAAAAAGAGAGAAGAGCCAAATAAATAAAATTAGAATTGAAAAAGAAGAAAAACATAACGACTGAGACCACAGAACTACAGATCATTAGAAACTATCATGAACAATACATCAACCAGCTGGAAAACCTAAAAGAAATGGATAAATTCCTGAACACATGCAACATACCAAGATTGAACCATGAAGAAAAAACCTAGAAGAAATGGACAAATTCCTGAACACATGCAACATACCAAGATTGAACCATGAAGAAATAGAAAAGTGAAACAAACCAATAATGAGATCAAAGCTGTAAAAAACAGTCTCCCAATAAAGAAAAACCCAGGACCCGATGGCTTCACTGCTGAATTCTACCAAACATTTAAAGAAGAACTAACACCAATTCTACTCAAACACTTCAAAAAAAAAAAAATCGAAGGGTAGGGAATAGTTCCAGACTCATCTGTGAGGCCAGCATTATCTTGATACCAAAACCAGACAACAATACAACAACAAAAACTACAAGCCAGTATCACTGATGAGCAAAGATGCAAAAATAACAAACTACTAGCAAACCAAATTCAACAACATATTAAGAAGATCATGTACCATGATCAAGTAGGATTCATCCCGAAGATGCAAGCATGGTTCAACACATGCAAATCAGTAAATGTGGTACATTGCGTTAACAGAAACAAGAACAAAAACCGTAAGATAATTTCAATAGATGCTTAAAAAGCATTTGATAAAACTCAATATCCCTCATGATAACTAGGAATAAAAGGAACGTATCTCAAAATAACAAAGTCCATAAATGACAAACCCACAGCCAACCTCACATTGAATGGGGAAAATTCAAAGTCTTTTCTGGAAGATCAAACAAGACAAAGATGCCCACTTTCACCACTTTTATTCAACATAATATTAGAGGCTGAGCATGGTGGCTCATACCTGCAATCCTACACTTCGGTAGGCCAAGGCAGGCAGATCACTTGGGGTCAGGAGTTTGAAACTAGCCTGGCCAACATGGTGAAACCCTATCTCTACTAAAAATACAAAAATTAGCCGGGTGTAGTGGCTCACATCTGTAGTCCCAGCCACTTGGGAGGCTAAGGTGGGAAGTTTGGTTGAGCCAGGAGGTAGAGACCACAGTGAGCTGAGATCACGCCACTGCACTCCAGCCTAGGTGACAGAGCAAGACTCTGTCTCAAAACAAAACAAAACCAAAAACAAACAAACAAACAAAAAGAACATAATACTAAAAGTCCTGACCAGAGCAACTAAGCTAGAGAAAGAAAGAAAGAACATCCACATTGTAAAGGAAGAAGTCGAATCATCCTTGTTTGCAGATGAAATGATTTTATATTTAGAAAAACCTAAAGACTCCACCAAAGAAACTATTTGAACCGATAAACAAATTCAGGAAACCTGCAGGATACAAAATCAATGTACAAAAATCAGTAGCATTTATATGCACCAGCAGTGAACAATTTCAAAAAGAAATAAAGAAAGCAATCCCATTTACAATAGCTACAAAAAATATAAAATTCCTAAGAATCAATTTAACCAAAGATGTGAACAGTCTATACAAAGTAAACTATAAAACACTGATGAAAGAAATTGAAGAGGACACCAAAAAATAGAAAGATATTCTATGTTCATGGATTGGAAGAGTTAATATCATTAAAATGATAATACTACCCAAGGCAATTTACAGGTTCAATACAATCTCTATCAAAATACCAGTGACATTCTTCACAGAAACAGAAAAACAATCCTAAAATTCACATAACCAGACCCTGAATAACCAAAGCCAACCTGAGCAAAAAGAACAAAGCTGGAGGTATCCCATTATCTGACTTCAATGCACTGCAAAGCTTGGCAAGCAAATAGGCCTGGTATTGGCCTAAAAACAGACACATAGACCAATGGAACAGAACGGAGATCCAAATAAAAATTCACACATTTACAATCAACTCACTTTTCCCAAAGGCATCAAGAACACACAATGTGGAAAAGGCAGTCCCTTTAATAAATGATTCTGGGAAAACTGCATAACCATATGTGGAAGAATGCAACTAGACTCCTATCTCTCCCCCCTATGAAAATAAAATCAAAATGGATTAACAACTTAAATATAAGACCTGAAGCTATGAAACTACTAGAAGAAAACATTGAGGAAATGCCCCAGGACTTTGGTCTGGGCAAATATTTTTTGAGTAAGACCTCAAAGGCATAGGCAACAAAAGCAAAATAGACAACTGGGATTACAGCAGGCAAAAAAACCACTTCTGCACAGCAAAGCAAGCAACAAAGTAGAGACAACCCACGGAACGGGAGAAAATATTGACAAACTACCTAACAAGGGATTAAAAACCAAAGTATATAAGGAGCTCAAACAACCCCAGAGCAAAAACTAATAAGCTGATTAGCAAAGGGGCAAAATATCCCAATAGACATTTTGCAAAAGAAGATATACAAATAGCCAACAAGTATATGAAAAATAGTCAGCATCACTAATCATCCAGGAAATACGAATCAAAACCACACTGAGCCATTGTCTCACGCCTTAGCTATTTTGGCTTTTGTCTAAGGGAATAATGGATGCTGTTGAGGATACGCAGAAAGGGGAACCTTAGGACACTGTTAATGGGAATGTAAATTAGTATAATCACTATGGAAAACAGTGGGGAGGTTCTTCAGGAAACCAGTTTTCTATGACCCAGCAATTCCACTCCTACTGGGTATATATCCAAAAGAAAAGAAATCAATATATTAAGTGATATCTGCACGTCCATATTTAATGCAGCACCAGTCACAACAGCCAAGATATGGAATCAACCTAAATGCTCATCAGGGGATGAATGGATAAGAAAATGTGGTGCATAGACACAGTGGAGCACTATTCAGCCGTAAAAAATAATGAGATCCTGTCATTTGCAGCAACATGGATGGAACTGGAGGTCGTGTTAAGTGAAACGTGCCAAGCACAGAAAGACAAACATCACGTGTTCTCACTTCCATGTGGGAGCTAGAAAAGTGCATCTCATGAAGGTGGAGAGTGGACTGGCGGCTACCGAAGCATGGGAAGCGCAGGGAAGAGAGGGGACGAGTGGGCGCAAATACGCAGTTCTGTATAAGCAAGAAGACCTGGTGTTTCGTAGATCAGCAGGGTGGCTACAGTTAACGTTAATCTGTTCTAAATTTCAGAATAGCTAGAAGAGAACAATTCGATTGTCCCCAGCATAAAGAAAAGATAAATATTTAAGGTGATGAACATGAACATCCCAATTACCCTGATTTGATTATGTGAATGTATGAAATTATCACATGTACCCCCAAAATATGTACACCTATTAGACATATTAAACATTAACCCCCCCCTCAAAAAAAAAGAGCTAGGGAGACTGGCCAGTCTCGAGTGCCGAGATGAGGGCCTCCGGAGCTGAGGGTTGGAGTGAGCAAGGGTCAGGCTCCCCCCGGCCAGGTCAGCAGGGGCCAGGGAACCAGCCCATGTGACCGACGGAAGAGGAGAGGACAAGGCTCCTGACCCACGAGCATCTTCTGTCCCACAGGCCACTGCCCTCAAAGGTTTCCAGGGGCTGAACAAGCCCAAGAAGGCTGCAGCCTCTTGTCCATTTAATTTCCGGTGTTTGGAGTTCATTACAGATAATTCTCTCTTCAATTTGCTGCTGACATAGTTACTGTTTTGCTTTTCAGATTAGGAAAGATATGGAGATGTAAAAGTAACTTCATGTCAGACCTGGGAGATTTTAAAGTTGCTGGCACTTTAAATATTTTTAGTTTAAATTCTGTAAAATGGAAATTACCATCCACAGTAAAATTTCAGTACAAGGGGCCAGTGGCCTGGGAAGTCACAGGCGCTGTCTCCTATTTCAGGCCCCCTGTGTGCCCTGACCCAGGGTGGGGGGTCCCCTGTGCTCCATCAATGCCTCCAGGGTAGGCTTGCCTGACACTCCCTCTTGCTCCAGAAGTGAAGGCCTCATTCCAGGTGTGACGTCCGTTTATTTGTCATGGCTACCCAGTAGCCCCCCAGCTTTCAGACCCTGTGGTTTGGGGGAGCTGACTGCACCCCAGAGCCAGGGTGGACTCGGGTCAGGGCGACGAGTGAATCCCCCTCTGCAGGCTCTGGCTCAGGGAGGGCACAGGCCCAGCCTGAGTCCCCATCCTCCTCCAGGTGCAGGCCCGGGTCTGAGCAGGTGGGACAATGACTCCCCCGTGGGCCTGAAGCCCTGCCGCAGCCATTATGCCACCAGGGGGCAGAGTCGACCTCGGCCTGACGCCAACACCCAGGATGCGAAGGAGGAGCTGGGCCCGGTGCTGAGCTCTGGACCAAGGCTTCTGAGCGCTGGACTTCACGAACACCTGTGGCAGGAAGCCCCGCTTAGGCTTAGGTCCGTGCACGCTGCGATTTCTGTCACTTGCAATCGGCAGGGCCCTCACAGACGCAGGTCGGGAGACCCTGATGGCCGTGAGGTGTGTGGGTGGAATCCCTCCCAGAGACCCCACCCCCTCCCTAAGTGGGCCCGCCCAGAGCCCGCCAGGACACTGCTCTCGTTGAAAGGGTTAAGAATGCATATGTGTGTGCGTGTGCGCATGCGTGTGTGCCTGCTCGTGTGTACGCCTGCACAGTGCCTGGCTGTCACCTCGTGCCCCAGCCTGGGCCTGCAGCTGTGTGAGCCCTGGCAGAGGGGACGTGACCCCCTGCCAACGCCCCCTGCTTGCTGGGAACCTGCTGGGGCTGGGCCGAGCACTGAGGGCATCTCTGGCAGAGGCTCCAGCACATCCTGTGCTTTGCCCCCTTGGAGGGGGTAGCTCCAGAGCATCCTGAATGGGGCAGGGGTTGCAAGGCAGCAGTCAGCCAGGGGAAGGGAAGGCCCCCTCATTTCCTTCTGCTGCAGGGTCCACAGCTGTGTTTGGGGCCGTGCTGTGGCCAGGGCCCTTTTCTTCCTCTTTTAAAAATTCTGAGGTTGTTTGGAAAATCTGAAGGGTCTTATCTGCCTGTTTTGTGTTTGTAAGATGAGGATAATGGCCCCTTTCCCAGGATCTTGGGAGAGTGAGACGAGGTCACGGACATCACCGCCACAGAGTGTCCACGTGGGGTCAGTAACGCCAGTGCCCTCCAGATCCTCCCACTGGAATACTGCATTACAGCTAGAAGAAAGATTCTCGCTGTTCCGAAAAGCCTGGCTTCCTCACTCCCAAGTCATGGAGGAGTGACCAGAGCTAGGATTACTAATAGGATCATCGCTTTAGTGAATAAAGCCAATTTGTAATGAAAATTTAATATAACAACAAGAAAATCAATGTTTATGATGCCCGAGGATGGCAGGTCTCTTAAATCAGGCCGGCATCTGCCTGGCACCTTTGTCTCTAGTGCGAGGGTCAGTTCAATTCCGGTTACGTCTAAATTGTCAGGAACT
This sequence comes from Aotus nancymaae, assembly GCF_030222135.1. NCBI lineage: Eukaryota > Metazoa > Chordata > Mammalia > Primates > Aotidae > Aotus > Aotus nancymaae. The sequence continues at coordinate 1,639,876 of NW_026988433.1, read as the reverse complement.
CAAAATGAAGGGGACATATTTAAAGGCGGGTTATTGTACTTTAAAGTTGCTCTGGGTGTCCCCTCTCCCCCGTCTGGTCAGGCCCCCAATTCCTACCTTTTCAGAGTCAGTTCCTATGACTCTCAACAGAAGGCTACACTGCAGGACAGGGCGGCAGGGCTGGGTGTCCGGTTTCCCCACACCTGCCCCTGCAGCAGGAAGGCAGGCCCAGGTGTCTCCCGAGGAACCTGAATGTCAGGGGTCCGGGGAGACAGGCAAGTGTGGGAAGCAGAGGTCTCCTCTGGAGTAGATGGGTCTGGAGGTTGGAACAACAGGGAAGAAGTCCTCACTCCTCACCTTCCAGAGACCAGGGCAGCCACAGTCGAGCCCACACCTGCCTCCCCTCTACCCCTCTCCCCTGCTCACTCTGCTCCAGCCTCAGACACCTCCTTCTGGGGGCTTGACCTCAGGGTCTTTGTGCTCTTCGTCCTCTGCCTGGGAAGCTCTCCTTCCCTGCTTCATTCCTCGAGTCTCAGCGTGAATGTCTGTCCCCAGACACCCTGGGGCACAATGCAGGCCCTTGGGTTGGGCCTCCCTCTGTGATGACGGGCTTCTCTGTGGATTGCCTGGTTTAAGGGCCATCTTTGCAGCTAGACTGTCAGCTCTAGAGGGCAGGACCCTGTCGGTGCCACTCTCATCTGCAGCCTCCCCGAAGCCCACCTGCTGGGGTTTCCAGCACCTGCCCCAGGAAGGCCCGACTCATGCCCACTCCACTCCTGCTGGCAGGAGCTTGTTCTCAACCAAGCATTAGGCACATGGTCTCAAAGACGCTGGAAGCTTCTGGAGCAACAGGGCAGAGTGGACCTCCCGCCGGCCCTGGGAAACCTGGACGGAAGAGGGCAGGACAGGAGAGAGCAAACCAGACCCCTGGCAAAGACGCCGCCGCTGCTGCCTGGACAACTGGAATGGAAGCCAGTGGGTTCCAGACTTTTCCACTGCCCGGACGGGAAAAGTAAATGCCGGCGGCATGTTCCACAAACTCTGGAGTGTGTCCAAGTGGCTGACGAGGGACAGTGGGCCCTTTGCTGTTTCTTGGCCTCTGTATTTAAGACCCAGAAGGAAGCGTTTCAATAACGCTGATGCTGCTCCTGTGGTGGGCTGTTGCAATCCATCACCCCTTCTAATTCTCCAAAGACTCGCCGAGTGTATTACGCCCCCGCTCACCAGCCTGGGTGGCTCCGGTCTCATGTGGCATGCACGTGTTTCCCACCTCGTCAGGACAGTCACACTGGCTGCGGCATCACAAGAGGAGTGGCAGCTCCCCATGGCCTCTGTTCCTACATCAGCGCAATGAAGTGGGAGATGGCAGCTGACAGTGGCACAAACCTGGCATTTCAGTGAAATGCGAAACAAGCAGGCCCAGACCCCGGCTGCATTCCCTTGTCCTGACCCTCGCCTGGCTGCGCAGTGCGGGCTTATCCTGCCTCAAGTCGGAAGAGGCCCTGGTGTGAGGTGTGAATAAGCAGAACCTCACAGCACTTCCTCATCCCAGCATCTCAGAATAGCCACAAGCTGCTGACCCCAGATGGGGAAGAAACGGCTTGAGGCCACTCAGGATCCTCATTTCAGCGCAGGTGAAAATGGAGGAGGCTGCACTTCTCTGGACGCTGGAGCATGAACACAATGTGATGCTGTGTTTGAGCTGGTGACTGAAGGTGGATGGAATTCTCATCTTTCCTTTTACATCTCATCAGAAGCTATTTTTAAAACCTTGTCCTGAACTGTGGCTTCAGTTTAGGGAAGCAGAAAGCAGGAAAGGGTGCTGCTCCCCGCTAGACAACAGCAGAAAGCTGCAGCACTGCACATGTGCAACTCGCCTTGAGTCAGCGGGAACTGAGACTGACCTGAACCTAGAGAGGGAAAGAGGCAGGCAGGCGCCTGCAGGAAGAAGAGGCCGAGCACCGCCTGGGACGGATGTCGCCAGGGAAGCAGCCTGGGAGGCTGAAGTGGAAATGCAAACGTGCTCAGCGTGGACTGCAGGCTGGTGGGAGACTCCGAGGCACACGTGGCGGCAAACGTGCTCAGCGTGGACTGCGGGCTGCTGGGAGACTCAGGCACACGTGGCGGCAGATCTGGGGCTCCACACTGCAGGTTTCAGGCCTCTTCTCCAGGAAACCCAGCAAGAGTCCACAGGGAGGACTGGGGCCCATCCTGAGCAGCATTGCAGTGGGGAGGGTTGGGCGCTGTCGAGACACCACCCAGGGCAGACAGGACCACGGCGCCAGTGCTGGGGGTCCCTGTGGATCCCACTGCACACAGAGAGAGGAACAGGGAAACCTGGGAGAGGGGCACGGATCCAGTTTCACAGCCCCCCACTCCCTGTGAGTAAAGCCTAACCAGAGCATCAGGGAATGTGCCCCCACGTCCCACCACCATAAGAAGCCATGAATATCAGTGGAAGGCAGCAGCTCCGAAGAGCAGCATGGAATGGCGGACCCAAGGCAAAGAGGGCGACAAATGCAAGGTGCCTCATGTCTCTAGAGGAGTGTGACGTCTCCAGAGGAGCAAGGTTACCATGGCAACCACAAACTGCCAACACAAATGGGCTCCTGATTAGGCCAGCACAGGCGTTCACCCGAGGGGCCCAGCATAAGGAAAAATCCCACAAGGAGTGGAACAAGATCAGAAAGTCTAAAATGCCTATCATTGGAATCATAAAAGGGAAGAAAGAGAATGATACAAGAGGAATATCTGAAAAAATGATCACTGAGAATTTACCAAAACTCATTCCAACACCAAGAAGGACGGACAACGACAGCACCAAAAACAGCCCTGAGGCATTCTGCATCCCACCTGCCCAAAACCAGACAGAGCAGGCACACCGCATCCCACCTGCCCAAAACCAGACAGAGCAGGCATTCTGCATCCCACCTGCCCAAAACCAGACAGAGCAGGCACACCGCATCCCACCTGCCCAAAACCAGACAGAGCAGGCATTCTGCATTCCACCTGCCCAAAACCAGACAGAGCAGGCATTCTGCATCCCACCTGCCCAAAACCAGACAGAGCAGGCATTCCGCATTCCACCTGCCCAAAACCAGACAGAACGAGGCACACCGCATTCCACCTCCCCAAAACCAGACAGAACGAGGCACACCGCATTCCACCTGCCCAAAACCAGACAGAGCAGGCGTTCCGCATTCCACCTGCCCAAAACCAGACAGAGCAGGCACACCACCTCATTCCACCTGCCCAAAACCAGGCAGAGTACGCACACCGCATTCCACCTGCCCAAAACCAGACAGAGCAGGCATTCCGCATTCCGCCTGCCCAAAACCAGACAGAGCAGGCATTCCGCATTCCACCTGCCCAAAACCAGACAGAACGAGGCACACCGCATTCCACCTGCCCAAAACCAGACAGAGCAGGCATTCCGCATTCCACCTGCCCAAAACCAGACAGAGCAGGCATTCCGCATTCCACCTGCCCAAAACCAGACAGAACGAGGCACACTGCATTCCACCTGCCCAAAAACAGACAGAGGGAAAATCTCAAACACAACCAGAAAGGGAGCGGACGGGAAGCATTACCTCCAGAGAAACAGGAATAAAAGTTATAGAGTACTTCTCCCAGAAATTATGCAAGCCTTTTTTCATATGTTTGTTGGCCACATGTATGTCTTCTTATGAGAAGTGTCTGTTCATGTCCTTTGCCCACTTCTTAATGGGGTTGTTTGGTTTTTTTCTTATAAATGTGTTTAAGTTCCTTGTAGACCCTGGATATTAGACCTTTGTCAGATGGATAGATTGCGAAAATTTTCTCCCGTTCCGTAGGTGGTCTGTTCACTCTGATGGCAGTTTCTTTCGCTGTGCAGAAGCTCTTTCGTTTCATTAGATCCCATTTGTCAATTTTTGCTTTTGTTGCAATTGCTTTTGGCATTTTCGTCACGATATCTTTGCCTGTGCCCATGTCCTGAATGGTATTGCCTAGATTTTCCTCTAGAGATTTTATAGTTTTGAGTTTTACATTTAAGTCTTTAAAATTCAACATCACTGATCATTAGAAAAATGCAAATCAAAACCACAATAAGATACCATCTCATGCCAGTTAGAATGGCTATTACTAAAAAGTCAAAAATCAACAGATGCTTGTGAGGTTGCAGAGAAAAAGGAATGCTTTCACACTGTTGGTGAGAGTGAAAATTAGTTCAACCATTATGGAACACAGTGTGGCAATCCCTCAAAGACCTAGAGGCAGAAATGCCACTTGACCCAACAATCCCATTACTGGGTATATACCCAAAAGAACATAAATCATTCTATTGTAAAGATACATGCATGTGTATGTTCACCCCAGCACTATTCACAATAGCAAAGACATGGAATCAACATAAATGCCCATTAATGATAGACTGGATAAAGAAAATGTGGTACATACACACCATGGAATACTATGCAGCCATAAAAAGGAACAAGATCGTGTGCTTTGCAGGGACATGGATTGAGTTGGAAGTCATAATCCTCAGTAAACTAACAGAGGAACAGAAAACCACATGCTGCATGTCCTCACTTCTAAGTAGTAGCTGAATGATGAGAACACATGGACACACGGTGGGGCCTGTCGGAGAGGGGTTGAAGGAGGAGAGCACCAGGAAGAACAGCTAATGCATGCTGGGCTTAATATATACATGAAGAGATGGTCTGCGCAGTAAACCACCACGACACACGTTTACCTGTGTAACAAAGCCGCACATCCTGCACACGGACCCCCGAACTTAAAAGCTGAAGAAAGAAAAAAAAAGAAATTATGCAAGCAAAAAGACAAGTCATTAACATCTTTAAAGTGCTAAAAGAATAAAAAGCTCTCAGAATTCTACATCTATTGAAAGTATCCTTTAAAAATGAAGGAGAAAGAAAGACTCTCCCAGGTAAACAAAACTGAGGCATCCACTCAGCAGAGCTGCCCTGTGAGAAACGGTAAAAGAAGTTCTCCAAGCAAAGGGAATACGACACAGGTCAGAAACATGGAGTGAAAGGTTATAAATATCATAATAACGGAATAAATGAAGATAACGTATCTGTTTCTTCTTATTTTTAACTGCTCTGAAAGGTCAGTGACTAAGCGATAATTGTGCTATGGCTGGAATCTTGGTGTCTCCCATACAGTTCATCCTTCGAAATCCTAACCCCTGAAGTGGTGTCATTAGGAGGTGGGGTCTTTGGCAGGTGACGAGGTCATGAGGGTGGAGGAGCCTTCATGAGTGGGATTGGTGCCCTCAGAAAAGGGACCCCAGAGAGCTGCCTTCCCCTTCTACCACTGAGGACACAGTGAGAAGCTGCAACCGTGAGCCAGGAAGTGGGCTCTCACCAGATGCCAAATCTGCCCATGCCTTGATGTGAGACTTCCCACCCTCAAACCGTGAGAAATAAGTATTTGTGTTGAGAAGCCCCCAAGCCTATGGTATTTTGTTAGAGCAGCCCACACAGACTAAGACACACAGTAATGATGGATTCTGTGTACAGCACGGAAAATTGAAGTGCATGGGAATAATAGTGGCAGAGGGATGGTGGGGTGGGGACACCCCACTGCAAGGTCTGCCTGCTTCCGGTGAAGCAATAGTCTGTCACTTGGAGGTGGACCCAGAAGATTTAAAAAATGAATGTTACAAACCACAATTCACGACCAAATTTTTTAAAACAAGTTCTACATAATGTCAACTGAGAGGATGAAATGGAATAATAACAAATGCACCATTAAACTCAGGCAAGGGAGAAAGAAAGGGAAAAAAAAACAGAACAAATGGAAACATACAAGACAACTGACAAGATGATAGTTATTACTCTCATTCCATCAATAATCCTTTTAAATGTAGGAGGTCAAAGCCACCAGTTAGCAGGCAGAGAATGCCAGACTGGACAGAAAGAGGGAAGCATCAAATACATGCTGTTTACAAAAAACCCACTTTAAACATGAAAACGTACATCTGTCAGGAGTCAAACAAGGAAAAGGAATACTATGCTAACACTACTGAAAGAAAGCTGGAGTGAAATACTGATTTCAGGCCAAGTGGACTTCAGAATAAGGAGAGTCCATACTGACAAGCAGGTGCATTTGCCAGCAAGACACCACCATCCTAAATATTCACTCCCCCCTCACAACAGAACTTCAAATTCCATGAGGGAAAAACTGATAGGACTGAAAGGAAAAATTGACAAATCACAATTAGAGGAGGATGCGTCTCTTCTGCACTCTCAGGAATTGATAAAACCAGGCAGAAAATCGGTAAGGCTACTGATGACCCCAGCAGCGTTATCAACCACCTGACTTAACAGACATTCCGCGACAGTGTAGTCAGGAACTGCCGAATGAGCACCCTTCTCACTTCTCAGGTGCACAGAGGCTGGTTGTCAGGCCGCAACGATGAAAACATAAATCATGAAAGTGTTCTTGAGCCATAATGGAATTCAAGTGGAAATCAGTAAGAGCAAGACATCTGGAAAATCCCCAAATATTTGGAAATTGAACAACACATATCTAAATAATCTAAAGTCAAAGAGGAAGTCTCAAAAAAATTAAGCATATATAAATATACATAATAAATGAATATATAAATAAACACACAAAATATGAAAAGACGTGAGTTGCATTTAAAGCAGTACAGGAGTTTTAGACCATCACAAGCACAGAGTAAAAAGACGTAACTACCATTATTGACCTAGCGACCTTCTCAGCTTCATCCTGCCTCTAAGGAAGACGTGGCAGTCAGTCACTCCCCAGGAGCAGCACTTCAGAACCACTGAGCCGCTAAGGTAGAGCTTCGAGAAAGCACACCGTCCACCTGTCGATGGGAAGCTGCCTTCCTCACAAAAGAAACCACATCCAGATGTGCCCACAGGGAGAGTCTGGGTTTGGACACTTAGTACATTTCCTTCTCTGAATGGCTTACTATAGCATTGCCTTGTCTTTTTGGTAAATAAACAAGGATGTGATTCCTAAGCAGCCAGCATCCCCCTCTCTATAGCACGGGGTGGGATCCATCTTCCCAGCTAGACTCTGGCTGTGAAGGACACTCTTAGATTTTCTGGCTTTGCTGGCCTTCCCCAACAAATAGCTGTCACTGCATAGCACATTCTGAAGCCACTCGTGGTCCCTCAGACACGCAAACACAAGAAAGGCTAGCAATTAAAACCCCCAAACAGGCCAGGCGCGGTGGCTCATCCCTGTAATCCCAGCACTTTGGGAGGCCAAGACAGGTAGATCACTTGAGGTCAAGAAATCGAGACCATCCTGGCAACATGATGAAACCCCGTCTCTACTAAAAATACAAAAATTAGCTGGGCGTGGTGGCATGCACCTGTGGTCCCAGCTACTTGGGAGGCTGAGGCAGGAGAATCGCTTGAACCCGGGAGGCAGAGGCTGCAGTGAGCAGAGATAGCGCCACTGCACTCAGTCTAAAAAAAAAAACAAAAGAAAACCAACAGTAGGGTTGAGTGAAACACAACTCTTCATCTTTGAAGCAGGAATAACCTGCCTTGGAAGGAGAGTTGTCAGTTCCTCTGTCAAGAAACAAAAGCATCTGTTTCCACTCAAAGAAAGAAAATGCCTTCAATCCAGAAACTTCGCTCTCTAGCAGAGGTTGCACAGTGGTGGCCACGAACACCTGTACATCTGCAGTTTGAGAAGTATTTTTAGGGTCTGAACAGTCTGTTGTAAAATGTCTTTGAAATTGCATCAACTTTTAAGAATCAGATTTCAGGTCAAAATCTGGATTTCCGGCTTTGCTTGAAAACTCAGAAACCTGACGGTGCCGAGCCTGTGAGGAGCGGAAGGAACCCCACCATGGTGGCCGCTGTCCTAGGTCAGGTGGGCTGCGGCTTTGTGTGCCCCAGCACATTCCCCCACTGCCTCCCTGGCCCTGCGGGCCTGCTGGCCACTGACCAGGGGCGAGAGTGCCTCTTCTTCTCCATACACCCGGGGGATCTGGCTTCTCAAGCCCCGCTGAGCTGTGAATCCCTGGAGGACACCGTGCAGCTGGGCTCTGGCTGGACCTGCACCTCCCTCCTCCAGCTCCCCTGCCGCACTGCTGGCCAGGACCATGCTGACCAGTGGAACTCCTGTAGCTGCTGCCCAGCAGGGTGGAAGCTCAGCCTCAGAGCTTTCAAGTGACTGGAGAAAGTGTCCCTCCTTCTGATGGAGGCAGCTCCTCGGCCCCTATAGGGCTGGGGAGTGAAATTCGAAGAACACATGAAGGCCACCCCCACCCATGCCCAGTCTCATGCTTCTGGTGAGCAAGACAGACAGTCTCCAGGGTAGGACCTGCCTCCAGATTTTTTTTTTTTTTGAGAGGGGTCTCACTCTGTAGCCCAGTTTGGAATGCAGTGGTACGATCTCAGCTCACTGCAGCCTCCACCTCCTGGCCTCAAGCCATCCTCCCACCTCAGCCTCCTGAGTAGCTGGGACCACAGGCACATGCCACCACGCCTGGCTAATTTTTGTATTTTTTGTAGAGACGAGTCCTCATCACGTTGCCAGGCTGGTCTCAAACTCCTGAGTTCAAGCGATCCACCCAACTCAGCCTCCCAAAATGCTGGGATTACAGGCATGAGCCACCACACCCGGCCTACCTTCAAATTTTAAATCTCCCTGGTGACGCCCTCTGCACACCAGCCCCACAACTGCCGTCCCCGGGTTGATGGATATTAACACAGTGTGACCAGAGGGCTCTGGGGTTGGGGCCCTGGAGGTAATGTCCCCACAAGAATGACAAAAAGGACTCTAGCAAGGCTGGGAGACACAGGAGTGCTGGGTTCCTGGTGCTGGGCCCTACGCCATGTGGCTGGTGCAGGAGCCAGGCAGAGCCGCCTTAGAATCCCAGCCGTCACTGACCACGGTCAGACACAAAAGCCAGATGACCAGGGCAGCGTCTGACACACGGGCCTATTCTGCCCGGGCCCTGAGGTTCTAGAGGTTAAGTCAGCAGAGAGGAAGGGAGAACAGGGAAGAGCAGACTTGATACGACTTCCCCCTCACACCCTCTGTCACTAAACGTCCTTTAAAGCCCCTCCCCACTGGCCATGTCACTAAACGTCCTTTAAAGCCCCTCCCCGCTGGCCATGCTCCGGCCAGGAGTTTGATGACTGAGGGGCCTGGAGTCTGTTCGGAAGACATTTCATTTCTGCATTTTGGTTGACAAGATGAATGGTCCTCCCTGACCCCCAGGGAGCACGAGGACCTCTCACCGAAGCCTCTGACACTCTTTAAGGGCTGGGTTGGTAAAGCAGTCCCGGGGAGGCGCTGCAGCCCCGAGACACGAGGAGCTGAACTACACAGACCCAAAGGTGTCCCCTCTGCAGCTGACAGCGATTCCTGAAAGAGAAATCACTCACGCCTGCAATCCCGGCAGTTTAAGAGAGTGAAGCAGGAGGATCGCTTGAGGCTAGGAGTTCAAGAGCGGCCTGGGCCACATGGCAGGGCCTCGTCTCTGTAAAAAATACAAAAATTAGCCAGGTGTGGTGGCATGCGCCTGTGGTTCCAGCTACTTGGGAGGCTGAGGTGGGAGGACCGCTTAAGCTCAGAAGGGCGAGGCTGCAGTGAACTGTGACGGTGCCACTGCACTCCAGCCTGGGTGACAGAGCAAGACCCTGTCTCTAAAAACTAACTTAAAAATTTAGAAAAGAAAAATCAGCCTGGCCCAGAGCTCTCTGTAGACACCACTGATGGAAGCTCAAATTCCACAGTCCTTTCCCTTTGCAAGTCACTGCCTCGCAGGTCCAGGGTGGGCGCCTTGCCCTGGACGTGCACACTCCACTCGTTTGGTTCATGACCGCATCCAGCTAATCAGAAACTCCTCTGGCCGAGGAAGCGGTCCTTGTTTGTGGCTCCCCCAGAGGGCGGCTCGCCCCTGAGTATGTGGCCAGGCGGTGACTGATGTGTAAGAGGGAGCCTGGGCTGAGACAGCTGCAGCCAGGGCCCCGCCCAGCTGCTGACCTCAGCGCTGCTCAGGGTCCCCTCCCACACAGCCCACTGCTGCCCGTGGACCCTCGGAACACAGGGCTCCCAGCAGGAGCTGGGGCGTGGAAGGGAGCCTAGTCAGTGTGGCCGGGACGACGAGGGTCGTGCGCTCGGCGCTGGCACCACCCCAACCTCCCCACATCCCGAACCGCAGCAGCGATGACAGTGCCAATGATGGCCCCTCACTCTCCGTCCTCCCGCAAACCCCTTAGCCCAGGAGATGCCAGGGAGCCCACCTGGCTCCTCGTGTGTCTGAGCAGAACTTCAGGGAAGAGGGAAGAAACCCAGGCTCTAAGCACCTCCCTCTGCTGCGCTCCCCGTCACCCTCCAGGGCCGACGGCCTCAGTCAGCGCCATCAACGGTGGAGCAGAGGCAGAGGAGCTTCCTCATTAGCAGCTGGGAGGTGGGAGAGGCAGGGCCGCTTTTATAACATAACCGGCTTCTGCGGAGGCCTCAGGAAACTCACAGTCATGGAGGAAAGCGAAGGGGAAGGCGGCATGTCACATGAATGGAGCAGCGAAGGATGGGAGGCGCCACACACTTTTAAACAAGCAGATCTCATGAGAGCGCTATCGCGAGAGCAGCAGCAAACGGCTGGTGCAGGCCGTTCAGGAAGGATCCACCCCATGATCCAGTCACCGCCCGCCAGGCCCCGCCTCCAACGCGAGGCCCCGCCTCCAACGCCAGGCCCCGCCTCCAACGCCAGGCCCCACCTCCAACACGAGGGCGGGTCGGGGGCTGGCCAATTCCACAGGAGATGTGGTTGGGGACACAGATCCCAGCCCTATCAGGCCTCTTTTCTAAGCGCACAGATCCCAGTCAGAGGGCAGAGCCCCCACGCCCTAATCCCCTGCTAAAAGCCTCACTCTTCAAAGGACAAGACCTCCAGGAAAGCCAACTGTGCCTCAGTCGCGGCCGCACACACAAGCTGGGGCCCTGCCCCACGGCCCATGAGTTTGTTCTGGTGATCGGTTCATCCGCTGGCAGGGACACGTCAAGGGAGGCTTTTCCTGTGGACCAGTGTCTGCCCTTGGTGCAGCCACCTCTGGCCCCGATACAGGGTTGGTGTGGGACGCTTTGGGGGCGCAGCCCAGAGACGCCCCCTCGCTCTGACATGGCCCCAGGCCAACCTCAGCTCTGCCTGACAGGAGGGCCAGGATGATCAGCATGTTTCATACATCTGTTAGCCCATCAGTATATACTATTATCATCTGTCAATTAAAAACAAAATATTTTGGTTTGGGTGGGAGTTGTAAGGAAAAAAAATTAACTTTAATTTGAAAATCAGAAAAGAAATAGGTCAGGAACACAAGATCCACAATGAGGAGCCCACCTCGCTGTCCCTGGTGCTCCTGCGCAGGCCACAGGCAGGGTGAGGGGGCCGGACAGGCATTCTCGGCACCCTGGGGCCCTTCTTTGAGGGTCTGGGGTCCTTACAGACACAGACTTGGAGCCACAGGAGGGACAGGGCAGGCTCTGCTGCAGGCAGCCCTCTCCTCACAGAGACCCTCCCCCACAACCACGCCCTCAGCTTCTGTGATTGGGTGCTGACCTCACAAGGGGGGCATGTGATGCAAGCCTGACCAATCAGCGACTCCATCCCATTTCCAGTGATTGGTTCTGGGACAAACATGTGACCCACCCACAGTGGCCAATGAGAACCAGCCTGGGACTTGGGCAGAGAGTGCTGAGAGAGAGCCGCCCTCTATCCCGGAACCTCAGAGCTGCAAGGTCACCTGTGGGCACCACTGGCACTCACTGTCCATGCTGGGAGAAGCCTGGGATGGATCAGAGCCCAGATGAGGGTTGGGCAATGGGTCAGAGCCAGGACAGGAGGTGCCACAAAGTAGGGAGATGCGGTCACAAGGCCAAGCCAATGCAGAAGATCAGCCGAGGCTGAGCAGAAACACCTGCTACCTCCACTGAGCCTGGAGCCAGCCACCCCGATCCCCCACCTTATGGGAGTTGAAGCTGATTTTCTATTCTTTAAAAGCTTCCTCTCTATAATTGTGTCGTTTGAAGAATATTACACAAATGGAAGCATTCAGCCTGAGGCATTTTGAGACCGGCCTTTTGCACTCAGCATTATTCTCTTGCGATCTGTCCAAGTGTTATGTCATCAGATGGGAGCCGTCCTGATGCTCACAGCCAGGCAGAGCTGTTCTCATGGTGAACAGCCACACTTCACGGAGTGCCTGGATCACAGAGAGCCATCTATGACATGATGAAGCAAGACAAAAACAAGGACAACTCTGATCATATCAGATTACGGACAAAACACGAGCATGTTTCAAACCACAAAACAATCAAGTTCCCTCTATCTCGGCCAGTGTGAGAGACTGCAGCGTCAGCGCCAAGCACAGCAGCAAGCTTGCTCTTCTCACCTTCGATCTGAGGATTGTTAAGGTGCCTGTCTTCGTCCATTTTCTGCTGCTGTAGCAGAATACCACAGACTGGGGCCAGGCGTGGTGGCTCACACCTGTAATCCCAGCACTTTGGGAGGCCGAGGCGGGCGGATCATTTGAGGTCAGGAGTTTGAGTCCAGCCTGGCTAACATGGCAAAGGCCCATCTCTACTAAAAAAAAAATAAAAAATAAATTTAAAAAAAAGCCAGGTTTGATGGCAGGTGTCTGTAATTCCAGCTACTAGAGAGGCTGAGGTGGGAGAATTGCTTGAACCTGGGAGGTGGAGGTTGCTGTGAGCTGAGATTATGCTATTGCACTCCAGCCTGAGGGGCAGAGTGAGACTCTGTCCCAAAAAAAAAAAAAAAAGGGAATACCACAGACTGGGAAATTTATAATAAACAGAAGCATATTGGCTCACATTCTAGAGTCTGGGAAGTCCAATATCAAGGGGCTGGCATCTGGTGAGGACTTTCTTGCATAACATGGCAGAGAGAGAGAGGAGGTAAACCACCATAACAGCATGATCCATTCATGAGCTGAACACCTCTTAACAGCCCCACTTCCCAATGCTATCACAATAGCAATTAAACTTCAACATGAAGTTTTGAAGGGGGCAAACATTCAAACCATAGCAATGCTTAACCACAGAAATACCCTCCACATCCTAACAGCATCTAACTCTGAGAAATTCCACTCCCCTAAACCTCCCTGCAAGTCTCCTAACACAGGCCCAAGTTCTACACGAAGTCCTTTGACGCCCTCTTACTGAGAAGTCCACACCTCCCCAAGGTGTGTGTTCTCCCTCGCTGCAATACATCGATAAGCTGGGTTTACCAAAACACACACCAAGAGGCTCTCCCACACTCACACTCTGCCTCCATCTCTCTGGGAGCAGCAGATAAGTGTCCAGGGAAGAGAGCCCGCTAGCATGTGACCCCTCTGTGTCTCTGGCCCCCGGGGTTCTGCATCCTCATCCAGGCTCTCAGTGATCCGAGCAGCATTTGAGATGAATTCTCCTCACTGGCTTTTAGGGCATCCGGCACCCCAGGCCCCCAAGAGAGCACACGCTGACATCATGCCCTTCCTTGGAAACACCTGTCTTTCCTTAGAGGTGATGTTGCTCCCAGCCTTTGCATCCTATGAAGAATTCTCCTTAAATCTCAAGTTATCATTCTCTGAAGTTAAAATTCGTGGGTAGAGCAGGTTTCACTGGCTCTGGATGTGTGTTTATTGAACCTTCTGGACTCAGGTTTTCCAAAATCCCCCACCTAGAATAAGAGGCAGGTCATGACTGGATCTCAGAGGCCAAACCCACAGTTAGTCCCAGCCCATCTGACTTGCCTCCTTCACGCCCAACTACACTCGGATGTCCTCCCTCCATCTTCTACCTGTGAGCTGCCGTCTGCCTCCCCCAGGCACAAAGGACCACAGAGGAGGATTGTCTCACTATATCCTGGGTGAGTCTGTTGCCCCAGGAGTTTGCACCCTGGGTGAGTTTATAGAGCAGCCATTACAAACGCTAAGGGTGACCAACACCAGATGTGTTGTTATTTGTGTAATGAATATTAGAAGTGAGTGTCTATGGGTGAAGTTGCTAGCTTATTACAGGTCTTAGAAAAGCATTTCTGGGGCCGGGTGCGGTGGCTCACGCCTGTAATCCCAGCACTTTGGGAGGCCGAGGCGGGTGGATCATGAGGTCAAGAGATCGAGACCATCCTGGTCAACACGGTGAAACCCCGTCTCTACTAAAAATACAAAAAATTAGCTGGGCATGGTGGTGCGTGCCTGTAATCCCAGCTACTCTGGAGGCTGAGGCAGGAGAATTGCCTGAACCCAGGAGGCGGAGGTTACGGTGAGCTGAGATCGTGCCATTGCACTCCAGCCTGGGTAACAAGAGTGAAACTCCATTTCAAAAAAAAAAACAAAACAAAAGAATTTCTGTTAGTGATGAGGGGACTTTCTAATACATTTTGGGGCCCACCCCCAACCCTGAATGTACAGGTAGAGGAACCAGCAGGCCTGGTGGCCTGTGCCCACGGTCCCCACATAGCCCTCTGCTCAGCCTGTGGATCAGAGGATGCCTGAGCATGGTGCTGACCAGGAAGTCAAGATCCTGCCCCTGGAACTCCCTTTTCCTTCCTCTAGTAAACCCTCCTGGCAGGGCGAAACTGGGTCAGGTTTAAAGAAGGAGAGCAGGATCTTTCTGGGCTTACAGAAGATGTTCATATGGGCCATTCTGTGTTTGTCTCCTAATGAGGAGTTTAATCAATATCTGTATATGTGGCAGAATTGGTCCAGGGTTGCCTTAACACAGATTTGTATGTGAACACGTAACTGTCACCACTTCAAATTTTCTGGATGTAACTACTCTCCACCAGAAATAATCTAAGAGTTATCCAAGAACAGATTTATTCAGGTCCTTTAACAACGGTCTCCACTCCAGGAGGCATTCTGCAAGGCCGTGGCCAGAAATTCAGCCCCCATCTAACAAGCCAGGAGAAAACTGCATGTGGAGATGGGATTTTGTTGCTCCAGTACAGGGAGCTTCTCAGAGACTCCTAAAGACGTTTCTGGAACTCAGGAAGGATGGATGGCAGATTTAGTCTCAAGCGAAATTAGCCTTTAGATCTCAAGTTACCATTCTCTGAGGTTAAAATTCATGGGTAGAGCAGGTTTCACTGGGCAGAGCAGGGGTGGGGCAGGTTTCACCCCCATTCCTCCCCGACACCTCCCAGACCAGGAGACACCAAGTGCCTCCACGCAGACGACAGCGCCTGTTAGACACCCACAGCACGGGGAGGAGACGACAGCGCCTGTTAGACACCCGCAGCGCGGGGAGGAGACGACAGCACCACCTGTTAGACACCCACAGCGCGGGGAGGAGACGACAGCGCCTGTTAGACACCCACAGCGCGGGGAGGAGACGACAGCACCTGTTAGACACCCGCAGCGTGGGGAGGAGACGACAGCACCACCTGTTAGACACCCACAGCGCGGGGAGGAGATGACAGCGCCTGTTAGACACCCACAGCGCGGGGAGGAGACGGCAGCACCTGTTAGACACCCACAGCGCGGGGAGGAGACGGCAGCACCACCTGTTAGACACCCACAGCGCGGGGAGGAGACGACAGCGCCTGTTAGACACCCACAGCGCGGGGAGGAGACGGCAGCACCTGTTAGACACCCACAGCGCGGGGAGGAGACGACAGCACCTGTTAGACACCCACAGCGTGGGGAGGAGATGACAGCGCCTGTTAGACACCCGCAGCGTGGGGAGGAGACGACAGCACCACCTGTTAGACACCCACAGCGCGGGGAGGAGACGACAGCGCCTGTTAGACACCCACAGCGTGGGGAGGAGACGACAGCGCCTGTTAGACACCCACAGCGTGGGGAGGAGACGACAGCACCACCTGTTAGACACCCACAGCGCGGGGAGGAGACGACAGCACCTGTTAGACACCCACAGCGTGGGGAGGAGACGACAGCGCCTGTTAGACACCCACAGCGCGGGGAGGAGACGGCAGCGCCTGTTAGACACCCACAGTGTGGGGAGGAGACAAAAGCACCACCTGTTAGACACCCACAGCGTGGGGAGGAGACGGCAGCACCTGTTAGACACCCACAGCGCGGGGAGGAGACAACAGCGCCTGTTAGACACCCGCAGCGTGGGGAGGAGATGACAGCGCCTGTTAGACACCCACAGCGCGGGGAGGAGACGACAGCGCCTGTTAGACACCCACAGCGCGGGGAGGAGACGGCAGCGCCTGTTAGACACCCACAGCGCGGGGAGGAGACGACAGCGCCTGTTAGACACCCGCAGCGCGGGGAGGAGACGACAGCGCCTGTTAGACACCCACAGCGCGGGGAGGAGAAGCCTCTTGTCTGAGGATGCACTGTTTAAAAGAAAAATGCACAGCAAGTCTGAATGGTACCCCGCAAAGGTGCAATTCAAACCAGGCTCTCTGGAGAGTGGGATGCTTCTGCAAAGAGAGAGACTGTTCTTTCCAGCATTTCATGCAGAATGGTAAGTCACTGAGGGGCTCTGATAGACACCCTATCCTGTTCAGAAACCCAGCGAGCTTCCCACACCTGGCTGGTGCTGCCTGGCTTCTGGCATGAGAGTGGGGAAAAAGCTTAGATTCCAGTCAGACCCTGGGACTCAGGACTGTGGGTGAGCCCAGCAGCCCCAAGCTCCAGATGGGATAAAGGGAACGAACGCCATTGAGCTGTTTGAGGAGAACATTGTTCTTCTAATTAGTCCCTCAACTTCTAACACATCCAGAATGAACGGAGCAGGCGGGGACAGTGCTCTGCATAACCACTCTTGTTTCAATGTGCGCTCAGACCTGCCTTCTGGAAATGCTTCGCATTCAGGAAACTTGCACCAAGGCGGAAAAGGCTGGACTTCTCCCGGTTTCACTATTCGGCTGAAATACTGTCTCATCCCAAAGCTGTGAAAATGCCTGACTTCCCTTCTCGTCTCAAGCACTCTCAATGATTCCCTTTCACGTTTCCACTCAGTGGTTCCTCAGATTGGCTGAAACGGGCTCCAGCTTCCTAAAGACATTTGAGCTAAAGCTTTTGTTAATTTTCCGAAAAGGAAGGGAAATAATCATTCTAGAACTTGAACACCTGACCTGGGCCTACCCCCATCAGCTCATTCTCTTCCTGATTCAACTGTGGACCCATCAGCTGCAGTTTCAAAATGGCAGCACAGAGCTCAGACCCCAAAGATTCCCTTCCCCTCCTAACAAGTAGCAGAATCCTGATTCCCACCTGCCTGGTGCACAACAGACCATATCATCTGCGCATTCATACACTCACGACTGTGATTTACTGGCTGCTTTTGTGTACTAGGCACTGGGCTAACTGCCCAAAAAAGTGCTACAGGGTCATGATATCGGGCTCCATGTGTAACCACATCTGTTTCTGGGAAGAGCAGAGCTGGAGTTGTTCTCAATCCTTCTAGTCCTTATTGCCCAGAGCCTGGGAAAAACCAGCCTATGCACCGCCCCCACCCCCACACGGGAGCAATGCACTGGACCAACATGAACGTTCAGACCTGATGTGAACTTACCCATGGAAGTCATGGCCATTGGCGCTGGAGGGGGGATCGGAAAATTCCTGTTTCCTTATCTAATTGCCTCTCTAGCACAGTATCAGATGATACTGAAATGATACAGACTGAAAGAGAATCTGTAAAAAAAAAAAAAAAAAAAAAAAAAAAAGGAACAGAAAATTATGTCGGTTTGTTTCAAGCTGCCTTTCAATCATTCTCTTCTTTTTTATTCTGTGTTAAGAATGAACGTAACACTTGACAGGTACAGACACTATGTGCTAATACACCATGTGCACAGAGCAAATGTGTAATAAGATACGGCTCTCCAAAGCGCTTAGAATCTAATCAGATAGATAAGAAACACACACACACACATGGGATAATGAAGTGTGTGACAGTGAATGACCTGGGCCAGGTATAGCCCTGCAGTGATGGAGGAGGGCAATCAGCTGGTCTAAAGATGTGAGGAGGAGGCTGGAGAAGATACGATTATCTAGAACTGGGAAAACCAGGAGCACCTGTTGTGAGGCTGGATTCGCAGGCAGTCCCCCTTCTCCTACGACTGAGCCTCGTTTTCCTTGGTGAGCCACCCGTCTCATCATTCTATGTGTTTAGCGGGGCTGGTCACTTTCCTGGATCTAAGATGGTCATGTGATCCACACCTGGCTAACTGCATCATCAAAGTCCTTACCAGAGACAGACTCAGGGACAGACATGTCGCGCAGCTCTGTGTGCCACACCTGACCAAGGGTCCGGCCGACCCAAGGGCACTCGCCCGGGTGGAAGCCTCAGCCTGGCTCCTCCCTGCGGCAGGAGGAAAGTGAGGAGAAGGAAAGGTTTCTCCTGGCTGCAGGCCTGAAGCCTCAAAACTGGAGCCCTGCAGGGGCTTCTGGTGGCAGAGTCAGCTTCAGGTGACCTCTTGAGTGTCAGATTTAATTACCTGGAAAAGAAGCTTCCTGGAGCTTCCCTGGCCTGAAAAACATGCTTGCTTTAAATGTTAAATGGAACAAGTACATTAGGAAAGTCGGGCACAGAGGGGAAATGGTACCCAAACGCCAGCAGCATCACATGGTCAAATGTCCGTGCACATCGCCTTCCAGTGTACATGTGTTTTATTACCCCCTCCTGTTTTACGAAAACATGGCAATGTTTCTATCTGCTTGACACGAAAGCATTTTCAATTTTATTGTTTTAACAACGGCATGAGTAATGAGTGCTTGTCAGCTCAATGAACCGGTGTCACCCCATCTCAGGAAATCATTAGTAAATAACTTGATAAATAACTTCCCCAGCTTGAAGGCCAGTGGGAGGCTCAGGAGTCCCAGCACAGGGTCTGGAATGGACCAGTAGCCGCAGCCATGGTGCAGCGTGAGGAAACTGGCTTCAGGTGCATGGCAGGTACCCGGCAGGTGCACAGAGCTGAGCCCGCAAGATTGCCTCACCATGAGGACGCTGAGGCCCCTGAGGCCCTGTTCCTGCCTCACCATGAGGCAGCTGAGGCCCCTGAGGCCCTGTTCCTGCCTCACCATGAGGACGCTGAGGCCCCTGAGGCCCTGTTCCTGCCTCACCATGAGGACGCTGAGGCCCCTGAGGCCCTGTTCCTGCCTCACCATGAGGACGCTGAGGCCCCTGAGGCCCTGTTCCTGCCTCACCATGAGGACGCTGAGGCCCCTGAGGCCCTGTTGCTGCCTCACCATGAGGACGCTGAGGCCCCTGAGGCCCTGTTCTTGGAGAATCCGGCCCTGAAGTCCATTGTGAACACACTCCAGGATTTCACAGCCTGGCCCCAGTGACAGACTCTGGAAATACTGCAAATAACCCCTGAGAGCACAGAGGCCTCCCTGCAGAGCAAAGCAGGGCATGAGGATCAGCCAGCACCCATTCTTGACGAGTACAGACATTAAGCCTTCACTTCACAAAGGACTCTAATGAGTTCGAGTCCTGCAGAGTCTCTGGGCTTGACCCTCTCTGCAGATTGAGTACGGGACCTCCAGAGCATCAGGGCATAGAAGACAGGCATGGAACAGGACCACATGCTCACAGCCTTCAGCTCTCCCCACTGTGACACGAGCATTGTTACGGAGACCACCCTGAGCTGCTCACATGTGGCTTTTGTCTCCACCTTTTCTGGGAATGTATTCTGTTCTCTCTGTCTAAAACACCATCCCTCCTGTGTAGCAAGGAAAATTTTAGGCCCTCTCAAATCCTACCTTGATTTAAAATATGGAATTGTAATAAAGGGGGAAATGAAATGCAGAGATTCCCAGCAAGATGCTAAAATCTCTGGAGCTGAAACCTGAGCCGTCTGTGTAATAAGCCAGCTTAGTGCCAGATAAGAACATGTGCATAGCCCATACACACTTCCCAAGCTGTAGCCATGGAGATTAAAGGTAAAGATGGAAAAGAACATTCTTTCACACCAGGATTTCATGACCATGAATTTTCCCCACTGTCTTCCTAATTTGGGGTCTCCAGACACTCTGAAAGATAATCTTGGTAAGGATGAATGGCCAGGTCAGAATGTTAATGGCCTGTGTGTCTGGGAGGCCAGACTGTGAGGCAAGACTCCCTGGTTCAAATCCAGCCTCTACCACTCCACAGCTGGGTAATGTTGAGATGAGTGAGTTTACCTCTCTGAGATTCATTTATAAAATGGGAATATCAAACTTTTCAGAGAGATCATTTATAAAATGGGAATGACAACAGTCCTTACTGCAAATCATTACTGAGAAAATGAAATAAGTTATTTATCATTCTCGGTTCACAATGTGAACTCAATTAATGTTAGTGGGAGGATGATGAAGGAGGAGAAAAAATTTCATCACAGATATAGTATTTAAGATAAATAACTCTTAAGATCCCTATTGATGTTTGGTGGTTTGATGAATTTATTCATTCAACAAGTGATTATTAGAAAGATTAAATAAGATGATGCATGCAAAGTTCTTAACTTAGCATCCTCTAAATTAAAGTGCCCAATAGATGTTCATTGTGAATACAGTAATGGTTACAATAATGATGGTGGTGATGATGATGATGGTGATGGTACTAGTGGTGATGTTGGTGATGATGATCCTGATAGTGTGGATGATGACAGTGATGGTGGTGGTGATGATGGTGGTGATGATGATGTAGTGGTGATGCTGATGATGGTGATGGTGGTGGTGACAATGATGATGGTAGTGATGGTGATGATGGTGATGGTGGTGGTGGTGCTGATGATTATCATGGTAGTGAGGATGACGATACTGATGGTGGTAATGATGATGGTGATGACAATGGTGATGATGATCATGGTAGTGGTGATGGTGATGATGATAATGATGGTGGTGATGATGGTGATGATGGTGATGGTGGTGGTGGTGATGATGATGGTGATAATGGTGGTGATGATGATGGTGATGGTGGTGGTGATAATGATGATGGTGATGATGGTGGTGGTGATGATGATGGTGATGACGGTGATGGTGGTGGTGGTGATGATGGTGGTGGTGGTGACAATGATGATGGTGATGGTGGTGGTGGTGATGATGATGGTGATGATGGTGATGGTGGTGGTGGTGATGATGGTGGTGGTGGTGACAATGATGATGGTGATGGTGGTGGTGGTGATGATGGTGATGACGGTGATGGTGATGATGATGGTGATGATGGTGATGGTGGTGGTGATAATGATAATGGTGATGATGGTGGTGGTGATGATGATGGTGATGACGGTGATGGTGATGATGATGGTGATGACGGTGATGGTGGTGGTGGTGATGATGATGGTAATGGTGGTGGTGATGATGGTGGTGGTGGTGACAATGATGATGGTGATGGTGGTGGTGGTGATGATGGTGATGACAGTGATGGTGATGATGATGGTGATGATGATGATGGTGGTGGTGACAATGATGATGGTGATGGTGGTGGTGATGATGGTGGTGGTGACAATGATGATGGTGATGATGGTGGTGATGATGATGGTGATGATGGTGATGGTGGTGGTGGTGATGATGGTGGTGGTGGTGATGATGATGGTGATGGTGATGATGTGATTGAGGAGGATGACAGATAAGAATGAGGAGAATCCAATAGATACGTCTAAAATAAGTAACTACTTGTGCGACAGTCCTAATCACAGCTGGATTTAGATAAATTTGTCCATATTTATCAAGAACTCACTAAGGACCAGGTGCTGTGCTAGGAATTCTTTCAACAGAGAGGCTTCCACATGTGCACAATAACTCAGGCATAAGAGTATTCTCTGTGGCCTTGATGGTAGCGGCAAAATAGCAGAACTGTCCAAATACCCATCAGCAGGAAAGTGGTAGAGACTGGGAGGCTCTACTGCATTCACAGCTGCCACATTCCCTCAGATCCCAAAGGCAACACCGGAAGCTCCTCTGACATTTCTTCCCCTGCATCTCCCACTGCGTCTAGTGAGGCCAATGGGCAGGGACCAGAGGGTCTGCCTAAGGACAGGGTGGGCCCCACTGTCTGCTTTCTCTGAAAAAAATGCTACAGGAGCCACAAAATCTGGGTAAATGAGTGGGTGGGGGGGTTTTAAGACGAAAAAGTTCCCAGATAAGAGGATAAGGAGAGGGGTAGCAGGATGGAGAAAACAGTGAGTGGGAAGAGCCCGGGTTTTGGGGCCAGATGACACCCAGTTCTATTCCTGGGGCCACCCAGGCCAGCCGTGCAGCCTCAGAACACTGGCTGAAACTCTCTGGGTCTCCACAGTCTCACTGTGGAAAAATGATGCGTGCCTTCCTCATTAGGATGTGTGGGTGGCCGCACATATGTAAACTGAGACATTTGATGTATAACGCTGGTTTGTATCATAACATTTACTGTTATTACCCAACTCAAATCCACACCCACTTTTCTCTACTACCAGTTTCTGAACTGTGAGATGCCTAACAAGTTTGGGTATAAAATTTGGGGATCCTCATCCCATTTTATTGAAAATATACTTCTTGGAGTTTAAGCTTTCTCCCTCCAGTAAACATAGAAACTTTTCAGAGGGATCAGGCTGTGCTTTCTTCATTGGGGCTTTTTGTGTAATGAGTGGAGCCTCCTTGTATTAGCCCATTTTCACACTGCGGATAAAGACATACACGAGACCGGATAATTTCTAAAGAAAAAGAGGTTTAATGGACTCATGGTTCCATGTGGCTGGGAAGCCTCACAATCATGGCGGAAGGTGAAAGGCACGTCTTACATGGCAGCAGACAAGAAGGAATAAGAACCAAGCGAAAGGGGTTTTCCCCGTATAAAACCCTCAGATCTCGTGAGACTTACTACCATGAGAACAGTATGCAGAAAACCATCCCTGTGATTCAGTTATCTCCACTGGGTCCCTCCCACAACATGTGGGAATTATGGGAGCTACAATTCAAGATGAGATTTGGGTGAAGCACAGCCAGACCACATCACTCCTGAATCCACATGAAAGACATGAAGTGTGCACAAGGGAAAAGGAAGCTTTGAAGCCAGTGAGCTGCTGGGGGTTATATGTTACTGCAGCACCGCACAGCCTATTCTGACTAATGCCTCTCCCATTTGTTGACACTGTGCAGTTAAGCCTCCTGGAACTAAGATGGGGCCTCAGACGAAGGTGGGATCCAAATTGACTGTGATTAATTCCACCTTCCAATTAAACATGAGCTCCCACAAGAAATCAGCCAGCATCACAAAAAGAAAAACAAAGTGAATCCCTTTCTTCCATTTCCAGGTTCTGTGATCTGGGACTCATTGATATTTAAATTCTCAAATGCTTATCCTTAGCTCCACTCCTAGCTTCCTCATGGGCTTCTGGAGGAAGGAGGTATTTGTCATTCACCACTGCTCACTGCACTTTCTTGACAGGGCCACAGCATCTGACAGAAAATCAGGGGAAGGTGACCACTTGGCACCACTCCCACCAACTTCAGATTGCTTGAAGGCTGGATTAAGGCCAGGGTGAAATCTACGGGAAGAAGCCGCTCTCCTCCAGGGGCCCTCCCTGCAGCGGGGCTTTGTCGTGCTCTGGGTGAACCTCCAACTCTTTAATTAAAAACTGACAGTTGAGGGAGCCCAGCTGCCTGCAGACCATCTGACTTTGGTTCGTAGCCAGCTCCAACCCAGGTGGAGTGAAAGATGGAGTTCCTGGGTTCCTGATGAAATTAATTAAGAGAAAGCTAACAGGGAGATGGATGGAGGTTGCAGGACTCACAGAACCAGCCAGTGATCCATTTGTAGGGAGATTGTGTTGGGCGCCACAAGCTCAGTCTCCTACCAGGGCTGCTTTGGTGACACAAAGTCCTCAGAACTAGCCAAGGGCTGTCAAGAAGGAATAGAGCCCAGGGTGCGAGCCTTATTGCTCACCTAGAGAAATCGCACAGCTTCTTAAACACTGTGCAGGCCAAATCCAGCAGGTCCAGGCCAGACTGGGACGACACGTCACTGCCTTGTGGCCCTGTCTGACAAGCTACAAGAACCGGTCCCCCTGATCACAGAGCTCAGGATGAGGTGAGCTCCATGGAAGCTCCCAGCTCAATCAGCTGAATTCACTGCTGTTTGTGGGCTGTGTGATGTGTGTGCATGTGTGCATGCATCTGTGTGTATCTGTGTTTGTGCATGTGTGCACACCTGTGGTGCATCTGTATGTCCATGTGTGCATGTGTGTGCATCTGTGTATGTGCATCCATGTGTCCATGTACATGCATGTGTGCATCTGTACGTGCATGTGTGCATCTGTACGTGCATGTGTGCACCTGTGTGCATCTGTGCACCTATGTGCATCTGTGTGCACCTATGTGTGCCTGTGTGCATGTGTGTGCATGTGTGCTTCTGTATGTGCCTGTGTGTACATCCATGTGTGCTGTATGTGCATGTGTGCACCTGTGTGTTTGCACCCATCATATATGCATGTGTGTGCATGTGTGAATCTACATGTGCATGTGTGTGTACATCCGTGTGTGCATGTGTGTGCATCTGTATGTGCATGTGGGCACCTGCATGCATCTGTGTGCATGTGTGCTTCTGCATGTGCATATGTGTACATCCATGTGTGCTGTATGTGCATGTGTGTGCATCTGTATGTACATGTGTGTGCATCTGTGTGTGCACTTGTGTGCACCCATATGTGCATGTGTGTGTGCATCTGCGTATGCATGTGTGCGCATCTGTATGTGCATCTGTATGTGCACGTGTGTGCATCTGCATGGGCATCCATGTGTGCCCATGTGCATCTGTGTGTGCATCAGTGTGCACATGTGTGCATTTGTGTATGTGTGTGCGCATCTCTGTGTGCATCTGTGCATATACACATGCACATGTTCTCTACCCATATCTCAAAGGGGGAGCCAGAGGATGCCACACAGAAGGCCTCGTGCAGAGCTGGCCATGGAGGAAGGAACATCAGGCCCGACTCCTCTGCATCCCCACAGCGTTTTTTCTGGGGATTCTAACCCAAATTGAAGCCCTTCAGCCTCACTGCATTTATCTACTTGCCCCAGGAAGCTCCAGTTCGAGCCATACACCACCCATGCCCCCTCCAGAGCTCAGTGGCCACACAGCCCCACCCCATTTTCAATGCATCTAAGCTGCCCAGGGCTGTGCTACAGTCAACCCCAGTAACTGTGATCAATGGGCCTGGCTGGGGATGTGCTGGAGTAGCAGCAGGTAGGGGAATGGGAGGAAGCCCATGGGGTGGGACCCTTTCCTAGAAGAGCCACTGCTTTCCCAGGCCTTGTTTAGGGGGACCCCGTTTACAGGGCTCTCCACCAAGAAAATGATCACCTGGATTTAACCAATGCCCTAAGAGGCTGCTGTCCCCGTCGCCATCATGAGTGCCATCATTCACGAAATGTCTCCTTTATGCACAGGTATTTAAGCTGTGGGGTTTGGAAACTGGAGCATCACTGACAGAAGCAGGGCTGGTCAGAAACCTGCTGGGTGCTGGGTCCAGCTCTCAAATAGCTTTGCCTGCACTCAGCAGTGCCTCAATCCTTGTTTATGTCCATGTCCTCAGGCAGGTCAGGCATTGCTCCCACTCCCTCTGTCTCCTCCTGTACCCAGCCACTTCCCAGCTGTATGTTCCCTGCCTGGTCTCAGAGGACAGGTGGGTTTGCAACCCCTGGGGGAAGTAGAGAGTCCTGTAACCTCCTGGCTGTTATGAAACTGTTGCAAACCATGTTGCAAACCCCACTTGTCAGGAGTACGTGTATTGCCACAAGAAGGATTCAAATGTTCAATAAAATATGCAAAAGTTTTCAAAACAAGGTAATTCAGCATGACGCAGAGATAGTTCATCCACCTGCATGCCCACCCCCTCCTGCTTTTAGTAGCTGACAAACATACCAAGCTGTAGCTGCACCCCTGGCTCGCACCAGGGACTACATTTCCCAGCATTCCTTGGAGAGACTACATTTCCTAGCATTCCTTGCAGCTAGGTCTGGTCCAGTGCTGGGTTTGGGCTAAGGAAGCAGCAGCAAAATGATGTGAGCAAATTACAACCCACAGATTTCTAAGGAAGCTCCTTCCTTGCTCACTTGCTCTTCCCCAACACTCTGAGCACATGGTGCAGGGAAGCAGCTTTGGCCAGCTGATGAGAACAGACTCTGGGGCATGGCAGAGACTTCAGTCTATGACATGATTCTACCATCCCTCTCCCTCTCCTCAGGCCTTGCTATTCCCTATGACACAACAGTATTGAAACTAGGCCAATCAGTAGCCCTACAGTGGCCTCTAAGTGTTCAAGTGAAAGGAAGGGTCACACATCTCTCACCTTAAATCAAAAGCTAGACATGATTCAGCTAAGTGGGGAAGGCAGGTGGAAAGTCGAAATGGGCCAAAGGCCAGGTCTCTCACTCCAAACAGCTTGCCAAGTAGTGAATGCAAAGGAAAGGTTCTTGAAGGAAATTGAAAGTGCCTCTCCAGTAAAACATGAATAAGAAAGCAAAAAGCCTTACTGCTGCTATGGAGAAGGGTTTAGTGGTCCAGATAGAAGACCAAACCAGCCACAACATTCCTTTAAGCCAAAGGCCAATCCAGAGCAAGGCCCTAACTCTCTTCAATTCTGTGAAGGTTAAGAGAGGTGAGGAGGCTGTAGAAGAAAAGCTGGAAGCTAGCAGAGGTTGGTTTACGAAGTTTAAGGAAAGACACCATCCCCATAGGATAAAAGTGCAAGGTGGAGCAATGAGTGCTGTTGGAGAAGCTACAGCAAAATATCCAGAAGATCAAGTTAAGGCCATTGATGGTGGTGGTACTAAACAACAGATTTTCGATGTAGACAAAACAGTCTTCTATTAGAAGAAGATGCCATCTAGGACTTTCATAGCTGCGGAAGAGAAGTCAATGCCTGGCTTCAAAGCATCAAAGGACAGGCTGACTCTTGTTAGGGGCTAATCTAGCTGGTGACTTTAAGTTGAAGCCAATGCCCATTTAGCAGTCCCGAAATCCTAGGGCCCTTAAGAATGATGCTAAATCTGCTCTTCCTGTGCTCTGTGAATGGAACGACAAAGCCTGGATTGCAGCACACCTGTTTACAGCATGCTTTATTAAATATTTTAAGCCCACTGTTGAGATCTACTGCTCAGAAGAAGAGTTTTTCAAAGTAGCACTGCTCATTGACAGTGCACCTTGTCTTCCAAGAGCGCTGATGGAGATGTACAAGAATATGAATGCCTGTTAACACAACATCAATTTTGCAGCCCATGAATCAAGGAGTAATTTTTACTTTCAAGCCTTACTTACTAGACAGATCAGCCTGGGCAATACAGGAAGACCCCCATCTCTATTTAAAAAAATTTTTAGAAATTAGCCAAGCATGATGACATGTTCCTGTGGTCCCAGCTTCTTGAGAGGCTGAGGTGAGAGCATGGCTTGAGCCCAGGAGTTCAAGGCTACAGTGAACCATGATTACACAACACTGCACTCCAGCCTGGGCAACAGAATGAGACCCTGTCTCAAAGAAAGAGAAAAGGAAATACATATTGTAAGCTACAACTGCCGTAGTCATCAATAGTGATTCTTCTGAAGAACCTGGGCAAAGGACATTGAAAACCTCTGGAAAGGATTCGCCACTCCAGAGGCCATTAAGAACATGCACAATTCATGGGAGGAGGTCAAAATAACATTAACAGGAGTTCGGAAGAAGCTGATTCCAACCCCCACGGATGACTCTGAGGGGCTCAAGACTTCAGTGGAGAAAGTCACTGCAGATGTGGTGGAAATAGCAAGAGAACTAGAATGAGAATGGAGCCTGACGATGGGACTGAATCACTGCACTCTCATGAGAAAATCTGGACAGAATGAAGAGCTGTTTCTTATGAATGAGCAAAGAAGCTGGTTTCCTGAGATGAAATCTACTCTTGGTGAAGATGCTGTGAACGTTGTTGAAATGACAATAAAGGATATAGAATATTTCATAGACTCAGTTTATAAAGCAGTGGCATGGTTTGACTGGATTAACTCCAATTTCGAAAGAAGTTCTGCTGTAGGTAAAATGCTATCAAACAGAGAACTGTGGATAAAATGCTATGACTCACATGCTGCAGAGCAATCTTTCATGAAAGGAAGAGTCAAACAATGCAGCAAACTTCACTGTTGTCTTATTTTAAGACACTGCCACAGCCAGCCTCGCCCTGAGCAACCACCACTCTCAACAGTCAGCAGCTGTTCACACTGAGGCAAGACCCTCCACCAGCAAAAAGATCAGGACTCGCAGAAGGTTCAGATGAACCTTAGCATTTTCTAGGAATAAAGTTAAGTATGTACATTTTTAGACATGATGCTATTGCACACTTAATAATCTACAGTATCTTGAAAATGTAATTTTTATATTCACTGGGAAAACAAAATATTCATGTGACTTGCTTTATTGCAGTATTCACTTTACTGTGGCGGTCTGAAACCGAACCCAGAATATCCCCGAGGTATACTGGCCTCAGTTTCTTGAAACATTCTTTGGGGTCACTAAAGTGTGTTCTGTTTGCTCATTAAAAGCAGACATCAAATGTGCACAGTTCATCTGTTGGCCCAGCACCCCCTGGTCCCATGTCTTTTAGGACCAGCTGCCCCTTTCCTTTGGGGAGCAGCCTCTCCCTACCCCAGAGGCTCTGGTGAGAACCAACCATCAGAATCATTCTTCTCTTTTGCCACAGAGGTTTACCCTAAGACACAGCACTCAAAGAGCACCAGTTAGAGCCTTCCCTGGGATTTAGACATAGAAGTCCAAAAGCCCTTCCCTGGGATTTAGACACAGGGCTCTGGGAGAACGGGACCAATCAGAGGCCTTCCCTGGAATTTAGATATAGAGGTCTGGGATAACGGGACCAATGAGAGTCCTTCCCTGGGATTTAGACACAGGGTTCTGGGAGAACGGGACCAATCAGAGGCCTTCCCTGGGATTTAGACATAGAGGTCTGGGAGAACAGGACCAATGAGAGCCCTTCCCTGGGATTTAGACACAGGGCTCTGGGAGAACGGGACCAATCAGAGCCCTTCCCTGGGATTTAGACACAGGGATCTGGGACAATGGGACCAATCAGAGCTCTTGCCTGGGATTTAGACACAGGTCTCTGGGAGAGTGGGACTAATCAGAGCCCTGCCCTGGGATTTAGACACAGCGTTCTGGAGGAAAGATGCTCTCCCAGACTCCTGGGGCCACCAGCTGGGATTATGAACACCTGGGGCTGCTGCAGACCTGCCTCCCCTCCTGCTGTCAGCATGCAGTGGGACCTCACCCACAGTGTGGACTTGGACAGGCAGTGTCAGCATCCTGGATCCTACCTGGAACTCCTGAACCAAAATCTGCAGTGTAAGGAATCCCTGGTGATGGTTCACACCAGAGCCTGTGAAGCGTCCAGCAGGAGAGCATGAGGCCAGTGCACACTCCATCCATTCCACGGTGCATCCAGGAACTTCTCAGATGCTCCCAAGTCCGAGGTGGGGTGCCCTGTGAGGGAGGCTGGCCCTTGTCTGCTAATTGTGCCCCGAGATGCTGTGGAGAAGGAATTCGGCCAGCACACTGGGATTCCCACGTATAATCCCATTCACAAGGCCATGAGGGCGGGCGTGCAGCTTGAGAAGGTGCCCTTCATTTATTTGTCTTTGGAATGAATCCTGAGCCCCTTTCTGGAAGATATCCCAGCTGGCTTCTCATTCTTTTTCTGTTGCAGGGCAGACTGAATCAGCCAGCCATCGGCCTCTCTGGAAGTTCCCCAGACCATTGTCACTGAAGGATTTCCGTAAGGGGCTCCCACCCTGGCCCTCTGCTCCTTTTGCTCTCTCCCATCCACTCCTCCTGACTTTGCTTTGAGAGAAGTCACCTTCCTCTCCGGGACACAGCCAGGAACTGTCCCTCACAGCAACCCCTGCCCACAGCCAAGCAATGGATGTGTGACTTGGGCTGACCACTCACCCCCTGGAATCTGATGCCAGAGCAGAGGGACCCCAAACTGAAGAGCATGGAGGTCAATAATTCCAGGGATCTCCCTGTTCAGGAGTGTTTGGCCCCCAGTATTTCATTATCTTTTTTTTTTTTTTTTTTTTTTTTCAATAAAACAGGATCTCACTGTGTCACCCAGGCTGCAGTGCAGTGGTATTATCACAGCTCATGGCAGCCTCAACCTCCCAGACTCAAGTGATCCTCACACCTCGTCTCCTGAGTAGCTGGGACTATAGACACACACCACCATGCCTGGATAATTTATTTTATTTTATTTTATCTTATTTTGTAGAGATGGTATCTTGCTGTGTTGCCCAGGCTGGCCTCAAACTCCTGGCCTCAAGCAATCCTCCTGCCTCAGTCTCCCAAACTGTTGGGGTCACAGGCATAAGCCACCATGTCCTTCTTTATGGCTGGAAAGTATTTCATTGTATGTATATACTATCATCCCCCCTTTATCTGCAGGGGATAAGTTCCAAGACCCCCAGAGGATGCCTGAAACCACAGATAGTATCAAACCTGTTTTTTCCTATATATCCATAACTATGATAAAGTTTAATTTATCATTTAAGCAAGGGTAAGAGATTAACAACAGTAACCGCTATTAGAAGAATTGTAACAACGTAATGTTCACAATATCACAGAAAGAAGATTCATTCTTACTGCAGATCCTGGCAATCTCATTATATGACTGTTATTCTTTCCTCATTGAGTGGAGAACTTTCACTTTTTTACTTAAAGGAAGCACTTTATGGCTTTCTTGGACATATGCAAATTGCCAGCACCACTAGCCTTGTGTTCTGGCCATCATTAAGTAAAAAGATTCCTTACACACAAGCACTGAGGACACCCAGACAGTAGGTCTGATGACCAAAGCAGCTAGTAAGTGGTCAGTGAGCAGACAGAGTACGCAGCATGGGTACGCTGGACAGAGAGCTGACTCACACCCAGGTGGGCGCTGGACAGAGAGCTGACTCACACCCAGGTGGGATGGCAAGAGAGTTCATCCTGCTGCTCATAATGGCATGCAATTTAAAATGTATGACTTGCTTATTTCTGAAATTTTCTTTTTAATATTTTTGGACTGTGATTGACCATGAGTAACCAAAACCACCTCAGAAAGCAAACCTCGGATACGGAGGGGCTCCTGTGCTACATTCGTTAAGCCATTTGTTATCTGACGGACATGTGGGTTGTCTCCAGCTTTGACGATCATGAGTAAAGCTGCCATGAAGGCTGGTGTACAAGTTTTTTGAGCCTATGTTTTGCTTCTTCTTGGGTATGTAACCAGGAGTGGAGTTGCTGTGTGGTGTGGTGACTCTCTGTTTAACCATTTGAGGACTCAAACAGTTCTCCAATGTGGCTGCACCATCTTCCACCCCCACCACTGGTGATAAGGATTCGGATTTCCCCACATCCTCAGAAATGCGTGTTATTATCTGACTTTCTCATCGTAGGCATTTTAGTGTGTGTGAAGTGGTGTCTTACTGTGGTTCTGATTTGCACTTCCCTGATGACTAATGGTGCCAATCATTCTTCATGTGCTTAGTGTGTATTTAATGTGATCATGTGTATATTTTCCTTGGGGAAATGACTGTGCATATCCTTTGCCCATTTTGGGGGGGGGATTTATTTTTTTATTATACTTTAAGTTCTGGGGTACATGTGCAGAACGTGCAGGTTTGTTAATAGGTATACACATGCCATGGTGGTTTGCTGCACCCATCAACCCATGATCTACATTAGGTATTTCTCCTAAAGCTATCCCTCCCCTAGCCCCCCACCCCACAAAAGACCCCAGTGTGTGATGTTCTCCTCCCTGTGTTTATGTGTTCTCATTGTTCAACACCCATTTATGAGTGAGAACATGTGGTGTTTGGTTTTCTGTTCTTGTGTCAGTTTGCTGAGAATGATGGTTTGCAGTTTATCCATGTCCCTGCAAAGGACACGAACTCATCCTCTTTTATGGCTGCATAGTATTCCATGTTGTATATGTGCCACATTTTCTTTCACTGATGGGCAATTCATGTTGGTTACAATTCTTTGCTATTGTGAACAGTGCTGCAATAAACATACATACGCATGAGTCTTTATAGAATGATTTATAATCCTTTGGGTATATACCCAGTAATAGGATTGCTGGGTCAAATGATGTTCCTGGTTCTAGATCCTTGAGGAATCACCACACTGTCTTCCACAATGGCTGGACTAATTTACACTCCCACAACAGTGTAAAAGTGTTCCTATTTCTCCACATCTTCTCCAGCATCTGTTGTTTCCTGTCTTTTTAATGACCACCATTCTAACTGGCATGAGATGTTATCTCATTGTGGTTTGATTTGCATTTCTCTAATGACCATCATCTAATGATGATAAGCTTTTTTTCATATGCTTTTTGGCTGCATAAATGTCTTCTTTTGTGTCTGTTCATATCATTTGCCCACTTTTTGATGGAGTTGTTTGTTTTTTTTCTTGTAAATTCTTTGTAGATTCTGGATATTAGCCCTTTGTCAAACAGATAGATTGCAAAAAAATTTTGCCCATTCTGTAAGTTAGTTGCCAGTTCACTCTAATGATAGTTTCCTTTGCTGTGCAGAAGCTCTTTAGTTTAATTAGGTCCCATTTTTTAATTTTGGCTTTTGTTGCCATTGCTTTTGGTGTTTTAGTCATGAAGTCTTTGCCCATGCCTATGTCCTGAATGGTATTGCCCAGATTTTCTTCTAAGGTTTTTATAGTTTTAGATCTTACATTTAAGTCTTTAATCCATCTTGAGTTAATTTTTGTAGAAGGTGTAAGAAAGGGGTCCAGTTTCAGTTTTCTGCATATGGCTAGCCAGTTTTCCCAACACCACTTATTGAATAGGGAATCCTTTCCTCATTGCTTGCTTCTGTCCGGTTGTCAAAGACCAAGTGATTGTAGATGTGTGGTGTTATTTCTGAGGCCTTTCTTCTGTTCCATTGGTCTATATATCTGTTTTGATACCAGTACCATGCTGTTTTGGTTACTGTAGCCTTGTAATATAGTTTGAAGTCAGGTAGTGTGATGCCTCCACCTTTGCTCTTTTTGCTTAGGATTGTCTTGGCTATACAGGCTCCTTTTGGTTCCATATGAAATTTAAAGTAGTTTTTTTCTAATTCTGTGAAGAAAGTCAATGGTAGCTTGATGGGGATAGCATTGAATCTATAAATTACTTTGGGCAGTATGGCCATTTTCACATTATTGATTCTTCCTATTCAGGAGCATGGAATGTTTTCCCATTTGTTTGTGTCATCTCTTATTTCATTGAGCAGTGGTTTGTATTTATGCTCGAAGAGGTCCTTCACATCCCTTGTAAGTTGTATTCCTAGGTATTTTATTCTCTTTGTAGCAATTGTGAATGGGAGTTCACTCATGATTTGGCTCTCTGTTTGTCTGTTATTGGTGTATAGGAATGCTTATGATTTTTGCACATTGATTTTGTATCCTGAGACTTTGCTGAAGTTGCTTATCAGCTTCAGGAGATTTGGGGTTGAGCTGATGGGGTTTTCTAAATATACAATCATGTCATCTGAAAACAGAGACCATTTGAATTCCTCTCTTCTTATTTGAATACCCTTTATTTCTTTCTCTTGCCTGATTGCCCTGGGCAGAACTTCCAATTCTATGTTGAATGGGAGTGGTGAGAGAGGGCATCCTTGTCTGTGCTGGTTTTCAAAGGGAATGCTTCCAGCTTTTGCCCATTCAGTATGACATTGGCTGTGGGTTTGTCATAAATAGCTCTTATTATTTTGAGATACATTCCATCAATATCTAGTTTCTTGAGAGTTTTTAGCAGGAAGGGGTGTTGAATTTTATCAAAGGCCTTTTCTATATATATTGAGATAATCATGTGGTTTTTATCTTTGGTTCTGATCACATGATGGATTACATTTATTGTTTTGTGTGTGTTGAATCAGCCTTGCATCCCAGGGATGAAGTCAACTTGATTGTGGTGGATAAACTTTTTGATGTGCTGCTGGATTCGGTTTGCCAGTATTTTACTGAGGATTTTCACATTGATGTTCATCAGAGATATTGGCCTGAAATTTTCTTTTTTTGTTGTGTCTCTGCCAGGTTTTGGTGTCAGGATGCTGGCCTCATAAAATGAGTTAGGGAGGAGTCTCTCTTTTTCTATTGTTTGAAATAGTTTCAGAGGGAATGGTACCAGCTTCTCTTTGTACCTCTGGTAGAATTTGGCTGTGAATCCATCCAGTCCTGGGCTTTTTTTGGTTGATAGGTTATTAATTACTGCCTCAATTTCAGAACTTGTTATTGGTCTATTCAGGGATTCAACTTCTTCCTGGTTTAAACTTGGGAGGGTGTATGTGTCCAGGAATTTATCCATTTCTTCTAGATTTTCTAGTTTATTTGTGTAGAGGTATTTATAGTATTCTCTGATGGTAGGTTGTATTTCTGTGGTGATATCCCCTTTATCATTTTTTATTGAATCTATTTGATTCTTCTCTCTTTTCTTCTTTATTAGTCTGGCTAGCAGTCTATCTATTTCGTTGATCATTTAAAAAAACAGCTTTTTTTTTTTTAAATATAGAGATAGGGTCTTGCCATGTTGCCTAGGCTGGTCTTGAACTCCTGGCCTCAAGCAATCCTCCTGCCTTGACCTCTCAAAGTTCTGGGATTACAGGTATGAGCCACCATGACGGGCCCTCCACTTTCTTGATGGTGTTCTTCGAAGCACAAAGGATTTTCATTTTTATGAAATCCAATTTATCTTTCTTTTGTTGCTCATTTTTTGTTATTGTTGTTGCTCATGGTTTTAATCCTTACCTAAGAATTTGTTGCCAAATCCAAGGTCATGAAGACTTACTCCTGTGTTTTCTTGTAAGAGGTTTTATAGTTTTAGCTCTGACAGGCAGGCCTTTGATTCACTTTGAGTTAACTTTTAGGTATGGTGGGTGGCAGAGTCCAGCTACATTCCAAGGCATGTGGAAATCCAGTGGTCCCAGCACTGTATATTGAAAGAATAATTCTTACCACATTGAGTCGACTTAAAGCAAGAATGGCTGTGAGAAACAGACCTCTCGGACACCGAACTAGGAAGGAAGGGGTAATTTATTCAGCTGGGAGCAAGGCGGCATAGCTGC
The DNA here is from genome assembly GCF_030222135.1 of Aotus nancymaae. NCBI lineage: Eukaryota > Metazoa > Chordata > Mammalia > Primates > Aotidae > Aotus > Aotus nancymaae. The sequence goes on along the minus strand of NW_026988433.1, from coordinate 1,604,881 downwards.
CTAATAGCCAAGCTCGTCTAACAAAGAAAATTTCTGTCCTTATAAAGGCTCACAACTCTAGAAATTACACGTGAAAGGGTCTTGGGTTTACAGCTTTAGAAATTACATGTGAAAGGGTCTTGGTTCATGGAGTAGTCATGGGGTATGTGACTTAGGTGAGGGTTTGATCTTGTTTAGGTAAAAACAATGCCTTCCGGAAAGATTCCTCCATACCATGCCTGCAATCTATAGCAGAGATTGTGGTAAGCAGTAAGGATCTTATTTTTAACCTGGTGGGTGGCACCAACTGGTACCCCTTCTGGCTGACTTCTAGCTTCTCCTTTTGAGATGCAATGTAGAGGGCTGAAGGGGATTAAGGGTCTCCTTCCTTAGTCTTGACAACCTTATGGAAAATCTATTGGCCCCAGATATATGATTTTATTTCTGGAGTCTCAATTTTATTCCCATCAATCTTGATGTCTATCCTTGTGCCAGTACCACCCTGTCTTGATTACCACCCCTTTACAGTTAAGTTTTGAAAGTGAGATCTGTGGGCTGTTCTACTTTGTTCTCCTTTTTCAAGGTAACTATCGCTATTCAGCATCCCTTGCAATCCTGAATGAATTCTAGAATCAGCTTGTCAGTTTCTACAGAGAAGTCAGCTGGGATAATGATAGGGATTGTGTAGAATGTGTAGATCAGATTGGGGAGTGTTGCCATCCTAATATCAGGTCGTCTGATTCAATAACATGAGATGCTTTTTCACTTACCTAGCTCTTAAGTTTTTCTAAACAACGTTCTGTAGTTTTCAAAATATGTGTTTTATACTTGTTTTTTGTTAAATTCATGTCTAAGTATTTTATTCTTTTTGATGCTATTATACATGGAATTATTTTCTTAAACCCATTTTTTATTTTGTATTGCAAGTGTACAGAAATACAATTGATTTTGTATATTAATCTTGTATCCTGCAACCTTGCTGAACTCACAGGGTTTTTGTTGTTGTTGCTGCTGTTTTGTTTGTATGTGTGTTTATTTGTTTGGAGACAGTCTTGCTCTACCACCCAGGCTGGAATGCAGTGGCATGATCTCTGCTCACTGCAGCTTCCACCTCCCAGGTTCAAGCAATTCTCCTGCCTCAGCCTCCTAGGTAGCTGGGATTACAAGTGCATGCCACCACACCAATCTATTTTTTGTATTTATTAGAAACAACGTTTTGCCATGTTGGCCAGGCTGGTCTCGAACTCCTGACCTCAAGTGGTCCACCCACCTCGGCCTCCCAAAGTGCTGGAATTACAGGCATGAGCCACCATGCCTGGCCCACATCTGTTTCTAATATCAACATTTTTTTTCCTTAACAAATATCAGATCTAGGTAATCTTCAGCTCAGCTTGTATCAACTAATTTTAAACCTCATCTCTTATTGTAGGGAATATAGAGGTTGTACTGGCCTAATGGTAAAGATTTTGCTTGACTCAAAAGAATTCTCAGGGTTAGAAACACTTCTCTTTGCTGTCTAATCTCCATGCAAATAGAACAAGGCTGTTTATGTGGGCAGCATCAATAACCACTTTTTATGTGGCTAATGTCCACGGCTAACATTTCAACTGCTGGTGTTGCAGGAAAGGGGTCCCGATCCAGACCCCAAGAGAGGGTTCTCTGACCTCACACAGAAGGAATTCAGGGTGAGTCCTCAGTGCAAAGCACAAGCAAGGTTATTAAGAAAGTAAAGTAGTGAAAGTACAGTCACTCCACAGACAGAGTAGGGCGTTCCCAAATACAGGAGGAATGCAGCCACCCAGGTACAATGCTTGTACGTATGGGGAGATGTGCTCTGCTACAAGGGTTTGTGATAAAGGATTAATTTTCTTAATTACTATATTTTGCAAGAATTGATATTATTATCTTTTAAGCAAAATTACGAATATCTTTGTTCTCCAGATATCAAGATATCTGTACACTCCCGTCTGGGTCTGTTTAGTAAACATTATAAATTTGTTCTCTAATTGTAAACATCTAGAGGCCAGGAATGCCTAATTTTCTGAGAATGCAGCCCAGCAAGGCCGAGCCTCATTTCCCAGCCCTCACCCAAGATGGAGTTGCTCTGGTTCGAATGCCTCTGACACCAGGGTAGAACAGACTGCCTCATTAGGCAAAACACATGCTTACAGGGTCAAAGTGATTACACATAATGAATCATGCGGGTTGGACAGAGAAAAAAGGGCATTGTTACCAGACAGAATACAGTGACCACAGGGAGTGGTGGAGACTGCAGTAAGCTGGATTGCACATGTCCCCTCCAGAGTGCGGCACTGCCCCCAGCTCCAGCCCATCATCCTGATGTGGCCCAGGGGTGGCTCACTGCTCCCCTTCAGATGAACCTGTAAATCTAGGTAGGCCAAATAATGAAGACCCATGGGTCAGATGTAGCCCGTGGGTCACAATGTGACTCAGCCATGCATTTTCAGCCAAGGGCTCAGGTCCCCATGAGGAGAGCATCTTGTAATCACCCAATGGGTTCTTCTAGTTTCGGGGAGGGGTGGGGTGGCTTTGGGGCCATGGGTGCTTGCTGCTGACTGGTTGGGTGTACAATCACAGGGGAGTGGGAATGGTCTCCCTGCCTGCTGAGTCACTTCTGGATGGGGCCACAGGAACAGGTAGCAGGACCAGCTGGAGCCACCAGTCATCAGACATGCAAAAAACCTGAAAAGACATCTGAAAAGGCCAATCTTAGATTCTGCATTAGTAATGTTATCTGCAGGAGTAATCGGGGAGTTGCGTGTCTTGTGACCTTTGGAAAAATGGCTGGCAAAGGTTTATGTCTGCACCTTAGAATTCAGCCTGCGCTATCCTCCCAGCCAGTGGTTTCATTAGCTTTACAAAGCCAGTTGAGTTTAGGGGAAAGACTTATCATCATTTAAACTATAAACTAAATGTCTCCCCAGATTTGCTTGGCTTAAGCTTAGGAATAATTGAAGGCTAAAGGCAAGAAGGAGGTTGGTTAGATCAGATCTCCCCCACTGCCAGAATTTTCTCACTGATACAATTTTTGCAAAGAGATTTCATTCTTATCCCCCCAGGGATAAGACTCACTGCCTCAGTGCAATCAGAGTGAGGTTGGGGCAAACAGAATATTCCCCCGTGGAGCCAGTCTTCAAGAAAAGGACCCAAAGACCAAGGGGCAGAACTGGAATCCCAAAGTCCCAGTCGCACTTTGTGAGAAGCCAAGAGGTAACACATGTCATCCATTGTGTTACCGGAAAGGGGTCCCAATCTAGACCCCAAGAGAGGGTTCTGGATCTCTCACAAGAAAGAATTCCAGGTGAACCCATAGAGTGAAAGCACGTTTATTAAGCAAGTAAAGGAATGGAAGGATGGCTACTCCATAGGCAGAGCAGTCTCGAGCACTGCGGGCTATTTTTAGGGTTATTTCTTGATTATATGCTAAACAAGGGGTGGGCTATTCATGAGTTTTCCAGGAAAGGGGTGGGCAATTCCTGGAAGTTTCCTCTGCCTTTTCAGACCATATAGGGTAACTTCCTGACATCGCCATGGCATTTGTAAACTGTTGGGGCGCTGGGAAGTGTCTTTTAGTAGCTGATGCGTTATAATTAGCATATAACGAGCAGTGAGGGTGACCACAGGCCACTTTCGTCGCCATCTTGGATTTGGCAGGTTTTGGCCGGCTTCTTTACGGCAACCTGTTTTGTTAGCAAAGTCTTTGTGACCTGTGCCTCGTGCCTGACCTTCTATCCCATCCTGTGACTCTGAATGCCTAACCTCCTGGAATGCAGCCCAGCAGGACTCAGCCTCATTTTACCCAGCCCCTACTCAAGATGGAGTCGCTCTGGTTCAAATGCCTCTGACAATGGGTTTCTCATATGAGACTGCACCAGGGCCCTCTGACTGGCAGGAGGTGCCCACCCTGACCCTGTCCAAGCAAAGGGCTTTGGGATGCAAGTGTGTGGAGCAGAGAGTTAAGTAAATCTCCCAGAAATGACAGAGCTATCCTCCAGCAAAAGCCCTCCTGATGAGACTTGATGAGGACCCTGAATTAAACGGAGCAGGACCTAGTTTATCAACTCCTCAGGTTTTCTAGGAACTCCTAAGCCCAAACACGGCCAGGGGTGGGAGGGAGATCTGGTGACAATGAGGTTAAAATTCTGCTCTGTCCACCCACAGCTGAACCTGGGAAGGATCAGAGGGCTGGCCGTGGGGAGGGAGACCCGGGCCTCGGGCTGTACTATGGCCCCTCCAAATCCTCAGCTCAGTTCCGGGGGAAGGCAGAAGGGAGGCAGGGCCACGCAGACAGTACTGCACAGCCAGTCCGCGGCAACCCCCAAGGCACGACAGCTCCACGCTCTGCCCGCCTTCCCCGTCCTCTCCCCTCCCCTCAGGACCAGGCCCTCTCTGCAGTTGGGTTTGTCAGCTTGGGGCTGCCCCCTTGGTGAAGTTGGCCTTTCAGTGGTCGGTTTTGCTCTCTCTTCCGCTTCCCATTTACAGTTCTCCTCTCAGCAACACGAGCCCTCCAGGGAACCTCCCGGAGGCCGCTGTGAAAACGTCCCGCTTGGCGGTTCATGCTTCCCCCTCCCAGATGTGCTTCCGTGTCACCCCGCAGGCCTCTGTTGCTGCATCTGGGGAGCGGCGGTGGCAGCACTGGGACCCAGGGCCCGTCAGGGAGGTAAGACCAGGGTGGACAGGCCCAATAGGCTGCAGGGTGGCCACAGCCCTGATGGGCGGGAGCGCCCTGGTGTCCACACAGGCTGGGACAGGCCGTAGCCAGGACTGTGACCACTGCAGTCCCTGTTCTCAGCTGTGGGACTGTCACCACCCTCCAGGGCGTCCCAGATAGCAGGGACAGCTGTACCTGGCCCACACTCCCTGCCCATCAAACACGGTGCCCAGCACAGGGTGGACATCCCGTGAGTCTTTCTTCAGTGAATGAATCTACAACCTGGATGAGTAGCTGTTCTGCTTTGCACTATTTCAAAGGAATGCCAACTCGGGGAGCTAAATTGAGATGGAGCCGCTACAGGTGGTGACAGAAGCCACAGCAGGGACAGGACAGCAGTGCCCTCGGGCTGGAGGCTGACACCCCCCACCAGCTCCACCCACCATCGTGGTTGTTGGCTACAAAGCCCAGGATTGGTCTCTCAATTCAGACCTCTAGACCGCTGACCCTGAGCTCCGGGAGCCCAGAGCTCCCCCGGCAAGGTCCCCAGAGCACCCGCTCCTGAAGCCTGTTCAGACACAGGCCAACATTCTGTCAATGTGTAGGATTCTCACTTATTTTTAGCAGGTGTTCCTACAGCAAAAACCCAGACCTGCTGAACCTCAGGTCTGAAGCAATGATGTCTTCATCCTGTGCAAAAATCAGCCTCTGCCACAGATCCGGAGCAGCGGTTCTCAGAGTGTGGCATCAATCAGCAGTGCCAGCATCGCCTGGGAACCTGCTGCCTCACACGTGCTGGCTCAGCCGTTCCCAGCCCTGCTGCAGGTTAGACTCACCTGGGAAGGGTTTTAAATCCCCGAGGCACAGCCCTATCTGATACCAGTTGTAGCCCATGTCTGTGTGGGAAGCAGATGTCAGTGATTGGGAAAGGCCCCAGGTGATCAGGGCAGTTTGGGAGCTGCTGATGGGTGGCGCAGAAGCCCTGCCAATATTTCTGATGCCGCTGCTGTGTGGGCAGCACCACCTGCGCCCTCAGCCTCAGGCTGGCAACCTGTGGATGGCAGCTCAGCCCTCACTTACCAAGGCGTGGGCAGATGATGGAGCATGCCAGGCTGCGGGCAAGCAGAACAGGGGCCCGGCCCGCCCACTCTTGCAGGAGCCGAGTGAGGCCAGCCAAGGGAGCCATTCTGAACCCTGCAGGGCTGCACCCCAGGACTGGAGAGCTTGGAGGGGTTTTCTCAGCCTCTGTGATTCACAGCCGACTGTGAGTGAATCACTCCTGAGGTTACAGGAACCACGCTCCCTCTGTGGGAAGGACAATCCCTGGCTGGCCGAGGCGGGGTAGGGGATGCCTCGACTTCGCAGCCTGCTCCTCCACCTTTACTGGGAGCTCTTTCCCCCCCGCCAGGCCCTGGCATCCTCCCCGGGGCCCAGCACATGCAGGAGGCAGGGCCTGGTCCTGGCTCCCATTGGGAGTGGGACAGCTGTTGCCACAATACCGGTGGCAGCTCCCCTGGAGGGGCTCTGTGTGCTCTCGGGCTCAGGGACAATGCAGAGGCCGAGGCCGAGGCAGCTGCCTGTGTGGAGCGCTGGCTCAGGCCTCGGCAGTGAGTTCCGATTCCCTGGGGCTGGACTTCCCTCTCCACGGGCATCGTGGTTGTCGCAGGAAAGGTGGGCACTACCTGGACAAGACCCAGAGACAGAGGAGTCCCCCTTCAGGTCATGAACCCCTGGGAGAGGGGAGCAGGCAGTCACAGGGGAGCCCACCAGAGTCCCTGGGGATGTGGTGACTTTGAGGAAAGGGGCCCCCTGGCCCCTCGGGAGAACGGCCACAGTCTCTGCTTCTCTTTCCTGGTTTTTGTCAAACCATCTTGGGGCCAAGCGGATCCTGAAGACCCTTATTTCTCACAAGCAGGAGTGTCCCAGGCTTGTTCCTGTAGCCTGCTGATTCCTGCACAGCAGTCCTGATGGCACCAGGCAGGCTGCAAGCGGGACCAACAGACAGAACCTGCCTGAGGACACCTGGTCCTCTACCCACTACCACAGCTGACCCGCCCACAGAGCAGAGCGGATAGGGACAATCCACAGCTGACCCGCCCACAGAGCAGAGCGGGCAGGGACAATCCACAGCTGACCCGCCCACAGAGCAGAGCGGGCAGGGACAATCCACAGCTGACCCGCCCGCAGAGCAGAGCGGGCAGGGACAATCCACAGCTGACCCGCCCACAGAGCAGAGCTCGAAGGGACAATCCACAGCTCAGCCGTCCACAGAGCAGAGCGGGCAGGGACAATCCACAGCTGACCCGCCCACAGAGCAGAGCAGGCAGGGACAATCCACAGCTGACCCGCCCACAGAGCAGAGCGGGCAGGGACAATCCACAGCTGACCCGCCCACAGAGCAGAGCTCGAAGGGACAATCCACAGCTCAGCCGTCCACAGAGCAGAGCGGGCAGGGACAATCCACAGCTGACCCGCCCACAGAGCAGAGCAGGCAGGGACAATCCACAGCTGACCCGCCCACAGAGCAGAGCGGGCAGGGACAATCCACAGCTGACCCGTCCACAGAGCAGAGTGGGCAGGGACAAGCCACAGCTGACCCGCCCACAGAGCAGAGCGGGCAGGGACAATCCACAGCTGACCCGCCCACAGAGCAGAGCTCGAAGGGACAATCCACAGCTGAGCCGTCCACAGAGCAGAGCGGGCAGGGACAATCCACAGCTGACCCGTCCACAGAGCAGAGCGGGCAGGGACAATCCACAGCTGACCCGCCCACAGAGCAGAGCAGGCAGGGACAATCCACAGCTGACCCGCCCACAGAGCAGAGCGGGCAGGGACAATCCACAGCTGACCCGCCCACAGAGCAGAGCTCGAAGGGACAATCCACAGCTCAGCCGTCCACAGAGCAGAGCGGGCAGGGACAATCCACAGCTGACCCGCCCACAGAGCAGAGCAGGCAGGGACAATCCACAGCTGACCCGCCCACAGAGCAGAGCGGGCAGGGACAATCCACAGCTGACCCGTCCACAGAGCAGAGTGGGCAGGGACAAGCCACAGCTGACCCGCCCACAGAGCAGAGCGGGCAGGGACAATCCACAGCTGACCCGCCCACAGAGCAGAGCTCGAAGGGACAATCCACAGCTCAGCCGTCCACAGAGCAGAGCGGGCAGGGACAATCCACAGCTGACCCGCCCACAGAGCAGAGCAGGCAGGGACAATCCACAGCTGAGCCGTCCACAGAGCAGAGCGGGCAGGGACAATCCACAGCTGACCCACCCACAGAGCAGAGCGGGCAGGGACAATCTAGGAGACGCTGCTAGACCTCGTGACCTCGAGTCAGTGCCAGCAGCTACAGGGCAGTCTCACAGTTAACCACAGCCTTTCATCAGGTGGGCAGGGGCAAAGCCAGGGGCCCTTGAGCCCTGGCGTTGAGAGGAACAAGCCTCATGAATAGCTCCCTCAAATGACATAACATAGGTCCTCTCTGACCCCATCTGGTCCAATTTTCCAGAACCTTCTGGGGAGTCGGCGAAGCCAGTGATGGTGGCCACATCACTTTGTCTATCTGGTGGGTGCATCATGCCCTGCCCTGCCCTGCCTGACAGTAAGGTCAACGATTAACATGCAATGAATTAGCCATACACAGGAGTCGGGGTGGTGGGCACCGGAGGCTCCTTCTGCTCATGCAGAGGGCGACCGGGAATTAAGCGTGAGAAGGTCACATCTTCTCATAGGGAGCCATGCAGGTTACAATGCCCCAGTCAGTCAGGGCAGCAGAGCCCTGGGTGGCCTCACCTCAGCATGGGGGTGAGAACCCCTCAAGGGAGCCAGGGGAAGCTAGCAGGTGGCTCCTCAGCTCCTGCACAGATAAATCTGCCCTGGACACCAGGCTGGTGGGTGACCATGACAACACGCCAGCCCCAAGATCCAGCGATCTGCGTCTACCCCAGCGATCTGGCCTCTGGGGACGGGGAGCAGAAAGGCCTTCTCTGATGGGGGCAGCACCAGCCAGGGAGGCGCAGCCAGGGGCAGGGGGACGCTGCTCTGAAGCAGCAGGAGGCGGAACTGAGGGCGGGGGGGAGCTGGGGAAGCTGAGGGAGCTGGGGGGCTGGAGAGGCTGGAGGGGCTGGGGGAGCCGGGGGAGCTGGGGGGCTGGAGAGGCTGGGGGAGCTGGGGGAGCTGAGGGACTGGGGGGCTGGAGAGGCTGGAGGGGCTGGGGGAGCTGGGGGAGCTGCTGAGGGAGCTGGGGGAGCTGGGGGAGCTGGGGGGCTGGAGAGGCTGGGGGAGCTGGGGGAGCTGAGGGGCTGGGGAGCTGCTGAGGGAGCTGGGGGAGCTGGGGGGCTGGAGAGGCTGGAGGGGCTGGGGGAGCTGGGGGAGCTGAGGGGCTGGGGAGCTGCTGAGGGAGCTGGGGGAGCTAGGGGAGCTGGAGGGGCTGGGGGAGCTGCTGGGGGAGCTGGGGGGCTGGAGAGGCTGGAGGGGCTGGGAGAGCTGGGGTTCTGGGGGAGCTGGGTGGGCTGGAGGAGCTGCTGGAGGAGCTGGGGGAGCTGGGGGGCTGGGGAGCTGGGGGAGCTGGGAGAGGCAGTCCAGGTGCAGGAAGATGCCCAGATGCTGGGGAGCACACACGCAGTGACCACACACATCAGCCAGGCCGAGTGTGAGCTGGAGGCCCCAGATGTGTTCCGTTTGCCTGTGTGGCACTGTACATGTTAGGAAATTTCGCGTGTTAGGAAACTCAGAAGATCTACAACACTGGGCCTGTATCTCCAGGGACCAAGCCTGGGGAAGGGGGTATGGGCAGGGCTAGAGCTGAGCAGCCGCTGGGAGTCCCGGAGCCCCGGCTCTCCCTCCACTCCTGGGTCTCTCGCACTCACTGACAGCGCCGTCCTTGGTCCCAGGGGAGCTGAGTTTTCATCCCAGATGGGACCATGAGAGCCACGCACAGCGCAGTCAGGTCCAGAGGGACCTTGTCCTGACCTACTCTAGCCCCGACTGTCCTGGAGGCCTGTGCAGGCACAACGCAGTCACCCTGGAGGCAGCAGGGTCAGGGTCGCCGTGAGCCTCCCAGAAACTCAGCTTTCTTCTGTCGGTTCATCGTCAATGTGGGACGCTGGTCTGGTTCAGACCTGCCCTCCAGTGTGAACTGAACTCTCAACCATGTCTCTCCCTCTGAGGCCCCCACATCCCTGTCTGCTCTGCGAAACTCCAGAGTCCCACTTGAGAAGAAAGGGGCCTGCAGACACCTGATTCTCACGCTCTGCAAGCCGCAGAGGCGCAGATAGGAACACAAAAGAAAGAACTCTGAAACTGCGTGGGGATCTGGAGTGGGGGCAGCTTGAACAGAAATTGAACAGAAAGTGTCTTCACGTCACCCCTCGTCCCAGGTAGCGCCGAGTCACCCAGTCACGCAGCTCTCAGTGGAAAGCGTGGCACACAAACCCAGGCTGGGACCCACAGCACGGGCTCTGCAGTTGGCATTTAGCAGCTGCAATATCTCCGAGAACCCCGAAAAGATGGAGCCCACAGACGAAGGCAGAGCCTGAACCAGAAGACAGCAGAAGCCGGGCCAGGCGACTGAGTTCAGCGCTGTCAGCCAGATGCTGGGGAGGGAGCACCCTGGTGCCCGCATCCGCGATGAGCCTTGAACCCGGCATCCAGGCCTCTACCCTGTCCTTCCTCAGGCCTCCTGGACATGCAGGACCCGCCAGTGCACACACAAGTTGCCCTGTATGACCCAGCAGGCTCAGGTCACTGGTGCTGAAGCCACGGGACTTGTGGAGAGGTTCTGTCCATAGGAAAGAAGCCCTGAGCATCCTGGGAGCCGCGAGGAGGACTCTCCAGAGACAAACAGGAGAATTAACCACAGAGGCCCCGCCCCATTCTTATAACTCCACCCCACTCGCATGGCCCTCTTCAAATCCCAGTCACATGGCCCCACCCCAGTCACATGGCTCCTCTTTATTCACATGGCCCCGCTCACATGACCCCGCCCCTCTCAAGTGGCTCCACACCCTCTTAGATGGTCCTGCCCCTGATGGTGAGACCCACAGCCCCTCCTCAGACCCACTCTGACCGCAGGGCTCTTCTCCACCATCGTGGATGGCCAACTCACCCCTGACTCTCCCAGACAACTCCTGCAGAGGCTCCATGGCCACATGGGTGGGGCACGAGAGGCCAGCCAACCTATAAGAACATGGCCTGCGGTCACATGTGCTCCACAATCCAATCAGCTAAGGCTGTGGGTGGGGCCAGGAAGTGCTGGGCCAGGAAGAGCCCAGGGTGCTACTGTGGGTGGAGCCTTGCTGATGGACACACCCTCGTCTCTCTTGCAACCAGCCCTCCTCCCACCTGGGCTCCCTGTGCACCTGGCTCTCCTCTCACCTGGATGAGGCAGCAGCTTTCACCCTTGTCCCTCCCACCGAGTCCCCACAGAGCAGCAGGTCAACTTCTAAAGCGTGGCTCAGACTGACTCTCCCTATAGAAGCCCCAGGGGTCCTAGCCTCCTAGTATAACCCAAACTCCTACCCACCTGCAAAGCCTGCGCCCCCTCTTCCTCCTGAGCTGTGGACACGCGACCCTCCCACTTCAGAAAAGAAAAACGGTGTCTCTGCCCTTCACTGCTGTCTGTGTAAGCGGACTCAGCACCAGCAGGTATTCTTGGGGGCTGGGGAGCTGCCTGGGGACCCCTGCCCGGCCACAGAAGGCCCTGGAAGGAGGTGGTCTCTGCTGAGGGCTGGTTTTGCTGTCACCCCGTAGAATGCTGGAGTCTTGCCTCCTACAGGTCAAGAGCCTGTGGCTGCCCCACTTGGCTGTGACAGGTCCCCTGACGCTAAGCAGAGATGTAGCCCAGAGGGCTCCAAGGACCCAGAGTGTTCCCAGGGAGGCTCTTCCCGGACGGACCATTTTCTCTCTGGGACTGGATGTTCATGCTCAGGACAGGCCTGCATGCGGACAGGCCCTTGCCTGTGGCTTCATCTCTATGGGAATAGAAACCTCCGCATCGGACGTCATGGATGAGTGACACTCTGAATTGTCTGCATATCTGTACACAGCAGGAGGTTCATGATTGCCCTGCGTAAGAATTCCAGCAATTAAACAGCAAAGGCAACCTCCATGTAATGATATGTGTGGTAAAAATTCACAATAACAGTTTAGAAAGTATTTGGCAACTGTCAGCCCACTTAAAATATTTTCACATGATTGCCTTTGCAGGGCGTAATGCTGAGTACAAACTGTGATACTAGAAGCACTTCTGGGATAACAGAGTAAAGACTTCCAAATTCTCTCCCTCCACAAAAGCAATGCGAATACTGGAATCAATGTCAGAAGGACTGTTTCAGATCTCCGAAAACTAGCTAAAGCCTGGCAATCATCTAAAGAGAACTTATTCAAAATAGTGGTAGTGCCCGGGCACGGCGGCTCACACCTGTAATCCCAGCACTTTGGGAGGCCGAGGGGAGAGGACTGCTTGAGTCCAGGAGTTCTAGACCAGCCTGAGCAACACAGCAAGACCCCATGTCTACAAAAAAAAAAAAAAAGTTTTTAATTAGCCAGGCATGGTAGCGCTCACCTGTGGTCTGCCTGCTTTAGGGGCTGAGGTAGGAGGATGGCTTGAGCCCAGGGGTCAAGGCTGCAGTGAGCTGTGATTGTGCCACTGCACTCCAGCCTGGGCAACAGGGTAAAACCGTTTCTCAAAATAATAACAATGGCTGAATCTTGGCAAGAAAAGCAAACTGTTTGGCATTTTAATTTGCTCAATTTCAGTCCTCTTCTCTCAGGCCACAGTAGTCTTAAAAAACCAGGAGTAGCTATAAAAACACAACAGCAGCCTGGCGGCCCTTGGAGGAACACAGTGAATTGGAGCTCTCCGTGAGGCCCCTTCCCAGAGAATCGCTGCTGTCTGACCATCCCAAGCGCTCCCTGGAGAGCCGCTTTCTCACTGAAGAACTGCCTTCTCCTCTCTACTTGACCTCATCAGAGCTCACTCTGTGCACCAGCCCTATCCTAGGATATTCAGCCTAAAAAAACAGTGGGAATTTTTTTTTTTTTCCGTGTGTGAGACAGAGTCTTGCTCTATCGTCAGGCACCAGGCTGGAGTGCAGTGGTGCAATCTCGGCTCACTGCAATCTCCACCTCCTGGGTTCAAGAAATTCTCCTGCCTCAGCCTCTCGGGTGGCTGGGACTACAGGCGCGTGCCACCACACCCAGCTAATTTTTGTATTTTTTTAGTAGAGACGGGGTTTCACCATGTTGGCCAGGATGGTCTGATCTCTTAACCTTGTGATCCACCCACCTCCGCCTCCCAAAGTGCTGGGATTACAGACGTGAGCCACCGCGCCCGGCCAGGAATTTTTTATTACTGTAGCTGCCTGAAGCAGTGATACAAGTTGAAGCTGAAAAGAGGCTGGCCAAAAAAACTAAAAGGAGGTATTGTGGAATGACATGTCCTCATAAAGCTTTGAAAAGCTCCGATGTGTTCCTGGGAACTTAGAAGGCCACGCGCACCTGCAGGGCTGTGTGTCTGCTGGCAAAGAACTAAGAGGGCCCCTGCTCACCCGGGCTGACTGCGACGCTCCCCGCCAGGGTGAGCGAGAGCTAAGGCGGGGCTGTAAGCTGTCTGCCAAGATGGTGAAGGCATTCCCCAACACACCCACACAGCCCTCAGCAAAGTCGGGGAAATTCTCCTTTCAAAGAATTTGAGGAAATCTCTGCTCAGTCATTATCTGACCACTAAGCTAACCAAGTACATTTCATTGACTTCACACAAATACAGAATTAGTCCAGGGAGGCATTAAAACAGGAAAACAGTGGCTGCAATAAACAGCCCGAGCAGCAGACACCGAAGGGGCGGGAACCGATGTCCAGGAAGAGAGTCCTTCATGATTTAAATCAATTAATTACACATATAATTTATATAATTAATTTTTTGAGACAAAGTTTCTCTCAGTCTGTCACCCAGGCTGGAGTGCAGTATCACGATCTCAGCTCACTGCAACCTCTACTTCCCAGGTTCAAGCGATTCTCCTCCCTCAGCCTCCTCAGTAGCTGGGACTACAGGCGTGTGCCACCACGCCAGGCTACTTTTTGTATTTGTAGTAGAGATGAGCTTTCACCGTGTTGGCCAGGCTGCCCTTGAACTCCTGACCTCAAGTGATCTGCCTGCCTCAGCCTTCCAAAGTGCTGGGACTAAAGGTGTGGACCATCGTGCCCAGCCTTGAAATTTATATAATTTTAAATGTTCAATTTTGAGGGGAAAAAAGATGAGACATGCAAAGGAAATATGGCATGTACACACACCTTCATGCGCACGTGCACACACACACACACACACACAATGGTCAATGGAAATATGGCATGTACACACACCTTCATGCGCACGTGCACACACACACACACACACACAATGGTCAATGGAAATATGGCATGTACACACACCTTCATGCGTGCGCACGCACACACACACACACAAAGTGGTCAATGGAAATATGGCATGTACACACACCTTCATGCATGCGCGCACACACACACACACACACAAAGTGGTCAATGGAAATATGGCATGTACACACACCTTCATGTGCGCGTGCACACACACACACACAATGGTCAATGGAAATATGGCATGTACACACACCTTCATGCGTGCATGCACACACACACACACAATGGTCAATGGAAATATGGCATGTACACACACCTTCATGTGTGCACACACACACACAATGGTCAATGGAAATATGGCATGTACACACACCTTCATGCGTGCACACACACACACAATGGTCAATGGAAATATGGCATGTACACACACCTTCATGCATGCATGCACACACACACACACAATGGTCAATGGAAATATGGCATGTACACACACCTTCATGTGTGCACACACACACACAATGGTCAATGGAAATATGGCATGTACACACACCTTCATGCGTGCGCACACACACACACACAAAGTGGTCAATGGAAATATGGCATGTACACACACCTTCATGCGTGCACACACACACACACACTGGTCAATGGAAATATGGCATGTACACACACCTTCATGTGCGCGTGCACATGCACACACAGACACACACACAATGGTCAATGGAAATTGTCCCTAGGGAAGCTCAGATGAAGTTTCTAGACAATTTTAAGTCAGCTGTTATAAATATGTCCCAAAAGCTAAAAGACACCATGTCTACAGAATTAAAAGTATGAGTCCAATATCTCCCCAAATATATCCATAAACATAAATTATTTTTCCCAGATCAAAATAGAAATTATGGAGTTAAAAAGTACTGGAATAAAAAATTCCCTGGAGGGGCTCAATGGCAAACTTGAACTGGCGGAAGAAAAATTATGTAGACTTGAGGATGGATCAGTTGAGATTATGGAGTTTGAGGAGCAGAAAAATTAGGAACGAATACAGATGAGCATGGCCTCGGAAACTTGCGGGACACCATCAAGCACATCAAATGCACAAAATGGCGGTCCCGGCCAGAGAGGGGAGAAAGGAGAAAAGAATGTTGGAAGAAATAATAACTAAAAACCCCAAATTTGATGAAAAACATCAAACTGCCCATCTACAAATCTCAGTAAGCTATGACTAGAACAAACTGAAGTATTCGTGCCTGCACATATCATAGTCAAGTTGGCAAAAGACAAAGAAGGAATCTTTAAAGCAGCAAGATTAAAGTGACTCATCATGTAAAAGAGATCCTTAATAAGACTAACAGGCAATTTATCATCGGACACCACGGAGGCCAAAGGCAACAGAAAAACATACTCTAAATGCTGGACGTGAAAACAGTCAACCAAGAAGTATACATCCAGGAGAAACCAACAAAAACTCAGCAAATACGTTGCTACCAAGGAGTTTAATGCATAGCTCTTTCCTTTCTTCTATTAACTCATTTAATAGGCAGCTGCATCAAGTTGTATGTGATTGTATTTTGGGGCCTATAACATATTTAAGTGTAACATCATCACAAAAGAGGCAGATGGGAGCAAAGCAGAGCTGGATTAAAGAAATGATGACAAATGGTAATGTAATGTAATCCACAGAAATAAGTGAGGCGAACCAGAAAGAGTAAAACGAACAGCAAGATTGAGAATACGTTTTGTCTAGACCGGCTGAGGAAAGGAAAAGAGAGACTCGCCTCTCAGAACATCTTGATAAACATGAACAGAGCAGAAGCTTCGCACCTCCCTGCATGGAAACTAAGTACAAAGTCGTAGGAATAAAGCCGTGTGGTACTGTAATCAGGAAGGACTTACAGATCTGTAGACTAGACTTGAGAGTCTAAAACAAACCCCAGGGTTTGTGGCCAGCTGGCTTTCAACAAGAGCGCCAATACAATTAAATGGAGAAAGAAATGTCTCTTCAAAAAGTCATATTGAAACAACTAGACATCCACATGCAGAAAAATGAATTTGGATCCCTACCTCCCATTATATATATAACCATGGAGCTCAGAATTCATTAGCCCTTGATGTAACAGCCAAAACTATAAAAGTATTAGAAGAAACACAGGAGGAATCCTTGTGATATAACTTTTCTGGATTGTGATTCTGGTGGTCACATGAATCTGCACACGTGATTTAAATGCACAGGAATGACTGCATATAAAGCCAGAAGTCTGAATAAAGTGGGTGGACTCCATCAGTGTAGACTTCCTGGCTGAGATGTACTATGATCATGTATGACGTCACCCTTGGAGGAAGCTGGGTGAAGTGGATTGGGGATTTCTCTGTATTATTTCCGACAACTGTGTGTGAATATTCAATTATCTTAAAATAAGTCTCAACACACACACAATATATCACACCAATATATAATGTAATTCCTAATATCTTGTTTCTTTGCCTAATTTTCAGGCCTTCACTCTGATACATTGTGCTCCCCTTATCCTTCCAATAAACTGCCTTTCTGCTCAGGAGAACCAGAGTCAGCATCCGTTGCTGACATCCAGACACCCCTAGCACCCCCTCACAGGCTGCTAGAAGCCTCTGCTGAGATCAGGTGTGTGAGCCCCTTGACGGCTCCTAATGACGGCAACGGTTAACCTTTTCCAAGCACCTTCCCTGTGCCCAGCCTGTTCTGTTTCGCATGAGTGGAGCCATTCCATTGCTCAGCCCTTGCCAGCTGCATACTCTACTGCCCCACTTGACAGACAAAGCCATGAGGCCACACCGTGTTTGGACTCATGCCAAGTGACAGAGCTGGTAAGGGGCCAATTCAGGACTCAGATCAAGACATCCTGGTTCCAGAGCCCCACCCTGACCCACCATGTTACTCAACACAGGTGAGTTACACCTGACCTTTAGCTGTCTTTTCATGCCGTGGGGATGGAATTTTCCTAGAATGGCCACTGGCTCCCCCGTCCTGGTACATCATGGACTTGTAGTTAATGACTCTGCCCTCAGATGCCCATGACGTCAGACATGGGGGACGGGCCTGCTGCCTCCTCCACACCCCACCCACTCTGTCGGCTCCACCACCCCCACCCACTCCTCGGGGTGGGGTAATGACCCACAGGAATCCACATGCCTCCCAAAACATGAAAGGCCATGGCCCCAGGGCATCCAAATTCCATCTAATGGCATTTTCCAGAAGTAAAAAAAAAGAGGCAGAACAGAAAATCCATACAACTGCTGTGCCCAGGATGAACAAGCTTTCATCTGAAGAGCAAGCTCCCCTAATCTCAGAGCTGAAGTCGGGCCACAAAATCAGTATCTGGAAACACCTACGAACGTGGTGGAGCTTTTCAGTTTGGCTCCTGGGCCATTGCTGGTTGAAATTTCAGCTAGTATATGGAGCTTGAGTGTTTTTTCCCCTTTATTCTTTTTGTCATTAAATTAGCCAAAGTGTTAAGTCCATAGGACCCAATCCATCAGGATGTATTTCCTTCATTCAATCAAAACTGACCTCTACTCAATTTACATTTACAAGATATACAAGGAAATTAATAAGATGGGAAAGCAGCCATGGCTAATGCAAGACCGTCTCTACACAGAAAGAGAAGCAGAGTCCCCTGTGGCTTCCAGCCGGAGGCTGGTTTTAAGGAGTAAAGGTATAGGCGGCTAATGGCTGGCTTTCTCTAAGCAATGTCAGCAAGAGGCAGCCTCCAGAGACACGTGTGCTACAGAAATGTCCGTCAACAGCAATCAGATAACAAATCTTGACCTAAATATTTACCCAACAGCCTCAGCCACGTGGTCCATCTTCACATTGGAAAAGTCACAGCACCAACGCCTGGAGTGGCCAAGTCCATCCTACTGTAAGCCCCGCCCTAGAGTGGCCGAGCCCATCCTACTGTAAGCCCCGCCCTAGAGTGGCCGAGCCCATCCTACTGTAAGCCTTCCCTCCCCACCCCGTCTGGTGGGTAAGATGAACATTCTTTCATTCCTAGTAGAATATCTGAGATTCTGGTCTGTCTAATGTTGGGCCAGAGGCAGAGAAAAAACACAAATGCCTGGAGTTGACAGTTCAAGCCCCACCCATGAGACACAAGCATGCGGTCATCAAACCCAGCAACATGGTTTTCCAGAACACAGCAGGCTGAGGTGTGCAGTCACTCAGTCCCATTTGGCCCCAGCACCTGTCCAGGGCTCCATCTCCATGGGAGTCTGAAAGCCGCCCCAGGTCCCTGTGCTGTCACCAGCT
The DNA here is from genome assembly GCF_030222135.1 of Aotus nancymaae. NCBI lineage: Eukaryota > Metazoa > Chordata > Mammalia > Primates > Aotidae > Aotus > Aotus nancymaae. The sequence continues at coordinate 1,586,573 of NW_026988433.1, read as the reverse complement.
CCCCAGGTCATCCTCACCAGTCGGAGTTGCAGAAGCAGCTCGGCACTGGGTGTACTGAGGTGCCCGAGCCGTGGCTATGGTCCGGAGATCTCTGCCACATGAGAGACTTGGCAAATGGGGTTACTGAACTTTAGACATGATACAAACAGCTGGGAAAATGAGCTTGCTCCTCAGCCATAATGGGCTCAGAGAGGAGAAACCCTGGAATCAGCAAAGGGGTGCTGGGGACTCGAAGGTCACGACGCCCAGGGAGCGTCCATGAGCATCTGTGAGGGGTTTGGGGAGGTGGGGCCCCAGGCATCCCTGCTGGCTGTTTTCCATGCCGCTGGCCTGACCCCAGCTGACTGCTGTTCCTGGCTAATTAAAGGGTCAAGCTCCTGGACGTGATCACAAGTTGCTGCACTTTGCATGGGGAGAGGGGGTCCTGAACGGGAAGCCCCAGCAGCACCTGCCCCAGCGGCATCAGAGGAGCTACTGACGAAGGAGCCCTGAGCCGTGGGTGGGATGGCTGCTTGCTATGTGCGCGTCCCCTGCTCTCCCACAGGCTCTCTCAGTGGGGACTCCCCCCTAAGCCCCATCCCCTAGGAGGGCGTCTGATGGAGAGCAGGCCTTCCATCAATACTGAGCAAGATTTGCAAATAAAGAATAAACGAAATGTAGATGGTCAGTAAATACTTGCTGAAAAATACATTACCATCTTACACAAACAGAGACACCATGATAATATGTTTTATTATTTGTGTCTGCCTTCTCTTCTTTTTTAAACATTTTACTTAGAAGCAATTCTCTTTTTTGTTCCTCTTTCTGTCACTACCTTCTTTTGTATTAAATGGGTATTTTTTTCCTTTACCATTTTTACTTGTGTATTTTACCATGTTAAAATGGGTTACTGAGCCCCCGCTGTGTCCAGCAGCATTCCAAACCCTGGTGATGCACCAGAAACAAGACACAGACATCCACCCTGCTACAGAAATTCTCCCAGGAAGGAGGCCCTGTGGCCTTGTGAAAAGGACTGAGGCCAGACAGATGGAGGAGGCAGATTCCAGCTCAGCCGTGACCTTGGGCACCAAGCTCGTCTTGAACTTGATTTCCTGGTGTGGAGACAACAGGACCCACTTTGTAGGGTTACGTTAACATAAAATTATCTCATCTGACTGTGGAGTGAATGATGCCCCCTCCACATATTCACTCCGCATCCTGCCCAGGGCTGAGTCCTTCCTCCTCAAGCACTCTCCCACCTAAGTTCAGTATTACAGCTGGAGGACATGCGGCTGGCTGTGTCCCACCTCTGCCATTACCCTAGGACTTTGTTATTCTGTGGAGCTGGATTCTGTTTGTGGACATAGAGATGACCTCAGGGCAAGTAGGTGAAGGAGCAGCAGGTAACAGATTGCTATTGGTTCCAAGAGGACCCATGTCTGAAGTTCTCAAGAGTCAGGCTGGATGTGGCATGGGCCTCCTTCCCCTCCTGAGGACACAATCCCAGCCCAGGTCACTGGAGGAAGCACTCCCAGGGGCCGTGGGGACCGTGGGCATCGCCCTGAGAGGCTGGAGCTCCTGACAATGGGTCCTGACATGCAGGATTTGGTCTGAGATCTGCAATAGTTGGGGTGGGGGAGGGAGAACATCACAGCATGGACAGCTCTGAGCTCTGTCATGAGGTTGAGTCTCATGGGGGTGACCAGGTCCCAACAGCAAATGTTCCATTAGAGGATGGAAATGTTCCATAAAAGGCGCCCTAGGAGGAGGGGACTTCGAGACTCCGTCACTCTATCCATGTAACATGGATGGATGGACTGAGTCTCCAAGAGCCCAGAAGACACATCCCACGAGCTCAACCCAAGGGTCCAGCAGAAGAACGGTTGAGATGGGCCCTGAGCATCCAGAGCAGGAGCGGCAGCAAGATGCTCCATGATTTACATCCCACATCCCAAAGTTTTCCACCAAAGAGAGCAGGAGTGGCTCTTTACAAAATCACTTAGCAGGAAGAGGGAGCAGACCCAGACGGGAGGACCTCAGGTCCTTGCCAGAGAGCATTGTGGCTTGCCATGGAATGAGGGCCAAACTCCAGGATTTCTGCCCTAGTGCTGGTGGGAACTGCAGGCCCCCATGAGCTCTGACTGACAAGCGGCATGTCCAGCACGGACCTCACTGGCAAGCACACTGCGCTCAGCTGTCTGGGGATCGTGGTTCACATCCCTTCTGCCTGGGAGGTGCCCGTGGCGGACAGCTGAGGACTGCAAAGCCCGTCTTCCCCCTCCTTGCTGTGTCTACCTCCTGACAGACAGATGGGTGAGGTGGAAGAGGGGCCAACGAAGAGACAGCTGCCGTTATCCAGGCGGGGGTGGGGTCTGAACCCAGAGCAGGTGGAGGGGGTGGGAGAAAGGGATGCACCCTTGTTCTAATATTCAATCATGGCACTGTGTCTATCTGGACTCAGTGGCCATCTGAGCCCTCCCCTCCATCCTGTCCAGCTTCGAGGTCAGTCCCCTTCCAAGATTCCTGTGATCCAAAAGCATTTCTCAACCCACTAGATTGCTCAGATGCATCCCATCCACCTGTACAAGCCTGAGAAGGAAGTCTTCACACAGTTTAGTGGCTGAGACACAGGTGCAGGGCAGGTCTGCAGACTCAGGCTGTCCTGGGTCAAGCGTAGCCAGCTCCAGTCCAGGGTCAGCTCCTCGACTCAGAGTCACTCACACCTTGCTGCCCAAGGCCCATCTCCCCTCATTTCATCCCATGCCTCGGACAGCATGAGCAATCCAACATCCATCAGTGTTCTCCTTCCCTGGTGTCCCAATCCTCTGCAAGCCTCGCAGTGCAGTGACTGTCCACGCACAGGAACACACGGAGAGCTGAGCTGTGACTGGTTCCCACCCAGAACAGTCGGGCTGGGGTCTTCAGGCCCCCTGGGCCCCTCCCCTCCTGGGGCCACAGTTGCATCCATGCCCTGCTTGCTTCCTGAGGTGCAAGCTTTGATTTTACTAAGAAACAGGTATCCCAGGTCAGTCTGGGTGGGAGCCTGGGAGGCAGTCACTCCAGCCAGTATCACAGAGGCCTCCACAGCCCTGGGTCAGCGTCCTGCCTCCACCATTCAGACCTTCTCTGGACTCTTCTCTCAGGGCCTCTTGCCCCTGGAACAGGTGGGTTATAAATCATTCGGTTTGAATTCCTCCAGGGTCTTCACAGACTGCATCTTCACATGCTATTCAGACTCCACGTGAGAAGAAAGGAGCTGAGCGCTGGGGCTCCAGAAAGACCCTCCTGTGCGGACCCCTCCCCACCGCACCAGGACTCCTGCGGGCTGGCTCTGGGCACCAGCCTCGATGGGGACGTTCGTACAGCAGTGAAGGGGTGGGCAGTGGCCCGGGACCAACCGTCGTCCTAATTGGTACTCATTCCCAGGGCCACTTCTCAGGAGATGCAGCTTTCCGCAGCCAGAAAAAAACCGTCCTTCTAGTTCATTAAGCTGCTTTATAGACTCTAACCTATGGCCGAAAGAGTTTACGATCAATACCCGTAAATGATGAATATGCCTCTCTCTCTTTCTCTCTCCCCCAATCTTTTTCTTTCTCCCAAATGGCTTTCAAATGGAGAAAATATTGTTCTAATAAGACAAACTCCACAACAGGCCTCCATAATACATCTTGGAGGGAGGATTCGCAGGTAATCACACTCTCAGTTAAAGGCACGGCCCCCGCGGGGACGATCTCAGCACCTCCCAGGGTCCATCGCACTCTTCCTTCTATAGTTCCATTCCTATCAGAAGGCTGATCCACATCACAGCCTGCTCTAGGGCTGTCCGGGGTAGGATCCACGTGTGGGTCTCTCACACTTCCCAGAGCTCATTCCCCATGGAAGACAGCCAGTTCCACCAGGGTGGGCAGCAGGGTTCTAGGAGCTGCCCGCTCATGCCCAGAGCTGCCCCAGGAGGTAAGGGTCAGCGCGTCCCATTCCTGGCCTCCTTTGTTCCACATCTTCCCCTTCGAGACTCCATTTGAGAAGTTCATACATGGAATAGTGGAGCCCAAACTTCCCCAGGCCCTGATCTCAGCAAGATGCTTTTCTTACACCCACTGAGCACACAAACACCATCCCCTCCATTTCCCCTTTCTTTTTAAGGGGGACGTTTTAAATGTAACCCCCAAACCAATAAACCCTGATCAGACAAGCATTTCCAGGACCCGGAATGGAGATCCAGGGTGAAGCCGCCTGGCCGGGGCTCCAGTACAGACAGGCTGTGGGCACCTTCGGGAGTTGGTCCCTGAGGTTCATGAGACCTGTGGGCACCTTTAAGTCAGCCCCCATAGGCTGCAGGAGCATCTCCAGCCTGGGGCGAGCTGTGAACACAGAAGACCCTCATCGCCACCTACAGCCACGAAAATGCTAAGTAAACCTTCACAAACGCTATGTCACGCAGAAATTTAGTCCTTCACGGACGCTACGTCACGCAGAAATTTAGTCCTTCACGGGACGCTACGTCACGCAGAAATTTAGTCCTTCACGGACGCTACGTCACGCAGAAATTTAGTCCTTCACGGGACGCTACGTCACGCAGAAATTTAGTCCTTCACGGGACGCTACGTCACGCAGAAATTTAGTCCTTCACGGGACGCTACGTCACGCAGAAATTTAGTCCTTCACGGGACGCTACGTCACGCAGAAATTTAGTCCTTCACGGGACGCTACGTCACGCAGAAATTTAGTCCTTCACGGGACGCTACGTCACGCAGAAATTTAGTCCTTCACGGGACGCTACGTCACGCAGAAATTTAGTCCTTCACGGGACGCTACGTCACGCAGAAATTTAGTCCTTCACGGGACGCTACGTCACGCAGAAATTTAGTCCTTCACGGACGCTACGTCACGCAGAAATTTAGTCCTTCACGGGACGCTACGTCACGCAGAAATTTAGTCCTTCACGGGACGCTACGTCACGCAGAAATTTAGTCCTTCACGGGACGCTACGTCACGCAGAAATTTAGTCCTTCACGGACGCTACGTCACGCAGAAATTTAGTCCTTCACGGACGCTACGTCACGCAGAAATTTAGTCCTTCACGGGACGCTACGTCACGCAGAAATTTAGTCCTTCACGGACGCTACGTCACGCAGAAATTTAGTCCTTCACGGGACGCTACGTCACGCAGAAATTTAGTCCTTCACGGGACGCTACGTCACGCAGAAATTTAGTCCTTCACGGGACGCTACGTCACGCAGAAATTTAGTCCTTCACGGGACGCTATGTCACGCAGAAATTTAGTCCTTCACGGACGCTATGTCACGCAGAAATTTAGTCCTTCACGGACGCTATGTCACGCAGAAATTTAGTCTGAGGTGGTGCTTGATGCAGAGCAGCTCTGACTGCTGGTGCTGCTGGTGGGATCACAAGTTGATGTGGCCGCTCTGGAGAGTGACAGGCAGACACCGACCATCCTGGTGCATGGTCCTGTCCCCAGCCACGCGCCCCGGCAGGCGCCCTGGAAACTCACGTGTATACAGAGACACACCAGTGGGATTATGGCAGCTTTGTTTATAGTACCAATAATAAAAATGAAATATTTGAAACTAGCTAAAGACCCACCAGGAAGAAAACTACTAAATTTAAGTAGAAAATACATATACTAAATACTGCCCCTTTGGGGAAATTTGTTTTTGAGACTTACCCCTGTTGAGTGTATGAAGCTGTACTTTATTCATTGTAGCTGTTGTTACTGAGAGTTAAAACCAAACGACATGGTTTATCGCCACCCTCATAGACCCTCATAGACAGAAGTGTAAGAATTTGCAAAGGAGAGACAGACACCAAATTCGAGGTGGGAGTTACATGTGGTTGGGAAACCTGCAGCAGAAGCAGAGAAGGCTTCGGCTCTACCCAGACGCTGCATCTCATCAGCACACACACACACTCAGCATCACATCAGGGTGACGCTAACACCCTGGCCACAGCGATGGCTTCATCAGTGTTTGCAAACGTCTGAACACATCAAACCGTACACATTAAAAGCATGCGGGTTTGTGTATATCAACTCTACTTCAAGAAGGCTGTTAAAATTATATCTGAAGGAAATGTGGCCACCTGTAAAGGTCTGCTGGGGAAGGCGATTCTCGCTGCTCGCTCCCAGAGGCTCCACCTTCAGAGCTGCCTGTGGCCCCAAAAGAGCTCCGGAGACCACAAACATCTCGCCAGCCACGCCCATAAAGCCGGGAAGGAGCTGTGTGGGGGACAGGCCGCTGTCCAGCTGCTCAGCATCTCTGTACCGGGAGACTCCTCTCCCACTCCCCTGGGCTCCCCACTGAGCAGGTTCTCATCACTGGGTCTGACCCAGCCAGGCTTCTCCTCTCCAGCCTCTGTGAGGGTCAGGCAGTGGTACCATCAGGGTAGGTGAGAGGCAGTGAGGCTCAGACTGGGGAACGGCAGCAGAATCTCATGCCACCTGCTTGGGATGAGGAAGGGGTGGCCAAGGGCCGTGGGGCCACCTCATTCTGACAGTGGCGCAGGCAGTGGGTCAGAGCTGAGAGGTGCTTCCTGACGCACCCCGTCAGCCCTGACCAGCTCGTGCCTGTCAGGTTAGAGAACCCACGAATCGCCTTTGTGTGTCCTGAAGTTTGGGTCAGATTTTCTGCCACCTGTGGTCAACACTGTCCTGACCGATGCACATAAAAGGAGGAGAAAGCAGAGAGGAAATGGGGACTGGACGCCAACCCCCTCACCAGGATCCCAAGGAAGGGATGCCCACGCCAGCCCCGGCGGAGGCAGGCGCCTGGTCGCAGACCTCCAGGAGAGCCCTGCAAGCTGCCTTTCAACTCCTCAGTGAACGTGAAGCAAGAGCCTGCAGGGAGAACAGAGCTCTTGCCCCAGTCGGAAGCTGTGCCAGATGCAGGAGAGCTCGCTTTGGGGACCAAATCAGGAACAGATGAGAAGACGAGAGAAGTAATGGCGATGTCGGCACACGGTCAGGGTGAAACGGCAAGAAGCCGGCAGCTGCCCACCCACGCCACTGGCGGGACAGGGCCCTGATCAGGGCGGGACTCGGTGCAGGAGGCTCAGAGCACCTCCCTGCTGCGGCAGCCCTGCTCCACCCCTCAGACATCAGAGCCCACCTGGACCCTGAACCAGCAGCCATAAAGAAGGCTGGCACTATGAGAGGCAGAAAGTCAGCCCCTGCCTTGGGCACAGCTCAGGGTCCTGGACCCTTTCCCAGTTTGCAGGGCACCAGCAACACCCCCTCAGCTCTGCTGCTGCGAGCCCCTTCTCTCCGGGCCACGCGTCTTTCCTGGTCTGATAAAGGAGCGTCCTGTGCAGAGCCCAGCAGGAGCTGGAAGTCCTCGGATAAGAGCTCACTCTGCAGGGTCATGATCTCAACAGAAACCATTTCATCTGAAAACTGAGAGGAATGTAAGAGCTTAGAATGATCCTGTCTTAAAACAAGTTTGGGTTCTTGTAAATCTGAGCCTCAATCCATTGTCCCCAAAAAGAGACTGCCCATTCCTCCTCCAAAACTCACCTATTGGCTGAGAAATGTTAAGATATCTCCAGGAAATCTGAACCCCACAGCTGTTACCAACACTGCCTAATTTGCTTACACAGCCGATTTTCAGTGGCAGCTCTGTTTAAATATAAATGCCCAAATTATATTCCAAAGTGAATAATGTAAGAGAAAAATGAAGTGAAGTCTGCAGGTCTGGAGTTGACAGCAAACAAGGTGGCGGGGGGGCGGAGTACAGAGGCAGACGCTGCCCAGAAGCCCCAGCACAGCCTGGCCTTGTCGGGCGTGGCCCTGAGCACACCCAGGCTGTTCCTGTTTAAGTTGGGGACTTCGGTCATGTAGCGGCGGGTCGCCAAGGGGCACGGCGCAGTGACTAAGACCCAATGCCCTGAGCCCTGCTGCAGTGAGTAAGACCCAATTCGGCGAGTGAGGCCCAGTGCCCTGCGTGAGGCCATGGGGCGAGCCCAGCTGCCCCGCACCTCTCCGGGAACCAACGTAAAAGGGCCAGGATGGGCCTGGCTCACATCGCACCACGTCGGATGACACGGTTTTAAATCACAAACACGTTTTTCCTAGTAAGGAAAACAAAGGAGGAGGTGGGGAGCCTTCTTAGTGATATTTGCAGTGACTGTAGCATGGCTGCATCTCAGCAATCACCCTGCATTTCATAATTACACAAAAATAACTGTGAGGATGTAAACCGTATCTACAACATGATTACTGTTTCATAAAATGTACGTAGGCTTGTAACAACTGAACGGTCCAGCGCCCAGAAAGCCGAGTGCTCCTCCTGGCTTCTCCTGTGAACGACACTGACCTTGTACAACTGCCTCTCAGTGACGATCGGCGGTCATCAGTGTCCTCTGCAGGAAGTCCATCTCCAGCATCTCAGAACAGGAACTCAAGCAGCTGTTTGATGAGTGCCTGTGTCCAGCAGGGTGGGGCTGTGGACAGGGGGCAGGTGGGGGCCAGGGGTATTTTGGAGGCAATGGGGCCAGGCTGGTGATGCCTGGAATTTGAAGGCAGTAAAGGAAACGGGCCTGAAGGATGGAGCCTCTGGATCCACGCAAGTCGGGGGACTGTGGGCCCCTCATTAGGGAGGACACGGGAAGGTGTAGACGGAGGCCCACTGCTCACTGGTGGCCTTGCTGAACTCATGCCACCCAAGAGCCATCCGAGGAGCCTTCGAGAGCCCACTGGATTCAGAGTCTAGAGCGAAATTAGAGGGGAATATTCTAGAGACACCCTCTGGGGTTCACCAACATATGCACAGCACTGAAGGCCCAGGGAATGGATGAGGCGAGTTAGGAAATATGGTGACACGAGAAGGTGGGCCCAGGACGAACCTTTTGGGCCCACCCAACACCCAGGCAGGGGAGGCATCATCTGGAAAGAAAACCAAGAGGGAACAGCTGAGACAGAGGAGACAGCCAGGGAGTGCACTGCCCCGGAAGCCAGAGGAGAGGAGGTCCCCACCAGCATCTGATGCTGCTGAGAGGCGGTGGCATGCACCAGAGGAGGACCTGGAGACGTGCGGATCACTGGCGGCTTAGCAAGAAGAGCACGTGGGCCGAGCATGTGGGAGGGGGCTGCTCGTGGGCTGAGGGCTGGCTGGGCTGAGGACGGGGAGCCCTAGGATGGAGCAGTTGACCGGAAGGAGGAGGTGAGAAAACAGACAGAAACACAGACGGCCTCTGCCGGGTCAGTTGCGCAAGGAAAGAAGTGGACAGTCACCAGGAGGTGAGAGACAGGAACGTCTTCTTACAGGTCTGCTGCAGCCGCCAGGGTTGGCAGAATGTGCTGGAAATGGAGGGGAACTGCTGCCAGGGATGCGGATTCCGACTCCAGCAACAGGGGAGCAACGGGGGCCTGCGGTGCCAGGAGAGTGCCCTCCGCTGCAGCCTGGTCTTCCCGTGCACACGCGAGCCCAGTGCTGACAAATCCGTTGGTTTTTCAAGAAGAACGAAGACTCCTGCACTTCTGTTTGATTACTAGAAAAGCCCGCCTGCTAGAAAGACATTCACATCATGAGTTCCTGTGAGGACACCAGTAACGTAGGGTACTAGGATACACCCACGGGGGTTCTAACGAGGAAGAGCCGGGTGGACGCGAGATTCTGGGTGGACGGAACGAGATGGTGCCACAAGGCACGAGACACACGCGTAGTCACCGTGGGCTCTCACTCAGCTGCCACGGGATCAGGTGCGGTCAGCTGCGGGGCCACCAGGCCCTCCACATTCTCGTCCCTCTCCTGCAAGTGTCTTCCCCGAGAACACTGAAGATTTTTTTTCTGAATCACTGAAACCAATTATTAAATGTCTTCTTAAGTCAAAGAGCCCTCGCTAGCGGTAAGCAGACCCATCACTTGCCTGCACCAGCTGGCCCGGGCACCAGCGCTTCTGCCTCTGGGCCTCAGGGAGCCTGCCTGGCAGAAAACCCAGTGGCCTCCGACTCCAAGCTGCCCACCGGGGCGCACCCGTTTCCTGCCACAGGGAATGTTTCCTTCTTGACACTAATGGCCTCCTGGAAAACTGGAGGACAAAATGATTAGAGACCAGAAGTGAACCAAGAGCTATCAGACACGTGCGTTCGCGGTTGCCCTCCTCTGTGAGGGCACAGGTTCAAGCACAGCGCTTGCTTCAACGCTGCAGAGCAAGTCCCGCCTGTTCACGGACTCAGCCTCGTGTGCCGTGCGAAGACGGTGATGGAAACACAGCCCAGCGGTCGCGCTGAGGCGTACATGTGCTGTGCCTCTCGGGCGGGTGCAGGTGGATCTGCGCTCGCTGACCTGATGCTCAGAGGGTCCGAAATGAAAACAAAGAAAGACACAACTTTGGCTCCTCTGGCCTCACTCTCCAGCCATGGCCGCTGGCGTGCACGGCGTGGCCTCCCTCTGTGCCTGCACACGCCTGAGGCGCTGTGGGTGTGGGCACGTGTGCGACACTGGTGCGTGGGTTCCTCTGCTTTGATGAAAACAGCGAGAAAGATACACTGTCCATGATTTTTAGAAAAGAAACTGGCAAGCCTCCATCCTCTGAGCCCGGCCTCTGGGTCCCCGGGCCGTCTGCATCACCGCCTCGTCCCTGGCCCTGCTTCAGCTGAAACGAAGACTCCAGGTTGTTTGGTTTTCCACGCCTTTTTTCCTTCGATTCCATGAGCTGCTAATCACTGACTCCAATCAGCTGGGCCTGTTTCCGATGCCTACAAACAAAGCATGCTGATGGGTCTGGCACTGACCCAAGCTTTTGAAACAGAAGAAGTCTCACTACTTCTCCAATGAAGTTCCCTGCTCCAGGAGGGTGAGAACGGAGTAAAGAGCTAGAAGAGAAGGCCAACACAACGGCTTGTAACCCTGACCGCACTACTGCCGCGACTGTTAAAAAACAGTAATAACAGAATTATTCCTTCCTAATACCTAAGAACTTGTACGTCACTCAAAGCAAGGAGAGAACACGCTCCTCAGAAGTGATGTGCACGGTTCTGCCGTCCCTCAAAATAAAACTGAGGATAAGAAACTGAAAATTCCAAATAAGCACCAGACTCGATAGCCCCCACATTCTACAGCCCACGTGACGCTGACCAACAGCACATCTCTGTGTCTCTTTCCAAATCCGCAGGAGACCTCACCCCCACGGGGAGTGCAGAGGAGGTGAGGAGCCAGCACGGGAGGCCTGGGCTGCTGAGGAGGCCGTCTCTGGAGAGAGCTTCTCGTGAGTTCCACCGATGCCCCCGGGGGAGGGGAAGGGGTGCCAGCTGCTAGCATGTGAGCAGTGCCCTGGAAGGTGCGTCTGTGGAGATGGGGAAGGTGGGTAGATTCCTGGGAAGTTCTGGAGGGAAAATCACAGGTTAGTGAGCAGTTGTGAGGGACGTCATCAAAACGAAACACTTTTGCTCTGCAAAAACCCACGTGGAGAGGAGGAACGACAAAGCACAGACTGGAATAAAACTTCACGAACCCCGTATGTAACAAAGGACTGCTATCCAAAATACACACTGCAGTCTCTCAAATCTCAATCGTTAAAAGTACAAACAATCCAGTTAGAAAACGGACGTGAACAGACATCTCACGGAAGCCAACCAGCAGATGTCAGACAAGCCACGCAAGGTACTGAGCATCACCAGCCATCAGGAACGTGCGGACTGAAGCCACCGTGAGGCACCGCCCTGCACCCGTCACAAAGGCTAACAAGACCGAATGCTGGTGAGAACACGAGGAGCGGGACCAGTCACGCTGTGGACGGGAAGGTGACATGCTGCCGCCACCCTGGAACACGGGCTGGCGGTTTCTTACAAAACTAAACAAGATAATCGTGTGGTCCAGCAACTGCACTCTCAGGCATCTGTCCCAGAAGCAAAGACGACACTTACACAGAAACGGAAAGGAGTGCTGTCAGCAGCTTTAGTCGCGCCGAAGTTTTGCAAAGTGTTATGTGAGGGGAAACTGGGCACCACGTCGGGGGAGGCGGGTATTTAAGGGACGTGAGGGCGGCTCCGCATCTGAAAATCAATCAGTGTAATCCATCGCACTGTTAGAGGCAGGGGCCTGGGGCAGCGGCACCATTTTAGGCTCGGCTCCATCCTGAGGCTAACAAGGCGGTTCCCTGCCGGTCACGCCCCATTTTGTAAGGAAACGCCTACAAATACCTGCAAGGACACACTCCTGCAACAGTGAGTCCGGACGCCCGGCACCCATAACAACACACGCTTTCCAGACGACAACAGTTATGCCCCGATGCACTCGCTACAATGCCAAGGGCAGTTTTCTTTAAATCCATAGAATAATAAATCTGGTCACTCTCTCTGCTCACCGTCATGCGGTCACAGCCTGGTTTAGTCTTTACAAAGACCAGACCCCATATAAGAAAAACAAGGCCGGGTGCGGTGGCTCACGCCTGTAATCCCAGCACCTTGGAAGGCCCAGGTGGGCGGATCGGGAGGTCAGGAGTTCAAGACCATCCCGGCCAACATGGTGAAACCTCGTCCCTACTAAAAATACAAAAACTTAGCTGGGCGTCACCTGTAATCCCAGCCATTCGGGAGGCTGAGGCAGCAGAATCGCTTGACCAGGGAGGTGGAGGTTGCAGTGAGCCGAGACCGCGCCACTGCGCTTCAGCCCAGGAGAAAGATGGTGGGTTCCTCCACTTGCCCTCTGAGGGCGCCCTCCTCTATAAGGAATGAGTTTCTAAGAGGCCTGCTCCTTTCACTTCTTCCGCTGGCCTGGAATTCCTGATCCAGGAGCCCTCACTTCGGTCTGGGTCGGCCTCTCTTTGGGTGCGGGTCCGCCTCTCTTTGGGTGCGGGTGTGTGTCTTCTCTGTACCGTGTCAGTCTCTGTACCGTGTCTCTGTACTGTGTCTCTGTACAGAGACGGACACGGTACAGAGAAGACACGGTACATTGACAGACACGGTACAGAGACTGACACGGTACATTGACGGACACGGTACAGAGACTGACACGGTACAGAGACACGGTACAGAGAAGACACGGTACAGAGAAGACACGGTACAGAGAAGACACAGTACAGAGTGGAGTGGAATGCAGTGGAATGGAGTGGAATGGAGTGGAAATGGCCCTTGCAAGCACACTTCTTTACTGTCACTTCTATCTATGGCATATATTGGGATTCTCCCTAATAACTATCTTGGTAAGATCGCAATCTTAGAAACAAGCATCTCGACACGTCTGGCTCCATGACTCGCTTTTTCAATAACTGCAACAAGAATCACAGAAACAATTTCTTTGAGTATATTACTCACTAAATCAAGCAGGAAGAAACTTTTTAATTTGCATTTATTTTTTAGTCATCCAGGCTGGAGTGCAGTGGTGTGATCATAGCTCACTGCAGCCTCGAAATTCTGGGCTCAAGTGACCCTCCTGCCTCAGTGTCCCAAATAGCTTGGACTACAGGTGAGCACTACCACACTTGGCTAACTTTATCCTTGGTAAAGATGGGGTCTCACTTTGCTGCCCAGGCTGGTTTTGAACTCCCAGACTCAAGCAATCCTCCTGCCTCAGCCTCCCAAAGTGCTGGGATTACAGGCGTGAGCCACCGTGCCCATCCAGCACAGAAGGAAACTCTTCTAAAATGAGTACGTTGTGCACATCCACATTACCTGTAACTCAGTCATTCTTAGCCATTGAAAAATAAAAATTCAGTGTAGAAAAGAATTAGAGTTACGATGCAGCAGAGCAAACCTAAGCTCTCACGTGCATTTCTCCAGGGAAAAAGCATAGCTTCATTCACCATCAGCAATTACACAATATAACTGAGAATTAAAACTATTTACCTCCACTTCCCAAAAAAGCCTCCCTCCTCTAAACACACACTCTCTATTCTGAGAAACATTCCCAGTTGCTGCAAAACCATATGATAGCTTCAATCTGGCTTCAGATGCTTTTTACTGAATGCCAGTACCCTGAGAACAGCCCTTATCACCATTAGCGGGGCTTCTGTGCCACAGATCAAAAAGAGGGAAGACCTCCGGGGGAGAAAAATGCCAGGTCAGGCCAGCAGCACCACCATCAGAGATTCTTTATAAGCTCACTTGGAAAACCAGCTCAAAGAGAAACTCACCTACTTGTGCGTGAGGTGGCTGGTGATAAGGGAAGCACCTCATAAATTCTGGGAGACTTGGTTGGTAGTGATTCCTCCAGGGAAATACCGTCACTGGTTGCAGGCACTACAGAGCCTCTCCAATCACTGCCTCAGCAATCCTAGGAAATAAAAGGGAAATCATTACAAGATGGCAAAGGAGGGCACTCAGCTAGAAACGGAGTTTGGAATTCAATATTAAAGTTCAAATTATTGAGAGAGTGATCTCTTTTGGGTGAAACTTTCCATGCTGTTATTAAATACCTACTCTACTTAAGCCTCCATTCTGGCACCTGTAGGGGATACGAAGAGAGCTGAAATATAACTCTCGACCACAAATAACAGACACTCTAGTTGAGGCCCAGCAGAAAGGCACAGGCAGCTGTCAAGGAACAGAAAGGGTCAAAGCAATGGGGCACAGAACGAAGCAAAGGAGCAGGTTCCAGGAAGCACGCAGGGACACCCCCCAGAGAGAACACTGGAGCCCCCGGGCACTGCTTCACTGGGGGACTGGACTCCGCCAGGGCAGTAGTAGAATCCAGAGCCCCTGAACAGACAGCTTCCTCATCCAGCCCATGGCCAGGCTGTTTAGCAAACACTCCTAATGGTTAAATATTCTAAGATCACCCTTTGGAGTTACCCAAGCCAATATAAAGTAAGCTAATGAGTTGTCTGGATTCAGGAAGGTGTCCCTACCCGCCAGCCCCAGGGCGGAGTCACATGCTTAAAATGCACATTCCCAGGCCCCCACATTCCCCTTCTGTATGTCTCGAGGGGGGCTGGACTCTGCACTATTTTCCCAGGTGCCTCTGATGACAGCATCCTGAGGACATACTTTGAGAAACGCTAGCCCAGAGCCGCTCCTGCAGGATTAGGTAGGACAGCCTGTGGTCACATCTGCATGGGTCACCTGGTTCCTGAGGGCTGGAAAGTGAGTGCTGAGGTGTCACAGTGGGTGGGTCACAGGGAGGACCCTGGGGGAGGGGATGAGGGAGGGAGGACCGGCCTCTCCTGGGGAGACGAGCTGCCACCAAAACCGATTCAGGTGGAGCAAGCCAGCTTCTGTTCCCCAGTGGGCTCCTGCAGATGTGGGCACTGACACTTGCTACGTAAACACTGAGAACAGAAGGGCCGTGAAGTACCAGACTGTCTCACCACACCCTGGAAAAGCAGATTTAGACCAGGCTGATCCCCGATGACACTAGGAACCCGATTCTGCCCCGCTGATTCCAGAGACACTCGAAGGCACTGCTGCTTCTCAATTCCTACCGTGATAGTCACAGCACATGAACTCGGCTCCCAAGTCCCCGGGAAATGCTTACTGGATCTGGAGTGCACACCATGACCGAACATATGTGCCGTGATTCTAACCATGCGTTTTCTCCAAATGTTGCTTTTCATGAAGTTCCGATCATGAAAACGGAGAGGCTGATGTCAGCCAATGGTGTGTGAGGAGCTTGTGTCAGGGTTGGGGTAGGCAAGTCTGACCAAGAGCCATTTTTCCTCAGTTAACCTCCTCCCCTGTCTGTACACGACCCCGTCCCCTGAACACTTGGGGCTCAGAGGACGCGGAGGACGCGAAGCCCCAGACGATGCTCTTGGGCTCACTGCAGGTTGCTGCCTGGAGACGCACACACGACCCTGTCGGCCACTTCGGTCAAGCCCAGCACAACAGGACTGTCCTGAATAGCAACCACACAAGACTGCAAATCACACTTGCTTCAGAATCACAACAGCTGGATGTATCCAATGCATGGAGACAAATTTAAAGGTTTTGACCACATCCCGCTGAAGTGAACAAGCGGCGTTTGTCATGCATGTGGTGTTTATCGTGGGTCAGGCTCTGTGCGCCCAACGACCAGACGAGCGGGTGAGGCTTCCACCACTTGCTCAGGCCAGGAGGTGGCCACAGAGGGGTCACGCAGCCCAGTGGGAGCGCTGGCCCCAGTCACACGGCTTCTGTCTATGCTTGGACACTGAGGACCGAGGGGTTCAGTCGGACCCGGTCCCAGCTCCAGTCCAACCTTGGAAGCCAAGGGTCGGGAAGGGAGCGTCAGAGGAAAGACGGAGCCAGGGCCCCGGGTCACTGCAGGAGGACACCCCGCTGGGACTCGGCGTCCACCGCTGACGAGCCGGCCTCACTGCTCCCGCAGCGGCCCCGGGCCGGAGCCGCCAACACCAGGGAGCAGCGTTTCCTGCACTGACTCCTCCGCTTCCACGCGGGCATCCCTTGCACGAACTCTGTCTCCACCCGCTGCGCGCACACACCCCACGCCGGCCAGACACCCCCAAACCCACACGGGGCCCAGGCCTGCGCTGTGGCTGTCGCACATGCCCGTCCGGCCTCGGGCCCGAGTCCCGCCTGCCCGACTCCCAGGGGCCCTGTCCCTGCCTCACTCCCGGCTCGTCCAGCCCACCCGGCTCTCCCACCACGCACAGCTCAGGGGCCTGCGGCTTGCACGGGTGTAACCTCCAG
The DNA here is from genome assembly GCF_030222135.1 of Aotus nancymaae. NCBI lineage: Eukaryota > Metazoa > Chordata > Mammalia > Primates > Aotidae > Aotus > Aotus nancymaae. The sequence goes on along the minus strand of NW_026988433.1, from coordinate 1,570,015 downwards.
CACGGACTTCCGGAAGGTTCCTTCCCAGCCAACACGGCGCCTCCCTTCCGGTCGGAGCCCGGAAGTGTTCGGACAGGAGAGGAGCTCCTTTATGATTGGCTGAGCCATCCAGCCAGGCCCACACCCCTTGCTTAGTGATTGGTCCAGGGATGGTCACATGACTCAGCTATGACCAATGAGATGTGAGGGGCTGTCTGCAAGGGGAACCATGAGAACATTTCCCCCGATAAGGAGGGAGGCCGGGCCAACCCCTGTCTCTTCTGCTTGCTGTTGGAGTTGAGGCGGGTGCTGGCGGCCTGCAGCCGGGTGGAAACAGTGTGGCTTTTCCTGGGACAGACATTTTAGTACTTCCAGGTCGAAAACCATAATTTCAGACAGGCCTGCAGATGGGCCGTGGGCACAGCAGAGCCTGGTAAGCGAGTGAGACCCTGCTCCACTAAGGACGGGATCCAGGCCTCCCTGGAGTCACCTGCCTCTTGGCTTCTTGTTAGGCAGAGGGAGCAAATGACCTCAAGGTCTAATACTATTTTAAGGATATTGTCCTATTACTTCCAGCCAAAAGCATCTAATACCATATGACCTTATGACCTAACGATTCCCTTGTCACAGGTGGTAAAGAGGTTTGAAAACATAAATAACTTGCCCAAGGATACAGCACTGGGAGTGATGGAGTGATGGAGTGGTGATGGAGTGATGGAGTGATGGAGTGATGATGGAGTGATGATGGAGTGATGATGGATGATGATGGATAATGATGGAGTGATGGAGTGATGATGGATGATGATGGATGATGATGGAGTGGTGGAGTGATGATGGATGATGATGGAGTGATGGAGTGATGATGGAGTGATGATGGATGATGATGGAGTGGTGGAGTGATGATGGATGATGATGGAGTGATGGAGTGATGATGGATGATGATGGAGTGATGATGGATGATGATGGAGTGATGGAGTGATGATGGAGTGATGATGGATGATGATGGATGATGATGGAGTGGTGGAGTGATGATGGATGATGATGGAGTGATGGAGTGATGATGGATGATGATGGATGATGATGGAGTGATGATGGAGTGATGATGGATGATGATGGAGTGATGGAGTGATGATGGATGATGATGGATGATGATGGAGTGATGATGGAGTGATGATGGATGATGGAGTGATGGAGTGATGATGGAGTGATGGAGTGATGGAGTGATGATGGAGTGATGGAGTGATGATGGAGTGATGATGGAGTGATGATGGATGATGATGGAGTGATGGAGTGATGATGGAGTGATGATGGATGATGATGGATGATGATGGAGTGGTGGAGTGATGATGGATGATGATGGAGTGATGGAGTGATGATGGATGATGATGGATGATGATGGAGTGATGATGGATGATGATGGAGTGATGGAGTGATGATGGATGATGATGGATGATGATGGAGTGATGATGGAGTGATGATGGATGATGGAGTGATGATGGAGTGATGGAGTGATGATGGAGTGATGGAGTGATGATGGCGTGATGATGGAGTGATGATGGAGTGATGATGGAGTGATGATGGAGTGATGGAGTGATGATGGAGTGATGATGGAGTGATGGAGTGATGATGGAGTGATGGAGTGATGGAGTGATGATGGAGTGATGGAGTGATGATGGAGTGATGATGGATGATGATGGAGTGATGGGAGTGATGATGGATGATGATGGAGTGATGGAGTGATGATGGATGATGATGGAGTGATGGAGTGATGGAGTGATGATGGAGTGATGGAGTGATGATGGAGTGATGGAGTGATGATGGAGTGATGATGGAGTGATGATGGAGTGATGGAGTGATGATGGAGTGATGGAGTGATGATGGAGTGATGATGGAGTGATGATGGATGATGATGGAGTGATGGGAGTGATGATGGATGATGATGGAGTGATGGAGTGATGATGGATGATGATGGAGTGATGGAGTGATTATGGAGTGATGGAGTGATGATGGAGTGATGGAGTGATGATGGATGATGATGGAGTGATGATGGAGTGATGATGGAGTGATGATGGAGTGATGGAGTGATGATGGATGATGATGGAGTGATGATGGAGTGATGATGGAGTGATGGAGTGATGATGGATGATGATGGAGTGATGATGGAGTGATGATGGAGTGATGATGGAGTGATGGAGTGATGATGGAGTGATGATGGATGATGATGGAGTGATGGGAGTGATGATGGATGATGATGGAGTGATGGAGTGATGATGGAGTGATGGAGTGATGGAGTGATGGAGTGAAGTAGTGATGGAGCTGGGAATTTAACCCAAGGCTTTCTGACTCCAGAACCACTGGACTCCCGCAACTCCATGCACGGCTCTTTGAACATTTCTCTGTGGCCTGCCTTTGCCCTCAACCCTGGCAACCCCTTGAGCCTCTTGAAAGCATGAAATGGTGCTTGGTGATCCTGAACCCCCAGAACCTAGCATGTTCTATGTCTTAATAAGTGAATAAAATCTGAACCTCTAACTTGCTTCCCTCGCCTCACACGGGTAGGGTTATGGGGGCCTCCACCCTGGGGCCTGTTGAAAACATGGTTTGTCATGTGTTCCTTTGGATCCATCTTCAGCAAGGAAAACGGAAGAGAAAGCCCTTAAAACGTGCTCACTTATGTGGCAGACAGTCATCTATGCCTTTTGCACTTAGGGATCCATTTGATCATCATCATGGCCAGATGACATTTGGGATGTGAATGCGTCTAGACTGGTTTAGGAAAGATGCAGGAATATGCTCCCCGGGAGATTAAATGTTAACAGAGCGCTCTCCTGAGTCCTCCCAACAATTGAATGTCACCTTCACCAGGTGCAGGGACTGAACGGCACACACAGTTCAGTAGCAGAGGCTTCCTGAAACGCTGCACTGCGGAGAGGGGATTGAGGCCCTGTGCCCTTGAGCTGTGAAGTCCTGATGACAAGGGTGTGCTGTGGCAGCCACAGGAGCAGAAGCAATGGCGCCTCTTCCCAGTGTTGCTAAAACGGTCAACTCTCAGGGAGGGATTTGTTGGAGGCTTTCCGTAACACAAATACAAGTGACATCTTGGTCACAAAGTGACAATTCTCCAAATCCTAGGCAATAAAATACAGCAGATTGATATCCATTTTCCTTTTAACAACACCATATTTTGCCATACGTCACTCTGTGAAAGGCATGAAACCCGTTTTTCTCAGCGGAAGCTGGAAGATGAGAATGTCAAAGGCTAGAATGCACACGTGCTGCTTTTGCCTGCCAGCAGCTGCCCCTCTTCTGAGACCAGTATCTCTGGTCCCTCTCTGAGGAGTCCCCTTTCCACCACATCTTTGGGATGAGCCTGACTGCAGAGCCATGTCAGGGGTGGATTCTGACCCAGGCTCACACCAACCACCATCCGCATCTCGTCTCACCCCTTCCTCCCCAGTCACAGTGATTGGCCCAATGGAAAACACATGGACAGTTACCAACAATTCTGGACCCCCAAAAGATGGGGTCTTTTCCTGTTGGTGTTGGGTGTCACCAAGCCAAGACATGAAACCGACAGTGAGTGTCAGGTAGGGCAGGTGTTACTCAATGGCTGTGGAATCGACAAACGGGAGCATCACTCGAGTCAACTTCTTCACAAGTGGTGGGTGAGGGACTTAAAATATAGGGTTTCTCTAATGAAGGGGTGGGACATTAAAAGCAAGAGGCGGGCCTGACATGGTGGTTCCCACCTGTAATCACAGCACTTTGGGAGACCAGGGTGGGTGGATCACGAGGTCAGGAGTTCAAGACCAGCCTGGCCAACTTAGTGAAACCCTGTCTCTACTAAAAATACAAAAAAAAAAAAAAAAAAACCTACACACCTGTAGTCCTGGCTACTCAGGAGGCTGAGGTGGGAGAATCACTTGAAGCCGGGAGGCGGAGGTTGCACTGAACTGAGACCACGCCATTGCACTCCAGCCTGGGTGACAGGGTGAGACTTCGTCTCAAAAAAAAAAGACAGAGAGGAAGAATAGTCAAGTCTTTTCCAAAAATGCGCAGGGGACTTCTCGGAATGAGAGTGCCACCTTCTTTTTGTCCTTTTATGCTTTCTTCTGGTCGCTGTCATGGCGATTGTCAACTGTCATGGTACTGGCAGGAGTGCCATTGAGTGTCGAATGCGATGATGCTGAAGCCTGAGGTCTTTTTGAAGTTGCTTGGCCGGCCTGTCTTGGTGCTAATCAGTCTCAGCTGGTCTGGCTAAAAAGGGAAGTTCTTATTGATGGTGTCCTGTTTCTTAAAGCTAAGCAGAGTTAAGGCAGGGTAGAAACTCAGCTGCGTCACACCGGCATCACACCAGGTAACAGACCACTTTGCCAGTAAAGCTCAGGCCCAGCCCTTCTCAGCAGTGATTGGAGAAACTCTCTACGTCCTGCTGAGGCTGCTGAGAGGTGAGGATGGAAGCCAGGTGCAGCTAGCAGGCACCTCAGCTTCACAGAGATCACCTGCCCACGATGCTGCTCACAGTAAGGGAGAATTCTCTGCGGATGTCATTTGAGCCCTCAGATGAAGCCAGGCTAGAAGCAACCTCCCCCTTTTTTACCTAAGTCATTTTTCAAATGGGTTTTCTGTCACTAGAAATCAAGAATTGTGACTCAGTCAAGAGAGGGACTCACGGCCGGGACCCGAGCGATGTTGGCTCAAGCCCTACAGGGTCGCGGGGTGTCCCCTGTCACTGTGCTGAGGCGCAGGATCTGAGAAATAGAGACGGGACATGGAAGGACAAAGGAAGCGCAGCTGGGCTCCGGGGGTCAGTGCCACTTAAGCGGAGACAGGCGAGGCCCCGAACGTCCAGAAGCATCTGTTTTTACTGGGTATAGGTTAGTGGGCAGCGTGGTGAGTGAGGTCATCTTAAGGACAGTGAGACATTCACGTGAGCGATAAGCAAGGAGCCCACCCCCATTAGGTCACCGAGGAGGTGGGCGGTGTGCAGTCAGGGGGGTGCCGGGTGCAACATCTCTTGTCTATGGGCAGGCTACTTCCAGGGAATTCTACAGGAGGACGCTTTGAGCCAGCACAGTAGCTAGAGAGCTGACCGGTTATACAGCCACCAAGAAGCAATTATCCGGAGGGGTCTTAAGCCCTCGGATGCTCGCAGGATTGCCAGCCAGAGGCCAGCTTTCCACAAGAACTGGACGCAAGGTACTGCAACTCCCTTACAGGAGGAGCGGCTCTTGCTCCAAGCCTGCCACACAGCGGGTATCTTTACGATACTGAACGCTGCCACCTGGGCCAGCCTGCCATGTAGGCATGGCCTTTCAGACAGGGGCACTACCGCCTGGGCCATGGATTCTTGTCCTGCTATAACTGTTTTTCCCTTAATTCATTCTCTGCACCGTGTCTGCTCTAGACATTCCTCCAACTATAAACTCAGATATAATTATATACATACAGAAATAACTGAGTAGTAAGATATTCTTCAGGCACTAATTGTTCTGACTATGAACTAATATATGATTACATATAAAGGACATATAAAAGGCAATAGCTGAGTAGTAACACTGTAACCTGAGACATTCTTCAGGCACTAATTCTATAATATATGATGATATATACAGGATTATATAAAGGCAATAGCTGAGTAGTAACACGGTAACCTGAGACATTCTTCAGGCACTAATTCTATAATATATGATGATATATACAGGATTATATAAAGGCAATAGCTGAGTAGTAACACGGTAACCTGAGACATTCTTCAGGCACTAATTCTATAATATATGATGATATATAGAGGATTATATAAAGGCAATAGCTGAGTAGTAACACGGTAACCTGAGACATTCTTCAGGCACTAATTGTGCCGGGAATCTGCTTAGCTCTCCTTCCTCGGTGTTACCCACAAGCAAGGGCGAACCCAGGCCTCCTTCACCTCCTGGCCCGAATGCCCCCTGTTGTTCTGGATGTCAGGATAGCAGGCTCTTTAGCAGGTTAGTGCATGTGGAAATTAATAAGCAGTATCAGGGTTTTTTTTTAAAAAAAAAAAGTGTTTATTGCTGGCAAAATTAAAATGGAACTGTCAGAGCGAAGAGACTGAGTTAACAGAACCACACATGCACTGAGCCCTGAGCCTCTGCTGGGGCCTGATGTGCATCATCCCACCGTATTTTTGTAGCCCCCATGCAGGGGCGGACAGCCTCCTTACCAATGGCGGAACCAAAACCTGGAGAAGGGACAAGTGACTTCCCAAGTCCTGCCACTCTCCCTGGCAGGACGAGGATTTGAACCCAGGGCCACTGCCCAGGGCCACTGCTAGGAACAGCCATTGGTCTGAACAGGAAGAGGCATCCTGGGGGTTCTCCAAGGACCCACCAGAGAGTCTAGAATTCAGGAGGCTCAAGGTAAACCTTTGTTGATCAAATGAGGTCATAAACCTAGAATATTTGCAAGCAAGGGCCTTCCATCAGCGTCACCACAGGCACCCTGAGACCCCGCCACCCCAGGAGGATATGCATCCCGGTGCATCTCAGGTAGGTTGTCAGTTCCTCCCGCAGGGAACAGGCATTCCAGAAACAGGACTGTTTAATGAAGTGTATTAAGCATACCTCTTGCCTGCAGTCCTGATGGCTGTGACAGGCAAGTAGGCAGACGGCAAATGCTGGGAAAGCGGGATAGATACCAGGGTGCCCCCCAGGAATGTAGCCACCAGACCTGCCCCAGCCCTTCACCCCTCACTGGCCAGCAGTAGCTGTGAAGTACATGGTGATCTCGTCCAGAGGTAGGGTCACTCCCGGATGTTGAACTCATGCAAAGCTCCGTTCTCATAATGCTAGGTCCGGTCCTGCCCAGATCCCAGCCCAAGATTGACGTCAGGGTCCCCATAAGCATGAGGCACTTTCCCTCTCAGGTCACAGGTGCTCAGGGTCCCACTGGCAGAGGCTCTCAGAGCTCTCTTAGATGACCACATGAACTGTGCACGTATCCAGTAGGTGCCCGGGGAATCACGAAGATCACCATCCTGCGTGCTGTGGGGATGAGCCCACAGACACTGGTGTTTCTGGCGTTTAAGCACATTCCCCTTTCTGAAGAGAATGGGTTCTGGTTGACCTTGATGAGTCCTAATGTAGGTCACGTTACAGGACAGACTTTTCTCCATCCTTCGGTTACAGGAGAGAAATCGCCCTTTGCCGACCTCCCACAGTCTCAAAAGCAGTTCAAACAGTCCTGGCTATTTTCACACGGAGGCACAAACTCACACACCAACGAGTGAAGGCGACGATCTGCATATCTGAGAACTGGCAGGCACAGGTGCTGACCAGGCAGGGTGGAGTCAACACGTCTGTGCTCCAGTGCCCGGAACCTGGAACGCAGGGAGGACACAGAAGCGAATGGCAGGATGGGGTTTCCATGGTGACAGGGATGCTGAGGAGCATGTGAGGGATGTGGGGGCCACCAGAGTTCAGCCGGTTGCCATCATCAGGGAAAAGAAAACCCTGCACACCAAGTGCTTCTGTTCCCAAGAGAAGCCGAAACATTCTGACTCTTACGTGGAATCTTCTAGTTTGTAGTGTTCACCACTAATTCAAATGTACAAAACAAAAAGCCAGGGCCCAGGCTGAAGCTGTGCGGGAAAGTGAAACCCATCTCCGAGCCGGCCCTGCCCTGCGTGGCGTGTGTGCCATTACCCTCACGTGGAGGGGTATTCCCCATCAGCAAGCCCGGTTGTTACTCCTCTGTCCACCCAGAGCACTGTGCTCACAGCAGAGGAATGAACATCCATCCGACTTCCACGGCAGCTTCCATCACGAAGGACCCCCTGGGTTTTGTGAGCTTTTGTGTGCAGGCCTTATCGTGGGCTCACAGCTGGAAGGAACAGGGAACCTTTTTGGAAGGCACACACCATGGACCGGCCTGCCAGTCACCTTAACTCGCCCAGCAATTATACTGGGAGTCTTACTCAGGAATGTGGAACTTTCTAGAAAACTTGGATCCTAAGTAGGTCCAGGTAGAATTGCCCTTGATTCTGGAAGCAGGACCAGCAAGAACCCCTCCAGTACATGGTAAGAAAGCGTTGCCAAGTAGCACTGCTTCCCACGCTCCCAACTTCTGGGTGAAAAATTCAGCAAGAGCTTAGCAGAGTTCACCCCAAAATATGTTCTAGGAACCCGTCAGGTGCTGGAAACGGAGTCCGGCTGCATCCCAGAGTCTCTAACACCAGGTAGCACCTAAAAGCCACAGACAAGGCACCGACGCTCTGGGGACAGAGAGACAGATTGTCTCTGGCCTCAGGAACAGACAGCAGAACAAACAAGACCCAGTCAACGGACTGTGTGTTGGACAACCTCTCGGCAATGCCACCTCCCGGCGCGGGCTGGAGAAGGCCCCTCAGGGCCGACACTTCTGCTGGAGGTGCCTCTCAGATCCCCAGGGGCCTCCTGTCTTGGCTCCAGGTGTGACGGGGCCTCCCCCAGAGCCCTCCTGGCACACTGCATGCCCAGTCACCTCCCAGCTGCCCCACAGCTTCAGGCCTCCTGCCCCAACCTCTGACCTCAGCCCTGCGGGTGACCTGGCCCCCAACTCCATGGAGAGAAGAGAGCCAGGCAGGAAGAGCTCCACCCTCCTCACCCCAGCCCCGCCCTCCTCACCCCCTCCCTGTCCATCACCGCATCTGCCTCCAGGGCCACCAGTCCTCCCCAGGCACCTGAGCCCCAGCCCTCCACTCTCCTCCCGGGCAGGCCCCTCCTACTGAGCCTCAGCCTCCTCCCTGCATCTTTCCAAATCAGTCTTTAAAGTCTCCCACTCAGATCGCTTGATCCCCTTACAGAGTAGTTCCAGTCCTGTCTGAAGGGATTCCCCGCAGGCACATCGATCCAACAGTTCCAGGATCAAATTCATCAACTCCGTGCACAACTAAAAGGAAACTATTCTCTCCTTCCGTCTGACACCAAGCCCTGCGGGGCCCTGCCTGCATCTGTCCCTCGCTGGAGCTCCCCCGGGTGTGAGCCGGCACCGCCTCTAATCCAGGTCACTGTGCAGCCTCCACCCTGTGCTTCTGCAATGGCCACGTGCTCTGAGCCATGGGGAGCTTGAGCTGGGTTCTGACCCAGCACTTCTGAGTCTGGCACGTGTAACCCCCTTGGTGGTCCAGAGATGCCTGTGGAGCAGTGAGGTTCTGACCCATCTCCTTGCCTGGAGCATGGCCCACCCCTGTGAGCATGTGCACACACACACGCACACACACATATGCACGCACACAAACACGCACGGACACGTGCACACACATGCACACACACGCACATGTACACACACACATACATGTACACAAGCACATACTTGTACACGCGTACGTGTGCACACACGCGCACATGCGCACACACACACACGCGGCATCCCAAGGGCCCTTCTGGTGTGCACACTGGGTCACGGCCGTCTCCGCCCCAGAGCTCCTGGTGTGTACTCAGCACATGCCCTGCTCCCTCAGAAAGCGCCTCTGCTGTTTTCCTGCTCAGAGTGTCCTTCCCTCCTTCCCTCCTTTCCTCACCAGGGCCGACTCCTCTGTGTCTGTGAGGTCTCCCCTGATGTCACCTCTTCGATCCTGCAGTGGGTCCCACCCCCAGGATGGTCAGGCGCCCCCACCCCATGTCCATCATGGCGTCCATCATGGCATCCTTCACGCTGCACTGCAGGGGCCATATTATGGGTGTTTCACTCCAGAGAGACACTAAGATCCGCAGGGGCAGGTGCCCAGCCCGGCAGCACCGCCCGGAGCAGAGAGGTCCCGGCCGGAGTTCACTGCAGAATGAGCAGAGAGAATCCTCCCCGGGCATCTCCTGTCCTCACCTTCACTCTTCCTCTGGCCTGAGATCCTAAGGAAGGCCTGGTGCCAAATTCAGCCTTTCCGGGATCCATGCACAAGGCATTGTCAGCAGGAAATAAAATGCCCATTTTCCTAATTAGCTAACAGAAGCAGGAGCCTCCCGGCTACCCCACCTGCAGACTTCCAGCACCAAGGCTCAGAGCAATATCCGTGATTGCAGTTGAGGCTAAATGTAGCAAATTATATCACTTCAGACGAGTCACGCTTCACCCCACTAAGTTTATTTTAAGTGAGCGGGTCGTTATGAGGTGCTTCTGAGAAAAGGAAACTAGATACACGTGAAGCCGCTGCGTGTTTGCTCCCATTTGGGTCCTAATTATTCACTCATTCAACGAATGCATTTTGAGCTCCTGCTGCGTGCCGGGAAGGCGGCAGCCAGCAGAGCAGATGAGGTGTCTGTGCAGGGAGGTCCACGTGCCAGCGGGGGTGGGAGACAACGCCAGCGGATGATGTGTTGCCCCCGACGCCCACCGCAGCCATCCTGCCTGTGGGGTTGGTGCTGCCACAGAGCAGCCCCCATCCCCTCCTCCACCTGAAGTCAGCACCCTGTTAACGGCACCATCCCCAACTCCCACAGCTGCCGCACAGAAAACACACTGTTTACATCATCAGGGACGTAGCAGGGCTGCAGTGAAGGGAGGACCCCATGGGCACCCCCAGGGCTTGTGGTGGTCATGGGAGATGGGGTAATCCATGTGTCATAAAAGTACTTCAGTGTGGCCTGGGTCAGGTACTCCAGCATTTCCACAGGGCCCTGGGGCCTAGGTCTGTGTATTAGTCATTTCTCATGCTGGCAATACAGACCTACCCAAGACTGGTCATTTATAAAGGAAAGAGGTTTAACGGACTCACCGTTCCACATGGCTAGGGAGGCCTCGCAACCATGGCAGAAGGCAAAGGAAGAGCAAAGCCACGTCTTCCATGGCGGCAGTCAAGAGAGTGTGTGCAGGGAACCGCCCTTTGTAAAGCCGTCTGATCTCATGAGGCTTATTCACGACCACGAGAACAGCACGCGAGAAACCGCCCCATGATTCAATTATCTCCACCTGGCCCCGCCCTTGACACATGGGATTATTACATTCAAGGTGAGATTTGGGTGGGGACACAGCCAAACCGTATCAGTCAGCCCAGTCCCTCCCAAATCTCATGTCCTCACAAATCAAAACCAATCATGCCTTTCCAACAGTCCCCTGAAGTCTTAACACATTTCAGCATTAACTCAAAAGTCCACAGTCCAAAGTCTCATCTGAGACCTATGAGCCTGTAAAATCGAAAGCAAGTTAGTTACTTCCTGGATACGATGGGGCACAGGCATTGGATAAATGGGAGAAATTGACCAAAACACAGGGGCTAAAGGCCCCATGTAAGTCAAATCGCAACACTCCGAAATGATCTCCTTCAACTCCACGTCTCACATCCAGGTCATGCTGATGTAAGAGGTGGGTTTCCACAGCCTTGGGCAGCTCTGCCCCTGTGGCTTTACAGCAGCCCCCCTCCGGGCTGCTTTCAGAGGCTAGCATTGAGTGTCAGGTTCACGGTGCAAGCTGTCAATGGATCTACCATTCTGGGGTCTGGAGGACGGTGCTCCTCTTCTCACAGCTCCACTAGGCAGGGCCCCAGTGGGGACTCTATGTGGGGGCTCCAAGCCCACATTTCCTTTCCACAGTGCCCTAGCAGAGGCTCTCCATGAAGGCCCCACCCCTGCAGCCAACTTCTGCCCAGACATCCAGATGTTTCCATACATCCTCTGAAATCTAGTTGGAGGTAGACCCCTCAGGGTCCAGGTCAGGTACTCCAGCATTTCCACAGGAACTCGGGGCCCGGGTCAGGTACTCCGGCATTTCCACAGGCCCTTGAGGCCCGGGTCAGTTACTCCAGCATTTCCACAGGACCTTGAGGCCGGGTCAGATACTCGAGCATTTCCACAGGACCTCGGGGCCTGGGTCAGGTACTCCAGCATTTCCACAGGACCTTGAGGCCCGGGTCAGGTACTCCAGCATTTCCACAGGACCTCGGGGCCTGGGTCAGATACTCCAGTGTTTCTACATGGCCCCGGAGCCTGTGTTAGGGATCTGTGTTGTATATAAATCATCACAAACTTAGCAACATAAAACAACACATTTTCATTCAGGTGTGAGTCCTGTCCCAGCCCACCCAGTCTTCTGTTCCATGTCTTACGAGGCTGAAATCGAGGTGCTGTCTGGCGTATGCTCATCTGAAGGCTAGGCTGTAGGCACCCGTGACAAGTCGCCCGGATGCGGGGATGGTGGCAGAACTCACTTCCTTGCAGCTGCAGAGCTCACAGCAGCTTCCTGCTTCACACCCAGCAATGGGCAGAGACTATGGCTTTGAATCTCTTCCTTGGGGAAGGTCTAAATGTTTATTTTCCTTTTATGACAGCCATCATTGAGGCCGTTAGCTGGGACACCTATTTGTAGCCTCTTCAGGGGCCTGCATTTGCCCACGGCCTGGAGACTCAGTTCCAGGAGTGAGCTGGACACTTCCAAGGAGCTCATTGATTAGATCAAGAACACACAGGGTCATCTCTATTTTGATTAACGCAAAATCAACTGATTAGCAACTTTAATCACATCTGAAAAATTCCTCCTTTGACAAAAAAAAAGCCGTAACCTAATCACAAGAGTGCCATTTCCTCCTATTCGTAAGTCCTCCCACACTCATCAAAAGGGGATTTCACAGGGTGTGTATACCAGGAAGCAGAAATCCTGGGGTCATGCTTCCCAGCCCAGACTCATTCCTACACGGCACTCCAGGCAACAGCTGGCAGCTCAGGCTCATTAAATGCAGGGTCTCACTTTCAGTCCACCAAGCAAGCAGGTAGGTAGAGCCTCTTCCTGCTGCAGGAAAGACCTGCTCCCATGCTCCAGTTCCCTGAGACCATGCTCCTGCTACCCAGGGAAGTTGTGGACAGGACTAAAGCCCAGGTCTCCAACCCACACTCGTGCCTGCCTGGAGCTCTTACACTGCTGAGCCCGTCACAAAGCCCTGTGCCCTCCCGCCGCCCCGCCATGCCTCTCCATTCAGAATGGCCAGCTCTGCAGGGGCCCAGCACAGCTCAGTGTGCAACTTTTCAGAGGGACAAAAACAAATCCCAGAGAGATTCAGAGGGCCTCAGCTGCATTTCAGAATTCCCTCCACACCATTCAAAATGACATTCTGTCTCGGCCAAATAGCCCGTTGCCAGGGAAGAAAAATTAAATTTTAAACATGAGCTGCAGAATACGTGATGATGGATGGTAAGTAATGAAAACCAGCAGCCGGGCTGTGCGCCGCAGTCAGCCCCCGCCGGAGAAGAATTGCTTCTGCTGGAGGAGGCAGCTTAGATCTAAACATCAGCTCAGCTCTGACAGAGCCTCGCAGAAATCCAGAGTTGCCTCTGGGATCGGAATTTTGAGGAACTCTGCTTCCCGCACTTGGGATATTCTTAACACAAAGAACAAAAGTTTTTAAAAGTCTGAGAGAAGGAGCAATAACCACCACCTTCAGAATTTTATTTGATTTTTTAAAATGTAGTGTTTAATCCTAGTTCATCCAAAATAAAAGTGAGAGGGGATTTCTCTGCATATCAAAACCTCTAGAAGGCTCGAGAGAAAGCATTGTCGTCGGTGAGCACCAAAAGCCATTTGCTGACCCCGCTGGGAGCTGGAACCTGTCACTCACAGCCCTTCTGTTACTGGAAAGGGGGCCCGATCCAGACCCCAGGACAGTTATTGGACCTCGCACAAGAAAGAATTCAAGGTGAATCCATAAAATGAAAGCGAGTTTATTAAGAAAGTGAAGGAATAACAGAGCAGCTACTGCGTAGGCAGAGCGGTGCGTGGGCTGCTCCACTAATCACAGTTATTTCTTGAGAATATGCTAAAAACAAGGGGCAGACTGTGCTCTAAAAGCGGGAAGAAGCCCTCAGTTCTGGAAACTGCCCACCCCTTTCCCGGAAAACTCAAGGCTATTCATGGCATTTTGTAAACCGTCCTGGCGCTGGTGAGCAGTGAGGACGACCCCAGAGGCCACGCGTCGCCGTCTTGGGTTTGGAGGGATTCGGCCAGCTTCTTAACTGCAGCCTTTTTTATCAGCTGGGTTTGTGACCTGTGTCTTGTGGCCACCTCCTGTCCCATCCTGTGACTTAGAAGGCCTAATCTCCTGGGAATGCAGCCCAGTGGGTCTCAGCCTCATCTTGCCCAGCCTTACTGAAGATGGAGTCACTCTGGTTCAAATGCCTGTGACACTTTCCTCACCTTTAACCCTGGAGAGGGTGATTTCCGCCTGACCCCACAGAGCCCACACCAAGCTCACTTACCTCCTTCCTTCACCTGCCCAACTTCGTTATTTCTGGAAGAGCAAACCTCAGAAACCAGAAAGCCCCTGAACCATGTACAGTAATATTTAAAAACCTCAACTCCACACCACTTCTTTTCATTGCCTCACTTCCCCAGCAGTATTTTTTTAAGGTTCAAAAACAAGATCATCATAATCTCCAAGGTTCGGTTTGGTTTTGTTTTTCGTTACTTGCCCAGAATATTTTCCAACCTTTTCCTTGAGGACATTCCCCCAGGTTTCAGGGCAGAAGAGTCTCGACAGGTGTGGGAGGTCTTTTCTGCTAGAGGATGTAATTTTGGAGCTGTGCTCACATTTCTTTCCCCTCTGGGCCAAGGTCTGATTCAGATGCATAACTGAAAATCCCGGTCTGCTAGCAGTGCCTGTAACCATCCAGCGGGTTCTCCTTGCCCAGTGCACAAATGAGGACCACGGCACTGCAGTCAAGGAAGAGTGTCATTGACGTGAGGCCGGCCACGTGGGAGATGGAGTTATTATCAAATCAACCTCCCCCAAAATTCGTGGGTTGGGGTTTTTAAGGATAATTTGGTGGGTAGAGGGTGAGAAAGTGAGGAGTGCCGACTGGTAGGGTCAGAGATGACATCACACGTGTCAAAGCTGTCATCTTGCACTGAGTCACTTCCTGAGTAGGGGCCACAAGACCAAACGAGCCTGTTTACTTTTCTGGGTGGAGCCAGCTGGTGCATCAGGACACAGGGTCTGCAAAACACCTGAAGCACTGATCTCAGGTTTTACGACTCCTAAACCGTAATTTCTAATCTTGTGGCTAATTTGTAAGTCCAGCAAAGGCAGTCAAGTCCCTGGGCAAGAAGGGGCTTTGTTTCGGGAAAGAGCTGTTATTGTCCTTGTTTCAAAGTTAAACTAACTTCCTCCCAAAGTTAGCTCAGCCTACGCCCAGGGATAAACAAGAACAGCTTGAAGGTTAGAAGCAAGTTGGAGTCCTTTAGGTCAGATCTGTTTCACCGTCATAATTTTCTCAGTTCTAATTTTTACAAAGGCAGTTTCGTGCCCAGACAGAGAAACATTTGACATTGTTGTGCAACTGTAGGATACTGTTGTGAAACTGTTCCTGTGCCCCATTTACAGAAATTCACCAACTTTTTCAAACCATAGTGAGCCCTCAGTACCCTCGGGAGGTTGGTTCTGAGGCTCCCATGGATACCAAAATCCGAGGCTGCTCAAGTCCCTTTTATGAAAAGGCGTATTTTTGCATATAACCTAGGCACATCTTACTGTACACATTAAATTGTCTCTGCATTCCTTTTAATACTTAATATAGCTGTTATCACCACTTTTTGGTTTACTTGTGATCGTTGTGTTATTTTTATTGGGTTTCGTTTGTTTGTTTTTTGTTTTTTGAGACAGAATCTCCCCCTGTCGCCCAGGCTGGAGTGCAGTGGCGCAGTCTCAGCTCACTGCAACCTCCACCTCCCAGTTTCAAGCGATTCTCCTGCCTCAGCCTCCCAAGTAGCTGGGATTACAGGGGCGCACCACCACACCCGGTACTTTTTGTATTTTTAGTAGAGACAGAGTTTTGCCATTTTGGCCAGGCTGGTCTTGAACTCCTTACCTCAGATGATCTACCTGCCTCGGCCTCCCAAAGTGCTGGAATTACAGGCATGAGCCACCATGTCCAGCCCTGGGTTATTTTTTTAACATTTTTGATCCAAGGTCCAAGGCTATGGAGCCCGCAGACATGGAGGGCCAGGTCCATACGTTTCCCCTCTCAAGTAATTCCCAGCCATCCTCTGAAACTTACCAGTTGGTGTCTATTCCAGTTAACTCTGGCATTAATGCATCTCAACCTAATCTCAGTGGAATCCTAGAGGCACCTTTTGGATCCAGCATTACCTGGGGTGTTCCGTGGGAGTTCACAGAAAGAGAAGCGAGTGTTTGCACAACCCACTGACAGCTATTTCTGTGCTGCCTGCATCTTCCTGGTTCTAAATTTCTGTTTCATCTTCTATTTTTAGGCATGTCTTGAGTCGGCTGAAGTCAGATCAGCTGTCCTCTGACAGTCCTTCCAGTTCTGAGAATCTGTGATTTCATTTAATATTAAACAGGCTTGCGAGCAAACATGATGGACGGGAAGGTATTTTACGAACTATAAACATACCAACACCGTACGAGATTACTCATTCAACCGTCGTGTGTCCTGTGCGTTCACATGGAGAGCGGGTGCCTCGGGGAAGGGACCCTGTGGAGCTGGGTCACCGGTTTCAGTGCATGCTCAGTATGACAGCCATATGATCTCTCGTCAGACGCCAGCATCCGTGATCACATCGGACTGGGGGTGCCTTCGGGAAGCCTGTCCAGACCTGAGAGAGGCATCTTCCCCCACACACAGAAGTCCTTTTCCTTCTCACCCACATGGTTCTTCAAGTTGTTTTCCTGAGTTTTCTGTGCATATGCCGCAGATCCCAGCAGTGGTGGAGGGCGGGTCGCTGTCGCCGAGGTCATTTATCATAGTTACCACTTTGCGGGTTAGGAAGGGCTGGTTGTCACTCGCCCGTCCTCTGACTGGGTTTTAGTGATTTCTGTCAAATCCGCAGGCTGGGCTGTTTGTTTGTTTGTTTCTTTGTTTCTTGGAAAAATTTGTTTGCTTTTCTACCTTCCAAAAGCCTTTGTGGGGTACGTCATCACGGCCTTTCCGTGTGTCTGAATGGGCTGACGTTTTTGTTTTATTGCAAAATCGAGTGGTAGAAACTATAAACGAAAAACTTCGTTATTAGAAATGTTCAGCAAAGATCATTTAAATAGGTGAATAAAGAACCAAAGGTCCTCACTAGCAACATGACAGCCCTAGTGGAAATTCTTCCTTAATTCCTATCTGTGATGGGTTAGTTCTAATTAAGAATGCCACTGACTGGGGCTCCAGATTCTTACTTCTTCCTCTTCAGTTGCATTCAATATCAATTTTGTTTTAATTGCTTTATTTGCATGTCATGGAAAATCAGTCCAAGGGACAAATGAGAAAGAAACAAAAACACGTTAATGGCATTTGTTTTTGTCGCGTGGCCATTTTGAGCAATTCTGGGAGTAAACGTTTTAAAATCTGTTGTTACTGTTTAGAATTAAAGACTCCATATTCGGCACGGACCGCCTCGGTGTGGGTTCTGCGCTGCTTCCATGGAAACACGCATAATTTACGATAAGGCGCAGCACCGTATGTGACCACTTAGGCCCTAAGCCGAGTCTGGGAAATCGTCTCTCCTATCCCCACACCTCCTCACCACTATTTTGCCTTTGGTACGGAGCAGGTGTTGGCTAATACAGGAACATCATTAAGGCAAATTCCACCATAGACAATGCAGATATTTTGCTTGGGGAGTTTCCGCATTTAAAGTCTTCGGAGGAGCCAAGTCAATAGCCCCTGTTCGGACTGACACGTGGCTTCCGCGAGAACAGGAACACGCAGCTCCACGACCGGCCCCCAGGGGGAGGTGGGGGCCGCCGCTCCTGCTCGGGCCCCAAAGGACTCCTCCGGCCAGGCAGCTTATGCCGGTCAGAGACAGAACAGGAAGAGCAAATGTGTTGATTTTCCAAAAAAAAAAAAAAAAATTGTTGGGTTTATTTTTGTATTTTAGATACCTATTTTTTTATTTCGATAGCATTTTGGTGCTTTTTGTTACATGCACGAATTGCGTGGTGCTGAATTCTGAGATTCTAGTGCCCCGTCACCCGAGGGCGTGCGTTGTACCTGGTGTATGATCTTTGTATCCCTCCTCCCTCCGCGCCTCTAAAGTCCATCGCATCACTCTGTACGTCTCCGCGTACTCAGCCCAGCTCCCGCTGACGAGTGAGAATGCGTGGTTTTGGTTTTCCATTCCCGTGTTCCTTCACTTATGATAATGGCCCATCAGCTACTGTGTGGATAAAGAAAACGTGGTATCCATGCGGATGGGGTGCTACGCAGCCATGAACATGAACAGAGCACGGCCTGTTCCCGCAGCTTCCCGAGCAGGGCCAGCATATCCACGTAACACATCTGAGGCCTAATGCTGTGCTCGGTTGTCTCATCTCAACCATCAGTACCTGGGGGCAGGTACTGGACCTTTGGTGACTCCTGACCTCCTGACAAGCAGGCCTCTCCCGGCCACCTGGCCTGAGAGCCAAGAGTCCTGTTTCAGGTTGAACCTGCCTCATAAGCAAAAGACACGCGGAATCTCAGGGGCTGTGTGCTGGGCGGGGAGCGCCTTCTGCCTCACGGACAGAGGTGCAGAGAAGTCAGGCCAGCAGACGAAGGATGACAAAGCCACCTGCCGGGGAGACCGGGGGCAGCTGGCCTCCCCTTCCTGGCACCCTCTCTTTTCTTGCCTTTTCTGTCGTTAAATGCTCCTGGTTTTCCTCCCACATCTCTGGACACCCCTGGGGCCCCTTGCCAGCTCCTCTGCCTTCTGGTTTAAACAGCATCCCTTCCTACATGGTAGCCTGCTGGATAGAGTCCTGGGGCTCTGAGATGGGGAGGGGATGGGGACACCTGGCAGGAAGAGGGCAGTGTCCCCACACACAGCTCCAGCTTGAGTGGAGGCTCAGAGATTTTCCAGGGGAGGGTCAAAGTGAGGGCTCCAGATCTCTTCCCAAGGGAGCTAACTTCATTTGCAGCAGACTTTGGAGAAGGTGAAGCCCCAGGGTGCTCTCGGAAGCAGTGGCGGTGTGGCAGAAGGTGCCGGTGGAGGGCAGATGCCTGGAGACGTTCGCTGCACCACAGGCTGGCTACTTTGCAGGGGGCTGTTTTATGGAATAGCAGCATCACGTGGGCAGGGCAGAGCCTCCGAGGCACCTGCTACAGCAGCAGCCTTCACGGGGAAGGCTGGGGTCCACCGCGGAACGAGGGCCTGGTGCCCGGGCTCCGTGTGCACAGCAGAGATGGGAGGGAGGCAGCGTCTGGGCCAGGAAGACCGTGACGAAGCCATCTCCTCCATTTCACTCATTAAACATAACTCTGTGTCTCAGTTCCTACACAGCAAACAGAGGCCTTGGTGCCTTGGGTGTCTGGGGTCTAAACGAGCCTCTGCTTTCCGCAGATGTAACCTGGGGCTCAGCAGAGCCGATGCCCGGCACTGGTTGGCTCAGCTCATGCTGACTGTGCCTCTCACGGGCTGGGGCAGAGGGAAGCCAGTCAGACGGCCCCTCAGCCTGCAAGGTGTGTGGGGTTCAGTCCAGCCAGCGCCCAGCTGCCCGGACACAGGCTGTGACGTGGGCTGAGTCCACGCAGGGGCCCTTTGTGCCAATCCATTGTCCCGGTGGGGGCGCCTGCTCCCTCTGTCCAGCGTGGCCCCACCCACGTGCAGGAGAAGGGCAGGCTCCTGTGCCCTGGCTGTGTGCCCAGGCCCTGTCCACCCCGCGGCCATGCCACATAATCCATGGTGCCCCTGTTCCCGGCTTCCAGCCCAGGGGAAACCCAGGGCCACGTGTTCAAAATCGTGGTGGGGTGAGCCTGTGGTGCTGTCGAGAGCTGGAAAAATCCCCTGCGGTGGGGTCCTACCCTCAGTCTCCACCCAACCTGGCAGCTGACGTCGTGGGGGCCCTACCCCTTCCCCGCTCCACTGTGACCCCCCCATCCCTCCTAAGTCTTGAGTCATGACACTTTCCAGAATTAAGCTACTTTGCTGCTGCTTCTCCACTCGAAAGTAATCTCTAATTGCTCATTTGGGGACCTGACCTGACCCTCTCTTGCCTGGGGCCCGAAGCTGCGATGTTAGCAGAAATCCAGTGTCGACATCCACGTGTCCTGTCTACACCCACACACAGCCCACAGGCAGGGAACGGGTGTCTGCGGGTGGCTGCCCAGCCCAGCACTTGCTGCCACATGGGAACAGTGGCCAGGGCTGCCACGTGTCCTCTAGTTCAGAGAATCCAGGGACCCCTATCGTCAGCGAGGCCTCTGATTGCCACCAACGGGACCAAATCGTGTTTCTTCCACCCCTCCCCAGCCTCAGCCCCCTTCTCTGGCCTTTGCCCCAGGCTGACCTGGGTGGCCTGTGGCCCCGAGGGAACCCATGTGGACCAGGGCAGCCGAGGCTGCAGAGCTCTGGGTTTAGACAGAGCAGGGATGGGACCTGGCCCCCCACCCCCAGAAGCCACATTAGAATCCATGTCGGTCAGTCCACTCGAGCTGCTGAAACAAAACCACAGAATGGGTGGCTTAGAAACAACAGAAATGTATTTTTTATGGTTCTGGAGGCTGGCAGAGTCAGTGTCTGATGAGGGCCACCTTCTGGCTTGTGGAAGACGCCTTCCAGCTGCACCCTTGCATGATGGGAGGGACTGGGGGCTTCCTCGGGTCCCTTTTGTAAGGGCACTAGTCCCATAACGAGGGCTCCATCCTCATGACCTCACCACCTCCCAGAGGTCCCGCCCCCTGACACCATCACCTTAGGGGCTAGGGTTTCTACAGATGCGTTTGGGGAGACACAAGCATTCAGACCAGAGCAGGGTCCCTGGTGACAGCCTGGGGACCTCAGGAACACGCTGGGCCCTGGACCCTCTGTAACCCAGGTTCAGCAGCTCACCACTCAAAAGCCAGACGTGAGGGGCACAGGCTGTTGGGAGAGAAAGCAGCTTCCACTGGAGAGCAAGAAGCCGAGAAGATGCGCCAGTGCTCTAAAGCACCGTCTGAAATGTCCCCATGTGCCACTGGAAACTGGGCGACGTGATATGGGAGCCACACGGGGCACAGGGCCGGGGTGTCCCACTCCAGTGGCTGTCTTGGGTGGACAGAGGTCTGGATGGTGCCATGTTGACGTGGGGCCGGTGGTGGTGGACTCATGGGTCACGGCTTCCCCCAAGCAGGAGAATCCGCGATGGAGGCTCGATGCCTGGTTTATTTTGAGATCAGCCTCTGGGATTTCTTAAGCAAGAATCTAATTAGATAAGCGGGCATTGCTAGAGGGGAGTGTCCAGAGAGGGAAGGAATGAGGGGGTGAGAGGGGAGGGAGGGAAGAAAAAGGGTGTGTGATTTTTAAAACTGGGGCCCCTGGAGTTAGGTTTAGCCTAAAGCTGCCTCCTTACATATTTTAAGTTCAGCCCAAAGGTCTCTCTGTACATAGAGAACTGAAACCTAACTGGATGTGTAAACAGACCAACCTCCTCTCAGCCAACCACTGAGCTCTGGCCGGTCAGGCTAAGGCAAATGCCAAGCTCTAGGCAGGCCGGCGGCTCTGTCCCTCACTCTGTTCTGGGGTCACTTTCCTTTCTCTGTCCATAAGCCTTCTTCCAGCACGTGGCTGCCCCGGAGGCTCTGAGCCTACTCCGGCTCTGGAGGTGACCCAATTCGCAACTTGTCCTTTGCTCAGTTAAACTCTGTTAGATGTAATTTGTCTAAGATGTTTCTTAACACTGGTTACACCTCCGCGCGGAGCAGCTGCTGTGTTACCTTCGGGCCAAGCGAGAGCTCCGCCTCCCCAGCCGCAGCAGGCCTCGTCCACGGGTGACTCGTTCTGGGGAGCCCTGTGTTCACTGCTGACCTCTGCCAACCAAAAATAAAATTCTAAGCCCCCAGCCAACTAGTGGACACCCCATGTCAGCCGAGGGCATTCCAAAGTAAACCTGAAACCCTAACTGAGGACCTGATGGGAAGGGGTCCAGACATGCTCCATGAGACCCTCCTCCCTCCGAATTCTGGCACAACTGACAGCATTAACATCGACACAGAATTTTATGACTGACCAGTCAGACTCTTCGTAGCAGTAAGATACCAAATTCCAACCGACTCTAGTAAATCGCCACATGACAGACCACGGGCCCTGAAAGAAATCTGAGTATTTTACCCACAAACCTGTTTCTTTGATTTAGGTTGGGATGGCCCTGCACAGCTGTCGCTCGTGGAGGAAATTTGCATTCTGCAGAGAATCCCGGCCCCTTCCCAGGCCTTTTCCGGAGAGTCGAGCATATTTTAAAGGTCGGAATAGGAAACGTTGACCACCTGCTGCTTCTAAGGGCAGTCACTTGTGCGGCTTCATCTGCGTAGTGAGAACGGCCTCCACAGCCACGCAGCTCAGCCCACCCGCTTCTTCCTTCTGATTCCCAGTCCTTCAATCATGGCCTCACTTTCAGCCAAGTGCCCGTCAGAAAGTCTGTGAACCCATCCGTGACCCGTAGCCCCCAACCCTGCTTCCAGTTGTCCCTGCTTTGAGACTGAACCAGTGAACACCTCACATGTACTCACTGATGTCACGTCTACCTAAAATGTGTAAAGCCAAGCCGCACCCGGCCACCTTGCCATGTTCTCAGGACCTCCTGAGGCAGCGTCACGGGGCATGGGCCTCACATTCGGGCCGGAATAGATCTCTTCAAATAGTTTACAGAGTTTGGAATTTCTCAGCAGCATCTCTGAGCCTCCTGGAAGAGGCCACCCCATGCAGGCCAGAGGCCCGAGCTGTCGCCTGGGCCCACAGGCAGAGTCATCTGCACCAGCAGAGAACTGCAGAGAACACTGGAGGAAATTAAAACATTTCACCCCAAAATACATTTGTCTGACATCATTTGAAACAGCCGCCCTGGCCCCTGCAGAGACGCTCCATTGATGCAGCCACGCCCCTCTACCTTCCATGCCTTTCCCAGATCCGGGAGACTGAGAGTCGTCTGCAAAGAGGCTCGCTTCAATATGGCTGCCCCCAGGGAGAGACAAGTCTACCGTGAAGCTGAGCGCAGACCCTGAGTCCTTCACACATGGATCGCATCGCGCAGTTCAGGAAATGGAAGGGTATAAATGGTTTCGAAGTTCAGAAACAAAACTGTTGCTGGCTACTGGTGACACACAAACCTGTGTAAAAGATGATGGGACCGTAGCTCCGAAGGAAGCAAATGGTAATGCCACTTTGAAATTTGAACCATTTGTTCTACGTGATTCTGCATCCCGTGGCAATAGATTCTGGTTTCAGGAACTCTGGCATAACAGTGGGAAGGAGAGGAAAAACTATGTTGGCTGTCCGGAGTACACATGGCTTAGAAGTTCCCTTAAGCCATAAGGGAAAAGTGATGGCGACAGAGGAATATATTCACTTCCTGTTAAATGTGGCAAATCAGAAAATGGAGGAAAACAAGAAAAGAATCGAGAGGCTCAAGTGATCTTCCGCCTCGACTTCTCGAGTAGCTGGTACTACAGGTTTACAGCTGCCTACAGCATGCATGGGAAAGGGAAACTATGACTAACTTACATCCCAAGATCAAAGAGAAAATAACGCATCATATACTCATTAGAAACAAAGAAACCGAGAAAAAGCACACGGCCAGCGTATTCCTAAAGGAAATGATGAAGAACTTGAAAACGATGGTGATGACGATACAGGAATCAACATGACCATCTTCCCTGAAGACTACTGAGTTTTAGCTCTGACATGTCTTGGTTGTAATGTGTCTAGGTTTTATAAAGCTGCTCTTTATAAGAGTATTTTAGTTGGTTGAGTGTATCAGCCATTCAGAAAAATAAGATGTAATTTCTCTACATTTTAGAGAAACCTATCTGATAAAAATAGATAGCTTTTTAAAATAGCTTCGTGTGTTTGCTCGCTGAATACTGCCTCTTTTAGTCACATACAGATTCATTGCAAAAATAAAATTGTGATTTAAAAAAAAAAAAGAGTCTGAAAAGAAACACTTGACACCGGTCCTCTCTGAGGGAGACTTGTCTACACAGCAAGCCGCCTGTGCCGGCCAAGCCTCTTCCTTTCTCCCGCGGTTTGCCTGTCTCGCCACTGAGCCTGACTTTGCAGCCCGACCTGTTTCTGGCGGCGCTCGGAGTCATTGCTTTCCTTGCGGGGCCTCGGGACGGTGTGGACGCTTCCACACCTTATCGTCGGGTTGGATCTTCACTCAGAAGGCTCCCAGGCACGCGCGTTAAGTAAATGTGTGTGCCTTTTCTCCTGTTAATCATTCTGCCTCACATCAGTGACTTTCCAGTGCACCGTTAGGGCGCCGAGAGCCTACGGCCCCACAGCACCCCTCTGTCCTGAGCGTGGCTCTGCAGGCCAGCCCCAGGCTTCCCCAGATGCCAGGTGAATTCAATGAAGCTCAGGGTGGCCTTACTCCCAACGCGGTCCTCGGAGAGGGCGGCCGTGCTCCTGGCCGCCTTCTCAGCCCCCTCCGAAGCCCGCCTGGCCTCACTCTTGTATGTCACCATCTCCCTGCCTCGAAAACGAGCGAAGTCACTGATAAAACAGTTTTATTAACAATTGTCCATTTCCTGGCAGCTCTTTTTTTTCATCTTTTTTCCCTCGCCGAGAACCTCAAGATAAACGGCGGATCCATGGTGCCGGCTCCCGAGGGGCTGTTCATCAACCACCAGTCACCCGGCCGGCACAGCAGGGAGCGGCGGCCTCTCCCCAGCGATGTGCTCTGCCATGGCTACTCCCTTCCGCTCAGAACGATGGAACGTGTGCTTCAGCCCCGGATCGCGGCCGGGCTCCGTCCACCAGAAACACCCAGGTTCACAGTAGCTGGGAACAGACCTCGTCACAGCTCTCATGCTGCTCACGGGTGCACAGCTGGAGTCCTAACTCCTTCTCGGGGAGAGGCGGAACCATCCGGGGCCCTTACGGCTGCTGAACCTGCATCTGCCCAAACCAAACTCATGATTCCTCCTGTCTTCCCTCCAGAGAAGGTGGCGCCAGCCTGCTCTGTGGCTCAAGCCTCCCCTGTGGCTCAAGTCTCCCAAACAGGAGTCACGTGGCCCCCTCCCGCTCCTGTATCGCACCATGTCTCCAGCCAGGAGTCACGTGGCCCCCTCCCGCTCCTGGATCGCACCCTGTCTCCAGCCAGGAGTCGCGTGGCCAGACCCACCCCTGGATCCCGCCCTGTCCATCTCCAGCACACAGGCTCCTCGGATGTGCCCTGCCCTTCTTGTTCCTCTGTTTCTCAAGCCAGGCATGGCACGTGGCACACAGTAGGTGCTCAGTAAATACATTTTGGTGAACTGATGAATCCCCTGGATTAGAAACACATCTAAGTTCTGAGTAACTTTATTGGAAATCCCACGGGAAGGAGCTCGCTCTGCCCTGGGGGAAGGGGAGGTCTCCATACAGAGCCAGGCACCAGCTCCGCTTCCACAGCAGCTCCAATAAACCTTCAGGACACTGGAGGTTCCCACTGCCAACACCCTGGGGCACCCTCTGGCCCCTGGCTGGTGTCCTGTGCATCCGCCTGTGTACCCGGCTCCTTCCACGGAAAGCCCCTGAATGCACAGCCTGGTGTGGGCTTCCTTCCTGGAGTCACAGCTTTACCGGACAGAGTGCCATGTGGGGGTGGAGATTAGAGTGGAGGCGGGCAGGGAGGAGAGGGCTGAGCTCCCAGTGTGGTCCCTGGCTGCACCCCAGGACTGGTCGGCTGAGGACCAGTCCGAGGTCCCGCTTGCATGAGAGCTCCGAGTATGTCCTGGGAATGGAAGTGACTGGGACGGGAAGAGGACGGTTGGTTTGGGAGCCTCGTGGCCTTAAAGACACCGCTGACATCCTGTAGTGTTGGCTGCATGGAGGAGTCAGGTCCGAGACGGAGGCCGAGGGGGTCAAGTGCCGTGCCTGGGAGCAGCTTCTGGGGGCTCACGGGATCCTCTGCAGTGGCCAGGGCCTCCCCGTACTTTCTCACCAGCACTGATGCCCTTGTTTCTGATGTTGACCCAGGGATCCCCCATGCCCCTGGTCTCTGAAGTTCATGCAGGGCCCATCCCTGGGCACCTGTGCTCCAGGACAGGCTGAGGACAGCCAGAGTCACAGCGGCCAGAGCAATGGGGTCACCCTCCTGGCAGGCGGGCAGCCAGGCTTGTCCTGTGCACCCTCTCAGAGCTGGGTCCTGTCCCCCAGGGCCTCTGATTTGCCGGGCCATCTGTGCTGGTGTGAATACATGGTGGGCCCAAGTGTGCTGAAATTCCAGATGCTGTTAGTGACTAATGGCATGCAGGTCACTTGCAGGACGAAGCAGCGCCTGGTGCCATGGCCACCTCCCATTCCAACCTCAGCCCCTGGGGAGGGGAGAGACTTCCCATTCCAACCTTGGCCCCCGGGGAGGGGAGAGGCCTCCCATACCCACCGAGGCCCCCGGGGAGGGGAGAGGCCTCCCACACCGACCACAGCCCCCGGGGAGGGGAGAGGCCTCCCACACCCACCGAGGCCCCTGGGGAGGGGAGAGCCCTCCTGCGGTTGCTTCTGCACCATGCCGTTAATGGACCTTTGGCCTGGAAAGGTCTTCGGGTTTGCCCTCGGGGAGCCTCAGAAGCTTCAGGAGGCCTCTAGATTCTCAGACGTTGTCGCCCACAGACCTCTTGGGTTTTGCCATATTGGCATAAACAGCCATGGTCCTGACCCGTGCCCTTTATTAAGCCCTCTTCAGTTAACCCTTTGTGTCCCTTCTGGCCGCTGCGGCACTCACAGGGTTACAATCTCTCTCCTCCACTGGAAGGTGAATGTTGGGAGCGCAGGTCCTGGTTCAGCACCAGAGGCAGGGCTGGCACCTGCCGAATGAATGAGTGAACAAACGATGCTTCAACTGTGCACATGCCACCAGCCCTTCCAGGAGCCAGCCCTGCCAGGAACCAGCCCTTCCCACCTAAGTGGCCACCGGAATCACCTGGGAGGCCACTGAGACCCAAGTGCCTGGGTCTCTTGCACCCGTATTCTGATCCCAGAGTCTGGGCTGGGACCTAGGAATTTGCATTTTTAAGCAGGCTCTCATCAGCCTTCTAATCTGATAAAGTCTTCAGAAAGTCAGCGTCTGATAGACAAGCCCTATCCCCAGAGAGCAGTGCACGCTAAGCTGAAAATAATCTCCCTTTCTGCCTTCTCCAAGGCTCAAGGCTCCTGAGAAACTGCCGGAAAGTTTCCCAAAATGCATGCACAAGTTTCCAGGCTCCTCCCTCTGCATTCCACTCAGCCATCCCGGGGGACCCACATGAGACTCACTCTGTCGTTTCTTTACTCTGGAAACTCCTAAGGCACCCTCTCCACACTGATGATTTTGCAGAGCAAATGAGAAACAAACATCTTCCAGAAAGACTCTCAGCGACCGCAAACAAGGAGTGAGATTTGCACTCGGGGAGGCTGTTTGCCCTCAGTGCGGGGAGTGGGCAGTGTCGGAACTTGGCAGTGAACCTGAGGACGTGGACAGGAGCAGATGGGATGTTTGACTTCACCTCCCTCTGCTCCCCAATACATCTCAGGGCAGGCCTGGCAAGCTGCACCAGCTGTGCGGCTGAGGACAAGACGAGGAGGAGGTTCCTGGCACAGGAGGAGCAGGCCTGGGGTGAAAGCAGCCAGCCAAGTGTAGGGAGGGCGCTCCGCAGGGGAAAGCCAGTCATGGAAAAGGAAACAGTGCTCTCCAGGACCAGTCCTGCCCACGGCCTCCGGGCCCTCAGGGAGACTCGCAGAAGTGACTCAAGAGGGGCGCACACATGTGCACACACACAGGCACACAAAGCATACACACATGCATGCACACACAGAGACACATGCATACATGTGTGTATACAGGATGCACACACACACACAAATGCATACATGCACAGAGACACACGCACACACACCAGACATGCATACATGTGTGTATACAGGATGCACGTACACACGAATGCAGGCGTGTACACACAGGGACACACGCACACACACCAGACATGCATACATGTGTGTATACAGGATGCACATACACATGAATGCATGCGTGTACACAAAGACACATGCACACACACCAGACATGCATACATGTGTATATACAGGATGCACGTACACACAAATGCATACATGCACAGAGACACACGCACACACACCAGACATGCATACATGTGTATATACAGGATGCACGTACACACAAATGCATACATGCACAGAGACACACGCACACACACCAGACATGCATACATGTGTATATACAGGATGCACGTACGCATGAATGCATGCATGCACAGGTGCGTATGTGCAGACACGTGCATGCACACAGACGCACACATGTGCGCACGCAGTTCTGGAACCACCACCTCCACCCTGCCACCTGCTTAATCCCGTTTGAAAGGACTTTCCCTTTTGCATTTGTGGGCTCCTTCCTCCATAAAATCATCTTTAAACTTGTATTTTACAAATGGTATAAAGATGAATAGGTTAATATTTTATATTAAAATGCTATCTTTGACCTAAGAGCTCACTTTTTCTTCTAATTTTAAAAGAAATTAAAGCACTTTTGTAGCCCTGGAAATCCTCCGGGCTCTTTCGCTTTGCCTGTGTCCCTGATGGGAAGGCAGCCCGGAAATGGCCCTCAGAGAGCCTGACTCTGCTCCCCTCAGCGGAGCAACCACAAGGAAAAGCCTCCCTTCCCCAGGGGTTTCAGGTACATTCTGATTGGACCAGCTTGGGTCACATGGCCATTTCTGAGCCAATCCCAGGACCACAGTATGATTGGGAAGCGGGGCTCCCCACCTCTGAATCACCTGCACGAAGTAGGGGTGACCCTGCAGAGAAATACAGAGACAGGCAGGTGAGTCCTGGACGGACCCAAGGGACACCTGTTGTCTGCCGCAGAACCGCACGGCAGTGCGTGATATGGCGCCTGTCCACAGCCCAGGGACCCTTTTCAGGGGCGGCACATCTGCCTGTCCCGGGAGAGGGCAGAAGGTCCAGCCTGGTGCACAGAGAGCTCCGTCCCCTCACTGCAGTCCTGCGGTGGTGTCCCCAGCCCTGCCCAGAGCCCCAGGGCTGAGGCCAGACCTGACCGCTAGGACCCAGGCTCTGTTCCTCACTGGGGCGCTGTCCCTGGGGAAGGCGGACACAAGGGCCCCTGTTGTCCCTGGAGGAGGGGGTGGTGGGGTGAGCTGTGCAGTCTCTGTGGCTGAGCCAGCCCCCTCCTTCCTCCCCAGTCACTCCCAGGATGGCCAGATCCCTCCTGGGCCTGGGAACGCCTCCTCAGCCTCTCCTCGGGGCAGGGGAGAGGGGGTCAGGGCTCCCCTAGACGGGGAGGCCCAGCGTGGCTGTTCCCGCTCATTTACCCACTGCACGATTAACGCGTGTCGCAGCAGTTTCCAGTCTGGTGCTCATGAATGGTGCTGCAGACAGGACCTTCTGGTGAGCCCACACGCCCCTGCCTGTGGTGCGGACACCTCGGGTGGACCTGCGGCGTCAGGACAAGCGCATCTTCAGCTCTGGGCGACGCGGCCAGGCTGCTTCCCAAGGGATCCGCCCCGCCTGCCATTCCCCGCCAGAGCTCCAGACCCACCACACCCGAGGGGGGTCCAGCCTGCAACCAGGGCTGAGAACCACCATTCTGTGCAGTGTATGTGAGACACACACAGGCACATGTACACTTACACGCATGTGCACACGTGCTCTCACACGCGTTTCCTACATTCACGCACACGATACGCGGGCTGAGGCTCTGTACACACACGCACATGTGCACACACAGGCACGCATGTGTACACGCGCATTTCCTAAGACCACACCCGATACGTGGCCCAGGACTGGGCACACAGCCTGCAGCTCTGCCCGTCTGGGCAACAGCCACATCCTCCTCCCGGCTCTGCTGCTGCCGCAGCTCCTGGGCTCACTGGGCCTCTCCTGGCCCCGCTCCCTGCACCGGGCAGCTGAGGGGCCTGGGCATCCGGGAGGAGAGGCTGCAGGGGAGGGGCTGGCAGGCGGCTGGGGGTCCCTGGAGTCCGGCTCTTCTCCCTCCTCACCGGGTGCACCGCTGTCTGCTCCCCGACTGTTTGGCCCCGAGGCAAAGGGCCCGGGGTCACTGGTGAGGAGGGGCTGCAGCTGGGCCATCCCGGGGGAGGGAAGGAGGTGATAAAAGGCCCTCAGAGAGCCGCACAAGGCGGCCTTGTTTGGGGAACAGCCTCCCCCGAGCTCAGGGTTTCCTCCCACAGGAGCAGGAGGGGTGGCCTGGGACCTGCGGTCAGGCGGCCTGCACTGTGTGCCTGCGGTGGGGTCACTGCGGGTCTATTTCTAGCCTCAGCAGGGGGTACTGGGTGAAGCTGTTTGCAGCCTGAGGCATCCGGCACCCCTGGCCCTCCCTGCAGCTGTGACCTCACCAAAAACAGAGGCCATATTTTCCAGGGTGGGAGGGGCCGGAAGGCCCAGCTGTGAGAGTGAATGTGGCTAAGGCCTCAGCTCCCTGGGGACCCGGGGCAGAATGACCTTCCTCTACAACCTTCTGTGGCTCCCCATTGATGTGCAGGAGAGTCCATGCCCCTCCTCACCAGGGGTTCACCACTGTCACTGCCGCCCTCAGTCCCACACCCCTACCCCCGCCTCCCCCTCCCTCTCTGGGCCTGCAGCCTTGCCCACCTCCTTCTGTGTCCTGGTGGTGACCAGCAGCCTCCCCGGGGCAGGGCAGGAGGCCACCCTCTGTACCTCAGTGTCCAGAGCAGGACCTGGCAGAACCCTCTCCATGCAATGACGGGCACAGTGAGTGCACAGGGTGAGGACGATGACACCCATCCTCGGGCACGCTGTGAGCACCCGGGCCATCGAGCCTGGAAAGTGCTGGCCGCGGTTCCCGAGCGTCAGGATGCAGCGTGGCCGGCAGCCCTAAGGAGTCAGCCCAGCCTAGCCAGCAGCAGGCTCCGCCCCGCGGACCGAGTTCAAATCCCCTCCATGCTTCAGCTAGGAGGGCGGCCCACTCAGCCTCCCTGGGCCTCAGGGGCCTCGCCTGTGAAATGGGAGTGAGAGTTACAGCGGGCAAGCCTGGCAGGGCTGCTCTGAGGACGAATGAGGGACCAGCTTCTGGCACGATGCGCGCCCCGTCCTGCCAGAACCGTCATGGGGCATCAGCAGCATGGACGGCTCCCCTTCCTCCCACCAAGGCCAGAGGGCCTCTGAGTCACAAAGGAAAGGAACAGAGAAGACAGGCTGTGCTCCCGGGGACAAAGTGTCAGCTCTAAAACCCAAATCCGCAGGTGCAGACTAGAAAACAGTCACGGCTGCAGGTGATGCTCCTCAGACGCCTGTGTGAAGACAGCTGGGTGCGCCTCCATCCCCCGAGTCCCTGGATGCTGGCCCTTTTGTGTCACTCATCAGCCCGAGCTCGTTTTCTGAGTGACTGTGCCTCTCCCTAGGAGCCCCGAGAAGAGACAGCCAGGGGGTGCTTCTGATTAATAAGGCTCAGCTAGAATCAGCTGTTTCAAAGTCAAAAGGTTGTTGATGGGATTTCTGATTGCAGAGGTGGAAAAAGAGTTAAACCATAGTGCAAACCAGTCTTGCAATCCAAGATGTTTTCTGATGCTGTGTTTTGTTCTGGTAATTAATTGGTTGGAAGCTGTTCAACTTCGTGGAGAAACCAGAGCTATTGCAGGTTTCACTGAGTGTCCGGAAGATTCGGTTACGTTGTCTCCCCCGGGAGCTCCCAGAACCGTCCATGTCGGTGCCATTTCAAAGACAGAGGGCTGAGCGGCTTTCCGAGCGAGCGTCCATTGTTTTCTAACCCCAGAAACGGGGAGAGGAGCAGGCTGTGTCTGCTCAGAGCAGAGCCCTGGGCTCGCCTGGCCCAGACCCTGGAACCCCAGGACCCCGGGACCAGGGAGCCCCGCTGAGGTCCAAGCCCGGGTTACCTCACCTGGAGAAGGGACTGAGGACAGCGACTGCTGTGTAGGGTCTCTGTCGGCTGCAGGAGAGAGGGCAGCAGGCGTTTGGCCCCAGGCCTGGCACCTCCCAAGCCTTGCAAAGGTCCAGGAAGTGACCCCAGGGGTGAATCGCCACTCTCCTGTGACACAGCTTGTGATGTCTTCCCACTGTCCTGAAAGTCCCAAAGTCCCAAACCTGTACATGCCATGGAAAAGTCCCCAAAAGGCAGGTAAGGAAGTGTCGAGGGCGCCAAAAGTGAAGGGATTTTAAAATAGTGAGAGAATTTGCGTCCGGGCTTTCTAGAGTGTGGCGCTCATGGGAAACTGAACTTCGCTGGGCTCCCACACCTTCCTTGGGGACGTGGTTTTTCAGTAACGCTGGGAGCCCCACAGCCTTGGCCGACTCAGCCCTGGCAGACTGGATCCATCCAGCCCTGCGGGGCCTGCCCCGCCTCCCGCACGTCCTTCATCCTCCCGAGCCCCTGGGTCTGGGTCAGAGCAGGCTCCCCACCCGCACAAGCTCCCCGCCAACAAGCTGCCCCCCAGCTTCACCTGCAACCTCCCAACTACTGCTCCCGCTTTGGGGATTTGCCACCTGTGCCCAGAGGCGCCCCACACCTCCACGCCGGTGGGCTTTAAACCATTTTCATGAACTCTCCACCCCTCACTCTTATCTCCTCACTGGTTCCTATCGGATATTTTCATTTAAAATGTGAAGACATGATTGCAGAAATGTAACTCCTCGTGTTTTATAAACATCGACATTTTAGAAACTGCCCCATCCTCTTCTCAGTGTCTCCAGTAACGCCGAGACCACAGACACCTCCTTCTCACCATCGACGTTTAAACGTGCAGCAGGAAACCACGCCGTCCTTTCTGCTCCAAGTCACAGCTCGCCGCGTCCCATCTCTCCGTGGAGCGCTGCAGTGGTTACCGACTGCCAGATTCTATCCCAAACAAAAAACATGCTCGAAGAGCACGGTGGAAGAGGAGACGCAGCTTAAAATTTGTCTTCTAATTTGCATGCCCTGTTGGTGTGCAGTTCTGTGGGTTTGGACAACCGCACTGACTCATGTAAGCACCTCCAGAACAGCCCCGGCACCCCCACATCCTTCCCGCTTCCTCTGCACTCACCCTCCCCTCCGCGCTAACACCTGGAAACCGCAGGCCGCTTCTCTGCCGTCCACTGCGTCCTATAAATGAGCTCGTGCCCTGGGAGCCTTCTGGGCGGGTTCCCTGCCCTCAGCCCGGGTCATTGAGAGTCTCCGGCTGTGCGCACCCACGGCCTGCCCTGCCGTCTCCCTGTGGACGTAGGTTTTCACTCCACAGGAGTGGGTCCCCGGGCGGGGCTCGGCCTCCCGTGGTGAGCGCGTGGAGTGTTTAGCTGGAGGAGCGGCCCCTGTTTCTGTAATGAGTGGCTGCACCTGCCGTCATTCCCGTCTTCATTTCTTTGCTTCCCTTTTTCCGTTGATTTTAGCATTCTAATAGGTGTGTGCTGTGACCTCATCATGACTAATTTGCATTTTCCTAATAATCCGTGACGTTGTCTTTTCTGCTATGTGCTTGACACTTGTACATTTCATTTGGGAAAATGTCTCTGCATCTTTCCTCATTTAGAAAACACTGTGCCCTTTGTTTTGTCATTGTTGAGCTTTAAGGGTTATTGACATGGTCCAGATTCACTCCTCGGTCAGATCTGTGAACGGCAAATACTTCCTGCCGGCCTGCGCCCGTGGCTGGTCTTGGCATTCTCTGAACGCTGTCTTCTGCAGAGCAAAAGTTTAATTTTGATGAAGTTTGCGGATTTTCTTTTAGGGATTGTGCTTTGCTGTTGCCTAACCCAAGTCACAAAGCTTTCTCCAATGTTGCTTCTAAAATGTTTCTAATTTTTCCTTTTACACATAGGTCCCCGATACCCCCTGAGGTAGTTTTTGCGCGAGGTGGGGGTGGGCGGAGCTCACTGCTTTGCCTGCGGACGTGCAATTGCTGCAGCATCGTCTGTTGAAAACGATCCTTTCCTGCGTGTTCTTTGTGGATAGATCCGCATAAAATTTCAGTACGAAAATAAGAGCCCTCTCCGGTCAGCACATTTCTTCCACCGTGAAGGAACGCGCCGCGGGTGCATGCGGCTTTGTCCCCCTGGGGCTCAGCGCACGGGGCAGGGTGGGTTCTGTCTGTGTGGGGAGGGTGGGCCTCTGTGGGGAGGCAGAAGGCGCCCAGGAAGGTGCTCACCCACCGGCTGCACGTAGTTACCCCTGGGGGCCCGTGCTCACTCCACGCCCACCGCATCTCTGGGGGTGGTCTCCAGGCACGAGCATTTTCTCGGGCTCCTTGGGTTCCAGAGGGCACCAGGATTGAGAACCCCTGCTCCTGGGGCAACGCTGCCGACACGGCTGCTGGTCAGGCCGCTGGCCGGCCAAGGTCAGGGTCCAGCGGCCTCTGAGTTGGAGGAGGGGCTCCTTTTCCCGGGCAGCCCCGTTGTCCCCGCCAGAGCCCAGGAAGCCAAGGGTGTTCCCCGCTGGCTTCTGCTCCGGCTGCCGGCTCGGCGGGCCTGGGTCCCGCCAGTGCTCCCCAGGGAGCTGTAATTCCGCTTCCCACGCGAGGAGTCGATGGAAATGGCATTTCACAGCACTAATGAACTTGTGCTTTCTTTCCAGAGCCACTTTGTCTATTTAAAATGCAAACTGAAATCAATAGAAAGTGGCTTGTCTGAGTTCCATCCGGGGATGTGGCGGGTTTCTGTCGGAGGACGGATGGGCTGCGGTTCCCCTGCTCAGACCTGTCTGTACCCAGGGCCGGCTCAGCACTGCCCTCCGCAGGGGAGGGGCTCTCGGGATCAGGCCCCGCACAGGGACGGGGAGGGGAGTGACCCGAGAGAAGAGAGAAGATCGGGGCCTCCAGAGGCCATGAGTCCCGAGTCCTCCGGGTGCTCCAGGGGAGTTATTTTTATCCCAATTACCCACGTAACTGCCGACTTCCTCCCCTGCGGCCCGTGTAGGTTCAAGTCACCGCCCACGTGCGGGCTGCCTGGGGCGTCCACACCGCTGGCTGGGTTGACTGACTTCCCGCTGACTCAGATTGTGACCCCCTCATTCCCTGAGTGTCTGAATCGATCAGGGGAAGAGGTGGAAGCAGGAAGTGTGGGCTGCTGGGAAGAGCAGGTGAGGTTTAACGCACCACCTGTGTGTCTCCGGGGAACCTGATGACCCTAAGATTTAAGTCAAACATTTACTGTCAAAGTTGTCATTTGTGTGTATGGCCATCCATCTTCTCACTAATCCACCCACCATCCATCCATCTGTCCGTCTGTCTGCTCGTCCACTTATCTGAACGTATGCTGAGGTTACTATCCATCCTTCTCTCTTCCATGCATGCATCCATCCATCTGCCCATCCACTTACCTGCGCATATACCCAGGTTACTATCCACTCTTCTCTCCTGCATCCGTCCATCCACCCTCTCATCCATTTACACAGCCATCGCCCGTTTTGACCAGTCATCTAGATTGTAACTAATCACACCATTTATCCTCCAATTATTCAGTTGTCCATTGCACGCCTATCCCCGTTTCAACCAATTCTCCGTTTATTTGTCCATTTGCTCCTCTGTTCCTTAATGACCCCATCATCCGTCACTCTCCAAAGAGAGTGAGATTTATGCCACCCGGTCCAGAAGCCACTGTCCTTCCGCATTAGGAGAATCGATGCACTCACTTAATCAGACGCCACTTTGTTTAATTGTCACATTGTCACGCCAGAACCATTGTTCCCGCCCGGACCCAGCCTCTGCTCCCCAAGGGAGGCAGTTAGTCATCTGAGCGACCACTCGACACACGATGTGCAGAAACGGGAGGAGACGCGCGGGCAGTTTATTTTACACTGGGGCTGTTCATGCTGTGAAGTCTGACTAAGGGTTTCCGTCCGCTGACGCTTTTCACACGATGCACGTGGTTCTGCTCCTGAGTCGGTCCTGAGGCTCCTTCTGCCTTTGTCCCACACCCGAGTCCCCTTCCACGCAAATGTTCCTTTCCTGACAGCCGGGCTGGTGTGGACAGAGGAGAACCAGGCAGCCACATGGAGTGTGGCGGAAACACGTCTTCTCCGGAAACATCGGCCTTCGCCCCCACACCGGGGAAGCGCTTTGACTTTCTCTGTCCTGGATGCCTGCCTGTGGGCTGCCCACAGGCCTCTCTGATGGATAATACATTAACTTGTTCTTAGAATAGGCCCCAAAGGGATTTGCTCGGATGAGAAAGAAGCACCAGGAGGGCTGGGAGGGTGTGCCGACCTGAGAGGTGGGTCTGAGAACAGCAGCCACCACTCCCCGGCAGGAGGGGACCACGGGGGACCCAGGAGGAGACCACGGGAGACGCAGGAGGGGATCACAGGAGATGCAGGAGGGGATCACGGGAGACGCAGGAGGGGATCACGGGAGATGCAGGAGGGGACCACGGGGGACACAGGAGGGGACCACGGGGGACACAGGAGGGGACCACGGGGGACACAGGAGGGGACCACGGGAGACCCAGGAGGGGACCACGGGGGACCCAGGAGGAGACCACGGGGATCCCAGGAGGAGACCACGGGAGACGCAGGAGGGGACCATGCGGGACTCAGGAGGAGACCACGGGAGACGCAGGAGGGGACCACGGGAGATGCAGGAGGAGACCACGGGAGACCCAGGAGGGGACCACGGGGGGCCCAGGAGGAGACCACGGGAGACGCAGGAGGAGACCACGGGAGATACAGGAGGAGACCACGGGAGACCCAGGAGAGGACCACGGGGGACCTAGGAGGGGACCACGGGAGACGCAGGAGGGGACCACGGGGGACCCAGGAGGGGACCACGGGAGATGCAGGAGGGGACCACGGGAGACTCAGGAGGAGAGACCACAGGGGACCCAGGAGGGGACCACGGGAGACACAGGAGAGGAACACAGGAGAGCCTGGGGCTGGAGGTGTGGGTGAGGAGTGAGTGCAGGGAGGGGCCGCCCGTGGCCCCAGAGTCCTCTTCTCCTCCTTCCTTCCAGGCCATCTTGGGCCCTGTTTCTAGGGCTCTGCACTCAGATCGATGGGAGGAGGACGGTGCCACTCACTGAAGTAATGGAAATAGGTGTGTGAGGAGGAGCTGGCAGAGTGGGAGGCGAAGTCTCTGTCTGGGGAATCCACTCACCGAGGAGCGCCTGGCCTCAGCTCCCACCCTCCTGACCCCCACTCTGTTCTGTTCTGCCGAGTTGAAGGTAGAGGCACCTTTCTCTTGGCAACAGGAGGTCAGGGAGGGCTTTTCCTGTAATTGTAACCCCCTCCACACACACACACAAACACACACAAACACACACAGACACACACAGACACAGACACATACACACATAGTTTAAGAAGAGATGGGGACGGATAGTCACCCTGCAACAATCACCCCCTCTGGGCCTGGGCAGGACACGGAGGGCGGGCACAGTGTGGGGATTGCTTCCCTGATGGGGAGGCCGTGTTCCCGTGAGTGCTGACTCAGCTGAACACAGTGAGGACCCCATTGCGGGGAGGGCTGGGGAGGGCTGCAGTCACCCTCTGAGGGGTCAGCAAGTCCAGAGCCGGCGCCAGCTCCCATCTGGAGACTCAGGAGAGGCCGCCTGCCGGGGTAGCCCACACAGCATGCCCCCAAGGACTCCTGTGTGGGGGGCTCCCCTCCACCCCAGCGTGGCCCACGGGGTCGTCCAGCACAGCCCCAGGCAGCCCGAGGCTGGCCCTCGTGGACACCCTGGAGGGCAGGTGGCCGGGAGCAGCCAGCGGTGACTTATCTCCGTTCTGCAGCAGCGTCTCAGGTCACAGAGGCCCAGCAAGTGCTCCCCACGGGAGGGTCCCGCACACAGGCGGCCGCCTCTTCCCAGTCCCCCGAGGAGGAGCGGGGACCGGAGCTGCATCAGAGCCCAGCCACCTGCACCTTCCCCCTGTGCCGGGCTGTGGGGCGGGGAGGCGGCGTGGAGACCCCTGACCAGGCCTGACCCAGGCTCAGGACCCTGTGGGAGGACAATGATTTAAACCACAAGCCCTGACTTTCCTGAATGCAGCTGGGTGGGCTGCAGAGGGGCGGTCGGGAGGAACCAGAGGGAGGAGGAGGGAGTCAGAGACCGGGAGCCTGCGCATCGCATGGGTGGTGCCTGGGGAGCAGGGCCTGTGCACCCACTCAGTCATTAATTAATTCATTCATTCATTCATTTACTCATTCCCTCACTCACTCACTCATTCCCTCACTGACTCACTCACCCACTCACTCACTCCCTCATTCACTCACTCACTCATTCACTCACCCACTCACTCACTCACTCATTCACTCACTCACTCAGTCACTCACTCACTCATTCACTCATCCACTCACTCATTCACTCACCCACTCACTCATTCCCTTACTGACTCACTCACCCACTCACTCATTCACTCACCCACTCACTCACTCATTCACTCAGTCACTCACTCACTCATTCACTCATCCACTCACTCATTCACTCACCCACTCACTCATTCACTCACTCACCCACTCACTCACTCATTCACTCAGTCATTCATTGACTCACTCAATCATTCACTCATTCATTCACTCACTCACTCAGTCACTCACTCACTCAGTCACTCACCCACTCACTCACTCACTCACTCACTCACTCACCCACTCACTCATTCACTCAGTCATTGATTCACTCAGTCATTCATTCACTCACTCACTCAATCATTCACTCATTCATTCACTCACTCATTCACTTACTCATTCACTCAGTCATTCCCTCACTCACTCAATCATTCACTCAGTCACTCATTCTCATTCACTTATTCATTTACTCACTCATTCACTCAGTCATTCACTGACTCAGTCACTCGCCTACTCACTCACTTAGTCATTCACTCACTCAATCACTCAGTTATTCACTCAGTCACTCACTCAGTCATTCACTCACTCACTCATTCACTCACTCATTCACTCAGTCATTCACTCACTCAGTCACTCAGTCACTCACTCACTCAGTCACTCACTCAGTCACTCACTCACTCACTCACTCACTCGGTCATTCACTCAGTCACTCATTCACTGACTCACTCACTCACTCACTGACTCACTCACTCACTCATTTACTCACTGAGTCACTCATTCACTCATTCAATCACTTATTCAATCAATTCACTCAATCACTCATTCATTCACTCAAAAACTCATTGACTCCCTCCCTCACTCACTCCCTCACTCATTCATTCATT
Source organism: Aotus nancymaae (assembly GCF_030222135.1). Taxonomy (NCBI): domain Eukaryota; kingdom Metazoa; phylum Chordata; class Mammalia; order Primates; family Aotidae; genus Aotus; species Aotus nancymaae. Next base: position 1,531,029 of record NW_026988433.1, on the reverse strand, counting down.
TACTCATTCATTCACTCATTCCCTCCCTTTGATAAATCTCCTGTCGGTGCTTGGTACCGACATGAGCTAACTTTATGGCTCAAACCAATAGGACAATTTGCTGAGGTCTGAGAGCAACCCTCCGGAGAATCCCTGATCTCCCAAAATTGGGTCAAGGTGTGAAGTTGGTTTGCCATAGAACTCATTTTATTAGAGTTTTATTTGCTTCCAGCAAGGAAGACAAAATTTTCTGCTTCCGTGACTGTGGAAAGCAGGTAACTCCTTTAAGGAGTTTGAGCTCACTCCCAGCAGGGAAGACAAGTTGGAGTTTTTTCCAGCTTCTAGGATGGTAGAGAGCAGCCTTCAGCCTGAGACCCATCCCTAGGTAAGTAGCTGAATTGGGGTCTCGTCTTGGCTAAAGTTTAACAACCAGCTGGTTTTAACTTACCTTTACCATTAGAGTGCTCATGATCATACGGTTGGGGTTTTTTTGTTGTTTGTTCCAGTCTTTCTCTCTTCAGAGTTGACCAATTCTACCTGACTTGGTCAAATCCAAGTGAGAACTCCAAATTATGGTAACAAAGCCTCTCTGATTTAGCTAAAATTTCTCACAGTTGCAAAAGAGGAAAACAACAAAAATAAAAAACCCAAAAAACGATGTGCTTGGTTTCTGTGTTTGCTTCCTGTCTTAAAAAAGATACTTTTTCTTTACTTTTCTTCTACCCTATGCCTCCTTCCTCTCCCTTTTCCATCTGCAGTACCAAAATATCTAGAGAAGGCTTCTAATGACTTGAACCCCTTTAAAGAATTCAGAATGAAGGTGCTACTCGCTCCTTCTAGGTGTTCTGTTTTTCTTATGGAGTTTCAAGAGTCATGGGCAGATTCTTCTTAGGGCTAAAGCTCTGTTTTCCTGTATTGCACAACCTGACCTCTTTGGCTTTGGGAGTACCAGACATGACCTTGTACTGTGAGGGGATTTGACCTTGGCGTGTGTGATGGCAGATGAGAACTACAAAGTTAGGAGTGGTTGAGCACAGTTTGCAGAAAGTGGTCTTGGCTGTTTTTGTTTTTTTTTTTTCTTTAGGGAAGTTGTTTAAGGATCCTAATTCTAGTTTGGAGAGGCATTCTAAAGGGCCTTCTCTATTGCTTTTTCTCCAAAAATTAATCCTGATTCAGCTTGTTTGTGTGTATTTGCATGAGGAACTGAACTATTGTTTTCACAGGCAAATGAGAAACGGAGTTTTCTTAGCTCCAAAGAGAAAAGGCATTTTGCTCCTCCCAGCTGAAAGGCACCACTGGGTGACTGGAGGCCTCATGGAAGTGTCTGGAGGGTTGACTTCCCAGGACATACAGTGGCCCTACAGGGAAATCTCCGGTGAAATTTAGTTTTAAAAAAGACTCATTCAGGAAATGCATATAAGGGCTGATCACCCAGCACTTTGAGCCCTCTACTTGGTCTAATAACTTTGGAGATTGTGAAATCAGAATAGAGATAAAACTTTCCGGATTCATGGATAGCTGAAATGTTTATGAATATCAAGCAGAACAAGAATTTACTTCATGGACTGAACTAATAGAAGATTGAAGTAACCTTTTTGAAGTGATATTTTGAAGCTTAAACCATTGCTTATCCTTTGTTTTGTTTTGTTTTGTTTTGTTTCAGAATCAAGGAAGCTTTTCTTTTGAGCTATTGACAGCTTTTAACAATTTAGTATACTCCTATGAACAAAATTTGGAGCATATTTGTTGCTTTCTACTTGATTTCTCCAGAACTTGGAAACTATTTGTGAATATTCTTAAGTTATGGTGTTACAGTTATTTGCATAAGTGCAACAGGAATCTGTTTTCATTCGTAACAGAAAACAGTTGGAGAAACTAGTTATTTTACCAGGACTTTGCCTGGAATGATGTGTTTTCCTTAAAGGAATCAAACTCAACTTACGGAGCCAATAAAAGTCCCTTGGGAAAAACTAGCCTCATACTTTGTGTACACAGTTCCTGTACAGGGTTCCTGACCTGTGGTTAGTAAAAAATGTCACTTTCTAATGGGCTCAGAAGCACTGAGTTTATCTTCAGACCTCAAAAGGAGAAGAATTCACTCAACTTATAGATATTTGATGGTAAAAATCCATGGCTGTGCTTGGCTTTAAATAGGTCATATCTGAGATTTCTTCTATGGAACAAAGTTCCATCAAAATAAATTTAAAATCCAAATAATTATGCCAAGTATAATAAAGCAGATCAGTTCTACCATAATTTGTCTTTAATAAAGATGAAAAACTAGAGAGACAAAAAAGGATGTTTCAAAACTATAGTACACTTGTTGTTAGATTCTAGTCTTGCCTAATGTTTTTCACTTTTTATTATTTTCTACAGTTTGGGCCTAATTCTAATTTTCTTGACTACAAGTCTTCAAAATAATGTTTTTCATTTTTTTCTTCCCCCCCTCCCCGATTTTTCCTAATTTAGAATCAATAAAAACTAAACTGTCCTTTCTTAAAATCCTGTGAACTAAAGCTGGACAACTTAAATTTCAGAAAAAAAAAGAACCCAGCAACTTATTTACATACATAAGCCACTTTCACACCTGCCTACTGATGTATAGACTTCAGAGCAATGCAGCCTGTATCAATTTTCCAGAATCATTCTTTGTTTTTGTTGCTTTTCTCCCTTTCTCCCCTTATTTTCTCTTCATAGGACATCAGACTTAACAACCTACTAAAAACGAACTTTTCTAATAACTCAGGACCTACCAGTCTAAGAATAAACCATCCTAGCAAAGAGACATTAGATGAAACCTGAGACCAGAGACTCATTTTCTTCTAAAATGCTTTCTCCAAAAGATTTTTTTTTTTTTTTTAAAAAAAGGGGGGGAGAAATGTGAAAGGAAAATAAACCTCAGGACCCCAAAAATCACTAAGCTAAAGAGAAAAGTCAAGCTGGGAACTGCTTAGGGCAAACCTGTCTCCCATTCTATTCAAAGTCACCCCTCGGCTCATTGAGATAAATGTATATCCAATTGACTCCTCTGGAGAGGCTAATCAGAAACTCAAAAGAATGCAACCATTTGTCTCTTTCTACCTATGACCTGGAAGCCTCCTCCCCACTTTGAGTTGTCCTACTTTCCAGACTGAAGCAATGTTCATCTTACATATGTTGATTGATGTCTCATGTCTCCCTAAAATGTATAAAACTAAAGTGTGCTCTGACCACCTTGGGCACACATCATCAGAAATTCATGAAGCTATGTCATAGGCATGCGTCCTCAACCTTGGCAAAAAACACTTTGTAAATTAACTGAGACCTGTCTCAGATATTTGGAGTTGACAACTCCCTCATTCACTCCCTCCCTCACTCACTCATTCTCTCACTCACTTATTCACTCCCTCCCCCCCAATTCATCACTCACTCATTCAATCACTCACTTTCTCATTCACTCACTCACTCATTCATTCACTGAATCCCTCCCTCAAATGGGATTATGAGTCACTGGGGAAATCAGTCAAGTTCTTTGGGATGGGCTGCAACATAAATAACCTCATAAGAGCATCCTGCAGGAAGCTGGAGGGACCCTGGTGCTGTCTGTCCTGGAAGGATTCTGCACACTGAGATACTGTCAAAACTGGGGGCAGTCAGTCTAGATGCAGGAGAAGATTGGAAAGGATGATCCTGGCCCTAACCTGGGACAGAAGGTCTTCTTGTTGCAAAGTCAGAGGGACAATCCTGTGGGTTGGATGCATCAACGTATTGAGTCTCTTTTGGGGTGGATAAGGTGGAGAAGAGGGGAGGAAGAAACAGGGAATTGGGCGAGGAGGAGCCAGAGGTCCCAGTGGGTGCCAGGTGGGGAATGGGAAGGTGAGGAGACAGATAAGGATGATGAGGGGCTCTGAGGGGAGCACTGTACATGACCAGCAACAGACTCACCAGCCGCTGGGCTCACTTAGGGACATTGATGGTACTCAGCTCTTCTGTCTTCTCTCTAGGAATCCACCCTGCAGAAAATACACCTGTGGGAGCCAAGAAATAGATTCCAGGGTGTCCTCTCTGGCTCTGTGGGATTCGGGGGTCTCATTGAACTGCCCTGGATTCCATCAGCAGGGGGCAGGTTAGATGAATGACAACTCATCTCTACTACAGAACACTGGACAAAGAAAAAAGGATTAAGGTTTAAGGGGGTTCTGTATGGTCCCATGTTGAAGGAGTCCATGGGCTAAAGCCCCACCTAGGACCTGGACGTGGCCCATCAAGCGCCGTCTGCAAGCCCTGCCCAGGTGACGGGACTGGTGACCGCCGCCGCTGCATCAGCCTCTGCAGTTCTAAGGGGACACAGACCAGGCAAACACTTCTCAGTGAAGTGAAAATGAGTCCTGGCAGGTGTTATCCTGCGGGAGAGTGGGCAGGAAGGGAGGGGCCTTTCCAGCTCTGGGGACCCCACAGACAGGGGAGGGGTGGGCATGGGGAGGCAGAAGGAAGCCCTGATGCAGGTGCTTTCCTTTGCTGGGTGCCAGCCAGGCCTGCGGGCATCAATCTGACTCCATCCCCGGGGCTCTGCCGGCTGGTCAGGGCCCATGTCCACCCTCCTGGGTCATGTCCATGCTTTCACCTTCATCCCTGCCATCCTCACCTCATCTGTGGAAGCGTCCTCATTCAGACCTTGGGTGAAGTGGTCCCTTCTCCACCCCAGTCCCTCTGGGGGAGGACCTCAGATGTCTGTGCTGATGGATGAGCTGAGGAGACCGAGCACAGAGCCTCCAGGGAGGGCGTTCTGGACGCATCCCTCAGCCGCCCTGCCATGGGCACCAGCTGCTTCCGTGGGTGGTGCTGGGAGGAAAGTGGGAGGGGCCTCCAGTCTGGAGGTGCTCCTCGTAAACTGGAGGTTTGTGAAAGCATCTCCACCACCACCCCCCAATGTTTTCTCCGTATTTAGGACTCTGTGGTTGAAGGAGACAAAAAAACCCAACTCAAACCAACTGGAGTCCAGCGTTGTGCACCTTCAGGTACGGCTGGATGAAGGGGCCTGGGAGACGCCGCCAGGACCTCTCTGTCTGTCTATGTCTGTCTCTCTGTCTCCTTCTCTCTGACTCTGCTCCCCATCTGGCTCCCCTCCCAGTTGAGCTCAGCCATGTGAAGCCAACCCCCTCCACCTGCAGTGCCAAGCCCACTCCCCTCCTTTCAGGGACACTTGTGAAGAGATCCATCCTCCCAGTCTTCTGCTGAAGCCCAGATATGGGCCCCTCTGGCTTTCACTGGCTGGGGCTTGTGTCTATTCAGCACCAGGCACCCTGGCCAGGGATGGACATGCTCTGATTGGCCATATCTCATCAACATCCATCCCAGAGCCAGAACAGACCATGTGATCTGAGAAGGGAGGTCATTTTCATGCAAAATCTGTGCTCTGTTAGTGGAATAGGAAGTCAAGGTCATTAGGGACACAGATGTGAGCACTTGGTGACCTTGAGGGCTGGGTTTTTTTCCTGGCGGGATTTAATTGTACAGGAGCCTCCAGGGAGCAATACTTAGCCTAGAGCAAGGGAGGTGTGACTCTGGGATCTGGCACTATACTGGGTTGCAGAGGAGACATTTTGGGGGACAGGGGATCACCAAGTGCAGCGGAGGGCCCAGGGGGGTTGAGCCAGGCCAAGGAGGGTCCTCTCAGCTACAGAGCATAGTGTGAACACAGTTGCACAACATTATACGATTGGAAAATGAGATTCCAGAACCAGGCAGCCTTCCCTCTCTGGTGCCAGCAGCGAGCGTCTGTTCCTGAAACAGTGATATGGCCCTCAGTACAGTCAAGAATCACGCCATTTGGGAGGCAGGAAATCATTTCCAGGAGAAAGGGCTCCATGCAGATGGCTGAGCATCAGGCCCTGGAGAATCTGCAAATGCAGAAAACTTCAGGATTTAAAAGAAACCCAGACTTGTTCCCTTTTCCCAATTGTTCCCAACCCTTCCCTGAGCCTTTTCTCCCTTAGAGACAATGGAATGGGCTAGAATGTGCTGAAGGATGCAGAATGCTGGGTAGGAATCTCACCTCTGGGGATGAACTGCAGAGAGGTGATGGGGTGGGGAGGATTTCCCAGCTCTTTCCAAACCAGTGGCAAGTTCCAGTTGGGAACCTATTCCCCAGGGCACTGAGCTACTAAAATAGGGCACGGACTTATCAGAATGGTGCATGGACCAATCAAAATAGACCACAGACCACACAGACTGGAGCATGGGCCAGTCAGGATGAGGCATTTTCCAATCAGGGTGGAGCATAGATCAATGGGAATGGATTATGAGATGATGACCCAATCAGGATGGAGCATGGACCGATTATAATGAAGCATGGGCCAATCAGGCTGGAGCATTTTCCAGTCTGAATGGAGCATGAGCCAATCACAGTGGAGAACCTGCCAATCAGGCTGGAGCATTTTACATTCGGAATGCAGCATGGGCAAATCACAATGGACACCTGTCCAAAACCCGGCACAGAGGGAGTGCTGTGTCCAGCTGAGTGTCTGTCATGGTGCGGCACTCACCGGGCCCCCTTTTATCCTGCTACCCTAGGCTGTGGGTCAGGACAGAGAGGTGCTGGAGGAGCCAAGACCAAGCCCCACTTCCGCCTGTGCAACGGGACACCCACGCTGAGAGAGGACTGTGGGGGGCAGAGGACAGGAGCCCAGGGATGCACTGTGTCTGTGTGTCTGTCCATGCAGGAGCCCAGAGACCTCAAGCAGCCTCAGGCTTCCAAGCCAGCTTTTGTGCTTCAGATCTGAGGTTGACTCCAGGACAAGCTGATACTTACAGACACAGAAAGCGATTTAAACGTGTCCCCAGGAGCTGACAATGTAGTCTGGGGTGAATTCATTTGTAAGAGTCAGTTGACATTCGTTGTAAGAGGTTAGTACTCGTCACTGGTCCTCACATGTCTCATCCCTGAGACGGAAGGGGAGAGCATAATGTTAATTGCCATACAGTATGTGTTTCCTGAAGACTTTATGGCTGCTTTGCAGTTTATCATCGAGGGGTGGATTTATAGCACTGTCTGTGGGACCTTGTCTGCACTGGGCTCGATGTCAGGCTCTGGGTAAAATGAGAGGGTCTATGGGGCACCCCCTTGCCACCCAGGCATCTCCAGAGCTGACTTGTGGCTCAGGGCCAGAGGCAGGCCAGGGACAGTCCAGCCAGCGGTCAGAGCCCAGGCCTGCTGGGCAAGTCCAATCCCAGGCTGACTTTGACAGCTGTACTGCATGATTCCAGAGCCATTCTCACCTCTCAGCGTGGTTTCCTCCTCTGTCAAACAGGGAAATTGAGGCTGTCCCAGGGACACCACTCAGCAGCCACTCCTGCAGTACCTGGAACAGCCCCCTGAGGATCACCCCGCACCCAGCCTCAGCCCACGTGGTTTGGGGACTTCCCCAGATCACATGACCGTGTCACAGCCAGTCAGCACACCACCCTCCTGTGGCACGTGACTGGTTCAGGCATAGGGGCTGGAATCAGTGGGGAGAGCCTGCTTGAGACTGGAATCCACGTGGAGGAAGCAGAGCCAGGGGTGGACCAGGCTTTGGTGAGAGTGTCCTGAGCTCTGGATGCACCCAGACCTGAAACCAGGTCACTCTTGCCCTACCCTAGAAGCACCAGTACATCCCCTTGGGGGCTTAGGTCCTGCGGGTGGGGTTTGTGTCACTAACATCGATGAGGACAAGATGGACCTATTTCAGAGAATAATCAGGGAACCACGAGACAATGCACCCAGAACAGGAGGTGATGGTGGGTGCCTGGCCACAAGAACTCTTAAACAGGGGCTGCTGTTAGTATACAGAGCTCTCCTGCTGCTGGGGTGCCCCTCATTCCGCTGAGATAGAGCAGGTAGAATGAACCGCTTCAGCCCCCCAAAGTGTGGATGGAAGTGCGAGTCTCCGGTGTGGACATCATTCTCGTCAGTGCTGGTGTTGCTGCACTGCCCCCGACCCCAGCCTGGCCACGGTCCCCAACGAGGGACAGGACTTGGTCTCCATCTCAGTTGTTCCCTATTTGTTGAATGGAGGACTGGATTGATGAATGAACAAATGGACTGATAGATGGATAAGTAAGAGAATGAATTAATGGATGAATGGATAGGTAAATGAATAGATGGGTGGATGGATGGGTGAGTGGGTGAATGGATAGAGGAATGAATGGATAGATGGACGAATAGATGGATGAGTGGGTGAACGAATGAATAATGGAAAGGTGAATGGATGAATAGGTGGATGAATGGATGGATGGATGGATGGCTAGGTGAAATAGTGGATGGATGGATGAATGGAAGGATGGATACAAATTTGCAGAGCCCACATTCTCCTCTCAAATGAGTTTTCTGAGTCTTCCCCACTTTCACTGACTCCTGGTCACCTGCCCAGTGTCCTGTCTGCCATGCCCCCACAACTCCATGAGGACCCTGTGACTCGCACTGGCCAGAAAAAGCTTCTTCGAGGAAGGGACTCAGGCAGTACATAGAGGAGAGAAGAACTTGGGGGCGGTGTGGGGACACAGCCTGTGGATGTTGGGGAGGAGGGCTCCATCCCCTGTGGTGGATGGGGTCTCACAGCCTCACTCTGACTCTGTTGGACCTGGGAGAGTTCTGTTGGCTAAAACTGCTTTCTCCCAAAATGTCTATAACTGGGTGATAGAAAGTAGGGCAGGTTCGCAGCCCAGCAGGAATGAGACCAAGAAGAAAACAGAATCCAGACCCAAGCATGTGCTGCTCATTTGCATATCATTTGCATGGAATTTTTAGTGTTCCTCTTCTCCCGACTCCCTCCCTGCCACCTTCTCTGGGGCTCAGCTCACAGTGAAGCTTGTCCCAGCCCCATCAGACACCAGGGCAGGAAGATGGGTCCCAGGGAGTGTGGCCCTGAAGAGAGGAAGGGCCTCCTGGGACTGGGCCATCCCCTGGTGGGCTCAGGAAGACAGAGGGGGCCTTGGACTGGGGACTACAAGCAAGCCCAGCATGCCCCTGCTGAGACTGCCCTGCTGAGTCTATTGTTTGGGTGCCTTTGCTTGCCTGACCGCGGGGGGCCCTCAGGACAGGAGGGTCTGGGCCCCTTCTCTGCTCCCTTACTTGGAGTTTCTTGTGTGAGAGAGGAAAGGGCTCCTGGGCCACACCACAGGAACCATGAGACCATAACTGGGGCTGTTTCAAGTCTGCAGGGGTGTGGAAGCTGTGGTGCAGGGACAGAGCCCAGCCCGGCCTCTCGGAGAGAGAATGGGGAGCTCCCTGGGCCCTCTCCTGTCCCTGCAATTCACAGCCCATGGGCCAGAAGTGGTCCATTTTATAACCATAAAACCCTGAGGAGTGCACGGGCCCCTGGGGAGGACCAAGGCCTCTTCTGCTGCCATTGGGACGACACAAGTTCTATAGAGCTGGTGGAGCCCGTGCGGGGTGGGAGCAGAGGGTGACACCCTCTGACACAGGCTGGGGAGGGACCCTGGGCATCTGTGTGGGAGTGCAGGGCCTCGGTGCAGGCAGCAGTTTGGGGTGTGTCCCGCCGGACCCCCAGCAGAGGCCATTGGTTTGGAAGAGAATCCCAGGGCAAATCCCAGGAAAGCAGGGCCGGGCCACAGCTGCTGCTAAGGTTATTCAAAGGTGGAAGTCAGGGACTTCCTGAAAGGCTGTGCAGGAGCTCCAGGCTTGGGCTCGCTGCCTGGAAGACGGGAGGTACCCTGTGCTTGGAGGCCAGAAGATGAGGGTGAGGCAGGTTAAGGAGGAAATCACGGCTCAACCTGGGCCTGGGCTGGGGTCTGGCTGGGAAACTCCCAGCTCAGGAGCAGAGCATGGGAGAGGCACAGCGGCAGCTGCTCACGAGGCCCCTGGGTGGTCGGGAAGTGCACAAAAGCATCGCTGAGCCTCGGGTCCTCCATCCGCACAGTGGGCGGGACGATGTGGGGTCCTTCTGTCCTAGAAGGAACGTTTTAGGCACAAATGAGGAAATAACACAGAAAGACTTAGAGGCTTAGCTAACAGAAGGCGTGAGGCAGCGCCGGGATAGGATCATGGCTGCTTTAATTGGCTGTCATCAAATATAATGTCTTGTTTTCATGATTTGGATTGGAGGTGGAAATATTAAATTACAAATTATCTATCCTGCAGTCAGTGGACCTCCCTGATGGTGGCTTCCCCAGTTCCCTGTAACTGCCTGTGACTGACGAGCCATCAGCAGGGGTGGGAGGGATGGAGCCTCAGATATCATCTACTCAATTCTGCTTGTTAAATAACTCAGGACCTGGGGGCGCTTCTCGGGGCTGGGGCCAAGTTTCCCATGCCCACTGTGGTGCTGGGCACATCTGCTGTCTCTGGGGAGACAGACACAAAGCGGAAAGGTAGGAGCAGGAAGAGCTGTGAGCCCAGGTGGTCCTGTGGTCCCATGCCTGCTGCAGGCCACCGCCCTCTGCCCATCCCGGAAGGATGCATCTTCCTCATAAATACCTGAGCAAGAGGCTGGGTGCACCTTCCCTTCCGCCCTCTTGCTGAGCTTGGTGGCTGCATCCAGGGGATTTTTCTGTCTCTGCCATTAAACAAATGCTGGCAGGTTAATTAGCTGTGGGAGGTTTCAGGTGTTTTCATTTTCAAAAGAAGTCAAAACAAGCACATAGTATGCTTGGAAAATGTAATAGCTCTCTAATGAAAAGAGGCTGCAAATGGGTCGTCAAACAAATGTAAACAGATCAATAAATATGGGCACACACGTGTTCACAGAGGACAATTCGAAGGTGAAATGTGAAATGGACCCGCACGGAGGCGCCAGCCCTGAGATGTACAGGGGCCGAGGGTGAGGCCAGGGCCACAGGGATGGGTAGTGGAGCAGGGTTAGTGTCACTGCCACACCCTAAGAAATGGGGACTGGAGGGGAAGACGGTCTGGAACCACCTAGCAGGCAGATTTGTTTGATTTGTTTCAGGAATCCTTCCTGCCCTGTGATTTAGGAGCTAACATTCCATTCTCCTCTTTCTGCTCCTCCTCCCTCCAACAAAGTGCCTGCCCTTCATCAGAGCACACACGGGTCCTGCTGGCTCAGGGCCCATCAAGGCCAGTGTCCCGGGCCCCGCAGGGCATGTCTGAGGGAGGCCCACGAGGGCCTGGGGCCAGGGCCGTGGGGAAAATCTACCCCTGTGGATGGATTTGACCGCAGCCACGCTGTTCCCCTGGGGAATCAAGGAGGACCCTTCCCTTGTCCCTGGGAAGCAGGGGCTTCCCTAGGTGATGGCTTCTCAATGGCGCCTCCGCAGCAGGCTTCCTGCCCTCCCTCCACTGGGAGTCAAATTCCTCCCGCCCACCTGCTGACTTCATTCCTGTCCCCCTCATCTTCCCAGGCGGGGTCTTCCTGAGCTGCTCCCCTGACACTGAGGAGCTTGACCAGCCAAGGGGTCTGGCCCTCTCCAGGGTGCTGAAATCTGCTGCTGCTTTCTGGGTGGGGCTGCGTGGCTGTCCCAGGATGAGCAGATGTGGGACCCGATGGCAGAACTACAGTTGTTTCCTTGTTTCCACCGTGCCCTAAATCCAGCGAGAAGCAGCTTGAAGATACCTGGTGAGGAATGCCCTGCCGATAGCACGCTGCTGAGCAGAGGCCTGGGAGGGAGCAGCTTTATCCTGGATGCGCTCAGAGAACCTTCAGAGTCTAACACACGCCCCTCCAGAATCCATGCAGGTGTCTGCAGGCTGGGAGACTTCGGGCAGAGGAAACAATGCCATGGGATTATCACTCAGCTCAGCAAGTGCTCATCAAGCCCTTTCTGCACACGGCACTGCTCTGGGCACCTGGGGGCTTAGGGAGGGTGAGATGTGGTCTTTGAATCTGGAGACTCATGGCATAGCTGTGAGCCACACTACGGCTCCTCAACAGAGAAGCAGTGAGGACGCAACACGAAACAGAAGAATCGTGAAGACCAGGCGAGAGCATTGAGGTGCTGCCGCCGCCTCCAGCCGTCTCCTGCAGCAGCTGATAAACTTGCAGCACCGGCGTTGTCAGAAACCGGCTTTCTGGGGCCTGTTTCACCTCCCGCCTCTGCAGAGCTTGTGGTTGAGCCTGTTAGCAGGATACCTTCGTGTTGGACACGGCTTCCTGTCGTGATCCAGAACTCTGTGAATTTAATCTAAGATTGCTAACAAGAGCTTCCTGGGGCTTTGGAGGGGATCATCAGGAGTGGTGCGGCTCTCAGGGAAATACGAAAACTGTGTCAGTCAGGGCTCATCTTCAGCTTAAAGTGGTGGAAACGCAGCTCGCTCTGGCGTAGGTCAGGGAAGCCCACATGAGGGGGAAGAGCCAGGTGTGGCTGGGTCTCGGTGAGGCTGGAATAGCGAGTGGGGGCAAACTTTGCTGTCCTCCACTCACACTGGCTGAGCCTCACGCTGACCTCTGTGGACCCCATTCCTCTGGCATAACAGATATGTGCATAACAGACTCCAGCATTCCCTTCACGACACCTGCTCACTGTCCTTGTAGATTTCAAAAGAGCTAGAAGAGAAGAATGTGAATGCTCCCCACATAAAGGAAAGATAAATGTTTGGGGTGATGGGTATCCCAAGTATCTTGATTTGATCACTACACATTATATGACTGCACCCCAAAATATATACGTCTATTTTGTATCAATAAACAAAGAGTCTTCGGGGAGTCTTTGCTCTGCCTGGCCCAGCTTCTGTCAGCAGCCCAGCCCTGGACCAGTTGCTACAGGCAGAAAGGGAGCCATCTGAGAAGCTCCCAGGCTGGGGCGAGGGGCTGCAGCTGGTCAGGTCGGGTGGATTTTCATTTGTTTTTTCAGGTTCGGGCTGTGTTTCCCCCCAGAGGAGGCCTGAGAGTCTCAGAGGCTGTGAGAGCTCCACGTCCTCCAGGACTCTCTTCCTTTCCCAGGGAGCAAAGGCCACCCCTACCTGCCCAGAGTCAGGAACCTCATTGGGGTTTGTGGGAACAGCTCTGATTTATTTTATTCCATCATCCTTTTTGTCTGCAAGAAACTGGATTCTAATTTTGAAACGCTTCTTTTTGGCACTAAACAAAAATGCAATCCGGGGTATTATGAACATGCAACATTCAGAAAACTGGGAGAAACTGGTTATTTTCATGTGTCGTTTAGAAATATCAGACAGTGGGCCAGGCATGGTGACTCGGGCACGGTGGCTCACGCCTGTAATCCCAGAACTCTGGGAGGCCAAGGCAGGTGGATTGCTTGAGCCCAGGAGTTCAAGGCCAGCCTGGGCAACATGGCAAACCCCCATCTCTACAAAAGAAAGTACAAAAAAATTAGCATGGTGGTGCATACCTGTATTCCTAGCTACTCAGGAGGCTAAAGTGAGTGGATTGATTGAACCTGGGAGGTTAAGGCTGCAGTGAGCCATGATCATGCCACTGCACTGCAGCCTGGGTGACAGAATGAGACCCTGTCTTACAGAATGAGACCCTGTCTTAAATATATATATATCAGAAGCTGTCCCATTGACATCAAGAACACCGTGAAGATGTCTGACACCGCTGTCCAAACTGTATTTAATACAGGTCCTTGATAATGCACAGGACAAAGAAAAAATAACCAGAGATGTTGAAAAGGAAGAGACAACATCAACAATATTTGCAGATATGTGATGGCCTACATAGAAACCTAATTAACCAACGTCATAAATCATAGGGACTAAAAGAATAATTGCAAATGGAAAACTCTTCTTCCTGGTCAGCACTGTCTGATTAGAAGATGCAGTAGAATACATAAGACTCTATTTACAGAGCAGTGAGACCTTTAAAACCTGCTTGAGGAAACCTAATTAATGAGTGAGATCTTCGTGAAGGTGACTGTGAAACTCTCCTGCAAGACGTTAACCTGCTCTAGAGAGAGGGAGGAGGAAGTTGCTCCACTCCCGAGCAGGAAGCTGAGACTGTACAACCGCCCATTCTTCCCATTCTAATCCACACATTCCCTGCAGCGTCAATCCCTAGCTCCACACACATTGAAAGGGACATTTGCAAATGGATTTAAATACACCACGAAGAGTAAGTGCAAAAGTAGTGCAAAAAGAAACAAGAGAGAGGAGGAGAAGAGTGGAGAGCAGTGATTCTGTCCCCGTTTTCTGTAGTTAATAAAGGCATTGTGAATGAAACACAGTGGCACCGACAGAAGTAGAGCAAGCAGCCAACAGCATCCGATGGAAGGCTCAGAGACAGAGCCGTTTGCCATGAACTTAAGATGCAGTGAGGGAGCCGTTTCACACACTAACAGGCGTCAGTGGATGGTGTTGAGATGCTTGCCTCTTCTGTGGGAGAAAAAACAAAATCGAGCCTCAACCTCACAAAAACAAAGACTTATGAGCTAAACAGAAAACAGAACTCTGCAAACAATAGACAGAAATATTTTTAAAAACGTAGCCTGAGACACCAAAGACCTTGAACAAGACAAAAACGCAGAGGGCTAAAACGGAGCATGCATAGGTTTGATTACATCCACATTTAAAATGTCTGTATCAGTAAAGGTGGGATGAACAGATTAGCCACAGACTCAGAGAAAATATTATGGGACGCACAACAAAAAAATTATATGTAGAATCTCTAAACCCCTTCCTAGAGTAACACAAAAAAAGATCAACAACCCAACAGAAATTCAGGCAAGGGATATAAACAATTTGTGGGAGAGAAATGAGAAAGGGCAACACAGAAAATGCTCAACTCAGTAGGAACGAGGGCAAACGAGCGGAAACAAGAAACGACGCTTCTCCTGTCTGATGGGCAGAAATGAGAAAGTAATTATGTCAAGTATTAGCCAAGAGGTGTGGAAATGGGATTCGTGTTCGCTGCTTGCGAGAATGGAAGTCTGAATGGTCTTTTCTTGAGAACAATCTGGACCCATCTATTAGCACAAAAAGTACACACACGCCGTGGTTCCCAATTCCACTTCTCAGCGTCTACCTCAGCATGGGCAAAGGGGGCGGGTGCTGGAATGTGTACTACAATGTCAGTCATCCCGGAGACTTGGAGAAAAATAAAACTTAAGCGTCTTTCAAGCATAATTTGGTTAAATAAAGCCTACGGTATATCCACATTATGGAATATTGTGTAGCAGCTGTTGAGAAATGGTAGGACCGTACATAGGGACGTGGAAAGCTTTCTAAGGCTTGCTATTCCACAAAGGAGAAAGGAAGACGACATGGCCCCAGCGTGTGTGTGTGTGTGTGTGTGTGTGTGTGTGTGTGTGTGTAAAAACCACGGTGAAGGGGGCAATTATTTCCATCCATACGGATGCATGAGTGTAAAAGCTTAAAAACTCTCTGGAAGAAGAGATCCCCCCACCCGGGCCACAGTGTTTCTCTGGAAATAAACAGGAATGTGATGAACAGGATGGAAAGGACGGGGTGGGGTCAAGAACGACTTTCACTTCAATCTTCAAATGTACGGTTGACACATGCAATGATATTTGCTCTGGTTGGTAATTTCATCACGGTGTCTCATGAGCAAGAGGTCAGTAAGCTTCATGAGGCTTGGCTTCCTCAGCGTCAAGTGGGAATGATGATGATGATGATTGTGAATACAATGATGGTGATGATGATGACAATAGTTATGTTGATGATGGTGATGGTGACCCTGATGATATGATGGTGATGATGATGGTGATGATGCTGATGACGTGATGGTGATGACAATGTGATGACCATTGTGATGATCATGGTGACGATGTTGCTACTGATGATGATTGTGAATATAATGATGGTGATGATGACAATAGTTCTGTTTATGATGGTGATGGTGATCCTGATGATATGATGGTGATGATGATGGTGATGGTGATCCTGATGATATGATGGTGATGATGATGGTGATGGTGATCCTGATGATATGATGGTGATGATGATGGTGATGGTGATCCTGATGATATGATGGTGATGGTGATCCTGATGATATGATGGTGATGATGATGGTGATGGTGATCCTGATGATATGATGGTGATGATGATGGTGATGGTGATCCTGATGATATGATGGTGATGATGATGACGATGGTGATTGTGAATATAATGATGGTGATGATGATGGTGATGATGCTGATGACGTGATGGTGATGACAATGTGATGACCATTGTGATGATCATGGTGATGATGTTGCTACTGATGATGGTGATTGTGAATATAATGATGGTGATGATGATGACAATAGTTATGTTGATGATGGTGATGGTGATCGTGATGATATGATGGTGATGATGATGGTGATGGTGATCCTGATGATATGATGGTGATGATGATGGTGATGATGCTGATGATATGATGGTGATGACAATGTGATGACCATTGTGATGATCATGGTGACGATGTTGCTACTGATGATGATTGTGAATATAATGATGGTGATGATGATGGTGATGGTGATCCTGATGATATGATGGTGATGATGATGGTGATGATGCTGATGACGTGATGGTGATGACAATGTGATGACCATTGTGATGATCATGGTGACGATGTTGCTACTGATGATGATTGTGAATATAATGATGGTGATGATGACAATAGTTCTGTTTATGATGGTGATGGTGATCCTGATGATATGATGGTGATGATGATGGTGATGGTGATCCTGATGATATGATGGTGATGATGATGATGATTGTGAATACAATGATGGTGATGATGATGACAATAGTTATGTTGATGATGGTGATGGTGATCGTGATGATGCTGGCATCTTATTTCAGGGAGAGAAGAGGATGTGGTGAGATCATGACAGGGCTGAGAGCAGAGCTAATCCCACCACAAATGCTGTGCAAAATGTACCTGTTATTGTTATAATCATCTCAAATTATTGGGTATGTGGAGACATCCCCTTCCCAGGGGCCATCTCCCCTATTCCTGGCTTTCTCTTTCTAAAACAGTTGCTGAGCCCCCCTACGGAAACCTTCGCTTCTGGGCTTCCACTCAGCAGCATGTTCTCCATAGAGCATGCAAACATCTCCCAGGCAAGGAGGGGACACTGGTGGGTCCCCTGACCCCGTACCAAGGGGCCACTGTGCCTGGCATCCTGGGAAGAGTCATTAATGTAAGGGACCTTGTGTCCCTGAATGGGCCATGATCAATGGCAGTTGAGTTGCACTTGGCTAAGGGACTGGAGAATGGACAGCCGATGGCAGGCGCCGGATCATCAGTGAAGCCTCTGCCTGGCCCACATCATGGGAGGTTTCCCATGGGAGGCTGTGGAACTGCTGCGTTTTTTCTTTTTCGTAGGGATGGGGGCTCACTATGCTGCCCAGGCTGGTCTCAAACTCCTGGCCTCAAGTGATCCTCCCGCCTTGGCATCCCAAAGCGCTGAGATCACAGGTGTGAGTCATCACAGCTGGCCCAAGCTACTGCTTTAAGGGAGGTGCAGCTGGTCTCCCAGGCTGGTGTCTGCACTTCATGGTACATTAGCGTGGAGCGGGCGGGCAAAAATGTCACAGACCTGCCGCATCTATGTCTGGCTGATTATTAGTGAGGTGGGACATCTTTTCTTTAACTGGCTGTTGACATTCTCTGCTGTGAATTGTCTGTTCATAATATCTGCTCATTTTTCTATCACTCTTTCTCTCTGTTATTCACTTATGGAAGCCACTTAGATGTTGCAAATGGCAAACTGCTGACTATGAAACATGAGGCAAACATCGCTCCTCAATCTGACCTGTCTTTTCACTTGTTCACGGGGGTGGTGTTTACAAGGAGAGGTCTACAGCTCATCGCAAGGCTCTTGAAGGGAGTCAGGAGTTGCCAACCTGAGATATGCCATGCTGGCATCGGAATTTGAGCTGAAGGCATTTGGGTTCCTAAAATTCTTTATCTCCGGCAACCAGAGCCTCCCCAAACAACTCAACCGTCCTGAGTCTCTCCCGAGGAGCAACGGGAATCTTCTCTTCGCGGAAGTGGACCCGCCCACACACACAGCCCTGCAGACGTCGTCACAAAGGACCGTGTCTCCCAGCTGCCCTCCCGAGGCCCCGTTTATCTTTCAATAAAGTCCTTTGCGTTTCGGTAAGTGCGCCTCTGCCCTCCCCACCCCCGTTAGACGCGAGGTGAGCTCCGGAATCTCAGTGCTCCTCTGCTGTTTGCTTGTTTCTGGGACGCCCTCGTGCACGTGGAGTGTAAAATGCCCAAATGCTTTCTTCCTGTTAATGACTTTCGTCGTTTAACTCACAGGCCCCAGCCACTGAGGGTGGGAGAGCAGAGGAAAAGTTTTCCTCCCCCTACAGTTCTTTCAAATTAGTTTTCTCACCTAAACCTCCACTCTGCTCTCCCAGCAACCAGGGAAGGTTTCTCCATTCAATTTAGTTCAGGTCAAGGCTTCGTAAGAGCGGAAACCCAGGAGAAGAAAGTCTGAGCAAAACGATCTTCCTAACGGAGTTTCCATTTTAATACATTTCCCCGCGAGATGGGTTTCAGCTGGAGGCCTTTTTAGCCAGGTTGATCTTTGCCCCGAGGTGGGGGGAGATCGTCCCTGCCTGGTTCTTAGAGGCTCTTCTCGGTGTGAATTAAAGGGTTTGGGGTAGAGCTTGGTAAGCTCTCCTGGAGAATCCATGGAGCTCAGAGGTGCTGCCTCTGGAGGGGAGCCCTGCAGACCCCAGCTGCCCTGGGCGGGGCCTCCTGCCCTGGGCCCGGCCTCCTCCTCTGGGCGGGGCCACCGGTTCTGGGCGGGGACTCCTGCTCTGGGTGGTGCCTCCTGCTCTGGGCGGGGCCTCCTGTCTGGGCCGGGCCTCCTGCTCTGGGCGGGGCCTCCTGCTCTGGGCCGGGCCTCCTGCTCTGGGTGGGGACTCCTGCTCTGGGTGGTGCCTCCTGCCCTGGGCCCGGCCTCCTCCTCTGGGCGGGGCCACCGGTTCTGGGCGGGGACTCCTGCTCTGGGTGGTGCCTCCTGCTCTGGGCAGGGCCTTCTGTCTGGGCGGGGCCTCCTGGTCTGGGCGGGGCCTCCTGCTCTGGGCCGGGCCTCCTGCTCTGGGTGGGGACTCCTGCTCTGGGCGGTGCCTCCTGCTCTGGGCAGGGCCTATTGCTCTGGGCTGGGCGTAATGCTCTGGGTGGGGCCTCCTGCTCTGGGCGGGGCCTCCTGCTCTGGGCAGGGCCTATTGTTCTGGGCTGGGCGTAATGCTCTGGGTGGGGACTCCTGCTCTGGGCGGTGACTCCTGCTCTGGGCCGGGCCTCTTTCTCTGGGCGGGGCCTCCTGCTCTGGGCGGGGCCTGCTGCTCTTGGCCTGGCCTCCTGCTCTCGGCGGGGACTCCTCCTCTGGGCCTGGCCCCCTGCTCTGGGCGGGGCCTCCTGCTCTGGATGGGGCCTCCTGCTCTGGGCGGGGCCTCCTGCTCTGGATGGGGCCTCCTGCTCTGGGCCGGGCCTCCTGCTCTGAGCCGGGCCTCCTCCTCTGGGACCTCTCTGCTGACCTGCTGCAGTGAGACGGTGGTCTGGGTAGAGCAGCCACAGGACACAAGTGGGTCTCAAAGGCGCCTCTCTTTTGCTCCTGGGAAACGAGGCGACGGTGGGCCCTGCTCTCCTGCATGGGCCACCGTCTTCACCAGGTGAATGCATCTCTTTAAAGCCAGGGATGGAGGACGGAGGCTGTGGGATGGGGATGGGGAGGGGCCTCTGGGAGTCCCTGGGAAGGAAGAGAGGAGGCGGCGGCCCTGGCCTTCAGACCCCAGTGAGGCCCAGACCCCCGTGAAGGCTGCACTCACCCTGGAGTGTGCCTGTGTCCCAAGAGCTTTGCTTCCGTCAAGGCCTCATCCGGCCAACTCCAGGAGCCTCCAGGTGAGCCAGGTAACAGTAACGTGGCGTAAAGGGGATTCCCCACTCCTGTTAAACGCTTCCCACCCCCACGTCCCGAGCTGGCATTAGGGCCTCCTGTCTACGTGGTGGGTGTCCTCAGGAGGGGAGCCCTCCTCCACTTCCCTGCCAATCATACACTTTTTAAAAACAAATCCACAAATTAAAACATTTTGACAAACCGAAGAGTGATGCACATAACGCCTGATCAGTGAGAAAAGACACGTGAAAAATTCATGCCTTATTTCACTCCGTGTCACAGAACTGAATGTGTTGCTCAGGCTTATAAATCTTAGAAAGGAATTTTCACTAAAGAACAAAAATTGCAACCTTCAGAAATGTTCTCCGCTCTCACGGCTCTGAAACAAAAGCACACCCTCCTCCAAGCAGGAGAGAGCCCAGCTCTGCCCCCCGGGGACACCCAGGGCCTTCACCCCGAATCGAGGATCCTGTGGGACCCTCAGCACTGGGCACTGGGCACTGCGCGCCGGGCCTGCGTGGATTTCCCAGGCTTGCTGGAATTCCGTCCTTTGCAGCAAACTCCTTCATGCAGAGGAAGCCGGAGGAGAACGCCCAGGGAGAATGGAGTGTAGACAAATGCCAGGCGCCCGTCCTGGGGGAGTCAGGAAGGGGTCCCGCAGCCCCTGGTGTGGCCCTTCCCCATGCACAGTCCCGGCCCCCCACGCCTTCTGCAGGGCCCGCCTCAGCTCCGGGTCCACCCTGAGCCAGCCTCTCAGTTTCTTCAACTGTGAAATGGGTTGTGCAACCCACTTGCAGGGTGGAACTTCAGGCCGTGTCCTGGAGGCAGTCAGTTCTGGAAGCCACAGTCTGCTGCCTGCAAATGTGCGCCTCAAATCACCTTCCCACTCTCAGCCCCTCAGCCCGCCCCGTGGTACCAAATGGCCAAAGTCCACGGCCACACCACCCTGAACGCCCACGATCGCGTCTGATGTCGGAAGCTAAGCAGGGTCGGCCTAGGTTAGAATGTGGATGGGAGACCAAACAGCCGCCGCGCGGGGCTTTCTTCCTCACACCCCGCGACGACAGTGCGATACACAGGGCCACTATTGGAGGCCAGCGGGTCACAAGCCTGTCCCGGACCCATACTCTGGGAAGGCAGTGGGATCCTGAGTGAGGCCGCCCAGGGCCACGGGCCTCTCAGAGCCAGACGTGAAGGGGAGGGAGCCTCCCAGGATCCTCTCGGGAAACTGAGCACAGCCCTCCCCACACACGTGGTTATTGATAGATGGACACGTGACACATCCATGGGTTCAATTTTCCCGTGAGGGTAACTGAGGCCGGCGTGAACGCTCCCATTTCACCCAACAAATCCCACTAATGGGCATCTGCGATCCTTCTCGTCTCAACTTTGGAGAAGTAAATGCTGTTTTCTTTCTTTTTTTATTATTATACTTTAGGTTCTGGGGTACATGTGCAGATCTTGCAGGATTGTTACATAGGTATACACATGCCATGGTAATTTACTGCCTCCATTCCCTGCCCCCCGTCACCTACATTAGGTATTTCTCCTAATGTTATCCCTCCCCAATCTCCCCACCCCCTGCTATCCCTCCCCTAGCCCCCCACCCCTGACAAACCCCAGTGTGTGATGTTCCCCTCCCTGTGTCCATGTGTTCTCATTGTTCAACACCCACTTATGAGCGAGAGCATGTGGTGTTTGATTTTCTGTTCTTGTGTTAGTTTGCTAAGAATGATGGTTTCCAGATTCATCCATATCCCTGCAAAGGACATGAACTCATCCTTTTTTATGGCTGCATAGTATTCCATGGTGTATATGTGCCATATTTTCTTTATCCAGTCCATCTCTGATGGGCATTTGGGTTGGTTCCAAGTCTTTGCTATTGTAAATAGTGCCACAATGAACATACCTGTGCATGCGTTTTTATAATAGAACAATTTATTATCCTTTGGGTATTTACCCAGTGATGGGATTGCTGGGTCAAATAGTATTTCTGTTTCTAGATCCTTGAGGAATCACCACTCTGTCTTCCACAATGGTTGAACTAATTTACACTTCCACCAACAGTGTAAAAGTGTTCCTATTTCTCCACATCCTCACCAGCATCTGTTGTCTCCAGACTTTTTAATGATCGCCATTCTAGCTGGCGTGAGATGGTATCTCAATTTGGTTTTGATTTGCATTTCTCTAGTGACCAGTGATGATGAGCATTTTTTCATGTTTGTTGGCTGCATAAATGTCTTCTTTTGAAAAGTATCTGTTCATATCCTTCACCCACTTTTTGATGGGGTTTTTTTTTCTTGTAAATTTGTTTTAGTTCTTTGTAGATTCTGGATATTAACCCTTTGTCAGATGGGTAGCTTGCAAAAATTTTTTCCCTTTCTGTTGGTTGCTGGTTCACTCTAATGATTGTTTCTTTTGCTGTGCAGAAGCTCTTAAGTTTAATTAGATCCCATTTGTCTATTTTGGCTTTTGTTGCCAATGCTTTTGGTGTTTTAGTCATGAAGTCCTTGCCTACGCCTATGTCCTGAATGGTATTGCCTAGGTTTTCTTCTAGGGTTTTTATGTTGTTAGGTCTTACATTTAAATCTCTAATCCAGCTGAATTTTTGTGTAAGGTGTAAGGAAGGGGTCCACTTTCAGCTTTCTGCATATGGCTAGCCAGTTTTCCCAACAACATTTATTAAACAGGGAATCCTTTCCCCATTACTTGTTTTTGTCCAGTTTATCAAAGATCAGATGGTTGTAGATGTGTGGCGTTACTTCCAAAGCCTCTGTTCTGTTCCATTGGTCTATATCTCTGTTTTGGTAATAGTACCATGCTGTTTTGATTACTCTAGCCTTGTAGCATAGTTTCAAATCAAATAGCATGATGCCTCCAGCTTTGTTCTTTTTGCTTAGGGTTGTCTTGGCTATGCAGGCTTTTTTTTGGTTCCATATGAAGTTTAAGGTGGTTTTCTCTAGTTCTGTGAGAAGGTCAATGGTAGCTTGATGTGGATAGCATTGAATCTATAAATTACTTTGGGCAGTATGGCCATTTTCACGACGTTCATTCTTCCTATCCATGAGCATGGGATGTTTCTCCATCTGTTTGTGTCCTCTATTTTCCTTGAGCAGTGGTTTGTAGTTCTCCTTGAAGAGGTCCTTCACATCCCTTGTAAGTTGTATTCCTAGGTATTTTATTCTCTTTGTAGCAATTGTGAATGGCAGTTCGTTCTTGATTCTCTTTAAGTCTGTTATTGGTGTATAGGAATGCTTGTGATTTCTGCACATTGATTTTGTATCCTGAGACTTTGCTGAAGTTGCTTATCATCTTAAGGAGATTTTGGGCTGAGATGACGGGTCTTCCAAATATACAATCATGTCGTCTGCAAATAGAGACAATTTGACTTCCTCCTTTCCTAATTGAATACCCTTTATTTCTTTTTCTTGCCTGATTGCTCTGGCTAGAACTTCCAATGCTATATCGAACAGGAGTGGTGAGAGAGGGCACCCGTGTCTAGTGCCAGTTTCCAAAGGGAATGCTTCCAGTTTTTGCCCATTCAGTATGATATTGGCTGTGGGTTTGTCGTAAACAGCTTTTATTATTTTGAGATACGATCCATCGATACCTAGTTTATTGAGAGTTTTTGTCATAAAGGGTTGTTGAATTGTGTCGAAGGCCTTCTCTGCATCTATTGAGATAATCGCGTGGTTTTCGTCTTTGGTTCTGTTTATGTGATGGATTCCATTTATAGATTTGTGTGTGTCGACCCAGCCTTGCATGCCCGGGGTGAAGCCTGCTTGATCTCCATGGATAAGCTTTCTGAGGTGCTGTTGCATTCGGTCTGCCAGTATTTCATTGAAGATCTTTGCATTCATGTTCATCGTGGATATTGGCCTGAAATTTTCTTTCTGAAATGACACTGAGCGGGAGCTCCTGGCGCCCGTGTCACGTTGGAATAGAGACGGGGTCCCGCGAGGGTGGCTGGGATTCCCCGGAATCCCCCCGCGGTGCAGACACTCGCGGCTGCGGACGCCCTGGGTCTGGGGGCCGGGCTAGGCCTCCCTCCCCGGCTGCAGAGACCCCTCCTCCGCCCTGCCCACCCGGGGGGCTCCCCACAAGTCCGCGCCCCCCACGCTGCCCTAAGTCACCTCCCCACGTCCCCGCCACGGCCCTGACCCTCCCGGGCACAGCCGGCCCGTCCCGAGGCGCCGCCTGCTCGGGCTCCGCCCTGGGTTCCGCGTCCTGCGCCGCTTCCTGCCCGCAGCGGGGCCGCTCAGAGGAGCCCTCGCCGCCCTCCAGACGCCCCCGAGGCCCGCCGGCTCCTCCCTTCCCAGCCCCGACGCCCCCTGGCTCGCCCCATCCCCCCGTTTCCGGATCCACTTATTCCAGGGGGCTCCGGGAGGGCAGCGATTCTGTCGCTTCTTTCGCCCTGGGATCTGCAGAGCCCAGGACAGCGCCGGGCGCGTAGTAGGGGCGGCGAGAAACGCTTGTTGAGGGAGGGAACAAACGAACCTCGCAGAAGGGTGAAGTGAAAGACGAATTCATCCAGTCGCGGTAACAGGCACCCTGTTTCCTCCCAGCCCCGAGATTTGAGAGTTTTCATCCTCCTGCCGTCGGAACACAGCACGGGGCAATCCTGAGACTCAAAGCCACCTGCCTTTTAAAACTTTTAAGAAACGTGGAGTCTTGCTGTGCTGCAGGCTGGTCTCGAACTCAGCCTCAAGCGACCCTCCCGCCTTGGCCTCTCAAAACGTTGGGATTGAAGGCACGAGTCACCGCAACCGGCCTCCAGGCAGGCTTTCTAAGCCGCAAGATTCCGTGTGTCAGCTGTACCCATGGAAACCATTATCGTCACGGCCATTCCCAGCTCTGATGTGAAGACCCCGGCATTCATCCACATAACCCAGTGAGGGTCGCGCTCATCACGGAGCCCCCGTTGCCTCTGGCGCACCCCACGACTGACATCTGGGGGTCGATCGCGAGTGCCCGAACAGCGCACGGGAGCTCAGGAGCCTCCGCCTTCCGTGCAGGCGTTGACAGGAGTTTCGACTCCTTTTGTGAGTTGAGTATGAGATTTCTGAGCAGCCATGAGACGTTGGGGCGGTGGAGGCGGGGAGTCCGTTCCTCAGTCAGATGGAGGAGGGGCTCCCCTGGGCGGCTCTGACGGGCCTCAGTCCCCCCCGCGACGTCACACAGGAAGCCCAGGGGACGGGGCGCTCCAGCCCTCCTGGGTCAGACCAGATCACTGCGCCCCGTGGGCTCCCCGTGAGTCCAGCATCGTTTCCCACCGAGTCCCCGTGGGCTCTGACTGCGGGACAGTGGGACTCGGGATTGGGGGGCCTGAGTCATGGCTTCGCTGTCCGCTGTGACTGGGGACCCCCCAGGGGGATTTCTGGAGGACACATTTTGCCCACTGCACTGGGATTTTTCTTTCAGAAGAAACGGGGAGGGGGCGCTGCATCTGCATCTGCAGGTCCCGCCAGCCCGGAACATCCCGCCTGCCTGGAATTCCGTCCCACGCGCCCCACTGATCCTGGCCCGTCCCTGTGACCAGGAGATGGAGTCCAGGGAGTCTCCAGGCCTGGGCCACACGGCTGCCCTAGGAGCCTGGCCTCAGGGAGAGGTGCTGTGGAGCACCCCCAGGTCCACTGAGGGAAGGGAGGGGGCTTCCCCATGGGTAAGCGGGGATGGAGGGAGCCCTGCCCCTCTTCACAGCTGAGCAAAGCCCTGAAGGGTCACCTGAACCACTCATGGCGGCTGGCGGGAACCTACCCAGGTCTGCCTGACTGTGCGTCTGTGTGTCTGTCTCCTGTCTCTCCATCTGTCTGTCCATGTGCAACTGTCTGATGTCTGTCCATTCATCTGCCTGTCTGCGTGTCTGTGTGTGTCTGTCTGTATGTCTGTCTGTCTGTGTGCCTGTCTGCCTGTCTGTCTATCTGCCTGTCTGTGTGCCTGTCTGTGTGCCTGTCTGCCTGCCTGTCTGTGTGCCTGTCTGCCTGCCTGTCTGTCTGTCTGCCTGTGTGCCTGTCTGCCTGTCTGTCGGTCTGCCTGTGTGCCTGTCTGCCTATCTGTGTGTGTGTCTGTCTGTCTGCCTGTCTGCTTATCTGTCTGCCTGTCTGTGTGCCTGTCTGCCTGTCTGTCTGTATGTCTGTCTGTCTGTGTGCCTGTCTGCCTGTCTGTGTGTCTATCTGCCTGTGTGTCTGTCTGTCTGTCTGTCTGTCTGCCTGTCTGTGTGCCTATCTGTGTGCCTGTCTGCCTATCTGTCTGTTTGCCTGTCTGTGTGCCTGTCTGCCTATCTGTGTGTGTGTCTGTCTGTCTGCCTGTCTGCTTATCTGTCTGCCTGTCTGTGTGCCTGTCTGCCTGTCTGTCTGTCTGTATGTCTATCTGTCTGTCTGTGTGCCTGTCTGCCTGTCTGTCTGTCTGTATGTCTATCTGTCTGTGTGCCTGTCTGCCTGTCTGTATGTCTATCTGTCTGTGTGCCTGTCTGCCTGTCTGTGTGTCTATCTGCCTGTCTGTGTGCCTGTCTGTCTGTCTGTCTGCCTGTCTGTGTGCCTGTCTGCCTGTCTGTCTGCCTGTCTGTGTGCCTGTCTGCCTATCTGTGTGTGTGTCTGTCTGTCTGCCTGTCTGCTTATCTGTCTGTCTGTCTGTGTCTGCACAGCCCCTGACCTCACACTCAGGCTGGGTTTGAAGCGGCCATTTCCCATCTGAGCATCTGTGTCCTTCTCGCTGAGTTGGAGGTAGGAAGTCACATTGACATTCTGTGTGTGTGTGAAGGTAAAAATTACAGAGACACAGGAGGAGCAGACCGTCTGCTTCTTAGAGATAATGAAATGACTTCTGGCCACAAACAAAGTGGACACACTGGCTCCAGGGTCAGTAACCCCCACTGCTGGGCCCTGCCCCTTCTGTGTCCTGGGGTGTGAGGCTCCCGGGAGGCCGTGGTCGGTAGAAAAGGGTCCTCTGAGTGGGCTGCGGCAGACAGGAAGCCAGAGCCACCCAGGGAGTCCCATGGGGGGCACTTAATCAGGGAACTCATCACAGAGGGGCTGGAGGAGCTGCAGAAGAAACGGGGTGGGGGGTGACCCCAAGTTAGGCATCAGCAGGAAGCTGCTGCCACCCGGGGCTGCAGGGGCAGGGAGGGGCGAGCACAGCCAGGGCTGGGCAGCCAAGTCCAGGGCACCAGGCACAGTGTCCCTGTCCTCTCCCTGTGGAGCCACATCGGGTGTGCTTAGTTCCTCCAGCAACGCGACGTGACAGCACAGGGAGACGTCGCCCACCAGGGAAGCCCACGGAGACTCAGCGCCCAGTGACTGTGGAGCTGGTCACGGGGGCACCTCTGCCTGGCACACAGACATTCCAGACACCCAGAAGGAAGCCGGGGCTCAGGTTAGACCACGTGGTTTCCACAGGAGTTTGGACACAGGAGCTCCTCGCTATTGAGGGCGGTTGTGTATCAGTGCAGGGAACTGCTACAGCCAGATTCCCAGACACCAGCCAAGGGCACCCTGGCCAGCAGGCCTTGCCCAGGACGACCGCCTCAGGGCTGCCAGGTTACTCTTTCTGGGCACTTTCTCAGGAGGTTGTTCTGGGGAGGACGGAAGCACAGAGCATCCAAGGCTGTCACATGATCCTGGCTGAGCGCTTAGACCTCCAGAGAGGAGAGCACAGAGGCGGATCAGGAAGCCCAGACCTCCAGCCCCCAGAGACGCTGACTCACAACACCAAGGCCCAGAAGCCTTTCTGAGGCAGCTACAGAGCTCTGCAAATTGAGACCAAGCGTAAGGTGTAATCTGTGACATTGATGACATAAAGCGGGGGTTGTATAAAGGAGTGGAGTTTTGCATGCAGTTGGAGATGTTATCAGCTTAAGATAGATTGTGATGAGATGTTTTATGCAGTCCCCATAGAAACCACAAAGAAAATACCAACAGAAGGGCTGCCTCAAGATGAAGCTGAACCCCATCCCAGCCACTGGCTGACGGAAGCTCATTGAGGTGGACGATGAATGCCAACTTCATACTTGGTATGAGATGCCTGTGGCCACAGAAGCTGCTGCTGATGCTCTTGTGAAGCATGGAAGTGTTCTGTGGTCCGATCAGTGGGGGGAACAGCAAATGGGGTTTCCCACGAAGCAGGATGACCCGACCCATGGCCGTGTCCACCTGCTACTAAGCAGCATTCCTGCCGTAGACCACAGAGAACTGGAGAAAGACAGTGAAAATCTGTTTGCGGTTGCTTTGTGGATGGCAATCTGAACATTCTCAACTTGGTTATTGTAAAAAATAATAATAACTGGAGAGAAGGAGCTTCCCGGACTGACCGATACTATGGTGCCTCGCTGCCTGGGCGCAGAAGAGCTAGCAGAACCCACAGACTTTTCAATGTCTCTAAAGAAGACGACGTCCAGGAATATGTCGAAAGCCCTTAAACAAAGAATGTAAGAAACCGAGGACCAAAGCACCCACGACTCAGCGTCTTGTTACCCCACGTGTCCTGCAGCACAAACGTCGGCGTCTTGCTCTGAAGAAACAGTGAACTGTGAAAAATAAGGCAGAGGCTGCAGAGTCAGCTACACGCTGCCCATGAGAATGAAAGAGGCCACGGAAGACCATCAGGAGCAGACTGCCAGGAAATGCAGGCTCTCCACGTGGGGAGCTTCGGCTTCTAAGTCCGCATGCAGACAAAAGAAAGATTTTTTTGAGTAACAAATAAGATCAGACTCCTCCAGAAGAAAATACCTATAGAAGATGCACAAAAGAAAATGGAAAAGTATTCAAAGCCATTCAGTAAAAAAAAAAAAAACAAAAACAAAGAAACACAAAGAAAGCCAACAAGAGAGGAAAACAGGAAAAAATCACTATAAGACAGAAAACAACAAAATAGCAACAGTAAGTTCTTCCCCATCAGTAATTAATTTAAACATAAGTGGGTCAAACTCCCCACTCAAAAGACACAGAGTGGCTGAATGGACAGTAAGATGCAGCTATATGCTGTCTACGAGACACTTCATTTTTTATTTTTTACAAATTTAAGGAGCACATGTGAAATTTTGTCACACATATGTAATGCATAGTGGTTAAGTCAGGGTAATAGGGTGTCCATCACCCAAGTACAATACGCTTTTGTTAACTAAAGTCACCCTACTCTGCTATCAAACATTGAATTTATATTTTCCACCTTACTGCTTTTTTGTACCCTTCAACCAACTTTTCTTCATCCTCCCCCCTCCCCACTTACCCCTCCCCGTCTCTGTTATCTGTCATTCCACTCTCTACCTCCATATCCCTTTAGATATAAGGACATACACAGGTTCAAAGCGACAGGATGGAA
The DNA here is from genome assembly GCF_030222135.1 of Aotus nancymaae. Classification (NCBI taxonomy): domain Eukaryota; kingdom Metazoa; phylum Chordata; class Mammalia; order Primates; family Aotidae; genus Aotus; species Aotus nancymaae. The sequence goes on along the minus strand of NW_026988433.1, from coordinate 1,501,983 downwards.
AAAGATACCCCAAGCAAATGATAAACAAAAGAGGGCAGAGATGGCCACGCTCACGTCAGACGAAATAGACATCAAGTCAAAAACTGTCACAAGAGACAAAAAGGACTTTGTACAATGATGAAGAGATAAATTTACCAGCAATATATAGCAATTATAAATACATATGCGCCTATTAACAAAGCACACTAATATGTCAAATGAACTGACAGAACTGAAGGGGAAATACACAGAAATGCAGCAGGAGGTCTTGCTACCCCACTTCAAAGAATGGATTCATCAGCCAGACAGAAGAACAGGGAGAGACGACTTGAGCAACAGCACTGACCAACTGGGCCTGACAGACACACACAGAACACTCTCCAGCAACAGCAGAACACACATTCTTCTAAGCACACATGAAACATTCTCCAGGAAAGATCATAATAAAAAATAAATCATAATAAATTTAAGAAGACCGAAATTATGCAGAGTATCTTTTCCAACAGTGGGATGAAACTGGAAGTCAACAGCAAAAGGACAATTGGAAACTCTTACAAACATGTGGAAATTAAACAACACGTTCTTGAGTCATCAATGGGTAAAAGAAGAAACACAAGGGAGCTAGCAAATATCTCGAGGCAAATGAAAATAAAAACACAAAATACCAAAGTTATACATTAGGTACAAACACACAACACTAAGCAAAAGCAGCACTAAGAGGGATGCTTACCATGGTGAATGCCAACCTTAAAAAGAGAAAAAAAAACCCTCAAATCAACAGCCTAACTTTATACCTCAGAGAACTAGACAAAGAACAAATTGAATCCGAAGTTAACATAAAAAATAAATAATAACTGTCAGTGCCAAAATAAAATAGAGAATAGAAAAACACTAGAAAAAAAATCAGTAAAACTAAGAGCTGTTTTTTAAAAAGATCCATAAAACCAACGATCCTCTACTAGACTAAAAAAAGAGACAAGATTCAAAAAACGAAACTCAGGAATAAAAGAGGCGACAGTACAACCGATGCCACAGAAATGAAAAGGATCATAAGAAACTAGCATGAACGATTACATGCCAACAATTTGGATAACCTGGAAAAAAATAGATAAATTTCCAAAAACATCCAACCTACCAAGACAGAACCATGAAGAAACAAAAAATCTGAACCAACCAATAACTAGTAAGGAAATTGAATCAATAATCAAAAACCTCCCAAAGAAGAAATGCCCAGGACCAGATGGCTTCATGGAGAATTCTACCAAACATTTAAAGAAGAATCAATCCTTCTCAAACTCTTCCAAAAAACTGAAGAAGAGGGAACACTTCCAAACTCATTCTATGAGGCCAGCATTACCCTGATACCAAAATCAAATATACCACAAAAAGAGAAAATTACAGCACCAAATCTCTGATGAATATTCACAAAATTTAGCAACAGATTTAAAGGATTACACATCATGACCAAGTGGGATAGATTCCTGGAATGCAAGGATGGTTCAACATATGAAATTAATGTGATATACCACATAAACAGAATGAAAGACAAAAAACACATGATCATCTCAATTGATGCAGAAAAGACATTCAAGAAAATTTAATACTATTTTATAATTTTTTTAAAAAAACAGAAAACTATAAGTAGAAGGAAATTGCCTGAACATAATAAAGTCCATTTATGAAAATCTCCCATATAAACTCAGTGCTTAAAACTGAAAGAATTTCCTCTAAGATCAAAAGCAAGGCAAGGATGCTCACTCTCACCACTTCTATTCAACATAATATTGGAAGTTTTAGCCAGAGCAATGAGGCAAGAAAAAGAAATACAAAGCAACCACATCAGAAAGGGAGATGTAAAATTATATCTATTTGCAGATGACATAGTATATGTTTTTTCAAAACTTAAAAACTCCCCCCAAAAACCAGTTAGAAATAATAAACTGGCTGGGCACAGTGGCTCACCCCTGCAATTTTAGCACTTTGGGAGACTGAGGCAGATGAATAGCCTGAGGTCAGGAGTTTGAGACCAGCCTGGCCAATATAGTGAAACCCAACCTCTACTTAAAAAAAAAAAAAATACAAAAATTAGCTGGGTGTGGCAGTGGGTGCCTGTAATCTCAGCTACTTGGGTTGCTGAGGCAGGAGAATTGCTTGAACCTGGGAGGCAGAGGTTGCAGTGAGCCAAGATTGCAGGGCCACTATACTCCAACTTCAGTGACAGAGGGAGACTTCATCTTAAAAAAATAAAAATAAAAACTAATAAACTAATTTAACAAAGTTGCAAGATACAAAATCAACATGGAAAACTCAGTGTCATCTCAATACACTAACAATGAACAATCTCCAAAGGAAATTAAGAAAACAATCCTATTGTAACACCGTCAAAGAAAAAAAATTAGGAACAAACGTAACCAAGAGGCAAAATACTTGTACACTGAAAACTCCGAAATGTTGTTGAAAGGGATTAAAGCAGACACAAAGGAATGGAAAGATACGTTGTGTTCATGGATTGGAAGAGTCAGTAGCATTATAATTTCCACACCACCCTATGCAATCCACAGATCTAGTGCAAGCCCTATCAACGTCCCAGTGGGACTTCTCACAGAAATAGAGAAGTTAGAAAGCATTCTCAAATATCTGTGATATTCTATTATAGCTGCAGCAAACAGACTAAGACTCCATTTCTACCACTAGGCATTTGATACAACGGTCATCCTGAAAATCATGGAAGAAGTCTGCTCCAAAACCAATTTTCTGCTCCATAACATCTGCCTTTGGAGAATCTCACATAAATAAGGAATGAGGTGCAGATGTGGAAGGACAGTAGGCTCTGACCGTGTTATTCCAAATGGAGAGGGTGGCAAATGCCTATTAGAGTTCAAGTAAAATATGAACTTCAGCAAAAGGAAAAATGTGACGTGACCCTGCAACCTCAGCTGAACGTGGTAGAAATTACCCTTTAGAGAAATGGAACAAAGGGGAATTAAAAAGTCACCCTCCTTCATTTGCATGTATGTTATAATTCATTTCCAGACATAAAAGTTGTACTGAGATTTCAGCTGCTGAATTATACACCTTGATTCTTGCATACACAGGACCCAAAAATTTTCCCCAAAGGCCTAAATAACAATGTTCAGCCTGACGTCTCCTTCGACACACGGAAGAGGATGGGCCACCCTTTCTGGAACTCTACCCCCAGGACATGCGGTGAAAGTCACAGATAAAGACCCAGGCTGGATGGCCAAGGGCATCGAAAAGCACGGTTATGCCTCGGTCGTGCGGCCACAGGAAGGACAGAGCCGGGACAGTCGGCAGCACCGCTCCCTCTGGGTAGCACGCCCACGGTGACCACTCTCGCCGTCTTCACTGGGAACAGGGATCGAGGCTCTGCATGGCGACTCCAAGGAGCACAGGATGGAAAGCGGGAACAGTCACTTTAGAGGGGAGAAACCCGGCAGCCAGGCCTCAGCTGGGAATCAGGGCCCACGTCGGCCATGATGTCTGGTCCAAAGCAGGGACCCCTAATGCAGCGTGAGAGACACCTCCTTACCTCTGGACGCCCCAGGCTCATCAGGAGCAAGGCACCGGACAAATCCCGACGGAGCAACTGTGCACAGGACGCCTGGACACTCCTCCTCAAAACTGTCAAGGTCGTCAAAGCCAGGCGAGTCTGAGAAATGGTCACCGCCACCAGCAGCCCAGGGAGACATGACGCCTAAGGTCACAGGGGATCCCGGAGGGGAGCCTGGGACGGAAAAAGGACGTTGGGGAAGCTAATAACTCATGACCGAAACGTGGAAGTGGGTTCAAAGTGATGCATCCATAACCGTGACGAATGTCCTATGGCAACACAAGAGGTTAGTGACAGGGACACGGGATGGGGACTGGAAGGACTCTGTACAGTCTTCACAACTCCTCAGAAAACCTAAAACTGGGACCCGGTGCAGTGCCTCATGCCTGTAATCTCAGCCCTTTGGGAGGCCAAGGTGGGTGGATCACAAGGTCAGGAGTTCGAGACCAGCCCGGCCAATATGGTGAAACCCCATGTCTATTAAAAATACAAAAATTAGCCAGGTGTGGTGGTGCTCACCTGTAGTCCCAGCTACTCAGGAAGCTGAGGCAGCAGAACTGCTTGAACCCAGGCGGTGGAGGTTGCGGTGAGCAGAGATCGCACCACTGCACTCCAGCCTGGGCGACAGAGCGAGACTCCATCTCAAAAAAAAAAAAACAAAAACATAGGAAATGGTAGGTGCTGAGGTTGCAGAATCAGAGATGAAGAGCTGTAACCCCCACAACTTTATTTCCCAGCTGAAACGGCTGTTTTATGAAAGAGGACACCGGGGCTGGTAGGGCTGCCATTTCCCACCATGGCCAAAATGCTTTCACCCCAGGACAACATCTGTGTGCACTGGGCTCTGTGGTCTTTCTGTTTTTTTAGTTTTCTGCTTTTATGTCCCCAAAGTAAGACATACCTGTGGATTTAAAAACGTGGAGTATAAAATACACAGCGGGGAGGAAAAGAAGTTTCTTCTTTGTTATTTTGGCCACAGTGTCTCCGCATTAGCCCTCTGCAGGCAGCCGTGGCCACCTGCTCCAAAAGGTCTTTCCAAAAATAGTCTCCGCCGAGCGTGGTGGCGCCGTAATCCCTGCACCTTGGAAGGCCAAGGTAGGAGGATTGCTTGAGCCCGGGAGGTCAAGGCTGCAGTGAGTCATGATCATACCACTGCACTCTAGCCTGGGAGACAGAGCTAGGCTCTATCTCAAAACAATAATAAAAAATTCAAAGATGGACCGGGCACGGTGGCTCACGCCTGTAATCCCAGCACTTTGGGAGGCCAAGGCGGGTGGATCACGAAGTCAAGAGATCGAGACCATCCTGGTCAACATGGTGAAACCCCACCTCTACTAAAAATACAAAAAATTAGCTGGGCACAGTGGCGCGTGCCTGTAATCCCAGCTACTCAGGAGGCTGAGGCAGGAGAATGGCCTGAACCCAGGAGGCAGAGGTTGCGGTGAGCCGAGATCGCGCCATTGCACTCCAGCCTGGGTAACAAGAGCGAAACTCCGTCTCAAAAAAGAAAAATTCAAAGATAGTCTGTACAGGAACAAGTGCACACACATGCAGACATACAGACCTGCATATGCACGCACACACACACACAACTTATAAACATACAGACCTGCATATGCGTGCGCACACACACATGTGCAAACATACAGACCTGCATATGCACACAACTTATAAACATATAGACCTGCATATGCGCACACACACGCATACAGACCTGCATATGCACATGCACAACTTATAAACATATAGACCTGCATATGCACACACACACACGCAAACACACACACGCATACAGACCTGCATATGCACATGCACAACTTATAAACATATGGACCTGCATATGCGCACACACACACGCAAACACACACACGCATACAGACCTGCATATGCACACACACTTATAAACATACAGACCTGCATATGCACACACACATACACACACACATGTGCAAACATACAGACCTGCATATGCACACACACAACTTATAAACATACAGACCTGCATATGTGTGCGCATACACATGCACACACACATGAGCAAACATACAGACCTGCATATGCACACACACATGTGCAAACATACAGACCTGCATATGCACACACACAACTTATAAACATACAGACCTGCATATGCGTGCACACACGCATACAGACCTGCATATGCACATGCACAACTTATAAACATATGGACCTGCATATGCGCACACACACACGCAAACACACACACGCATACAGACCTGCATATGCACACACACAACTTATAAACATACAGACCTGCATATGTGTGCGCATACACATGCACACACACATGAGCAAACATACAGACCTGCATATGCACACACACATACACACACACATGTGCAAACATACAGACCTGCATATGCGTGCGCACACACACTTATAAACATACAGACCTGCATATGCACACACACGCAGACACACAGACCTGCATATGCACATAGACACGCACACACACACAAGCATATAGACCTACATGTGCACGCACGCACACACAAACGCACATGCACACATGCATGCACGCATGCACATACACATACGCACGTGCACGCACACACACAAGGTAACACACTGTTTTATATAACTCCATTCTTCCAAGTTGGGACCTTTACACAACCCTCATTATATTTAATGGCTTCAGCCTGTGCCACTGTATAGGGGCATTGTAATTTATTTAAGTGATTCGCTATCAACAGACATTTATCTTAGTCTTTTGTTACAAATCGCACCGTAATGAATATCTTTGTTCAGATGTCCTTGCGCACATTACAGCATTATTTTTAATGCCTGCTTGATATGCGACAAGAGTGACGTACAGTAACTCATATGATGCGGCCTCTATTTTAAACGTCTAGACGTCTCCAGTGTTTTCCACCATTACAAACAACGCTGTTGCAATATAAATCTCCACACACACCTCCGATTGCTTTTCTTGGATGAATTTCCAGAAGGAAGTGCAGGGTGGAACTATTTCCACTTTCACGTTAAGGCTGCTTCCAGCCCCTTTTCCGAGAGCCGAGTCGGGCTGTTCTCGTGGTGGTTCCGGCAGGCGCCTGGGCGGGAGGAGTCCTTCGGCAGAGGCGAGCTCCGAGCACCTCTCCAGGGTCGGGCCCCTCCTGGTTCTCCTCTCACAACCCAGTTGGGCCCCATTTCGGGTCATTTCCCTCACTTTTCAGGGTGGCGCCAGACTCCAGGGTTCCTAGAACTTTGGCTGTTGTCAAGGAAGAAATGTCCGCGGAGGCTTCTTTAAAAGGCGCCCCCGTGCGGCTGGGAGGCGCAGCGACGCCTCTGACCCCCGCCGAGGGTTCTTTAGAGGGCGCCCCCGTGCGGCTGGGAGGCGCAGCGACACCTCTGACCCCCGCCGAGGGTTCTTTAGAGGGCGCCCCCGTGCGGCTGGGAGGCGCAGCGATGCCTCTGACTGCCGGCGAGGAGGGCGAGCCAGCTTGCATCACTAAGGATGCGCCTGCAGTGAGTCGGACCCAGGACTTGCCACTCAGGCCCTGGTGAGTCTCTGCCAGCTCAGGAGTATGGGAAGCAGGATGCCTTCAGGATTCCACCCATGGCTTTCACCTCCGCCTATCCTGTGGCACACCCCGGATCTCAGCTCCCACAGGCTTGGCAGCTGAATTCCAGGGTCTGTGATGTGCTGTGGACTGGGGAGGGGGAGAGGAGGCCACCAGATTCCTGACGTCACCTGCCCATCCAGGACAGGAAAGACATCATCGTGCAAGGGGTCTCCGTGAGGCGCTGGAGCGGGCCTGCAAGCTTGCACTGTCAGCTGTTAGATCTCCAGGAACGGACGAGCCGGCGTCCAGTGCTGCCATTGTCGGAATTGCATCAGAGAAACTTACCAGTGAGTAAATTCTATTAAAGCAAGGGTAATAGTCACAACCCCTCAGCTCCTGGCTGTTCTACTGCTGTTGTGGTTAGCTGTTGAGCCTGTGGTTGCATCGTCTCACAGTAGAGACACCAGCATCTCCCCCAGCTCCACGCTCAGGGGCGTCAGAGTGCAGTGGGAAGCCAGCCCTGGGCAGCGTTTACACCACAAATATTGCGAATGCCACCCATCCGGCTGCTCTCTTTAATCTACCTGCAGAGCTGGCTGTTAAAACCCGCCCACGCCCACCAAGCCTCCGTCGTCCTTTGGGGTGGGGTCTCTGCGGTGTCAACAGAGTCCACAGCCTGCACAAGGGAGCCTGCAAAGAGAGCATGCTCACGTACAGTGACTGCTCACACACAGAGACTGCACACACACAGAGACTACACACACAGATTACACACACAGAGACTGCACACACACAGAGACTGCACACACACAGAGACTACACACACACGAGACTGCACACACACACACGAGACTACACACACAGAGACTGCACACACACAGAGACTACACACACAGGCTACACACACACAGAGACTGCACACACAGAGACAGCTCACACACAGAGATTGCACACACACACAGACTGCACACACAGACACTACACACACAGAGACTACACACACACACAGAGACTACACACACAGACTACACACACACAGAGACTGCACACACACGAGACTGCACATACACACAGACTACACACACACACAGAGACTGCACACACAGAGACTGCACACACAGACACTACACACACAGAGACTGCACACACACACAGAGACTGACACACAGACACTACATACACAGAGACTGCACACACACAGTACACACACACGAGACTGCACACACACACAAAGACTACACACACACGAGACTGCACAAACACAGAGACTGCTCACACACAGACACTACACACACAGAGACTACACACACACACAGAGACTACACACACAGACACTACACACACAGAGACTACACACACACAGAGAGACTACACACACAGACTACACACACACAGAGACTGCACACACACAGAGATTACACACACACGAGACTGCACACACACAGAGACTACACACACACAAGACTGCACACACACACAGACTACACACACATACAGACTGCACACACACAGACTGCTCACACACAGACTGCACACACACAGACTGCACACACACAGAGACTACACACACACAGAGAGACTACACACACAGACTACACACACACAGAGACTGCACACACACAGACTAAACACACATACAGACTGCACACACACAGACTGCTCACACACAGACTGCACACACACAGAGACTACACACACACGAGACTGCACACACAGAGACTGCACACACACAGACATTACACACACAGAGACTACACTGCACGCACACAGACTGCACACACACATACAGAGACAGCAGACACACACAGACTGTACACACACAGATTGCACACATACACAGAGACTACACACACACAGAGGCTACACACACATAGAGACTGCACACACACAGAGACTGCACACACCCACAGAGGCTGCACACACACACAGAGGCTGCACACACACACAGAGACTGCACACACACAGAGACTACACACACAGACTGCACACACACAGACTGCACGCACACAGACTGCATACACACATACAGAGACAGCAGACACACAGAGACTGCACATACACAGAGACTACACACACACACAGAGACTGCACACACACAGAGACTGCACACACACATACAGAGATTACACACACAGACACAGAGCTACACACAGAGACTACACACACAGAGACTGCACACACACAGAGACTGCACACACAGAGACTGCACACACACATAGAAACTGCACACACCCACAGAGGCTGCACACACACGAGGCTGCACACAGACTGCACATGCACACACAGAGGCTGCACACACACAGACTGCACACACACAGAGACTGCACACACACATACAGAGACTACACACACAGACACAGACCTACACACAGAGACTACACACACAGAGACTGCACACACACACAGAAACTGCACACACCCACAGAGGCTGCACACACACGAGGCTGCACACACACAGACTGCACATGCACACAGAGGCTGCACACACACAGAGACTGCACACACGCACAGACTGCACACACACATACAGAGACTACACATACACAGACGCAGAGCTACACACAGAGACTACACACACAGAGACTGCACACACACAGAGACAGCACACACCCACAGAGGCTGCACACACACAGACTGCACACACACAGACTGCACACACACAGAGGCTGCACACATACACAGACTGCACACACACATACAGAGACTACACACACACAGACACAGAGCTACACACAGAGACTACACACACAGAGACTGCACACACACAGAGACTGCACACACCCACAGAGGCTGCACACACACAGACTGCACACACAGAGGCTGCACACACACACAGACTGCACACACACATACAGAGACTACACACACACAGACTGCACACACAGAGGCTACACACACAGAGACTACACACACACAGACTGCACACACACAGAGACTGCACACACCCACAGAGGCTGCACACACACACAGAGTCGGCACACACTCACAGAGACTGCACACACACAGAGACTACACACACAGTGCACGCACACAGACTGCACACACACATACAGACAGCAGACACACAGACTGCACACACACAGAGACTACACACACAGACTGCACACACACAGTGCACGCACACAGACTGCACACACAGACAGCAGACACACAGAGACTGCACACACACAGAGACTACACACACACAGAGACTGCACACACAGACTGCACACACACAGACTGCATGCACACAGACTGCACACACACATACAGAGACAGCAGACACACAGAGACTGCACACACACAGAGACTACACACACACAGACTGCACACACACACAGACTGCACACACCCACAGAGGCTGCACACACACAGAGTCTGCACACACACACAGAGACTGCACACACACAGAGACTACACACACAGACTGCACACACACAGTGCATGCACACAGACTGCACACACACATACAGACAGCAGACACACAGAGACTGCACACACACAGAGACTGCACACACAGAGAGACTACACACACAGACTGCACACACACAGTGCACGCACACAGACTGCACACACGCATACAGACAGCAGACACACAGAGACTGCACACACACAGAGACTACACACACACAGAGACTGCACACACACAGAGACTACACACACAGACTGCACACACACAGTGCACGCACACAGACTGCACACACACATACAGACAGACACACAGAGACTGCACACACACAGAGACTACACACACACAGAGACTGCACACACAGACTGCACACACACAGACTGCATGCACACAGACTGCACACACACATACAGAGACAGCAGACACACAGAGACTGCACACACACAGAGACTACACACACACAGACTGCACACACACACAGACTGCACACACCCACAGAGGCTGCACACACACAGAGTCTGCACACACACACAGAGACTGCACACACACAGAGACTACACACACAGACTGCACACACACAGTGCATGCACACAGACTGCACACACACATACAGACAGCAGACACACAGAGACTGCACACACACAGAGACTGCACACACAGAGAGACTACACACACAGACTGCACACACACAGTGCACGCACACAGACTGTACACACGCATACAGACAGCAGACACACAGAGACTGCACACACACAGAGACTACACACACACAGAGACTGCACACACACAGAGACTACACACACAGACTGCACACACACAGTGCACGCACACAGACTGCACACACACATACAGACAGACACACAGAGACTGCACACACACAGAGACTACACACACACAGAGACTGCACACACACAGAGACTACACACACAGACTGCACACACACAGACTGCATGCACACAGACTGCACACACACATACAGAGACAGCAGACACACAGAGACTGCACACACACAGAGACTACACACACACAGACTGCACACACACACAGACTGCACACACAGACTGCACACACACAGACTGCATGCACACAGACTGCACACACACACACAGACAGCAGACACACAGAGACTGCACACACACAGAGACTACACACACACAGAGACTGCACACACACAGAGACTACACATACAGACTGCATGCACACAGACTGCACACACACATACAAAGACAGCAGACACACAGAGACTGCACACACACACAGGCTGCACACACACACAGAGACTGCACACACACAGAGACCACACACAGAGACTGCACACACACAGAGACTAAACACACACACAGAGACTGCACACACACACAGACTGCACACACAGAGACTACACACACAGACACAGCTACACACAGACTATACACACAGAGACTGCACACACACACAGAGACTACACACACACAGACACAGCTACACACAGACTATACACACAGAGACTGCACACACACACAGAGACTACACACACACACAGACTGCACACACACAGAGACTGCACATGCACACACAGAGACTGCACACACCTACAGAGGCTGCACACACACACAGAGGCTGCACACACACACAGAGACTGCACACACACAGAGACTACACACACAGACTGCACACACACAGACTGCACGCACACAGACTGCACACACACATACAGAGACAGCAGACACACAGAGACTGCACACACACAGAGACTACACACACACAGACACAGAGCTACACACAGACTACACACACAGAGACTGCACACACACACAGAGACCACACACACACAGACTGCACACACACAGAGACTGCACATGCACACACAGAGACTGCACACACCCACAGAGGCTGCACACACACAGAGGCTGCACACACACACAGAGACTGCACACACACAGAGACCACACACAGAGACTGCACACACACAGAGACTACACACACACACAGAGACTGCACACACACAGAGACTACACACACACACAGAGACTGCACACACACAGAGACTACATACACACAGACACAGAGCTACACACAGACTACACACACAGAGACTGCACACACACACAGAGACTACACACACACACAGACTGCACACACACAGAGACTGCACATGCACACACAGAGACTGCACACACCCACAGAGGCTGCACACACACACAGAGACTGCACACACACAGAGACCACACACAGAGACTGCACACACACAGAGACTACACACACACACAGAGACTGCACACACATGGAGACCACACACAGAGACTGCACACACACAGAGACTACACACACACATACACAGAGCTACACACAGACTACACACACAGAGACTGCACACACACACACAGACTACACACACACAGACTGCACATACACAGAGACTGCACATGCACACACAGAGACCACACACACACAGAGACTACACACACACACAGAGACTGCACACACACAGAGGCTACACACACACAGAGACTACACACACACAGAGGCTACACACACACAGAGAGACTGCACACACACAGAGACTACACACACACAGACTGCACACACACAGAGACTACACACACACAGAGAGGCTACACACACACACAGAGACTACACACACACAGACACAGAGCTACACACAGAGATTACACACAGAGAGACTGCACACACACACAGGCTGCACACACACATACAGAGACTACACACACACACAGAGACTGCACACACACAGAGACCGCACACACACAGACTGCACATGCACACAGAGACTGCACACACATTGCACACACACAGACTGCACACACACAGACTGCACACACACAGAGACTACACACACACAGAGACTGCACACACACAGAGACTGCACACACACAGAGACTACACACACAGACTGCACACACACAGACTGCACGCACACAGACTGCACACACACATACAGAGACAGCAGACACACAGAGACTGCACACACACAGAGACTACACACACACAGACTGCACACACACAGAGACTACACACACACACAGAGACTACACACACACAGACACAGAGCTACACACAGAGACTACACACAGAGAGACTGCACACACACACAGGCTGCACACACACACAGGCTGCACACACACATACAGAGATCACACACACAGAGACTACACACACACACAGAGACTGCACAAACACAGAGACTACACACACAGAGACTGCACACACATTGCACACACACAGACTGCACACACACAGACTGCACGCACACAGACTGCACACACACATACAGAGACAGCAGACACACAGAGACTGCACACACACAGAGACTACACACACACAGACTGCACACACACAGAGACTACACACACACACAGAGGCTACACACACACACACAGAGACTACACACACACACAGAGCTACACACAGAGACTACACACAGAGAGACTGCACACACACACAGGCTGCACACACACACAGGCTGCACACACACATACGGAGACCACACACACAGAGACTACACACACACACACAGAGACTGCACACACACAGAGACTGCACTGCACACGCACACAGAGACTGCACATGCACACAAAGATTGCACATGCACACAGAGACTGCACACACATTGCACACACACAGACTGCACACACACAGACTGCACACACACAGAGACTACACACACACAGAGACTGCACACGCACACAAAGACTGCACATGCACACAGAGACTGCACACACACTGCACACACACAGACTGCACACACACAGAGACTACACACACACAGAGACTGCACACACACAAACTGCACACACACACTGAGACTACACACACACAGAGACTGCACACACACAAACTACACACACACAGACTGCACACACACAAACTGCACACACACAGAGACTGCACACACACACGGACTGCACACACACAGAGACTGCACACACACAGAGACTACACACACACAGAGACTGCACATGCACACAAAGACTGCACATGCACACAGAGACTGCACACACACAGAGACTGCACACACACAGAGACTGCACACACACAGAGACTGCACATGCACACAGAGACTACACGCACACAGAGACTGCACATGCATACAGAGACTACACGCACACAGAGACTGCACATGCATACAGAGACTGCACACACACACAGAGAGAGACTGCACACACACAGAGACTGCACACACACAAACTGCACACACACAGACTGCACACGCACACAGAGACTGTACATGCACACAGAGACTGCTCACTCACACACAGAGACTGCACACACACAGACTGCACACACACACACAGAGGCTGCACACACACACACACAGACTGCAGACACACACAGAGACTGCACACACACTGAATGCCCCGCACCAACTCCACAATCACCAGGGTGCCTGCACTCACACCAGTGATGACACGTGTGCCTACGTTAAGTCCCCCAGTAGAGAAGGAATGCTTGTGCACTGGCATCGGCCACAGAGCAGGTGCTACACACATCGGCTCCCTCTTCCCACGGTCCCTGCTGCCTGACCCTAGTGTCCCTCCCTGGCCCTCACCGCTTCCCTGGTCCTGGTTTCCACCTCTTCTTATCCGATCTTGTTTCACTAGCCCTAAGACAACAACATTGGCCGCCTTGATTACCAGTAGGGTCCCTGGGTGTGGCCTCCACGTGTGAAAATGCCCAGTGACAAAACAATCTGGTCCGAAGAGGAACACCTCCATGGAAAGGTCTGGCCTATCTCCTCCAGCAGGACATCTGCCCACCCTCCAACCCATCAGTCCTACCTGTGACATACCAGTGCAAAATGTGTGAATCGTGCGCCAAAAGACATGCACACGGCCGGGCAGGTGGCTCACGCCTGTAATGCCAGCACTTCGGGAGGCCAAGGCTGGTGTATCACCTGAGGTCAAGAGTTCAAGACCAGCCTGGCCAACATGATGAAACCTCATCTCTACTAAAAATACAAAAAATTAGCCAGGCAGGATGGCAGGAGCCTGTAATCCCGGCTACTCAGGAGGCTGACGCAGGAGAATTGCTTGAACCCAGGAGGCAGAGGCTGAAGTGAGCCAAGATCGTGCCACTGCATTCCAGCCTGGGCAACAAGAGCAAAACTGCATCTCAAAAAAACAAGACATGTGCGCACCTGCTCACAACAGTGTATTTATAATTGCCCTAAAGTACAATTACTCAAACGCCCACAGCTCAATAGACTGGGGCACTGTCATAATGGGCCATATTCAGCAATGGGAATGAATCAGCTAGAAATAACTGTCAACCCAAATGGAAACCGAGGCAAGATTAATACAAGTAGAGAGTTTATTCGGGCCAAGCTTGAGGATTGATAAAAGTCAGGGTAATAGTTACCTTTAAGAAAAAAGTAAATCAGCACATCGGGATAAAGGAGAAGTCCACACTTTTTTGCTGTTTTTGTTGTTTGTTTCTGAGATGGCATCTTGCTCTGTCGCCAGGCTGGAGCGCAGTGGCGCAATCTCAGCTCACTGCAACCTCCGGCCCCCAGGCTCAAGCATTTCTCCTGCCTCAGCCTCTCGAGTAGCTGGGATTACAGGCGTGCACCACCACACCCGGTTAATGTTTTGTATTTTTAGTAGAGATGGGGTTTCACCATGTGGCCCAGGCTGGTCTCGACTCCCAATCTCAGGTGATCTGCCCACCCCAGCCTCCCAAAATGCTGGGATTAGAGGTGTGAGCCACTGCACCCAGCCGAAAGTGCATAACTTTTAAATAGGTAAAAGATTTTAATAGACCATGGCCACAGAATATGTCCTGATGGCTAATGACCACAGGACAAGATGCCCGATATTACCAGTCACTAGAGAAATGCAAACTAAAACCGCAGTGAGACACACGGCCACCTGGAAAACAGTCTGGCAGTGCCTCAGAAACTCCAGCGTGGAGCCGCCCCATGCGTTAACTTCCCTCTGCTGCTGCAACAAGCTGAAAACGGCACAGTTTTACCCCCTTCCCACCCTGAGGGTCAGAAGTCCAAACTGAGTCTTTGAGGAGCTGAAGCGCAGGTGCAGGCTGGGCTGGTTGCATTTGGCTCTAGGGCAGAAGTCCCCAGGCCCCGGACCACAGACCCATCCCGGGTCTG
The DNA here is from genome assembly GCF_030222135.1 of Aotus nancymaae. Lineage (NCBI taxonomy): Eukaryota > Metazoa > Chordata > Mammalia > Primates > Aotidae > Aotus > Aotus nancymaae. The sequence continues at coordinate 1,485,415 of NW_026988433.1, read as the reverse complement.
TTAGGAAGCAGGCCGCACAGCCGTAGGTGAGCAGTGCACAGGGGACACTTCATCTGTATTCACAGGCACTCCGTGTCAATCACATCGCCGCCCGAGCTCCGCCTCCTGTCGGCTCAGCGGCATCAGATCATCACAGGAGGCCGGGCGCGGTGGCTCACGCCTGTAATCCCAGCACTTTGAGAGACCAAGGCAGGTGATCACCTGAGGTCAGGAGTTCAGGACCAGCCTGGCTAATGTGGTGAAACCCCATCTCTACTAAAAACACAAAAATTAGCCAGGGATGGTGGCGCATGCCTATAATCCCAGCTACTCGGGAGGCTGAGGCAGGAGAATCGCTGGAACCCAAAGGCAGGGGTTGCAGTGAGCCGAGATGGCACCATTACACTCCAGCCTGGGTGACAGAGTGAGACCCCGTCTCAAAAAAAAAAAAAAAAAAAAAGATTGTCACAGGGGCGTGAACCGTATTGCAAACTGTGCATGCGAGGGATCCAGGTTGCGCGCTCCCTATGAGAGTCTCACGCCCGATGACCCGTCACTGTCTCCCGTCACTCCCAGAGCGGACAGTCTAGTTGCAGGAAAACAAGCTCAGGGCTCCCCGATTGCTCACGACGGTGAGTTGTAGAATCATTTCGTTCTATGTTATAACACAGTAATACAAATAACGTGCACGATAAATGCCACGCACGTGAGTCATCCCGAAAACATCCCCAGCCCCGTCTGTGGAAGAAAAGCCTTCCACAAAACCAGTTCCTGGTGCCAAAAAGGTTGGGGACCACTGGTCTAGGGGAGAGTCCGTTCCTGCCTCTTCCAGCTCCCAGAGGCCACCCCACCTCTCTCCAGCCTCCGCTTCTGGATTCACATGACTGTCTCCTGACAGACACTCCCGGCCCCTCTCACAGGCACTCACGCGGTTATGTTGGATGCACACGGACAATCCAGAGTCATCTCCCCATCCCAAGACCTCAGCCACATCGGCAAGGACTGTTTTGCCGCGTAAGGTCACATTCAGGGTGAATGTGCGCATCCCGGTTCACTAATGAGTCTAACACGGAAAAATAAGACGAGAGTTCAAGACGGCGGAAGACAGAAGACAGTCCACGGTCAGTCGCCGACGGGTCGTACCGAGAGAGCCTCGCTCCCCTTCTCAGGCTCAGACGACCCGATCCCAATGTGCCATAATGACTCAACCGAGACTCAGTAGCTCATGAGCGGTGCCGCAGAGTTAAACGGGACTGTGATGCCAGTTAGTGAGAGAAAAGAGGGCTGGGGACAACGTGGCGCGGAGTGAAAGAGACGCAGCTGCTTTTTTAAATGGCGAACTCACGCGGTCGGTGAGGGAAGGAGTGAGAGCAGAGCCTCCGGCGGAACCTGGCCGAGGTATGCATCAAGGTCAGTCGATCGATCTACCCGGGGTGCTGTTATCAGGAGTAAAAAGTGCCAGTTATGCATCTGAGTCAGGCCTTGGCCCAAGTGGGAAAGAAATATAAAGCTGTTTTCAAAAAGGCTTCATCGTCACCGTTCACGAGCGTTCACGCTGAACGCTGGATTTCAAAGCAACTTCGAAGCAACGCTGGTGAACATGTACATTAGCTGTGAAGCAGCCCAGGACATGGGAGAACTGCACACTGTGGGCTGCTTTTGTCATCATGAAAGCAATAATCCCCAAACCCTTAAATACATAGGTTCTGGGGTTTACTGTGGGACTCCATAACCACAGAGGGACGGGCCGTGCAGGCCGCTCTGCTATCGGCTGTGACACGACTCCAGACACATCACTGCTACGTGAGCGGCACGTGCTTTGCCGGGAGGAGGAAATGGAGAAGATGCCCCATGAAGACCTTACGTCGCGCCCTGTCAGACCATCTGTGTGACTACTGGACCCCAAAACACGTAAATCCGTAATTCCGAAGACACACTGACAGCTCGGGCTGCGGCAGGGCTACTCTGGCAGCCTCTGACCTGCTCTTTGAAGCCTCGTCCCCAAGCAACACCACTCACTAGTGTCGAGGGGCCTGATGCGTCGTCACCCCACACCCCTGCTGTGTTGGTCAAACTGTCTCTCCCAAGAACTTCTCATAGAAAGGAACGCCTCAAACCTGAGTGACGCGCTACGTCCCCAGCAGCCTGCTTCCACCCTGAAGCAACTGGCCTTTAATAACTGAACCCTCAACAAAACGCAGCCCGTCTGTTGAGTGTATTCCCTGACAGGTTTGTTCTCATCATCCTCCCCGTCTCTGAGCATTGTGAAAAAAGGAGTCTCTTTGTATGGCAATTAAACCATGTTATTTGTGAAATCACACTTTGATCATGGCTTTCTTTCAACCATATAAAGCACATACATACATGGGTCAGCAAGATAGCTGACTAGGAGCCCCTCATGCTTGCCCCTCGCGAGAGAGAGAGACAGAGAGAGACAGAGAGAGAGAGAAAGAGAGAGCGCACCAGAACAGGGAACACACAGCGGCAGTGGAGTGACAGTAGCTGAGACAGAGCTGTGGAATGCATCAGAGAAGCAGTAGAAATGCTGGTGAGCACAGAAACTCAGGATGGCCACATCAGGAAGGAAATGTTGGCCCTCCACCACCCCCCCCCAACTGGGACCAGCTGGGACCCACAAGGAGCCTCTCCCTGTGGTGAGAAGGAAAGCAAGAGGACCCAGCAGCCCCCACCACCACCACGGACACCCACAGCTCTCACCACTGGGGTCCCCTGTAGTCCTCACAGGCACTCAGCTCAGCAGAAGGAGCTGCCCGGAGTCCACATGGCTGTACTCCCACAGAGAAGGAAGCAACACTGCGCCCATCCCATGGCCCACGTGGCCACGGTGCTCCACCATCTTGGAGTTGGGACCATGGCTGGAGTGTGTCATGGTCTGGAACAATAAAGGTGAGCTCCTGTGGAGCCACGCCAGTCCAGTGGCCCAACATCCCCAGGCAGAACTGGAGCAGCTGTTACAGCCTTCCCTGTGGGGCCAGACAGATGTTAAGCCACTCTGCCTACCCCTCCCTGTACCACTCTGGGCCAGAGCTGAAGCAATACCCTACATCCCCAGAAACAACGCCTTGGGCGACCCAGAGCAGTCACGCATCCCGGTACCAGAGCTGACGCAGTGCCCTGCATCCCAAGGAAACAGTGCCTAGGCTGCCCAGAACAATCATGCTCCCCAGGCCTGAGCTAAAACAACACATTGCCTCCTGGGGAATCAGTGCCCTGGTCAAACCAAACAGCTTCACATCCCAGGGCAGAGCTGAGATGGTACCCCACATTCCAGGGAAGCATCAGTGGCTGAGCTGAGACACCCACCCTCCAGGCTTAACAACTTTAGTATCTGCTACCCAGGAGCTGGACTGGCAGTGTAGCGTCTTAGCGGCTGAGATAGCCTCTATCTGGGAAGTGAGGCACTTCTGTGTTATTCCCTACCCCTCAAGGGCCCAAGTGGCAACCTTATGCCACCATTCTGGGGTCCTTGTTGCCACTGCACCTGGCTTCACAGAGTCTGGGGTACTGCCAGGCCTCACCATTCCAGAGTCTGGAGTCACTACCGCCTGGTGCCTCATTCCCTGGCACCCAAGTTGCCACTGAGCCCTGTTGGCTGGGATTACAGGCACATGCCACCATGCTCAGCTAATTTTTTGTGTGTGCATATATATATATATATTTGTGTGTGTGTGTGTGTGTGTACATATATGTATGTGTGTAGCGGTTTGTTTTGTTTTTTGTGGGTTTTTTTTTTTTTTTTTTTTTGGTAGAGATGAGGATTCATCATGTTGCCCAGGCTAGTTTTGAACTCCTGGACCCAAGTGTTCTGCCTGCCTCAGCCTCCCAAAGTGTTAGGATTACAGGCATGAGCCTGGCCTCTTGCCCAACCTCTTGATGTTTTTAGAATTCTTTCTGCCTTTGACTTTTGACCTTTTGACTATAATTTGCCTTGCGGAAGACCTTTCTGGGTTGAATCTATTTGGGAAACTTCAAGCTTCCTGGATCTGGATGTTTATATCTCTTTCCAGATTTGGGAACTTTCGGCTATTATTTCATGAAATAGGTTTTCTATGTCTTTTCTCTTCCCTTCTCCTTTGGAATACCCATAACGCAAACTTTGTGGTGTGCACTTGATAGTGTCCCATGTCTTAGAGGTTTTTAAATTTTTTTCATTCTTTATTTTTCTCTGACTAGATGATTTCAAATGACCTATTTTAATTTTCAGAAATTCTTTCTCCTGCTTGATCAGGTCTGCTGATGAAGCTCTAGTGTGTTTTTATGTTATTCATTGGATTCATCAGCTGCTGGACTTTTGTTTGGTTGGGGTTTTTTTTCTATGATTTCTATTGCTTTCTTGAATTTCTTGTTCATATCCTGAATTGTTTTCCTGATTTTGGTGGATTGTCCGTCTGTATCTCCTTGTGTATTGTTGAGTTTCCTTCAGATCATTATTTTGAATTCCTTTTCTAGCAATTTGCTGATTTTGTTTTCATTTGGGTTGCTACTAGAGAGTTAATTATCCTGACTTGATCATTACACATTGAATACATGCAATGAAAATATCACACTGTACCCACAAATATGTACATGATGTGTCAATTTAAAATAATTTTACAAAGCACACACTTGCATGAAAATAATTTTAGAAAACACACACTTGCATGTATATTCTTAGGTTTTTACAGTTCTTGAATCTTATTTTATTTGTTTATTTATTTATTTATTTATTTATTTTAGACAGAGTCTTGTTCTGTCACCAGGCTGGAGTACAGTGGCGCAATCTCAGCTCACCACAACCTCCAACTCCCTGGTTCAAGAGATTCTGCTGCCTCAGCCTCTCAAGTAGCTAGGATTACAGGCACACGCCACCATGCCCAGCTAATTTTTTTTCTTTTCTTTTTTTTTTTTTTTAGTACAGACGGGGTTTCATCATGTTAGCCAGGATGGTCTAAATCTCCTGACCTTGTGATCTGCCAGCCTCAGCCTCCCAAATTGCTGGAATTACAGGTGTAAGCCACTGCACCCGGCCTATTTACTTATTTTTTTTTTTTTTTGAGACGAGGTCTTGATAGGATCTTGCTTTGTCGCCCAGGCTGGAGTGCAGTGGCACAATCACAGCTCACTGCAGCCTCGACCTTCCAGGCTCAAGCCATCCTGCGTTTCACCTTTTGACCTATAAACTGATTTTATTGCATCTTAATGTGAAGTCTCTACCCTGAAGTGAACCTGGGACCATGTAACGTAAATGTTCGCTTGCTACACATCCTCGCAAGCCCCTTTCACAAATATTCATAGCTCCTTTTATAACCTGTTAAATATGTATGTTTAGCCAACCTGTTTAGCATAAAACTCCTGTCCCACCCTTCTTCCTTCAAAGTGCCTTTCTGCCTCAGAGTCTGCTTCCCAGTCTGTACTTTGCAGCCCTTCTCAGAAATAAAGTCCTCCTTTCCAAATTTAAGATCTCGTGATCTTTACTTTGACATAAGAGATTTCCCTAGCCCTTTTTCAGTCCATCCCTGGAAGACCGAATGGTTAGACCCTTGATATCTTTCTCAGGTACCTCCCATTTGGCCTCAGCCATCCATTTTCAAGTAACACCAGTCTCAGCATCATGTAATAAATTGGGAAAGATCAGGAATCCCAGATCATATACCCCACGAGAATTTTTTACCTCTCAGCAAATTTTGGGGGCTTTCCTTTGGGACAGTGAAAACTTTCACTATTGCTCTGAACTCAAGATTTTTTAACAAGGCATAACAGTGATTAAAGAAGCAGACTTACTGATCTGAGGGCCGAACTATATAAGACATTTGTTTAGCTTGCTTTTTGTCTTTGGGGTGGGAACGTAACTGAGATAAGAGTGAGTTAAATCCATCAAAATACAATTTTTTCTCATCAATTAGTTGCTTAAGTTTTTCATTTGCTGTTTGTAAGAAGTCACTTAGAAAGGCAATTTTTGGTTCATTTAACCTTTTAGAAGCCTCTGCATGTCAATCAAAAAGACATCCTGTTGTTTCTGAGGTGCTTTTTATTCTTTCTTTTCTTAATATTTTATTTAATTCCTTTCAAACCTAGTCTTGCAAAGATCCTTTCTTTTCTAATGTGTCTTGCAAGTGAACAATTTTATCTAGGCGAAAATGTCCTCACTTTGACCACTGTAACTCTTAGGTTACCTTGGATAGGTTCACCCACTTCTCTGGAAAAGTGCAGATTCTGGGTTGATAGGTCTTATATATGAAATTGGCTGGAGTCCCAAGTGGAGGAGTTCCAGACTCCTTGGATCCAAATGAAGCCATCATTCCCTGGATTCTCATAACCTTTCCTACCATAATCCTCCTACTGAACTCAGTCCTGTCCCACAGGCCTTGTACTGGAGCCAGTCCAGTTTCTGTCATAACTTCTGGACCCAGCTCAGATAAAAAATGCTCAAATAAACTTTAAGAATTCGACACAAGTTCTAGGGTTTGTATCCAAGCAGGGCCTCCAAGTGGGGGCCCCCAAATGTGCAGTGAGAAGCCATGAGCACAAATGGCTCAGTGTGTGAAGCAGGACCAGTGGGCTCTAGCTACCAACCTGTTCTGAATTCTCACAAGCAACAATTTACATGCAGTGCACTTATTACCAACAGACAGGTGTTAGGGGACAATGGAAGGCTAGGATCCCCCACGCTTAGAAAGCTGCCAGGTAGATGGAGCCTCGACGGCACATTCTGCACTGACACCACAGATGAGAGATCCCGAAAAGCAGCCCACCCGGATTATACACCGCACGTCACTGACGTGGCTAATCACTGGGCCAGAGTGTTGAAGGCCCTTCTGTTTCCAGGGTAGAACTGGAACAGAGCCTGGGCTATTTCATCCAGTCCCTCCAGGTCTCAGCATGTTGCATCCCGGCGTGTTATGCAGTTACTCTTGAAAACTACAAAGGAAAAGGTGGGACAACTGGGTAGGCCCAAGGCTATCCAGAGAACTGTCCTACATGATGAAGCACTTGCACCTGCCTACTCACTGTTCCCAGGGGTCATCGCTGAGGGGAAGGGGGCCTTCAGATCCCCTGCCTACTCACTGTTCCCAGGGGTCATCACTGAGGGGATGGGGGCCTTCAGATCCCCTGCCTACTCACTGTTCCCAGGAGTCATCGCTGACGGGAAGGGGGCCTTCAGATCCCCTGCCTACTCACTGTTCCCAGGGGTCACCACTGAGGGAAAGGGGGCCTTCAGATCCCTTGCCCACTCACTCTTCCCAGGGGTCATGACTGAGGGGATGGGGGGCCTTCAGATCCCCTGCCTACTCACTGTTCCCAAGGGTCACCACTGAGGGGATGGGGGGCCTTCAGATCCCCTGCCTACTCACTCGTCCCAGGGGTCACCACTGAGGGGATGGGGGCCTTCAGATCCCCTGCCTACTCACTCTTCCCAGGGGTCATCACTGAGGGGATGGGGGGCCTTCAGATCCCCTCCCTACTCACTGTTACCAGGAGTCATCACTGAGGGGATGGGGCGCCTTCAGATCCCCTGCCTACTCACTGTTTCCAGAGGTCACCACTGAGGGGATGGGGGGCCTTCAGATCCCCTGACTACTCACTGTTCCCGGGGTCATCACTGAGGGGATGGGGGGCCTTCAGATCCCCTGCCTACTCACTCTTCCCAGGGGTCACCACTGAGGGGATGGGGGGCCTTCAGATCCCCTGCCTACTCACTCTTCCCAGGAGTCATCACTGAGGGGATGGGGGGCCTTCAGATCCCCTGCCTACTCACTCTTTCCAGGGGTCACCACTGAGGGGATGGGGGGCCTTCAGATCCCCTGCCTACTCACTGTTCCCAGGGGTCACCACTGAGGGGATGGGGGGCCTTCAGATCCCATTTCTCACACCAGAACTGTTAATAAAAAAAACTTTACACAAAACAAATTCAAGTTTATTTGAGCAAAGACAATTCATGAATCAGGCAGCATGCAGAAACAGAAGAGGTTCAGAGCGTTCCACTCTGCAACATGAGCAGCAAGCTTTTATCGACCCAGCATGGAAGCAGAGAAATTACTTGATTGGGTTTTGGTTTGCTTGCATAGGTGCTGGTGTTAGAGTTGATCTCAAGCTAATGCCCTCTTTCTCATTTGCTTTAGCACCCGACACCTGAACCCGAGGGAAAGCTTGAAGGGAGCCCAGCACCCCAACAGACTCGTATATATGCCTGCGAGCGACCAACCGTGTTTTTACCAAGTAACCACGACGTGTACATCTTCCTCTGCAGCAGCAGAGCAGCCTCGTAGAGTCAGATTGGAAGACGACGGCCTGGCCACGCACGTTTGGCTGCTGTCCCAGCTCCTTCTACAGCTGTGAACCAGTATTTGGCACACAGTGTGCTAAGCACCGTTCTAAGTACTGAAGACGCTAAGGTGACCCCAACAATGTCCCTGATCTCTTAAAGCTAATTCTAGTGGGATAGTGAACATCGGATGTAACCTAAGGTGGTGATGAGTGGCACGAAGACAAATCGGCAGACACAAGCCAGCCACCAGTGAGCGGAAGCTCCAGACAACGTAGACACGTAAGGCCAGGTTAAGAAACGGATGACCGAGTTAAACTTGCGTGAGGAGCCTGACAAATGAAGACAGAAGCATGACCCAGTCAGGGGAAACCAGAACAAAAGATGTTTGGTGGGAGCTGCCTGTTTCTTAATTTCCAAAAGTCAGTTCACAGACATCTCATTTCAACATCAGTGGTAGAAAGACGCAACTTTTGCGGACAGGGGATCTGAGGCCCAGAAAGGAGACTGTCATCGTTTTCCAGTCAAGGGCAAACACGGCGGTATCCGATTCCAAAGCCTACGATTTTGCACTCCAGCCCCTTTGACTGTCTGACTTCAAATTACTGAACTAAAAGGGACCGAAAGATCCTTAATGCAACCACCTAGGGGAAAACTGCGGCCCAGGAGGAAAGACACCAAGCAAAATCGCACTGCATTCGGGCGGCCAGTCTCCAGACCTGGGTCCCCCTGCACCTCCAGACCACCTCCCCTGGACACAGGTCCCAGATCCCCGAAATCCCGCCACCGGCGGGTGATTGACGGCGCGGGGGCCTCTGCTGCCTCGGAAACCCTCAACGGGGGACAGGTCGACGGCCAAGTCCCCCCAGGGATGGAGAAGGAAACGGGGCAACGGAAAAAGCGCATCGCCACCCTGGGCAGAGCACGACCGGCCCCAGCGACTTGGACACAGCGAGCGGCGCGGCGGCCCGGGGTGGGCCCGAGGCGTCCGCACGCGCTGCAGGCGACATCCACCCACGAGCACGCGCCCAAGGCCAGAGCGCGCCGGGCCCCTCCCTTCGACTCCGTCGCCTCCTGACTGGCCGCAGCGGAAGCCGGCGCTCGATCCCACGCCGCGCTTTCGTCACATTCCTGACGGCTGTCCTAGAAAACGGACATTAAAATTGCACTTTCCACTGAATACAGCAGCTTCTATTGGGGCGGCGCATCTTAGTGCAACAATTGAAGCCAAAATATTTTCTAGCGGCTAAAACATCTCCGAGTCATCGCGAATCTGCCGGTCGTCCAGCCGGAAGTGCGGGCCCTCCTGCCGGAAGCTGCGTCTCCACCATTTTGTGGCCTGCTATGGCGGCAGTGTTGAGGTTGGGTCCGCGGTGCGGCGCCTTTGACTGAAGGAGTAGGCCAAGTGGAGGTTATCAGGGACGTCGCGCGGCACAGAAGAGGACAAGCCTGGACGCCGGGGAAGCTGTCATGTACGGCGCGGGCGGGGGCCGCGCCAAACCTGAGAGGAAAAGCGGAGCGAAGGAGGAGGCCGGGCCTGGCGGTGCCGGCGGTGGGGGGAGCCGAGTGGAGCTCTTGGTTTTCGGCTATGCCTGCAAGCTGTTCCGGGACGACGAGCGGGCCCTGGCTCAGGAACAGGGACAGCACCTCATCCCCTGGATGGGGGACCACAAGATCCTCATCGACAGGTCGGTTCCTCCCCCCACCCGTCGATGCTCCCCTTCCCTCACCCGCTTGATTTCGTCTGATGTTGACTTGATGGCAAGGACTGCAGAGGGTTTTCTGGAGCCAGTGGGGAACTGGGGGACACCCCTCCTCCTGTCCCCGCCTCTTTCTGGTGTTCCGGGGGGAAGGGGACGGTGAAACCTGCCCTAAGTCACTGGCTGGAGTTGCGCGCCGCGTCCGTCGCCGGAGGGACCGTCTCTGCTCCCGCAGCCCCTCTCGACCCCTCACCCCTGTCGCTGGGCTGGAGTTGGCGATTCCGCGCGGTGGAGGCTGCCAGTGTCCGGGGTTTCTTTCTGAGCGCCCCTGGGCCTGCCGCCCGGAGATGTCATGGGGTCGCGCGCTGCTTTTCTCCCCGCCGCGTTCCCACTGCCCGGTGTACTAGGAGGGCAGCCTGGGAGGCGTGCCTTATTCTTCCGAACCGCCGCACACTCAGCCGGTAGTTAGAAGCTGGACCCTGTGAGTTAGCCTTAACCGGTTATGTCCCCAGCGCCCTCAGTGGAGCGCCGTACTTTGCCGGCTTGACGTGTGACTCCCCGGAGCGGCCCCCTCCCCGGTGATAATCCGACGAGTGTGACAGATTGAGGTAGTGAGCGAAGTTGCCCACCAGTTTGCGGCCAGTGGACTTCGTGCGGACCCTGGCCTTGCTCTTGGAAGAGAGAGTGTTCTTAGGGCTGGTTTCACTGTCTCTTAAAACTGAAGGGTGGAGCTGGGATACAGATGTGTTGTTTCTTTTCAAATCAAACCTACTTCAGGTCATCACTCTGGAGGGTGTCTAGCGATCATGGGCAGCTGGGGCCTGGGATTAGGGATTTCTAAAGGCGTTTGATTTGAAAAGGATGACATTACATGATGTAGGTGCTTTGCTCCCCTCTTTCCTTCCATTTTTTCAGTCCCCCTTCCCCGCCTCTCTGGGTTTTGAGGTGGTTGTGGGGTGGTTTTTTTCTTTTTTACCTGTTCGGCTACTTCTGGGGCCCGGACCGAAAAGCTAACCATGACCAACCATTAAACTGTGGAATAGTCTCTCCACGTGAAGACAGCCCATCGTTTGAGACCATTAAAACTGGATTCTGCAAAGCCCTGGAACATGACTGTAGGGATGACTCTGAGCTGGCCAGAATGGACACATTAATGACCAAATAGGCCTTTTCCCATCCTTGACGTTTCCACTTGGAGTTAGAGCTAGAAAACAAGAACTGGTAAAGGGAGGGCTGTGGAATCAGATCATGTCTGGATCTGATGGCTCTGTCCTCTGCTCAGGCGTGCTGTGCCTTCACACCTTGGTTTATATTGAATGTGTCGCCTGAGTTACCAGGCTTGCTTTTCCAAAGTGTCACTTGTGGTATTTATCATTAAAGGTTGGTAAACGATGAAGCCTGAGCTCTTTGTACAGTTTTCCTATCATTCTGTACATGATTTGAGTTAGGTCTTCCAAAACTGGTGGGGAGCAAACGCTGCACATGTACATGTGTAACATTTTAAATGATAATCTACATTTGTAAGTTAAGGAGGTTTACATCTAAGTCAAATAATTTTGATATTTAATAAGATGCAGTAACTTGACTACCCTGGAATTTTTGGCCTTTTTCCTGCAAATGTCTTTTTTTGGTCGACATTAATATTTTTGGTTCCCATTACAAAAGTCAGCATTTAAAAATTAAGCAGACCTTTGTTTGTTTCTCTGCATTTGTTTTTGAAATCCTAAATCTGAGTGTTTTAAGTAAAATTCATCGACTCACTCATGATCTGACAGTTACACGTTGCCGGCATCCTCATCGAGTCCTTTATGTGAAAAGCGTAGCAGAAAGTGCTCCCAGTATTTATTTGGCTAAACTACTGATTGGTCTGTGCAAGAGAACATGGATGTGTCTTCATGTATGTTATTTCCTGCGGGTATAAAGTTCGGAAGGAAATATTAATACCGTATCTTCTAATAGTGTTGCTGTTCCCAGTGAACCTCCTTAAACTGCATGTATTTGTCACTGTTCCGATGTATGTGTGTCTCTCTATCACGTAACCCAGCACTTATTTCCTCAGCCAAGTGGCTAGGGGGCGAGCCTAGCCAAGATTTTACCTCCCATGGACGCAAGTTTCTTTGGTGAAGATCTCTCCTGAGAGTTCGGGACTAGCAGAGAGAAGCGAGGAAATTTCGACCGTTTGGTTCTTACGGATAGGTATTTATGTATTTGGTTTGTGTGAATGTAAGCTATGATATTTAACTTTTCAGAAAAAAATAATAATTTTTTGCAAGTGGCATTGAATGGTTGACCAAACCATAATGGTAAGAACTGCCAGTGAAGTGGATACCATTTTTGCTAATAATGGATTGTTTGCCTTTAGTTATAAATTTTATCTTACTGTGGAAAGGAATTTTTTAGACTTTGTTAAGATAACTTGAGTTTAAAAGTAGGTGAGATATGACTATCCAAATTAAATATAAATCTGGGGAGAGTTTTTATACTTGTTTTAATATTTCTATTTTATTTTAATTGGTAAGTATGTGTGTGTATATATATAAAACATCACACACACACACCAGTCTAGACGTTAACTTCCTTTTATTGACCAGCTTGTTCACATTACAGATATGATGGACGTGGTCACCTGCATGACCTTTCTGAGTACGATGCTGAGTATTCCACATGGAACAGAGATTACCAGCTGTCTGAAGAGGAGGCGCGAATAGAGGCCCTGTGTGATGAAGAGAGGTATTTAGCCTTGCATACGGACTTGCTTGAGGAGGAGGCAAGGCAAGGTACTGCTCAAGACAAACTTACTTAAGCAACAAACTTTTTAAAATTTTTAAGTATTTAAAAATTTACTCCCATTCATTTTTTTATACTCACTCTTTCTGATATTATCTTGACAGTACCCAGTGGATTGGAAAAACAGGAGTCTTTGCGTTCTGAGAGGACCTCAGGATAGTTTATATATAGAGCCACAAAGAATTTTCCCAGCTTTTGAGGGCAGACTGGGATTTGAAAAAAACAAAAACCAAACTCTTTAACTGTTCTTCTTTAACAGTATCGTATAAATAAAATTGATGTTCTTGTCTTTGCCATAACAATCTTTAATACAGTTCTTAATCCCAAAATTTTCTCAGCAGGAAGAAATTTTCCACAAAAGACGTGTATTCAGCTATCTGTGGGTAAACATGTACTGACAGAAGTACATATTGATAGATATAAGCGTGAAGTTTTGAAAATATTTTACCTCAAAAGGAGGTTGAAAAAAGTATGTTGTATGCTTTACTGATAGCTACAACCTTAGAAATATGTGAAGCTTTTCTCAGTAATTTTCTATTTCTGTTGATAAGACTCTCATTTTTATTCAAGAGGAAGAATACAAGAGGTTGAGTGAAGCGCTGGCAGAGGATGGGAGCTACAATGCCGTGGGGTTCACTTACGGTAGCGACTATTACGACCCATCAGAGCCGACGGAGGAGGAGGAGCCTTCCAAACAGAGAGGTGAGGGGAGCCGCCCAGGCTGCTGCTGTCGGGCTACACACATACGTACAGGCTGCATGCACCACCGTCAGGTCTGCAGGACACATCTCCGGCACTCGGGATAACACGCTGCAACCACAGGAGAAAACGGGAGTGCCATTCCTTCTTTTGGTAAAACAAAGTTGAAACCTAGAAAAGGAATGATTAATGGAGGTGGAAAGTTGGTGCATTGGATCGTGTGTTTCTCCTTGATTCAGGTAACAGAATTCCTCGCTCCAGATGACTTGTTTCTAGATTGGTAACGTGTTCCTTAATAGCCTCAGGGATTCATTCTTCAGGCAGTGAAAGAATAGGCGACATTGGGATAAGTTAACATCACCGCCCTCTCGCTAACCTGCTTCTCCATGTCCCTCCACAACTGAGACAGTGACCCGTGTCCAGTAAAAGGACACCTACATAGGAGTGAGTTATTGCTACACAGAAAACAGCACAGGGCTTCCTGGTAGCCTTGGTACGACCTAGGGTATACACTTCCCACAGTATTTTAAATTAAAGATTTTAAATGTATGCTTTGCTGGATTAACACGGGAAACTTTGAATATTAAAAGTAGAGCTGCTGAAAAACCTGGGCTCATGTAGTGTAGACACATATCCTTAGTCACTTCAGTAAGCACCGAGAGCTTCACTGCCACAGCGCCGCATCGTGATCAGTCATTAGTAACCAATAATGGTGACATGGACCTGACACATTAAAGATGGGTCCCTATATTCAGGATATTCTGTTTAAAGCAAAGGAGAACTTTAACTTCGGGAACTGATTTAAATGTTTAGAATGGTCAATTGGAATTACATCAAACGGAGATTTAATTGTAGACCTAATCTGTTATTCAGAACTTCATTGGTTTCTCCTTAAGTAACACTTTTTTTGTCTTTTTAAATTTTTTAATTATAAAATATACAATAATTTTTTAAAAAGAAATGGGGTCTCACTGTGTTGGCCAAGCTAGTCTCAAACTCCCGGGCTCAAGTGATCCCACTGCCTTGGTCTCCCAGAGCGCTGGGATTACAGGCGTGAGCCACCACGTGCAGCCAAGTAACACATCTTTTAACAAGTATGAAGCAGTTATAGCAGTTTAGTATTAAAGCAAAATGATGTCTGCCCTTCCGTCCTGTGGCTGCACTAGGGTTCTACCCGCCTGCACTCTCCAAGGCCTGTGATCCTAATGGAATAATAGGATGTGAGGCAAATACCCACACAGGCTTTCCTTTTGCCCTCCCGTTAGTGCTCCTTACTGTTACACAGTTCTGTTTTATGAGCTTCTAGAGAAACTGTCAAGTGTAATTTTAATTATACTGTGTTAAAGGCTAGTTCAGATATTTAAGACTTTTCGCATTGACTTTCAAACCTACCCATCCCTCAGAAGTTACGATGCACTTGAAATGTTCTAGCAGGTCTAAAAAGTAAACACCCATTCGTTTATCTGGAATAAGCTGTTCTTTCGAGGGTTCTGGATAGTTATGATTTTGTTGTCTTATCTCTAAACCACATACATTAGTTTGGCTTTGTATCTGTGGTGTTTTTTATCAGAAGGAAGGAGTGGATACAATTGCCACTTCACAAATGAAGAGTTGAAATACAGTCGGCTTATCAGGTCCACATCTGTGGATTCAACCAACCACAGATCTGAAATATTTGAAAGAAAGTAACAAAGTTTTATTGGAACACAGCAAGACTCATTTGTTCACATATCGTCTGTTGCCACTTTTGCACTTCAGCAGCAGAGTTGAAGAAATGAAACAGACTATATGACCCACATAGCCAAAGATATTTATTAAAGCTCTCTGGCATTTTATAGTGTGTCAGCCCCTGTGCTAGATGGTGGACCATTATCTCGGTGTAATTATTGGGCTACATGATGTTGAGTTTGTTCTGATTACTGAATTTTGAGAACTTCAGCATGACTTAGTTTATTTTCTGAGGATTAGTTTGCTTTCCCCTTAACATAAAGTTCTCTTAGTATTTTACGATGTTACTTCTTTTCATTCTTTAATCATGTTGTCAGAACATTGCCTTATGTGGTAATTAATTTTCTTAATGGAAATTGGCCCACATAAAACTTAGAGCTTGACATTTTGTTTAACTTGCATTAATATTAATATAAAACACCTAACACACACACACACACGTGCACATTGTAATAGAATCCAGTGCCAGTAACAACCACTTTTAGTGTCACATTCTGTTAAAATAAAAAAATTTTTTTCCTGAGCCATCAGTATGTCTACAAATGTCTTGACTTTCAAAATTATTCTGTTGTTTTTTAGTATTTTAAAGCCTTGTGACATTAACCAAAAGCATTTTGATGGTGCCTCCATCTCTGTGATCTTTACTATTTTCTGCCAAGTTTCTATCCTTTGGATTTTCTTACTTTTTCATCATTATTGTCTATTCGTTTTTTTCCTCTTTTAGGGGACTAACAGGTAGGGACAGGCCCTCACTATGTATCCATTTTTTAAACAAGAGATTATTTGAATTTATTTAAATCTGAGTTTGTATTGCAATGGTTGGTTTTTATTTTGTGCTTCTAAAGGTATTTTTTGTAAATAAAGGTATTTATGTGAGAATAGAACAAATCTAACCCGTCCATCCCAAAAGGCTATTTCAGTTAGAATGCCTTTATTTTTGTGAACAATTTAACATTAAGGAAAGGCTATTTACATAGACAATGTTTTAATCATTTTTTTCATTTTAGGAAAATATGGTAAAAGTCTTTTTTAATTCATTTTATTTATATATATATATATATAATTGCATTTTTGGTTCTGGGGTACATGTGAAGAACATTCAGGATTGTTGCATAAGTACATACATGGCAATGTGTCTCGCCATCACCTATATCTGGCATTTCTCCCCATATTATCCCTCCCCAACTCCCTACCCACCACTGTCACTACCCTAGTCCCCCCCACAGACCTCAGTGTATGATGCTCCCCTCCCTGTGTCCATGCGTTCTCATTGTTCAACACCTGCCTATGAGTGAGAACATGCAGTGTTTGATTTTCTGTTCTTGTGTCAGCTTGCTGAGAATGATGGTTTCCAGGTTCATCCGTGTCCCTACAAAGGACACGAACACATCGTTTTTTATGGCTGCTTATTTTATTTTTTGAGACAGAGTCTCGCTCTGTCACCCAGGCCGGAGAGGAGTGCAGTGGCGCAATCTCAGCTCACTGCAACCTCTGCCTCTCGGGTTCAAGTGATTATTGTGCCTCAGCCTCCCAAATAGCTGGGATTACAGGTGCCCCCCACCACACCTGGCTAATTTTTGTATTTTTAACAGAGACAAGGTTTTGCCATGTTGGCCAGCCTGGTCTCTTAACTCCTGACCTCAAGTGATCCACCTGCCTTGGCCTCCCAAAGTGCTGGGATTATGGGTGTGAGCCACTGTGCCCAGCCTTAATTATTTTTTTTTTAAGGCAGTCTTCCTTGGACTGTAATAAGTTGTATTTTAAAACACACACCCCTGCCTCATTCCCAAAAAGATGTTGAGAAGGCACATCTGCTGCTTGGCGTCAATAGAAAATCTCTGCAAACCAGTGTCTCTGATATCTCCTAATTCCACTGGGTCATTTGGTTACTGAAGCTGAACAGCAGGATTGCTAATTACAGGGAGCTTTTAAGCAGTAGTAAATCTGCCCTCTCATTCATGTCTGATCTTTAAAAGAACAAGGGACTCAAACAGAAGTGGATGGGACAGTGTTAAATAACTGTAACTGAACAGGGATTGTAATCAACTTATATCTGATCAGACCAGAATACTCAAGTTTTATGTGCCAGGAAACCTCCTTAAAATTGCTCCTTGATTTCACGGAATGAGGCTTGACAGGAGATCTTTGCAAATTATTGATTGCTTCTGGAGCCTTTACTGTATATGATAGAACATTTATTTTGATCAAGATTTAAGGTTTGCTTCTTTAATGTCATCTGTTTTGAAATAAGAATCTCAGTAGATCATTGAAATCCTTAAAAGTGTTAGCTTTTTAAAGTTTGCTGTAATATTTTTGTACATTTCACTGTATCTTTTCAAACTGGTAATCATCTGACTCATTGAGATATACTTAGGTACCTTAGAATACGGAAAGTTACAATGTGCAGTACCTTGTCCACCACGTAGTGGACAGATGTTTAAGTAAATGGTTAATGAATAAATAGAAATGGAAAAATAATTGATTATTTGTGAAAGGTAATTTGTTTGGGTGGAGGAATCTTGACAGTTATGCCCAGGTGTTTTAGAATTCAAAGATGAAAATCAGTTGTCTAGGAATTGATCACCTGGTGTTGTGTTATGCTGTAAGGAATCCACAGAAATAGTTGGAGAGAAACCTTAGTGATAGCAATTAAATACACACATACCTACCTGAAAGAGAAGCGGAAGGGGAAAAGGAACATGGATTGAGTACCCGCTAAGTGTGGAGGATTGTGGTAGAGATGTTCACGTGGGTTATCTTACCTGAACCCCACTCGGCCCTGGGAGTAGAGGCTATGACCCCTTCACAGCCAGTGAGGAAGCAGCGAGCAGCAGAGACACTTATCAGAATCCTGGAGCTAACAAGCGGCGGGGCAGGACTTTAAACTGCAGCTACCCGTGGACAACACAGGCTTGAATTGTGGAGGTCCTTATGTGAGGAATTTTTTTCAGCCAAACAGCAGATTGAGGGATGCGAGACTCGCATAGATGGAGGGCCAACTTTATATGTGTGTGGGTTCAAATGGGCCAACTTCGGAATTCGAGCACATGTGGATTTTGGTGTCCACAGGGGCCCTAGAACCAATCCCCTGCATATACCAAGGGAATACCATGCACTCTGACCCTGTACACACTCTGCTGCACCCCTAGGCCCCCACCACCATCTCTCCTGCGTCATTTGGTATTTTGTAAAGTGAGTTCCACTTTATGTGGTGGAATAGAAGAGAAAGCTGAAAATGATTTCTAGAAGTAATGACAGAAGGTAAAGAAGCAGGGACAGCCAGTCACATGCTTCCGGCTTGCTGCCTGCTGTTGGCAGGTGCCTTCCTCCCTGCATTGTTCTGAATTTTTACATTTTCTTTTTATGCAGAAAAAAATGAGGCTGAAAATTTAGAGGAAAATGAAGAGCCCTTCGTTGCCCCCTTAGGATTGAACGTCCCGTCTGATGTGGAGCTGGTATGTGTCCTTCCTCGTGAGCGCTAGTTGTCATCATCATTATTTGTCATGATTCAGTCTTGCTTGTGGGAAAGCTCAATAATGATTACAGCTGCTTTTTAGGCATATCCTGCTTTAAAATGCCTTGTAAGTTGGTGGAGAAAAAGATCACGCCCTACTTATTTTCCTCAAATAAAAAGGGAAGAATTGGAGCGAAAGAACTCTACTGGAGCATCAGGGACTCCGGAACTGGGTGTGTTTCAGAGGTCATATAGCTGAATTCCCAGATTTTACTAGCTTGGAAAACTAAAAATGAGTGGCTGTTGGGCTGTTAACCACACGTAGACGTAAAAGCACTCTTGCTCGAGAGAGTCGATTTCAGTAACGTTGCTTTGTTCTGGCTTTTTAAAGTGTGTTACATTTTCTTGGTGGTTTTCTGTGTTGTGATTAGGTCCCTGAGGCATCTCCAGGCTGCCCTTTCACTGATAAAGAGGAATTCCACCCTGGTTTTCCTCCTCTGAGGGCTTTGCAGCCTGTTACTGTCTGTTCTGCATTGACCTTTCCTGCTATTTCAGTTATATCACATTAAATTAAGTTATAACAGGTGTTAAAGCCCAAACCAGGATTTTTTCTTTTTTTTTTCCTGAATATTCATTGAGGGATTTCCATATTCCAGTCACTGTGCTAAGCTGCTTTTTACAGTTATCTTATTTAATGCTAACAACCCGATAAGAGAACTGCCGTTACTATCCCTCTCCAGCAGATGAAGAGACTGAGACTTAGGATAGTCAAGGATTTGGCTAATAAATGGTGGTTGGGAACCATGGTCTTAACTATGATGCCATCGTCAGTCACCACGTCTGATGGGATTTTTATATGTGCACTGGGGAGATTTAGCATCTTGTGGTTGCACGTGTGTACTCGGGAAGGACTCCAGTGTTCATGCGCAGCAGGAGGTTTTTTCTGGGACGTTTCGTAACTGGATTACAAGTGCACAGGTGCAGGCATTCTAGATGCTTGTTTGTGTCCCACATCCCGAATCCACGCTGCGTGGTAGGTGCTGGGGAAACGCCATACAGAAGGAGCATCACACCTCCCCCTGCTCTCACTCGTCGCCACTCTCATTTAGTTCAGCATGAATTTGATGGTTCTTGACTTTCATTTTTTTTCTCGCCCTTCATTATGTGATGAAGTATGATATAAAATGAGCCCTTGTGACTCCCACCTCCAGTGCGTTCCTTCTCTTCCCTTGTTCATTTACATATCCTCTCCCTCTCTTTCATTCTTGCAAATAGGGGTAAAATCACGTTTGGATTTTGCCTAGTGTAGTTACTACTTGTATTGGTCTCTTCTTGCACAGCTATAAACAAATACCTGAGGCTGGGTAGTTTGTAAAGAACAGGTTGAATTGGCTTGCAGTTCTGCAGGCTGTACAGGAAGCCTGGCAGCATCTGCTCCTGGGAGGCCTCGGGAAGCTCTGACTCATGGAGGGAGGTGAAGAGGGAGCAGGCACGTCTTGACTCCTGGCCAGAGCAGGAGGAAGGCAGGGAGGTGCCACACGCTTTTAAATGACCAGATCTTACCACAACTCACTCTGTCTCCCACGGGAACAGCACCGAGGAGATGGTGCTAAACTCTTCCTAAAGGATCCACCCCCATGATCCACTCACCTCCCACCAGGTCCCACCTCCAACACTGGGACGACAATTGGACATGAGAGTTGGGTGGGGACACAGATCCAAACTATGTTACTGCGCAGGTGTGTGTCTCTGTGTCTAGCATTGATCATTTTGCTATGCACCGGTGTGTGTCTCCGTGTGTAGCATTGATCATTTCGCTACGCGCGGGTGTGTCTCTCCGTGTCTAGCATTGATCACTTGGCTACGCGCGGGTGTGTCTCTCCGTGTCTAGCATTGATCATTTCGCTACGCGCGGGTGTGTCTCTCCGTGTCTAGCATTGATCACTTGGCTACGCGCGGGTGTGTCTCTCCATGTCTAGCATTGATCATTTGGCTACGTGCGGGTGTGTCTCTCCGTGTCTAGCATTGATCATTTGGCTACGCGCGGGTGTGTGTCTCCGTGTCTAGCATTGATCACTTGGCTATGCGTGGGTGTGTCTCTCCGTGTCTAGCATTGATCACTTGGCTATGTGCGGGTGTGTCTCTCCGTGTCTAGCATTGATCACTTGGCTATGCGCGGGTGTGTCTCCCCGTGTCTAGCATTGATCACTTGGCTATGCGCGGGTGTGTCTCTCCATGTCTAGCATTGATCATTTGGCTACACGCGGGTGTGTCTCTCCGTGTCTAGCATTGATCATTTGGCTACGCGCAGGTGTGTGTCTCCATGTCTAGCATTGATCATTTGGCTACGCGCGGGTGTGTCTCTCCGTGTCTAGCATTGATCATTTGGCTACACGCAGGTGTGTGTCTCCATGTCTAGCATTGATCATTTGGCTACGCGCGGGTGTGTGTCTCCGTGTCTAGCATTGATCACTTGGCTATGCACGGGTGTGTCCCTCCGTGTCTAGCATTGATCATTTCGCTACGCGCGGGTGTGTGTCTCCGTGTCTAGCATTGATCACTTGGCTACGCGCGGGTGTGTGTCTCCGTGTCTAGCATTGATCACTTGGCTACGCACGGGTGTGTCTCTCCGTGTCTAGCATTGATCACTTGGCTACGCGCGGGTGTGTGTCTCCGTGTCTAGCATTGATCACTTGGCTATGCGCGGGTGTGTCCCTCCGTGTCTAGCATTGATCATTTCGCTACGCGCGGGTGTGTGTCTCCGTGTCTAGCATTGATCACTTGGCTACGCGCGGGTGTGTGTCTCCGTGTCTAGCATTGATCACTTGGCTACGCGCGGGTGTGTCTCTCCGTGTCTAGCATTGATCACTTGGCTACGCGCGGGTGTGTGTCTCCGTGTCTAGCATTGATCATTTGGCTATGCGCGGGTGTGTCTCTCCGTGTCTAGCATTGATCATTTGGCTACGCGCAGGTGTGTGTCTCCATGTCTAGCATTGATCATTTGGCTACGCGCGGGTGTGTCTCTCCGTGTCTAGCATTGATCATTTGGCTATGCGCGGGTGTGTCTCTCCGTGTCTAGCATTGATCATTTGGCTACGCGCGGGTGTGTGTCTCCGTGTCTAGCATTGATCACTTGGCTACGCGCGGGTGTGTGTCTCCGTGTCTAGCATTGATTACTTGGCTACGCGCGGGTGTGTCTCTCCGTGTCTAGCATTGATCATTTGGCTACGCGCAGGTGTGTGTCTCCGTGTCTAGCATTGATCATTTGGCTATGTGCGGGTGTGTCTCTCCGTGTCTAGCATTGATCATTTGGCTACGCGCGGGTGTGTCTCTCCGTGTCTAGCATTGATCATTTGGCTACGCGCGGGTGTGTCTCTCCGTGTCTAGCATTGATCATTTGGCTATGTGCGGGTGTGTCTCTCCGTGTCTAGCATTGATCATTTGGCTACGCGCAGGTGTGTGTCTCCGTGTCTAGCATTGATCATTTGGCTATGTGCAGGTGTGTCTCTCCGTGTCTAGCATTGATCATTTGGCTACGCGCAGGTGTGTGTCTCCGTGTCTAGCATTGATCATTTGGCTATGTGCGGGTGTGTCTCTCCGTGTCTAGCATTGATCATTTGGCTACGCGCGGGTGTGTCTCTCCTTGTCTAGCATTGATCATTTGGCTACGCGCGGGTGTGTGTCTCCGTGTCTAGCATTGATCATTTGGCTATGTGCAGGTGTGTCTCTCCGTGTCTAGCATTGATCATTTCGCTACGCGCGGGTGTGTGTCTCCGTGTCTAGCATTGATCACTTGGCTACGCGCGGGTGTGTCTCTCCGTGTCTAGCATTGATCACTTGGCTATGCGCGGGTGTGTGTCTCCGTGTCTAGCATTGATCACTTGGCTATGTGCGGGTGTGTCTCTCCGTGTCTAGCATTGATCATTTGGCTATGCGCGGGTGTGTCTCTCCGTGTCTAGCATTGATCATTTGGCTACGCGCAGGTGTGTGTCTCCATGTCTAGCATTGATCATTTGGCTACGCGCGGGTGTGTCTCTCCGTGTCTAGCATTGATCATTTGGCTACGCGCAGGTGTGTGTCTCCTTGTCTAGCATTGATCATTTGGCTACGCGCGGGTGTGTGTCTCCGTGTCTAGCATTGATCATTTGGCTACGCGCAGGTGTGTGTCTCCGTGTCTAGCATTGATCATTTGGCTATGTGCAGGTGTGTCTCTCCGTGTCTAGCATTGATCACTTGGCTACGCGCGGGTGTGTGTCTCCGTGTCTAGCATTGATCACTTGGCTACGCGCGGGTGTGTCTCTCCGTGTCTAGCATTGATCACTTGGCTATGCGCGGGTGTGTGTCTCCGTGTCTAGCATTGATCACTTGGCTATGTGCGGGTGTGTCTCTCCGTGTCTAGCATTGATCATTTGGCTATGCGCGGGTGTGTCTCTCCGTGTCTAGCATTGATCATTTGGCTACGCGCAGGTGTGTGTCTCCATGTCTAGCATTGATCATTTGGCTACGCGCGGGTGTGTCTCTCCGTGTCTAGCATTGATCATTTGGCTACGTGCAGGTGTGTGTCTCCTTGTCTAGCATTGATCATTTGGCTACGCGCGGGTGTGTGTCTCCGTGTCTAGCATTGATCACTTGGCTATGCGCGGGTGTGTCCCTCCGTGTCTAGCATTGATCATTTCGCTACGCGCGGGTGTGTGTCTCCGAGTCTAGCATTGATCACTTGGCTACGCGCGGGTGTGTGTCTCCGTGTCTAGCATTGATCACTTGGCTACGCGCGGGTGTGTCTCTCCGTGTCTAGCATTGATCACTTGGCTACGCGTGGGTGTGTCTCTCCGTGTCTAGCATTGATCACTTGGCTATGTGCGGGTGTGTCTCTCCGTGTCTAGCATTGATCATTTGGCTACGCGCGGGTGTGTGTCTCCGTGTCTAGCATTGATCATTTGGCTACGCGCAGGTGTGTGTCTCCGTGTCTAGCATTGATCATTTGGCTATGTGCAGGTGTGTCTCTCCGTGTCTAGCATTGATCATTTCGCTACGCGCGGGTGTGTGTCTCCGTGTCTAGCATTGATCACTTGGCTACGCGCGGGTGTGTCTCTCCGTGTCTAGCATTGATCACTTGGCTATGCGCGGGTGTGTGTCTCCGTGTCTAGCATTGATCACTTGGCTATGTGCGGGTGTGTCTCTCCGTGTCTAGCATTGATCACTTGGCTATGCGCGGGTGTGTCTCTCCGTGTCTAGCATTGATCATTTGGCTATGCGCGGGTGTGTCTCTCCGTGTCTAGCATTGATCATTTGGCTACGCGCAGGTGTGTGTCTCCGTGTCTAGCATTGATCATTTGGCTACGCGCGGGTGTGTCTCTCCGTGTCTAGCATTGATCATTTGGCTACGCGCGGGTGTGTCTCTCCGTGTCTAGCATTGATCATTTGGCTACGCGCGGGTGTGTGTCTCCGTGTCTAGCATTGATCATTTGGCTATGCGCGGGTGTGTCTCTCCGTGTCTAGCATTGATCATTTCTCTATGCGCGGGTATTTCGCTATGCGCGGGTGTGTCTCCGTGTCTAGCATTGATCATTTGGCTATACGCGGATGTGTCTCTCCGTGTCTAGCATTGATCATTTGGCTATGGTTAAAGCTGAAGTTACAGATTTGACATCCTAAGACTTGTATTAATTTCTGTGTCTTGGTATATTCCTGCTTGTTCTGAAATATGCTCGTTATGCGTGAGAGACACATGAAAATGAAGCTTTAAAAATCACAGTTGCCCCATTTTGATTAAATACTAAATGCTCCATCTCTATTTCATGCTAAAAAGTTTATGTCAGGTTGACTGTGGAATTTTACTTGTTTTTAGTGTTAAAGATTTTTAAATTTTTTATTCAAATATAAGTATAGAGGTACAAGAGAATTTTTGTTGCCTTCATTTCTATTGAAATATTTAATGGCTTTGTGTTCTCAGCCAAAATAAGCATCACTAAGCTCTTAATAGTCTTCCAGAATCAAACATACTTGTCACTCACTGGAGAGCAAAGTAAGTCTTAGTGTATAGTGACTTGCTATCTTCTTAAAGGTTCTTCTAATGACAGGTTTTATGGAAGGCCTCCTGAGTAGACATCCTTCATTTACTCTATGGCAGTGTCAGTATTTCATTCTCATAGTTACTGTGATTTTTTTGACAGTAATTCATTGTGTAAATTATACTCTATGGTGTCCATGTCAGTGGGGAAAATGCAGAAGACAGAAGTGTCTGCATCGTAAGTTGTTTTGGTGACTAGGCCTCAGTATTGTGGACTTGTGTTTAAGTAGACCGCTGCTGCCTCAGGGGCAGGACTTGGTTTGACTCAGCGACAAGGGAAGGTTGGAGTGATTGGTAAAAACAGCAGGTACTTCAGGAGGTTCTTGGTTTTTAAACTAAATATTGGGTTAGAACCTAATGATAACAGGATCCTTGAGGCTTTTGGATGAAGAGTAAGAAGTCGTTAGAAATTATGGCACCCCAGGCTGGGTACAGTGAGTGGCTCACACCTGGAATCCCAGCCCTTGGGGAGACTAAGGTGGGAGGATCACTTGAGGCCAGGAGGGACTAGCCTGGGCAACATAGCGAGATCCCATCTCTACAAACAAGTACAAGTAATAGCCCAGTGTGGTGGCGCGTGCCTGTAGTCCCAGCTACTTGGGAGGATGAGGTAGGAAAATCACTTGAGCCCAGGAGGTAGAGGCTGCAGTGAGCTATGATTGTGGCACTGCATTCCAGCCTGGATGACAGATTGAGACCCTGTCTCAAAAAATATATATACCTTTTTTTAAAAAAGAAGTGACATCACCCAGAGTTGTGTTCTTCCTCCTGCTTGAGACACTGGGTCCTGCTGATACTTGCCCTACCCGTGGTAAACTCCCACGCAGCTCTCGTGGCCCGGAGAGCTGAGCCTTTGAGTTCAGCCCCCTGGGGTGGTCGTGCAGCTTTGTTTTCAGCTTTATAGAGTGATCCCATGTGTACATTTTTCTCTTCCACGGGAAGTCAGGATCTGTTTCTTCATTCTTCGTAGCCCGGCGTCGTTTGTACCAACGTGGCACGTTCTGTTGCTGTCCCTTTCCTAGGGTCCTGAGTACCCATCCTGGTCCTGCCCAGGGTCCCCACACCGGGCCCGTCCCCCATTGTGTTTTGTTGTGTTCGGGTCCGTCGGGCACTTAGGCAGCAGCTGTGGGGTGGGAAGGTGGAGAGGCTGCTGCTCAGCTGTCCTCTTACCTGCCTCCTCTCCTTAGTCTCCAGAGCAGATGGTGCCCGTGGGGCTCTGAGCCACAGGTAGTGTCTGCCAGGTGCCCAGGGTCTCACCCGGCCTGCCCGTTCTCCAACACTTTACTCACCTCCTGGGAGCGAGAGGACCTCAGCAGCAGTGGTTGCCGTGAGCACGATGCTGCAGCTCTGCAGACCTGTGAGGACGCAGTTCCAAGGGAAATCCGCTCGCTCCAAGGCTTCCCCACTTTCCTCCTGTCCCCACGTTTTATGGACAGGAGAAAAGTGGGGAAGGATTTCATAGTTGCTGTTAGGTGCAACATTTACTCTGTTAACAAATAATAACATAGAAGCAGCCTTTATTGAGCACCTACTGTGTACCAAACACGGTACTAAGTGCTTCCTTAGGCATATCTCTCAGTTAATACTGAAAATAAGTCTACAGGCCAGGTGCAGTGGCTCACGTCTGTAATCCCAGCACGTTGGGAGGCCGAGGTGGGAGAGTTACTTGAGCCCAGGAGTTCAAGACCAGCCTGGGCAACATGGTGAAACTCCGCCTCTACAGAAAATTTTTAAAAAATGAGCCAGGCATGGTGGTACATGCCTGTAGTCCCAGCTGCTCAGGAGGCTGAGGTGGGAGGATGGTTTGAACCCAGCGGGGGAGGTTGTAGTGAGCTGATATGGTACCACTGTACTCCAGCCTGGACAACAGAGCCAGATCCTGTCTCCATAAAGTAAAAAATAAACCCTACGAAGTAGATAGTTGCTTCCAGATGTTAAGGTTTAGAAAGTTAAGAGTAACTGTCCTGAGTTAGACTTGTGAGGGTCAGGCCTAGGGTTCCAGCCACAGGACCGACTCCAGAGCTCTGTAGCACCAAAGTTAAGCTGTGTCAGATCTGTGCAGATTAGAGCGTTATTTCATCGTAGTTTAGGTGGTATATGATCACGGAAAGTGGGCGGGGAGGGAAGAAGTATCGATTGATTCTCCCACCGCTGTGGAGTGATCGGCCTTTTGTTGGGGTTTGCCGGGACTCCTCACGTCTGATGAACGTGACTGTTGGTCCTCAGTGTCTCGCAGATGTTTTCTCACGGCGCTTTGTCTTGGAACTGATCGTGCAACTCTGCCTGCAGAACTGAAGTATGGAGTGATATGTGTTCCTCTATTCCTTATGGCTTCAGGATTGTAAAGCTTATTTTGGAAGACTTTTCCCACCCCCAAGAGTTTGAAAATACTTTCCTACGTTTACTGCTAATATTTCTGTATTTGTATTTTTGCCTTTGAATTTTGACTCAGTCTGATACTTATTTGGGGCTCTGGGCAAAGCTGGTGTTTGATTTTTTTCTCCCCAATCCCTTGAGGAGAGGGCTGGCCCGCTGCCCCTGGAGTTCCTTGCTAATTTCCCTTCTTTATGTCCTGCCACCTCCTTCGTGGTCCCCCGATGGTTCTGAGCTCAAGCCTTTTCCAAAGGTCTTAGGAAACCTTACATTCCTGTGGGTTTTCTGACCTGTAGATATCTTAATTCCATTTCCCAATGCCTCCTCTGGAGTTTGAGTTCATATTAATGGAATTTTGAAGGAGGGGGAGAGGTGTTAGCCCCCTGCTGGGGCTCCATCAGCTTATTAAACAAAAGCCTTCCCCACCGGATTTCAGTTAGAAAAACGTTTCCTTTCCTCAGGTGTTGTAACATATGCATGTTTATATGTTGGCTGTATTTTTTAAATCTCATTGTGTAGTAGGAGTGATCATGGTATTCTTAAATGGAAAACAATTTACCTAAAGCCTGCATAATAAAGAATGGTTTTTTCCAAACCAGATACTTTCGTTTTGTTTTGTTTTTGAGACAGAGTCTCGCTCTGTCACCCAGGCTGGAGTGTGTCGGCGCGATCTCAGCTCACTGCAGCCTCCACTTCCCGGGTTCAAGCGATTCCCCTGCCTCAGCCTCCCCAGCAGCTGGGACTACAGGCGCGTGCCCCCACACCCAGCTAATTTTGTGTATTTTTAGTAGAGGTGGAGTTTCACGGTGTTAGCCAGGATGGTCTTGATCTCCTGACCTCATGATCTGCCCACCTCGGCCTCCCACAGTGCTGGATTACAGGCGTGAGTCACCATGCCCAGCCCCAAACCACATACTTTTAAATCTTATTCAGGGTTGGTAGCCAACCTGTGTTCATAAGATACTTTGTTTTTTTGTGAAGTTACCTACACGTTGCTTTCTAACCATGATAGTGGTAGTATTATGTAATAAATGGGCCTATTTTTAAGAAATTTTAGACCAACAAGGTGGTTTGGTCAATAAAGAAAGCCTAAACTGGAAGTGTCATATTTTCCTTTAAGGATCGTTATTATGAAGCAGTCATAATTATTGATGTGTTTATGGAATATTCTGTTTTAACAATGACCAGCCAGAGCCACTGAAAATCCAAGTCGTGATCCCCACACACGCAATGGGCAGTCGTGATCCACACACACGCAGTGGGCAGTCGTGATCCACACACACGCAGTGGGCAGTCGTGATCCACACACACGCAGTGGGCAGTCGTGATCCACACACACGCAGTGGGCCTTTAACATGGAATTTAATTTATCTGAGGATTAGTGAATAAGTTTAATTGTAGACATTTATCCTTTTTCAGTGTGAAGGGTGTTATTAGTTCAAAAATTAAATTAGAGATTAAGTCATTTATATTTTGTGAAGGATGAAGCCCTGAATTCTTAGCCATGCATTTTTAATGAGAATAATTGCCAGTTTTATTTGCTAGTAATTTCCTAGTGTTAATCTCTGTTGATACTAAAGGTATCTTAGATGTGTGGCTTTCCGCTTTTGGTCTAACAAGGTCCATTTGTGGGCAGGAAATGCTGAGCGCACGAGGTTGTCGAGGTGACTCCTTAGCTCGTGAAGGGATGAGGGAGGGCATTGACACTGGAAAGAACTCACCTGGAGTCTCCCGTCTGCTCTGGCCAGACCACGCCGAGGTGGTTTTCAGCTTGGGACACTGCCTTTAAGTGGGAATGGCAGTGAGCCAGGAACTGTACAGGGCTGAGGAACAGCGCTCAGGTGCAGAAGACAGACGTGGCCTACTTTTGCGGCTTTCGTTGGGTGTCCAGAGGGCTGTGTTGTAAGAGGGAGCCTCCAAGCTGTGACAGCTAGTCCTCGCTAAGCAATGGGAAAGAGCAGTGATTCTGATTATTGAGAACCATGGAATGTGTACCCTCTCCCTGGAAAAATGCTTGTATGTAAAATTTGCATACACAGAGGATTCACAAACCCCCTGAACCCCATCATAGCTTAAAGACTCCTGATACATAGAAGGGTGTTGACTGGGTGCAAAAAGAGGTGGCCTCCGTGGGTCTGTACCAAGGTGGCGTGGCCCGCCTCAGTGGGCACTTTTTCTCTCCTACAAAATGCTGACAAGATTTGGAGACAGGCAAGTCCGAACAGCCTGGGCTCTTCCAGCTTAAAGTCTCTTATCTCTTAAAATTAACGGTAAAACCAGAGTCGTTGCTGTGTCTTAGTGAAATCACGTGGCCAGTGGACAAGAGGACACATGGGTGACGTGAATGTGTGTGTCTTCCCATAGCCGCCAACTGCTAAAATGCACGCCATCATCGAGCGCACGGCCAGCTTCGTGTGCAGGCAGGGGGCGCAGTTTGAGATCATGCTGAAGGCCAAGCAGGCCCGGAACTCCCAGTTTGACTTCCTGCGCTTCGACCATTACCTCAACCCCTACTATAAGTTCATCCAGAAAGCCATGAAGGAAGGGCGCTACACTGTCCTGGCAGAAAACAAAAGTGACGAGAAGAAAAGTAGGTACAACAGCGTCTGTTCCGTCCAGACCGCGGGCCTGCGTGGTGGGGATGGCGGGCGGCGGCTGGTTCTGGGAAGAGCATAGAGACGCACGTTCTCACAGATGCGTGGGTGAAAGCCAGACTAGAATTGCTAGCATGTGTCTGGAATCCCGCCGCTGCGACATCATCATTACCCCTGCTGGTGCACCTTTATTCAGTTCTCGGTTGGTATTTTATACGTAAATGAAATATCATTAAATATTGATGCTGTCAGAACGTAATCATCTGGCTGGGAAATTTTTGCCCACATTTTGCCTTCTTAACGTTTCATAGAGAAAACTGTTCCATCCCCTTTTGGATTATTCGTGTACCACAGTGTTCGGGGCCATATGGCACAATTATACATGGCCATGAAAATGAACATTTTTACTTGGATTATCTGTTTTAAGCTAGTTTTTATAATGGTGTCTCTATTTTGGAGTTCTTACTGCAAAAGCCAGCTGTATTTTGAATAAAGATGGTATGTTGACAAGTCTATTCATCTATGTTTATATATGTATATATATCTTCTATTGAATTTTTTTTTTTAATCAGAGATAGAGTCTCATTCTTGTCAACCAGGCTGGAGTGCAATGGCATGATCTCAGCTCACTGCAGCCTCTGCCTCCTGGGCTCAAGTGATTCTCATGCCTCAGCCTCCCAAGTAACTGGGATCACAGGCACATGCCACCATGCCCAGCTAATTTTTATATTTTTAGTAGAGACAGGGTTTCATCATATTGGCTAGGGTGGTCTCAAACTCCTCACCTCAGGTGATCTACCCGCCTCAGCCTCCCAAAGTGCTGGGATCACAGGCACGAGCCACTGCGCCCAGCCCTTCCACAGAATTTTGTTCTCTTCAGCCAAAATCGGTTTTAAATCAGTTGTGTGAATCCTATTGCAGGCCTCATCTTCAGATTTGTTGTAGGTTTTTTTTTTATTTGTCACTATTATTTTGCTTTTCATAAATCAGTACGATTTTTGCCTTTTTTTAAAAAAAAAAGAAAGAAAGGAAAAGAAAAAAGAGCATACAGTGCCCCAGACCAGCTGGTGCAGGGTGCTGGCAAGGAGTCACCAAATGGCCAGAGGTCACAATCATTTCTGTCTGGCCTGCTTCTGAACAAGTTGGGTGACTGGGGAAATTTTTCCAAAAGTGCTTTTTGGACAGATAACTAAGAAATGACTATATGTATGTCGGCCTTTGGCTGCTTCTAAGTTTTTGCATAATTAATTTATACTTTTTTTCTCACCATACACCAAAATCTTGAAATGTGATTTTGATTTCAGAATCAGGGGTCAGCTCTGACAATGAAGATGATGATGATGAAGAAGATGGGAATTACCTGCATCCTTCTCTCTTTGCCTCCAAGAAGTGTAACCGCCTTGAAGAGCTGATGAAGGTTTTTATCTCATTGTTGAGCTATATTTTTAATGCCACAACAAAACTTCTTCTAATGTAATTTTGGAAGATACGAAGAATGTCATTCTCGTGTGTTGTATCTTATTTTATCGTCATTGAGGTGTATCTGCACTTTTTATTTTAGCTGGGTGACAAAGCATCTGTTTCTTTGGTTTCTTACCTATCTATCTTATAAACTTTGTGAGCATTTGCTTATGATAATTTGATCATTCTATTAGTTTCACTCTCTGAGATACTCAGAATAAGTAGAGTGTTGGTTAAGACTTGAAAATCGTTTTGTTGTCTGGGCGGGTGTGGTGGCTCACACATGTAATCCTAGCACTTTGGGAGCCCAAGACAGGTGGATCACCTGAGGTCCAGAGTTCAAGATAGTCTGGCCAGCATGGGAAACCCCATTACTACTAAAAATACAAAAATTAGCCAGGCATGGTGGACACACCTGTAATTCCAGCTACTCAGGGGGCTAAGGCACAAGAATTGCTTGAACCTGGGAGGTGGAGGTTGCAGTGAGCCGATACCATGCTACAGCACTCCAGCCTGGGAGATGGAGTGAGACTCTGTCTCAAAAAGAGAGAAAAAAAAAAATGTTTAGTTGTGGTTTCGTTACAGAATTGGATTTTATAGGTGATCAGCATATACGCATCTTCAGGTGCTCTGTTACCATCACAGGTTGTTTTTAAATAAATGTTTGCACTTCTGATCTTCCCCTCCTCTGTGTGAAGAAACCGCTCAGCACTATCTTGTGGTTAATTCACACACTCTGCCATTTGCAACATAAAAAACAGGAATCTACTTGATTTGAGCATCTGGTTTTCAGCAGTCATGCAGTGTGGGTGACCTTTTGAGGGAATGATTGCTGATTGATTGGACTGGAAAAACCATTGGCGATTAAAATCAGAAACTCCTATAAGAAAAGACAGTTTCAAGTTTTTCATGGGGTTAGACATTCACACTTTAATTGATATCAAACTGGTCTTGATTGTTCATCTGTCCTCTTCTTGGGGTTATTTCAGAAATTGAAACCCTGTGTTCACTCAGTTCCTCTGAGACTTACAGCCAGCTGGTACATTTGTCAACAACTAGCTAGGACCTCCTTGGGTGCGTGTGAGCGTGTGTGTGTTTTCAAGGCATCTACACTGTGTCCTGGGGTGAGCCTTGTGCAGCATAACAGCTCTGCACGGTTCTGAATCCCAAACGCTCAGCTTGTGTCTTCTCTGTCTCCAGCCCTTGAAGGTGGTGGATCCAGATCACCCGCTGGCAGCGCTTGTCCGTAAGGCGCAGGCTGACAGCTCCACTCCCACCCCACACAACGCAGACGGTGCGCCTGTGCAGCCCTCCCAGGCGGACTACACGGCAGACTGTGAGTACTCACTGTGTGTCTCCTGACCTGGGTTCAGCTGCCTGTGACAGAGCCAGCTGCAGGGCTCTAAACCCCAAGTGTTCTGTCCTCCAATGTGACAAGCATGGACGCAGGCAGCCCAGAGCCGTCTGTGGCCACAAGGGAGAGTGCCACGTGGCCCAGTGTTGGCAAGATGGCTGCCCTGCTACAGCATTAGCTTTGTGTTCCAAGGAGGAGGAGGAGGACCGGCAAAGGTAGCTAGCTGGTTCTTCCCACTTTCCTTTCCTTTCCTTTTTCCTTTTTCCTTTCCTTGACAGGGTCTCACTCTGTTGCCCAGGCTGCAGTGCAAAGGTGGAAGCATGGTTCACCACAGCCTTACCTCTCAAACTCAAACAATCCTCCCACCTCAGCCGCCCTAGTAGGCGGGACTACCGGCACTATAACACTGGGCTACTTTTCATTTTTTGATAGAGATGGGGTCTCACTGTGTTGCCCAGGCTGGGCTTGAGCTCCTGGGCTTAAGCCGTCCTCCTGCCTTGGCCTCCCAAAGTGCCAGGATTACAGGCATGAGCCACTGCTCCTGGCCCTGGCTCTGCCCTTCTTTAAAGATCTCCCCACAAGCCATACCTAGTGGCTTCCCCTACCTCAGTGGCTAGCGCAGTGTCACGTGTCCCCACCTGCAGCGGAGGCTGGGCAGTGAGGCCTCCATTAAACACATTGCTGTCCTAAACAAAGTCAAGTGCTGTTAAGAACAGGGAGAATGGGGGGCACATAGTTTTGTCTGACGTGGTTGCTTTCTTTAAAAAGACTCACAGCAGGCCAGGCATGGTGGCTAATGCCTGAATCCCAAGGCTGAGGTGGGAGGACGGCTTAAGGACAGGAGTTTGAGACCAGCCTGGACAACATAGGTTGGCCATGTGCAGGCCCTGCAGGGCAAGGCGGGACGGTGGAGCCAGCTGAGAGTGGCCATTCTGTGACGCACAGCCTCCCCAGGTCTGGTGGGAGCACGGTCTGAACCAAGGCATGCAGACGTGGCATTGTAGGTCAGAAGGCTGGGCAGATTCCCAAGGGTTCACCACAGGGCAGCCAGAGCCCACACACTTTGATTTCTCCCCACCTGCTGGTGGCTCCCAGTACCCCTGATGAGCCATGACAACCAACATCCTCTGCAGGAAACCCCAAGCTTACTCTATTCAGGCCCCAACTGCCACTGCCCGCCGGGCACTGACGGCACCCCACCCCCATCCTCCTAAGCGGCCGTGCTCTAGCGAGGGTGCCACCTCCTCCCTCAGTACAGTGCAGTTGTTTTGAAACTCGTTGTCTCCCCTCTTGACACAGCAAGAGTGGTGGGCACACACGTGAGAGTAAGGCAGCTGGGTGCTGGAGCCTGCTGAGAGTGTGCATGTCTGACGTTAGGGTCTATGAGTTTTAGACACACACTCCTGCATCAGCCATAGGGGCAGAGCCCTCAGCATAGCGCCTACAGCCTCCTCACTGAGGCAGCACTTAGGACCACCACCACAATCACCCGTCTGGGATCTGGAGGGTCAGAAGGTGGGGCAGGTGTCCTCATCCAGTTTCCAAGAAGAGCCAAGAGCTAGAACCTGGGATCTAAATCCCTGTAAAACCTAGCAGAAATCAGTGTAAACCTGGACTCAGCCTGTGGGGCAAGTGGCTATGGCGTGGCAATAGTCAGGTCCTCCAGCACCACGCGAGCCCGGGCTGTGTGGCCACTGCAGAGGGAGCGCAGCCCCAGCACCGTCAGCCCCGCCTCCTCATCTGCAGAGCTTCTGGGGCTCCCAGCTCACCCACGCCTCCCTGCTCACCATCTTCTTGCTGCCCGTTGAGTGTCTTGTTCTGCCTGCCTTCTGCTTCTGTGTGCTGTTGAAGTTTCGTGGATGAAAGTCCCTCCTGACCGCGTCTTCACCTTCCTGGGTTTTCTGTGAAGTCGTTGTGGAATTTGGGGTCCTATGTGGCGGGTCGTTGGCAGTTGCAGGTGGAGACAGCAGTCATTGCTCCACCCAGGTTGGTCATGATTAGGGCGCTGCCCGTGATGCATGCGTGACTACCGTATGGTTATTGGTTTGTAATCAGTCATTGATAGCAGCATTTATTTACAAATAGAGTTCAGGTAGAGGGAAAACTGGTCATCGTTTTTGGGTTTAGTTCCCATGTGTTAAAAGTTCAAGATAATAATTTTTTGTTCATTATTTGTAGTTAGGTTACAAAACTAACCCGACGTCAGGTGATCCGCCCACCTCAGCTTCTCAAAGTGCTGAGATTACAGGCATGAGCCCCGCACCTAGGCGCATTGCTATTATACTTAAGTAACAAAGTAAAATTAAATTTCATAGGAAAAAACATTACAGAGAAAGGTCAGCTTACCCACAAAGGGAAGCCTATCAGACTTAACAGCAGATCTCTCAGCAGAAACTCTACAAGCCAGAAAAGAGTGGGGGCCAATATTCAACATCCTTAAAGAAAAGAACTTTCAACCCAGAATTTCATATCCAGCCAAATTAAGCTTTACAAGCGAAGGAAAAATAAAATCTTTTGCAAAAAAGCAAGTACTTAAAAATTTCACCACTACCAGGCCTGCTTTACAAGAGCTTCTGAAAGAAGCACTACACATATAAAGGAACAACCAGTATCAGCCTTTCCAAAACTATATCAAAAAGTAAACAGCATCAACATAATGAAGAATTTACATCAACTAATGGGCAAAACAGCCAGCTAGCATCAAATGGCAGTATTAAACTCATATATATTATTATTCAAACTGAATAAAAAGCCAAAACCCATCGGTATGCTGCATCCAGACCCATCTCACATGCAACGATACACAAAGACTCAAAACAAAGGGATGGAGGAAGATTTACCAACCAAACGGAGAGCAAAAATAAATAAATAAATAAAAAGCAGGAGTTGCAATTCTCGCCTCTGATAAAATAGACTTTAAAGCAACAAAGATCAAAAGAGGCAAAGAAGGGCATTACATAATGGTAAAAAGATCAATGCAACAAGAAGAGCTAACGATCCTAAATATACACACACCCAATACAGGAGCACCCAGATACATAAGACAAATTCTTAATGACTTACAAAGAGACTTAGACTCCCACACAATAATAGTGGGAGACTGTAACATCAAATTGTCAATATTAGCCTGATCAACGAGATAGAAAATTAACAAGGATATCCAGGACTTGAACTCAGACCCGGAACAAGTAAACTTAATAAGCATTTATAGAACCCTCCACTTCAAATACACAAAACATACATTCTTATCAGTACCACATCACACCTACTCTAAAAGTGACTACATAATTGGAAGTAAATCACTCCTCAGTAATCGCATAGCATTTCATAGGTTTAAATGAAATATTGGTTGGCTGCTTGTTTGTTATTTTCTTCCCTTATTCCTTCCTGTCTCCATTGTTAAGCACAATTATTGGCATAAAAGAGGTTTTCAATCTGCATTTCTAGACTGCATTCTAGCCTGGGCAATAAAGCAATACTCCCGTTCTCTTTCCCTCTTTCTCTTCTTTTTTCTTCCTCTCCTTCATTTTTTTTCTTTCTCCCTTTCTTTCTTCCTTAAAAAAAAAAAAAAAACAACTGTAGTAGCCAGACAGCTTTCACTATAACATAAAACAAAACAAAACAAATAAATAAAAATACCAAGTTAGATACAAATAAATGATGATTTAGATTACTACGTAAATAATATTTCTCATTAAACACTATTCTTATTCTTAAAAAAAAAAAGAAAGAAAAACTGTAATGTTTTAAACACCATGACACAGAGGACAAGAGCAGCCTGTGACGTGCGTGACCTGTTTGTGGCAAGCCCAAGCCTGTGCAGCTCTCCCAAAGCTCCTTCTCTCAGACTGCTGCAGGGCCGTCGCTGAATTGCTTGAAGAAAAGACCCTAACTCATGGGCTGTGTGCAATGAGCCTTTGTGAATGTAGTGTATGGCGTTGATGGGCTGTTTTGAAATTGCAGCTTCAGCCAGCTCAGAGGAAGGTTTGGGGGGCCTCTTTCTGTGTTGGGCACCCGCAGCCCTACGCAGGAGAGCTTGAGCAGAAGCAGGTCTGCGGATGCTGCTGCCCATGGCTTCTCTTGGCTTGCTCCTCCTCTTCCTCTGATGTACCCAGTGTGTTCACAGAAGTGTTGTCCCCCGTGGGGTTTCATAGCAAGCCTGATATTCCTGTATCTCTACTGTGTGATTTTCCATACTCTGGGCATGCATGGCCTTGCTTCTTAAACAGCCAGCTTTCTACAGAGGAGGCACAACCCTCAGGGGCATTTAAGTAATTTTCAGAAGAGGGCTTAAATGGTGGACTTTGCACTTGGGGAGGTACTCTAGGGGGATCCTGGAGAGAAGGCTGTCTGGAAAATTAGCAACATTACTGGAAACATTTTGGGGGATGCTCAGCTGGGGTAAGCCTGGGGCCCCGTGGGGGCTGGAAAGGGGCGGGGCTGGTGTTGGAGAGCATGTCACCTTCCACAGCACCCAGTTACCTGTCCCAGGACAAGAATTGTATGTGGGGGAGGAGACGGGATTTAAAGCGCAGACACTCATGCCCCACGATGAAAGCAGAGCCCTGTGACCGGCATTCCAAACCACTGCCAGCCACGGACACCGAAGACGAGACAAGGACGTTTTGGCCACAGACTTGAAACGTCAGCTCTGTGAGAGCGGGCTGGGGGTGGCGCAGTCACCCTGGGACTTACTGGGGAGGTGCGTACTATCAGGAGCGCCTCACCCTTCAAGAACTTTCCTGTGTCCGTCTCTGCCGTCTCCTCCTCCTCCCATTCCTGACATGTGGAGTGAGGGGTGGACTGGCAGGTCTGTAAGGCGCCTTTCACATCGAGGGTCTTAGGGGTTTCAGTCCAGCTTTGCAGGGAGTGGCAGTTTGTTGTTTGTACGGGGAAATTTCACGATCATAAAGCACAGGAGGCATCCTGAGAGCCAGGCCGCGACGCCTGCACTGCTCCAGCGCTCCGCAGGGCTGCGTGAGCAGGGCCTTCTCCTCGCCTCTGAGCAATGGAGCTGAGGCTGGAGGTGGGCACAGCTGCATGTTCTCGGGGGTTTCTTCACTGTATTTCTGCGGGGCTCACAGACTGCAGCTGTATTCCTGAAGAAAGGAGGAGGCCTGTCACAGCATCTGCGACAGCCCAGAAGGAAATAAACAGTCCCTACAGTCCCCTCAGGACAGGCACAGAGGACCCCGCCCTGGGATCCCAGCGTTGGTGAGGTGGGGTTGCAGGCAGGCCAGGGTGGGCCCCGAGGTGTGCAGAGAACGTGGCTGGGCTGATCTTCCTGCCACAGTGCAGCAGCCCTTCCGGGCCTGGGTTCTGTCACCTGCCCCCTCCACTCCCCATGCAACTTCCTCCTCCAAGGCGTGGGCTCCAGATGACGTATCTCCTAGATACAAACAAGACACCAAACACACACAGGAGCCCTCAGCCCACCCTGGGGTGGGGTGGCACGTGGGAGCAGCTCAGTGCCCTGTGTGTGACTTGCCCCCATTATCCAGGAACTTTGTTCTTGTCCTAGGTGAGTGCCACCACATGACACTGAGACCCGACAGCTCAGGTGACAGGGACACCTGACACAGAGGCCGGGGAAGCATCAGAGCCTCTGCTGTGGTGGATGCTGGGTGGAAGGGCCCCTGGCACAGAGAGCGTGTTCGTCACTGGCTTCTGCTGCCCTTGAGGACTTGAAGGCTGACGTTGGGCTGGGTGTGGCTTGTATGTAGGACAGAGCCCACACACTGGATTCGTGTTTTTCCCACAACTTAGAATAGCAAAGTTACAGACTCTGGGTTCTTATGAAGACTAGAATGAATGTGTTGGCTAACCATGATCTAATTCAAGAGGACTTTGAAATGAATGTGAAGGAGAAATGAGAAGAGGACTTAGGATCAAAAAGAGAGTGACCAGGAGTTCAGGGAGGCAGCCGCCGGCCCCACGCACTCCCCGCTTGTAAGCTGGGCCTCACTGCTGTGTTACTGCACTGCTCTTGCAGAGCGTGTTACACTTCTGAGTTACACGGTCATGGGTGTGCTTGTGCATATGAGAATGCCCTGTGGACCCAGAGCTCCCTGAGGCAAAGGCTGGGACTGTCTCACTGACCAGTCTGTTCCCTGTACCTCCATCCAAGGGGCCACGGGGCTCCCAGGAGCATTCACTCAATAACTTCAGAAAAGTGAAGAGCAGAAGT
Organism: Aotus nancymaae; assembly: GCF_030222135.1. Taxonomy (NCBI): domain Eukaryota; kingdom Metazoa; phylum Chordata; class Mammalia; order Primates; family Aotidae; genus Aotus; species Aotus nancymaae. The sequence continues at coordinate 1,446,766 of NW_026988433.1, read as the reverse complement.
TCCAAAAGCACCTCATGTTTCCTAGGAGAAATCACCTGCACAGGAGTGCTGGATGCAGCTGACGTGCAGATGAACAGCTCTCCATTCATACACACACGTACGGGTGCACATGGATGCTGTGGAGCAGGCGTTGGAACACAGCGGAGCTGCTCCTGCAGCCGCAGATGGCATCTCAGTCGCATGGGGGTTGGGGGAGGCCTGCCCCGAGAGGCAGACCGGTCAGGCGGGTGGCGACTGTCCTTGAGGGTGATGCTCATACCATAGCCTTAGGAGCAAGCTGATGCCACACAGTCACAGAAGTGGGAGGCAGCCGCCAGGTGGCGTGGCCACGGGAACCTGGACTCTCCAGAGAGCTGGCGAGAGGCTTCCCTGGCAAAAAGCAGTGACAGGTGTTTGGGTTTAGGGACAAGAGAAACTGGAAACTACAGAAAAGCCCAAAAATGACCTCCCCAAGCGAAGAGAACCATCGTAGCCATGACTGTGTCTCATCCCTGCGCACGTGACTGAAGATTTCTATGTGCGCTTTCTGAGGGACAGCCTTTACAGTGGGCTTTGTCATGGCCGGGTGACTCTGAGCTGCTGCTTTGCTTCTCCAGGCCTCAGTTTTCCCATTTGTACCATTAGGGTAATTATTCAAATAGCGGAAGAACTCTGTCATACTCTGAATGGAACACCACTTAATTCTGGAACATTTTGAAGGTTTCCCATTGCTCCTATGAACCCAGGGAGAGTTTGAGAAGCAGAAATGATGAAGGGAAGACATGATCACAAAGTATGATGCTGCCATCGAATGCTCTCGGGCATCGTAGTCGGCCCTTGAGGCAAGAGAGGCAGTTAAAAGAGGTCTGCACCTGCTGTGTGTGGACCCAGAACATGAACGTACACTGTGGCTGCACCCTTCCGTGGCTGTTCCCTCGTTCTTGGCGTCCTGTGGTCCTCACGTGAGCCGCACCCGGCGAGCAGAGCCTGACTTCAGTCTGGAGCTCTGTAAAGTGATGCCGGGTTGTCTTAGTTTGAGGACTTGACAGTTATTTCTCCCTCCTCAAGTTGCACTATGGCTTTTTAAACAGGTGACCTTTTCTCTGGTCTTCTCAAAGTATTCAGCTTCATTTCCACAGAAACAGTAATTCTCATCTCTCACTCAGATTTTGTGTTTGCATAAATTTTGATCAAACATACAATTATAGTAAGTTTAACTGGAAAAATAGTTGAAGAGAAAAACTCTACTGTTAAAAGCAAAAAGGCCCAGGCTTCTGAAGAGATGCCTCTTCTCCCTGGTGTTTGTCATGGCACCGGCCAACTCAGCAGGATCGGACTGCCCGTCCAGCCAGAGAGCTTCTGCAGTGCGTTGCAAACAAGGCAGCGCCAGCACAGAAATCACAGTCCTGCAGAGGGAAGGCGTGGATGAGTGCCCCAGAAACGGATTCAAATCTAAATACGTAGAAAAGGAAACAGCAAGCTAACAGGAAGGGGTGTTCTGAGACAGGAAGAGCTATTTGGCAAACATCACGTTAAAGCCTCGCTTTTACCCAACAGCAGAATCACTTCCAGGTGGAAATGCCAGATGCGGAAATTCTTAGGAAAGTAAGGACACTTCAGCAGAAGGAAGAATCGTCTGTTTTCAGCCAGCAGTTATATTGGACTAATGCTTTTAAAATTTTGAGGAGAAAAAAACACCTGTATATCTAAACAGCTTTTACACAGGAAAAAAACCTGATAGTCCAGTAGAAAAATGATCTGCAGTGTGAATAATTCACAGGGGTAAAAACGGCCAGACAGTTTTTCAAGGCTCACCCTCCCTGCCTGCTCACAGGCATCATATCTGCTGACCTAGAACCCGAAATCTGTAGTGAGCACTGCTCCAGTGCTTGGGTTCCGCTCAGCTGCAGCAAATGTGTTAGGATGTAAGGCTTAGTGTTACAGTAGAAGGGAGCACACTCACAGGCACACACAAGCCTGTGCAGGCCTGAGACTTAGGATCAGATGGAGATTTCTAGGCTGCTGGAATGTTATTTTGTATATATGAGTTTGGGTACCTTAATAATAGATTAAAGAAATGCAGAGGAAACCTACAACGACGTGCCGTTTTTTAGCTGTCACTTCTTAAGCAGAGAAGGAAAAGGTGGCAGACATTTACTGTTGGTGGGAGTGTAGATTTGGGCCAGCAATGTGGTACGTGTGGAGGGTCAGCGGGCAGTCTGTCCGAGTATAAAACGCACGTGCCTCCAACCCAGGATGACTGCTGCTCTCGGTGACTAACACATGCATGAACATAGCCACGGAGATATTCATCATAGTACGCTTTTAGTAGTAGCAAAAGACCGAGATGACCCACGTCCTCGGCAGAGGACTAATGGCGTCCCTCTGATGTGCTCTCGAGGTGGGCTGCGGGGCTCTGGGAGTGGGCAGGGCCCGAGTGCCGCGGGGCCGCCTGTGGGAATGCCTCTTCCAAGGATGGAGACGAGGTGACTCCAGGGGAGGGCGGCACGAAGTGGTCTGCTCACTTTGGAAGGGAAGGGAGGGGCGCATGTGCTTCTCAATCAGCACCAAAAAGGGCTGGTAAGAAACTGGGACTGGTGGTCAGCACTGAGAAGGGAACTGGAAGGACAGGGTCGCGGTTGGGAGTGGCTGACTCAACTGCCTGTTTGTGCTGCTTGAATTTTTGCAGTGTGACTCGTCACCTTCTCAAAACATGCAGACTGACCTGGTGCTTATTGTGAGACTACAGTAGTCTCCTGAATGAATTCCTTACAATTCTGTGATTTAATGATACATGCTTTTATAACGTGAGGTGTTTCATCAGCCCGGTGTATTTTGTTTAAGCGGAAGTGGTCCCTGTGACATCTTTTTCCCCCATAATGACTTGCATGGCCAGTACTGCTGTGTCTCCCGGGAGGCTGTTGGGCCACTGAGCTTTTCTGCCTTTCATATTGCTTGGTATTTAGTAATCACCTTAGGGTATACTGAGTCATTCTTTCTTATTTACTTCCTGCTGAGAGACATTTTCCTACATTTTGGCAGCCTGGGAAGAAAAGCATCTATTTTTATTTTAAAATAGATTTTTCCTTAAAGTCCAACAGAATTTTATTTATATATATATATTTTTTTCCCAGGAGCCCTTTAAATATCGATGTGTAAAAGTAACAATTTATTTTATGTATTAATCAGCCTGACAATGAACTGCTTTTCATTACTCACTCGTCTTCTGCTGTTACAAATCCTTGCAGAAGAGTATAAATAAATAAAATTAATTATGCAGGAGGCAGTAACAGTGAAATACTGCCCACTGTGATAGCCTATGGGTTTTTTTAATAAAATGCCAACTCAGTTTTTCTTAATATTTATTCTATAAATAGCTCAAGTGAAATTAAACCATTTCATGTGGCTGCTCTAGATATTTTCTTGCCTCTATCCCAGTTTTTTAAATGTGCTTTTGCTATTTATGGTATATTTTTCCTGCAAATCATGACCTTGAAGTGCTTTACTTACTCTCCAAACCCGTTTTTAAAAACGGTTTTATTGTATGTCAAGAGAAGAAGGAATAAAGCAAAAATATTACCCAAGATTCTACCATCCAGAAATAGCCATTAGTGAACATCATTAGCAAAGTAGAAAAGACTGAGGTGATCGTGCTCAATAAAAAGGAAAGAAAGAAGCTTGTTATCTGTGGAACACAAAGATCATCTTTATGCATGAGTATCAATTAAAATGTTGGATGTGTCTCTAGAAATACGCAAAAGTGGAAATACATTTTACTAATACAGAAGAGCCTACAATCTAAAAGTGAAGTGACAGTCGAACTTCAGATGAAAGTTTCTCTTATACGTAAAGCATTCAGTTGTGGGAAAAGATGAGGAGAACATTGAGAGGTTGTAGAACCTTGCAGGTGTTTTATAAAGCTGTTTATTTCTCCTGACTTTTGTTAGAATTGGTCAGCTTTTTCCTTGCACATCTTAGCGTGTGCAGATCCCTCTGTCTCCTGTCTTTAGTAACTGCCTGGTGTCCTGTCGTATAGGTTTATCATGAAACAGCTCTCCATTAATTGATAGTTTGATTATTATTTCCAATTATTTCTACCTTTCCAATGCTGTAATGAACTTTTTTTTTCTTTTGTGAGACAGGGTCTCACTTTATTACCTAGCCTGGAGTGCAGTGACATGATCTTGGCTCACTGCAGCCTCGACCTCCCAGCCTCAAGCTATCCTCCCACCTCAGCCTCCTGAGTAGCTGGGACTACCAGCATGTGCCACCACACATGGCTGATTTTTTAAATACATTTTCTAGAGGTTTTTTTTTTTTTTTTTGAGATGGAGTTTTGCTCTTGTTACCCAGGCTGGAGTGCAGTGGCGAGATCTCGGCTCACTGCAAACTCCACATTCTGGGTTCAGGCAATTCTCCTGCCTCAGCCTCCCGAGAAGCTGGGACTACAGGCATGCGCCACCACACCCAGCTAATTTTTGTATTTTTAGTAGAGACGCGGTTTCACCATGTTGACCAGGATGGTCTCGATCTCTTGACCTCGCGATCTACCCACCTCGGCCTCCCAAAGTGCTGGGATTATGCGCATGAGCCACTGTGCCTAGCCAATTAATTATTTTTAAGCACTAATACGGTATAACTCTATATGCAAGATTAAAATCTTGACACTAAATGGCTAGGTCAAAGAGTATATGCGTTAAAGAATTGCCAGTTACTGACCAGTTGCCTTCTGAAACGTTGTGCCAGTATGCATTACCACCAGTGGGATAGGAATGCTTCTTAGTTCTGTAACCGTTTACAATGTAAGATTGATTTGAATATGCTGATATAGAAATATAGTGGGCCGGGCGCAGTGGCTCACGCCTGTAATCCCAGCACTTTGGGAGGCCGAGGCAGGTGGATCACGAGGTCAAGAGATCAAGACCATCCTGGTCAACATGGTGAAACCCTGTCTCTACTAAAAATACAAAAAATTAGCTGGGCACGGTGGTGCGTGCCTGTAATCCCAGCAACTCAGGAGGCTGAGGCAGGAGAATTGCCTGAACCCAGGAGGCGGAGGTTGCGGTGAGCCGAGATCGCGCCATTGCACTCCAGCCTGGGTAACAAGAGCGAAACTCCGTCTCAGAAAAAAAAAGAAATATATTTAAGAGTGAGTCAGGCAGTCAATATACTATATATATGACTTTGGCTTTGGTTCCTTAAAGTAATAGAAATATTATTTTTATATTATGAGAGTTTATAAATTGTATTTGTGTTCTATTATTCCAGGTTGCTTAATCTTAGTTTTACGGTTGACTGGATTTGTTTTTTCCCCACAGCTTTTCCTTTTGAATTATTTGTTCAATTCATCCTTTCTTGGTCATTTGAATTTCATAAACAAATACGTTTTTACAAGGGCTGTAGCTCGTGAATTCCTGCATATTGAAAAATGCCTGCCTTCGACCTTGATGTGAACAGGACAACTTGTCTGGGTATAAAACTCTTGGGTAATGCCGTGGGCCTCCCAGATCTCTGGGAACTGGAAGCTGATGCTGTCCTTTCCACCGCAGGGTGGCCCAGGGCAGCTGGATGGGTTATGACTGCTTATTTGGGTTTGTTCTTTGGTTGGTTTGCATTCATTGCTCCTGTGCTGCTCTCTGAGTTTTTTCATGCTTGAAAATCTTTCTCAGGGGCCTTTTAACATAAAGAGCAACTTGCAGGGAACGATACACCGAGTCGCTTGCCTGGGATTCAGAAGTGGAGTTGAACGTTGCGTGGAAAGGGAGAGACCGGCCCTGTCTTCCCTACCCTGTCCTGGGAGGTGGATGCTCTTTCTGACCCAACATCTGAGGAAGTTTTGCTTTGCCCTCAACTTTTATTAACTTCATTTCCCATTTTTCGTGGACTGTATTGTGTACGTTTCGGTCAGAGATTCAGTTCTCACTTCCGGAGGTTCTTTTCTGTTGTGCCTCTAGCACCTTTCCTGTCCTGCGCATTGGTGCCTCTGCTGGAAGGATGCAGTCTCTTGGTTTAGGTCACCATTCTTCTTCGAGCCCGTGCTCCCTGTTTCTTTTTGGCACTCAGCAGGATTGTGTCTATCTTCCCTGTCAGTGACTTTTCAGCTATGTCTGTTTCTTCCTTGTGGTTTAAATTCCATTGGTTCTGTCACAGTATTGCTGGGACCCTCCACTGGTTTTCTAAGCTTAACGTCAGGGCTCCACAACCTTTCTGTAAAAGTGCGTGTCTTCAGTCCTGTGGCTGCACAGCGTCTGTGCAGCCCCGCTCTCTCCCTGGGGTGTGGAGGCAGCGGCAGATGGTTGTAGACCCGTGAGTGTGGTGGAGCTCATTAAGGCTTCGTTGATGGATACTAGGGTTTTCATTACTCTTTTTTGAAACAGAATCTCACTCTGTTGCCCAGGCTGGAGTGCAGGGGCATGATGTTGGCTCACTACAACCTCTGCCTCCTAGGGTCAAGCAGTTATCTGCCTCAGCCTCCCAAGTAGCTGGGATTACAGGCACCTGCCTCCACGCCTGGCTAATTTTTATATTTTTAGTAGAGACAGGGTTTCAACATGTTGGCCAGGCTGGTCTTGAACTCATGACCTCATGACCCACCTGCCTCAGCCTCCCAAAGTGCTAGGATAACAGATGTGAGCCACTGTACCCGGCCTAGGGTTTTAATCACATATAATTTTAATGTTATAAACTATTGTTTGTTTGTTTGTATTTTTTCAACCATGTGTAAAAATGTAAAAACCAGGCCAGCCATGGTGGCTCACATCTGTTGTCCCAGCACTTTGAGGGGCTGAGGTGGGTGGATCTCTTGAGCTCAGGAGGTCAAGACCAGACTGGGCAATGTAGTGAGACTGTCTCTATTGAAAAAAAAAAAAAAAAAAAACTAAGAAAATTAGGTGGCCATAGGCTACAGGGAGCAATGGTTGCACCACTGTGCTCCAGCCTGGGTGACAGAGCGAGTCCCTGTCGCAAAGAAAAGCCAGTGAACACCATTCCGCTGATGGCTGTACAGGAACAGGGAGAGTGCCCGCTGGACCCTGCCTCACAGCCTCCCCCTGCATTTGGTGGGTTTTTGTACTTTGTTGAATTCCCATCTTCCCAGATTCATCTGTGGCCCAGATTGCCCAGAGTTCCTTGGGTCACATGCTCTTCCAGCCTGAGTTGCCGTTCACATGCCATGCTTCTTCCCTCCACTTCTCTTCCTGGGGGTGCATGCAGGGTCTCATGCCATCTGGCGCTCATCCTTCCTTGGCATGCAAGTCTGTGTGTTCTTAGTGTGGGTGGATTCTCCTCGATGCTCTCTCACCTTCTCTGTGCTCCTTTGTCTTCCCTTCCGAGCAGCCTTCTTGGGAAGACCTATCCTCTGCTCTCTTTTGTGAGATCCTAAAAATGTCCTAGAATGGATTTCCTTTCCCCAGTGAGGGACCCACAGGGAGAGACGTTCTTGAGTATCCAAGCATATCTGTCGGGCAGGGCCCAGGTACGTAGGCCCCCTTCTCCTCACCGTCAAGATCCTCACTGTAGGCCAGGGGTATTTCTGTCCCCTTCTCTCCAGGTGGGGCTGGGTCTCACTTCAGCCACACGCTGTCCTTACCCACAACTCTCTGGAAGCTGTTTTTATGTAAGAAGTCTTCAAAACCTCAATATAGCATTAAAAATTGAAAACTTTTTACTTTGAGGGTCACTCATGAAAATGGTAAGTTATGTTTAGAGAAAGGTTTTTTTTTTTTTTTAAAGGAAAGTTTTTTGGTTTTTTTTGTTTGTTTTTTGAGATGGAGTTTTGCTTTTGTTGCCCAGGCTGGAGTGCAGTGGCACGATCTTGGCTCATTACAACCTCCGCCTCCCAGGTTCAAGCAATTCTCCTGCCTCAGCCTCCCAAGTAGCTAGGATTACAGGCATGCACCACCATGCCCGGCTAATTTTGTATTTTTAGTAGAGACAGGCTTTCGCCATGTTGGACAGACTGGTTTCAAACTCCTGACCTCAAGTGATCCACCCGCCTCGGCCTCCCAAAGTGCTGGGATTACAGGCGTGAGCCAGCACGCCCAGCCTAGAGGAGAGTTTTATTTGCCAGAAAGAGAGAGGTGACATTTAAGCACGGTGGGCTAACATTCCAGATAGCATGGTTAGATGCCCAAAACAGATTCATTTTGGTAGTTTCCCAACTTGGCAAATGGAATAATCTTAAATCACTACAGAAGTTATTCAGATTTCCCTGGTCCAATTCAGTGATGTCAAAGCAAGTCTTCTTATGTTGGGGGATTTTTTTTTAAGGTACTAGGTTGTCTGGAGGTTACAACAAAGTACAGTGTGGTTGTGATGGACTGCATGTTAAGTGTTGATTTGCTCAAGTCTTGACGTAGAAGAACCCATTAACAGATCACTGGAAACCGTTCTGTGTTGTGATGTGCATAGCCTTACAGTTTAGTCTGTTTTCACACTGCTGATAAAGACATACCTGAGACTGAGGAGAAAAAGAGGTTTAATGGACTTAGAGTTCCACATGGCTGGGGAGGCCTCACTATCATGGTGGAAGGCAAGGAGGGGCAAGTCACAGCTTACATGGATGGCAGCTGGCAAAAAGAGCTTGTGCAGGGAAACTCCTGTCTTTAAAATTATCAGATCTCATGAGACTCATTCACTATCACGAGAACGGTTCAGGAAAGACCCGCCCCAATAATTCAATCACCTCCCACCAGGTTCCTCTCACTACATGTGGGAATAGTGAGATTTGGGTGGGGACACAGCCAAACCGTATCATTCCCCCGCCCCTCCCAAATTTTACATCCTCACATTTCACAACCAATCATGCATTCCCGATAGTCCCCCAAAGTCTTAACTCGTTTCAGCATTAACTCAGAAGTCCATGGTCCAACGTCTCATCTGAGACAAGGCAAGTCCTTTCCACCTATAGCCTGTCAAATCAAAAGTAAGTTAGTTGCTTCCTAGATACAATGGGGGTACAGGCATTGGGTAAATACAGCCATTCCATATGGAAGAAATTGGCCAAAACAGAGGGGCTGCACTGGCCCCATGCAAGTCCAAAATCCAGCAAGGCAGTCAAATCTTAAAGCTCCAAAATGATCTCCTTTGACTCCAGGTCATGCTGATGCAAGAGATGGGTTCCCGTGGTCTTGGGCAGCTCCGCCCCTGTGGCTCTGCAGGGTACAGCTTCCCTCCTGGCTGCTCCCACAGGCTGGTGTTGAGTGTCTGGCTTTTCCAGGCACACGGTGCAAGCTGTCAGTGGATCTACCATCCTGCGGTCTGGAGGACGGTGGCCCTCTTGTCATAGCTCCGCTACGTGGTGCCCCAGTAGGGACTGTGTGTGGGGCCTCCGACCCCACATTTCCCCTCTGCACTGCTCTAGCAGAGGTTCTCCATGAGCACCCTGCCCCTGCAGCGAACTTCTGCCTGGACGTACAAGTGTTTCCATACTTCCTCTGAAATCTAGGCAGAGGTTCTCAAGCCCCAGTTCTTGACTTCTGTGCACCCACAGGCTCAACACCACATGGAAGCTTCGAAGACTTGGGACTTCCACCCTCTGAAGCCACGGCCCGAGCTGTGCCTTGGCCCCCTTTAGTCATGGTTGGAGCAGCTGGGACGAAAGGCACCAAGTCCCTAGGCTACACACAGCACAGGGACCCTGGGCCCAGACCACAAAGCCATTTTTTCCTCATAGGCCTCCAGGCCTGTAATGGGAGGCCTATGATGAGAGGGGGCTGCTGTGAAGACCTCTGACGTGCCCTGGAGACATTTTCCCCATTGTCTTGGGGATAAACATTTGGCTTCTTGTTACTTACGCAAATTTCTGCAGCCAGCTTGAATTTCTCCTCAGAAAATGGGATTTTGTTTCTGTCATGTTGTCAGGCTACAAACTTTCCAAACTTTTGTGCTCTGTTTCCTTATAAAACTGAATGCCTTTAACAGCACCCAAGTCTCCTCTGGAACACTCTGCTGCTTAGAAATTTCTTTCACCAGATACTCTAAATCATCTCTCTCAAGTTCAAAGTTCCACAAGTCTCTAGGGCAGGGGGAAAATGCCTCCAGTCTCTTTGCTAAAACATAACAAGAGTTACCTTTGCTCCACTTCCCAACAAGTTGCTCATCTCTATCTAAGACCCCACCTCAGCCTGGACCTTATTGTCCATGTCACTATAAGCATTTTGGACAAAGCCATTCAGAAGTCTCTAGGAAGTTCCATACTTTCCCAAATTTTCCTGTCTTCTGAGCCCTCCAAAGTGTTCCAGCCTCTGCCTGTTATACAGTTCCAAAGTCACTTCCACATGTTCAGATATCTTTCCAGCAGTACCCACTCTGGTACCAATTTACCGTATTAGTCCATTGTTTTGTTTTGTTTTGTTTCTGAGACAAAGTCTCACTCTGTAACCAGGCTGGAGTGCAGTGACACAATTTAAGCTCACTGCAACCTCCACCTCCTGGGTTCAAGGGATTCCCCTGCCTCAGCCTCCTGTATAGCTAAGACTGCAGGCGTGCACCACCACGCCCAGCTAATTTTTGTATTTTTAATAGAGCTGGGGTTTCACCGGGTTGACCAGGATGGTCTCCATCTCTTGACCTTGTGATCTGCCCACCTCCGCTTCCCAAAGTGCTGCGATTACAAGCATGAGCCAGCGCACCCGGCCATTAGTCCATTTTCATGTTGCTGCTAAAGACATACCCAAGACTGGAGAGAAAAAGAGGTTTAATGGACTTAAAGTTCTACACGGATGGAAGGGCCTCACTATCATGGCAGAAGGCAAGGAGGGGCAAGTCATGCCTTACATGGATGGTGATAGGCAAAGAGACCCTTTGCAGGGAAACTCCTGTTTTTAAAACTATCACTCAATCACTATCACGAGAAGAGTGCAGGAAAGACCCGCCCCTGTAATGCTATCACCTCCCACCAGGTCCCTCCTACAACACATGGGAACTGTGGCAGTTACAAATCAACAGGAGACGTGGGCGGGGGCACAGCCAAACCGCATCGCTGTTTTACCTCATTTGGACTCAGTGTGTGAGGAACCGAATATATGCTTTTAAGTATTTGGGAAGATGAGCAGGAAAATCATATTTTCTCAGAAACTGTAGGCTTATATCTTAAGGAGTTTTACTATTTTTATTCTTGCAATATGAGATTTATGTTATAGAGAGCTAATAGACAACCACCCTGCCTAAAACAAACAATTGCCAGAAGGGATCTTGTAGGAATTCTTGAAACTTATCCGAGTTCAGGAGATGAAGTCAGAAGTCTTGAGAACGGAGATAATTGAGTGGAAGAGAGAAGCTTACAGGAGAAAGAGTTTCTCAGCTCTCTTTTCTCACATTCACTTCTAGAGAACCTTGAAGGTTTCTGACATCCCCTGGGTGTATTAGGCACTTTCCTCACCCTTAAGAATGCAGAATTCAGTAATAAAAACAATTATTCCTGAATTGTGTTGTAATGCCTGACATTTACATGCACAGAATTTGGACCTCTCCCAGGGTGCAGGTCTTCACTGTGAATAAGGCAGCGCTCTAAACTTAGGCAGAGTAAGATTTTCAAACCAAGCGGGCTGCTGCAGTCTGAAGGACCTAAAACCTGTTTCAGGGATCTGCATCTTCAGATGGTGATCAAACTTTTAGTAAGGTTTTTTTTTTTTTGGCAAAAAAAAAAAAGAGCAGTGTTATAGAATTTTACATTAAATAGTGGAATTGCCATGAAAACGATTTATTCTGACATTGATCCAGCAGCCAGATAAGCCTGCAGGGAATGGCAGCTCTTGGCAGCGGGTCCAGCCACGGGGCTTCAGAGCAGCCACTTCCCAGCTCACCTGCACTGCTAGGGTAAATCTCCCCTCAGCGGCTTCCTCCTGGAATCCAGCTTGAAAATTAAATGGAAATAAACGAGCATCAGTTACGGTCTGGGCGGGCTGCCATATATCGCACGTTCTGTATGACACACTGGTACATGGACGTGCGTAGCATTGCAGATGACTGCGTAGCCACTAGCCTGAGTTGGAGAGAAGCTCTCAGGTGAGTGTTGTGAATATGCACGTCATCTTCGTAGTGCTGCCCGCCGTGTACCTCTGAGAAGTCAGTATGTGTGTGGACAAAGACGGAAGGGAAAGCAGGCAGGTCAGGATCGCCCTTGATAGGCGCTTCTCAGGTGGAGCTGTGCTCACTTCTCAGCTGAGGACCTACAGCGCTGTTGCAGTGTGGACTCATGTAATGGCGCCATCTTTTCAGCAGGCCTTTTTTGATGCCTCATTTGCTGCTGCTAGACCCAGGTGCAGCTATCTTCTCTGGTGTGTGGGTCATTCGTTTGCAGTGTGCGTTTGGTGAAATTGGCAGCTGGGTTTCTCTGTCCGTCGCCGCCGCCTGGAACATCAGTGTTCTGAGCCTATAGCGGGTGCTTTCCTGTGACTTCCCTTTCTTTCTATCCTGTGTTCTTTCCTGTTACTGTGGTTTGTATACTTACTTCTGTATTTTGCTGGGGCACATCCTCCAACAGTTTGCCAAGGAAGGGTACATAGGAACACAAAATTTTTAAATTCTCAGATATCTGAAAATGCCTTAATTTTGCCCTCCCGTTTGAGAGGTAGCTTGGAAGGACCTAGAATGGCAGGATGGATATCACTTGCCCTCATAATGTGGGTGCTGGTGCCGCCGTCTCCAGGAGCCTTTGCGGCCTCGGAGAAGCTCGCGCCATGCTCATTCCCGTTCTCTCCTGTGTAACTTGTCCGGGCGGTGAGCAGTTTGCATCATGGCCATGCCAGCAGCACAGCGGACAAAGCTCCTTCTGCCCTGGGGCTTCTGTTGTAGAGGGCAGAGCCAGACAGTGACAGTGGACACGAGACAGAGCGATGGAGAAAGTGGCCATGACAAGGGGACCAGGGTTCTGGGGAGGCCGGTAGTGCTGGCGCCATGGGGACAGGGAGAACTCCTGTGACCAGAGATCAGAGTAAGTGCAGGTGAGCCCAGGGCGGGGGTGGGGCAGGGATGGGATATGAGCTCTGAGAGGCAAGCAGGTGGGTTTGCAGGAAGGCCTCCCAGACAAGGGACTAGGCTTGGCCCTGGTTGAGAGGGGTCACCATGGAAGGGATTTAGGCAGATTCTGTGGAGGCAAGGACGGAAATCCCAGGGCAGGCAGCGGCCAAGAGGCTGTGCACCTGGAGGGCAGGCCGGAGGGCAGGACTCAGAGCCGATGGCGGGCATCGGCCATGGGGTCTGCTGGATGAAGTGGATGGATGAGGGGTGTGGCCGCTTCCTGCGTTGGGGAACTACAGCAGAGAGGCGTGGGGAGAAGTCTCCATGCCATGTGGACACATTCAGGTTGAAACACGTATGAGGCATCCCAGTGGGAATGCTCAGTAGGTGGTTAACGTATCAGTTCAAGCCCAGCTCAGGGCTGGAGATGTGAATTCTGTGGCCATCAAGTAGAAATAGGATTTAAAGCCATTCAACGTAGAAGAGTCCCTGTCAACAGGATTTAGATCCAGACAAGGAGACCGAGAGGCATGGCCTCTGCCAAGGAAGAGCCTGGGGCTGTGGGGGCAGCGAGGCCACCGTCTGGCTCTTGGTGCCTGGAGAGCCGGGAGGCAGGAAGGCCGGCTCGTTGCTGTGTCTCAGAAACGCTCAGCTAGTAATATTTCTGTGGCTAACACAGGGCCCATCTCTAACGTGTTGTATTAAAATAGGTGTGTTTTTTAAGAATGTGTATATTTATCTCCATAGAATTCAATAAAACTTTTTTTTCCTCTTTTTTTTTTTTTTTGGAGACAGTCTCGCTCTGATCTCAGCACCCTGCACCCTCGACCTTCCAAGTTCAAGTCATTCTCCTGCCACAGCCTCCCAAGTAGCTAATTTTTTTATATTTTTAGTAGAGATGGGTTTCACCATGTTGGCCAGGCTGCTCGGGATCTCCTGGCCTCAAGTGATCCACCCACCTTGGCCGCCCAGAGGGCTGGGATTATAGGCATGAGCCACTGCGCCTGGCCTATTTTCTTTTCTTTTCTTTTCTTTTCTTTTCTCTTTTTTTTTGGTTTTGTTTTGAGATGAAGTCTCATTCTTGTCGCCCTGGCTGAGATCTTGTCGCGATCTCAGCTCACTGCCACCTCTGCCTCCCAGGTTCAAGCGATTCTCCTGCCTCACCCTTCCAAATAGCTGGGATTATAGGCGTGCACCACCACACCTGCCTAATTTTTCTATTTTTAGTAGAGATGGGGTTGCACCATGTTGGCCAGGCAAGTCTCGAACTCCTGACGTCAGGAGATCCTCCCACCTCAGCCTCCCAATGTGCTGGGAGTATAGGCATGAGTCACCACGTCCCACCTGTTTTCATTTTTAATACAAATGCACATTGTTCATCCTCCCTGACTTAGCTCTTCTAGAAAGGTGGCTGCTCGCCAGTCTCCTCCTCTCTAAGAACCTTCTCGGTGCAGGGGTTTTGTTCTGAGTGTTAACTTTACACAAGATTGAGATCACACAGCAATACTGGGAAACTGGCTCTGATTTTTGCAAGAAGCCAGTTGAATAGAGCGGCTTTGGGAGATAATTTGGCAGATTTCTCCGACCTGTGTTAAGGAGCGCTGCACATTTCGGAGGTGGCAGTATTGGGGAAGAAGGGCTGGCGGATTCTCTTCATACGACTACACTTGCCTTTAAGGACTGTGTAGGTACCTGTTGGAATTTCTTTCTTGGATTTATTTGGAGTAGGCTTTTGTAGTACTCATAGTGTTTGTTTCTTAGAGTAACATTACATCAGCATTTAACCTACTTTAAAACCTAGTCCCCTTTTGGGAAATTCGATATAAAATCGTGAGAACAGCAACAAACCTAACAAGATACATGTGGTCCCGGCTCACCGAGGGCTCAGCTCTCCCGAGGGTCCCGGCTCACCAGGGGCTCGGCTCTCCCAAGGGTCCCGGCTCACCGGGGGCTCGGCTCTCCCGAGGGTCCCGGCTCACCGGGGGCTCCGACTCTCCCGAGGGTCCCAGCTCACTGAGGGCTCAGCTCTACTGAGGGTCCCGGCTTACTGAGGGCTCAGCTCTACCGAGGGTCCCGGCTTACTGAGGGTCCCAGCTTACTGAGGGCTCAGCTCTACCGAGGGTCCCAGCTTACTGAGGGTCCCAGCTTACTGAGGGCTCGGCTCTACCGAGGGTCCCGGCTCTACCGAGGGTCCCGGCTTACTGAGGGTCCCAGCTTACTGAGGGCTCAGCTCTACCGAGGGTCCCAGCTTACTGAGGGTCCCAGCTTACTGAGGGCTCAGCTGTACCGAGGGTCCCAGCTCTACTGAGGGTCCCGGCTTACTGAGGGCTCAGCTCTACCGAGGGTCCCGGCTTACTGAGGGCTCAGCTCTACCGAGGGTCCCGGCTTACTGAGGGCTCAGCTCTACCGAGGGTCCCGGCTTACTGAGGGCTCAGCTCTACCGAGGGTCCCGACTTACTGAGGGTTCAGCTCTACCGAGGGTCCCGGCTTACTGAGGGCTCGGCTCTACCAAGGGTCCCGGCTCTACCGAGGGTCCCAGCTTACTGAGGGCTCAGCTCTACCGAGGGTCCCGGCTTACTGAGGGTCCCAGCTTACTGAGGGCTCAGCTCTACCGAGGGTCCCAGCTTACTGAGGGTCCCAGCTTACTGAGGGCTCAGCTGTACCGAGGGTCCCAGCTCTACTGAGGGTCCCGGCTTACTGAGGGCTCAGCTCTACCGAGGGTCCCGACTTACTGAGGGTTCAGCTCTACCGAGGGTCCCGACTTACTGAGGGTTCAGCTTTACAGTAGTGCAGTTGCTGTTTCCCTTCGATAGAACGTGAGTGAGTTACTTGAGATACTCAGGACTTTGTTGTAAGACAGGCTTCGTGTTAGATGATTTCATCCAACCACGGGCTGCTGTAGGTGCCCTGAGCACACTGAGGCCGGCGAGGCTATGCTGTGCCGTTCAGTAGGGTGGGTGAATTAAATGCATTTTCTGCTGCATAGTATTATGAGTGTGTGGCGGGGTCATCGGGAAGTAGCCTCACTGTAAGTGCAGGAGGATCCCTGAGTGTCATGGCAGCCTGGGGACAGCAGGAGCCCCTTGGTGCACTGTGCCCTCCCCCATTCATGACTAGCAATGGCACAGTTATGGTAAAGCTCATGTGGCTTTTGCCAGCCCAGACTGCAGTTTGCAGACCACAGCCCAGTTTGTGGATTTCATTTCTGTTCTCACCCTGTTCTAGTCCAGAAATTTTTTTAATTAGTGTTCACGAGAATTGCTGTAGACAGCATTCAAGGGGCTTATACAGAATCCCTGTGTCCTATGGTTGGTAGGCAGCGCAGAGGGCTTCAGTTAAAGGGTTGTGTGAGCCGTGTGGTGCTCCCATTGTGTGGGGCACCTGTCAAGCAGCCTCATGGTCACTGCAGGATATTTTAGCACTGAGCCATTTTAGAAGCAGCCCAGGCCGTGCCACCAGCGGGTATGGACTCACTCACTAAACATGGACCAAGGGCTGCTCACGCCGAGAGCTGTGCAAGCTGCGGAGGGCTTGTGATCACCATTTGGATATGTGGAGTCCTTGGCCTTAGCTGCCCAGCAGTGCGAGTGCTGCAGGAGTCGCCACGAGGGCATCGGGTACAGGGTCCTTCATGAGCCCAGAAGAAAGGCCTCCCAGGTCTGCCAAGGGGACAGAGGGTTCCCGAAACAGGCAGCACTGGAGATAAGCTGAACAGGGGCCTCATGGCAGGCAGAGACCCTGTGAGGCCGTGCCAAGGACAGAGACCTAGGAAACAGAAGCCAGGGCGAGGTGCAGGCTGGGCAGTTGGCAGAAGCCTTTTAAGAGGCTGGCCCTGGCTGCTCCAGGTGCCCTGTGCCCATCCTCCCTCCCACCAAGGCCACAGCGTCTGGGGAAGGATGGATCTGACCTTCTACCTCGTATCTTCACGTCCCTGACAGCCTGTGAAATGAGAATCTGGGAGAAGCCACCCCGGAGCAGTGTAGCGAAATTCCGGAACCACCGCACTGTGGGGTCCCAGGCTGCTTGGGAGCACAGCAGGGCCGTAGAGCACATTCCGCGTTCCCGCCGTCTGCCCGCAGATGAGTGTTTTCATCTCACCAAACAGCACATACTTTATTTTTCTTGGAGTCCTTTTGAGATATAGGACCATTTTCAAATTTAATTAAAATCTTGGAGAGAATCACAGGTGTGTGGAGAAGAGGTCGTAGCAGGAGTGGCTGGCAGCAGACCGCCTCACCGAGGCTGCACGTGTCGGCTTCACTGCTCTCCTTCGTGAGAATCTCCTGGGTCTGGGTTAAGGGTGTGCCTTGAGCGTTGTCAGCCTGGATGGTTTTTTAGCATGGAGCCTTTGAAGCAAGTTGTGGACCTAGGCTAGGGTGTCCCTGGAGGTGTTTTCAGATTTGGGGACTTGTTTCATTTTTACACCTAGAGACAGCCCCTTTTTCATTTTGTGAGCTCAGCTGTACGTTTTAATTTTTTTAAGAGACAGGGCCTCACTCCATCACCCTGGAGTGCAGTGGTGTAGTCACAGCTCACTGCAGCCCCGAACTTGTGCTCAAGCCATCCTCCTGCCACAACCTTCCGAGTAGCTGGGACTACAGGTGTGTACCATGCCCAGCTCATTTATTTTATTTTATTTTATTTTATTTTTTTTGGAGATGGGGTCTTGCAGTATTGCCCAGGCCTCAAGCATCCTCTTACCTCAGCCTCCCAAAGTTCTGGATGATAGGTGTGACCCCCTGCACCCAGCCTAAATTCTTCATTGTATTTTAGCCAACGTTTTTGATGTTTGCAGTGGATGAGTAGTCTGCCATTTTGCCAGTGCTGTTTTTCCTTAACACTTTGTTTTTATTTAACAAGATGGAAGGCTCAGGAAGGTCACACAGACTAACAGACTACATGTTCTTTCAAAGGAATGGTGCGCAGCTTTGAAAACAGGTTTATTCATCTCTGTTGTATTCCAGTGTGATTGCACTTTACCACAGATACGTAAAGAATGTAGGTATCAAGTTGGAGCCACATAATATGTACCACTGGTTGAAATAATTATAAACTGTTTTGTTTGCTTTTATGAATTCTTTGTGGCCCCAGTTTAAAACATATTTGGGCTTCTTTTTAGGAATGAGACTGGCTGTCCAGCGCAGGACACGTGGTATCTGTCCTTCCTGCTGAGGTGGGAGGCTTGAGACCTGACAGCAGCCAGTCCATGGTGGAATTAGAGAACTCAGCCCTCCCTAGAGCCAAGGGCATGTTGGGCTGCGCTCTCTCCCCTGGAGCGCTGGCTTCACACTGGGCTGGGAGGAAGCATCCATCCCTGATGACTCCAGCAGGGAGCGGGTGTGAGCAGCAGCTCCTCTCTTCCAGGGATGACATTGTCTCTCACAGAAGCACCTGCTTCTGTTTGGATCCTGATTTTGATAGGAGAGCCTATGTCAGACCGTAGGGACAGTTCGTCAACCCAGCACACGTTCTATGCTCAGTACAGAGGCTGCAGAGACAGTGAAGACAGACCGCCCTCTGTCAGCCTCCTCCCCCTTGCATCCAAGGGTCTCATCCCTGCCCCTGGTCTTTTGTCAGAGATGTTACACGGGTATTTCTATGTTAACGATAATGTGGAGTACATTGAGCCCATGTATCTTATTTTGAAAATTTGGGATATTGCTGTTTTTGCATAACAGTGGTTGGTGTGTAAGTAACACGGAGCTAGAGAATGACAGTTTGGGAGTTCATGTATATATAAATTTAAATAAAAAGTCATTAACAGCTGGGGAATATGCCTATGGCACATGGGAATTATGCTGCTTTGCCAATCTAAGATGGAAAGGTGGAGAAATTCTAAGTTGTTATACTTCTGAAATTTTTCTCTGCCTGACATATATTACTGGAAACCATGGTTAAGCTTTCAGTGTTTTTCAGTGTTACTGTTTTAAGGTGAATTAGTTGAAAATGAAGATAAAAGTTTTTAATTAGAAAGATATTTTTACCATCTCCTAATAAAGATGAAGGAATTAAGTCTTTGTATAGTCAGAACTAGTTGCTTAACAGGACTGGAAATTCAATTTCATAATTAATCACTGAATCATCTGTGATTCGTGGTTCTGAACATTTAGCCCCCAAAAGGATAACCACACAGGTTGTTTAGTTAAGACAGTGCGCTGCTACCCTACAGATAGTTGCACGTGGGCAGAGAATATGTGGGAAGACGCCGCACATCTGTCTATGACAGAAATGCCCAGAAACAGGCTCAGTGCCCTGGGAACTTCCTGAATAAATTCCTGCACAGCATGTGTTGCGGGGGCTGCAGGCTGCCTCCGGAGGGGGTGGTTTCCAGATGAATGTGTGAACGGAGGGAGCCCGGTGCCTCCAGAATGAGAGTTGTTTTGGGAGTGGGAGATGCCAGAGGCATTTCCTCACATGTGCAATTCTGAGCATAGGTGACCTTGGTGGGCCATGTGAGAAAGGAATAGAGGGGACTGTTCCCAACCTGCACGTTTTGAAGTTAAGGAGAACATTAATTTATCTAGAGAATATTCACGTTTGGTGACTTTGAATGTCCTCATGCCGTTCACTTTCCATCTGTCTTTGGATGTGTGTCGTGGCTTTGCCTGCTTCTAAACTGCATACTGCACAGACAACCCTCTTGTATCAGAAAAATCTAGAAAACGGCGTGGTTGGAAATGGGCAGAGGCAACGCTGCACCTTGCCAGGGGGAGGGCTCTTGTGGCTGCGTTATGGACTCACGGACCAGCCTGTCACCGGCCGCGCTCACGCCTAGGAAATGTGTCTCCACAGCGACTGTGGCCGCCATGTATTACAGCTACTACATGCTGCCGGACGGCACTTACTGCCTGGCACCGCCCCCTCCAGGAATCGACGTGGCCACCTACTATAGCACCCTGCCTGCTGGCGTGACCGTGTCTAACTCCCCCGGAGTGACCACCACCGCCCCACCGCCTCCCGGGACCACGCCGCCACCACCCCCAACCACGGCAGAGACAAGCAGTGGGGCCACCACCACCACCACCACCACCACCACAAGGTAGGGGCAGCGTCCGCCGCGCCCTGCTGTGAGTCACTCAGCACCGCGGTCACTGGGGCTGTCTGTCTCCATGGGAGGCTTGTAATCTGGATCACAGACAGGGGTCCCCATTACCTGAGTAGTTATTATTCCCTGGAAAACAGAAATTGTCATAGCACAGACTTTTTAGCCTTGAAGTCAAACCACTTCTAAAGTTGAATTCATTAGCATTGCTCACTGGCCGCAGATCTCCAGCATCTGTTCCTGCGCTTTGTGTGAGTGTCTCAGTCGAGCTGTGCTGGGCAGAATCAGTGTGCAGTGAAACTGCAATTGTTTGCAGAACGTGCAGAGTTCATAACGTTGATGCAGGTGATGTTGGGGTGCTCGAGTCTCTCCCAGGCTGTTGGCAGGTTGGGGGGTGCAGGGGCTGGCAGCTACTTTAGTCGACCTGTGAAGCCATCAGCAGAGCCCCGGCTTCTCCAGCAGCAAGGGCCCCCAGCGCTCGTGGGCGAGTACGAGAATGGTGCTTTACAGAGGGGCTGGAATGCCCCGCCCTGAAAGGAGGCTCTTGGGAAATGCAATACAGGGCAGTTTCTGTCAAAACGGCTCTTTCTGCTCATGCTGAGCAAGTCAAACCTGAAATGAAGGAGGCTGAATCACGCTTGTTGCCTTTTTTTTCAATATAACAACAAAAAACCCACTTATTCTTGGCTGTTTCTAAGAATTAGCTTGTGATTGGGGGGAAATGTTAATTAGTAGGAAAAATGCACCTTTTATCACTAAAATCCCCATTTTCACTCCTGACAACGATCCTGTGTAGTTGACTTTGATTTCTGTCGTATGTGTTACCTTCAGCAGGAGCGTCCCCTATGTACTGTTTATAACTCACATGTCTCTCTGGGTATCTGAGGCGATGAGGACCCCCTAGCAACCGGGACCGAGCGGGGTGAATCCCTGAGGCCTGGGGGTCTCACAGACTCTTCTCCTGCAGTGCTCTTGCCCCCGTGGCCGCCATCATCCCCCCGCCCCCTGACGTCCAGCCTGTGATTGACAAGCTGGCCGAGTATGTTGCCCGGAACGGCCTGAAGTTCGAGACCAGTGTTCGTGCCAAGAACGATCAAAGGTCAGATGAAGAATTTTATCTATGATAGGTACATGGTATTTGGGTAGGTATATGGTATTTGGGGGTTTTATTTAGCCTTTTTAAATGTAGGTACAGAATTAGTTTTTTAATGTTTTTAATCCTTTTCTTGGCTCAAATGCCCTTTTTTGTTGTTGTTGATCCTCCTTCTTGGAGAAGGAGTCTCACTCTGTCTCCCAGGCTGGAGTGCAATGGCACAGTCTCGGCTCACTGCAACTTGCACCTCCTGGAAACAAGTAATTCTCCTGCCTCAGCCTCCCAAGTAGCTGGGATTGCAGGCATACACCACCACGCCAGGATAATTTTTGTCATTTACTAGAGATGGGGTTTCACCATGTTGGCCAAGCTGGTCTTGAACTACTGACCTCAAGTGATTGACATACCTCAGCCTCCCAAAGTGCTGGGATTACAGGCATGAGCCACCACACCCGGCCAATATTTTTAGATAAATACAATTTTTAATTGGCTTGTTAAATTGCTTAGAGTTTGAGTGGTGTTTTTAAATTATGTTACCTGTTAAAATTTTGTTTGTTTCATGTTTTAAGTAAGAATTTTGAAGCCACCTAAAATGAAAACCTGGAATTCATGGTTTTCAAGAATGTGCCTTAAAAATCTAGATGCAAACCCTTCTTTTTAAAAACCAAGTGATGTCCCATGCCTCGGTACTAGTAAAGCATAAAAATATGATGTCACATTTGCAGTATGACCTGTGTAATCCTGGGCAAGCAATTTCTCCCACTGTGTGGACTCTTCCTCATATTATAGCCACCAAAATGAGGGGCTATAATAGTGACCACCTTATGGGGTTGTTGAGATCATTAAAGAGCTAGTCGTCTTAAAGTGCTGAGAACAGGGTCTCTTGTAACTGCAGTGCACTTGTCTTGATAAATGACCCGTTTTCTTTCCGTTTCTGCTTAGATTTGAGTTCCTGCAGCCGTGGCACCAGTATAATGCCTATTATGAGTTTAAGAAGCAGTTCTTCCTCCAGAAAGAAGGGGGCGATAGCACACAGGTATGTGTCTGAATACAGGGAGGCTGTGAAGCTGACAGGTGGCTCTGCCTTCCAGATCAGAGGTCGCTTTCTGTTTATTCTCCTATGAGTGAAAGGGCTGGGTGATTCTTCACCTTTTTTAATGTATGTCTGGCATACTCCGTCTTTCACATCCCCCTTAGCTCCGGAACTTCTGTTGAAAGCATCTGCCCACGTTCACAGCATTGATGATCATTTGTCCAGCATGTTCTAAACAAAGAGAATCCTGTTTCTTCAGCTACACGATGTCTTGGCCATCTTTGGTTTTTAGCTACATTTCACAACAGCTGTGTACCCTGCTTCTTTGGTGCTAACACGTATGAAATACACAAAACATAAGTGGGCACCTCCTGCCTGGCCAGCTGGTGCCAGGAGTGCTCTGAGCGTAGCCTCTGCCTGCTCCTGCGCGCCCTTCCCCTCACCCGGTCCCTGGCATGGTGCTCACACCCTCGGAAGTGCTGCTTGTCCTACAGGCCCCTCTTGTGCCTTTGCTCTGCTCTTCTCAGTTACACAGACACCCTGACATTTTTGTAAACTGGTTTTGGTGAAGAGATGACATAGGCCTTGTTTCTCAGGAGATTGCTTCAGACCTTTATCTCCGATGGCCCAAACTGAAAGAAACTGACTCCTCTGTAGGTGATGGGGATAATTTGGTATTTTTAAAGAATTCTCAGTAATCAGCATCTGAAGATTGGTTCCCAAGGCAGTATTAGGGTTTCAAAGAGTATAATGTTTTTTCAGACAGGAGAAAATCTTCCACTCCTCTTTGATACATTCTGTTATATGAAAAAACAGCAGATCTGGATTTGGGCATCTATTCCCGGTGCTGCTTGGGCAGTAATTTACAATCGCTGTTGTCCAGTGAAACATGTATACCTCTCTCTTTTTTGACAAATACTGTATAATTTCCTGCTGACAGTTTGTAATGACATTTAATCGCTAGGCTGTGTCCACACCAGAAGAGGCTCCCACAGACTCTGCTCCTGAGAAGCTGAGTGATGCTGGGGAAGACGGCACGCCTGAAGACGCAGCCGAGGTGGGAGCACGGGCAGGCTCAGGCGGGAAGAAGGAGGCGTCATCCAGCAAAACCGTCCCAGACGGGAAGCTGGTGAAAGGTACGCCGCCACTTGCATGTTGGCCTTGCACATTCCACCTAAGTCGGCAAGCTGGGATCCTCAGTGACCTCAGACTCAGTGCCCTCACCTGCAGGCTGGGGTGGGGTTGGCGGCCCCCTCAAGGTTGCAGTGGTAAAACCTCCGCCTTCCGCGCTGCATCAGGCTTGCCTGGCGTGGCATTAGAGGTAACGTGGGCGTGAGCGGCTCTTAGGTATGTGTCTGTTTTACAGTCTGTTCAGTGTACTGGACATTTTTAGAAAGTTTCAAATAATGCTTCATACTCCCCGGGACTTCTGAAACCTTATGTGCAAACTGTTGTACCAATGAAATTCATTCATATATTTGTCAAAGCAGGTTCCGTGAGAATCTCTACCAGGCAATACTTCACTCACTCCATTTCAGTTACTTTGTTATGTTCTTGGAGGGAGACTTGCATGTTGCAGGACAGATATACATGTAACAATAAAAAGCAGACAGAAAAAAAGGCCAGAGCAGGCTCTTTAGCCAGGAACCTCATGGAAGGCCATATGAGCAGCCGTGGGCTCCCCCCAGGGGAGGGAGGTTCCATGGAAGAGAGGTGTTCCACTGCTGGAGTGGGAGGTGCGGGACAGGAGCACAGCCCCAGGCAGAAGCCCTGTGGTGCCAGCCGCCTGCCCCGTGCTGAGATGTGGTAGGCGGTCAGCAGTGACGGGGGGGGGGGGGTGGCTGCTGAAGGAGCCTTGGCCAGCTTGTCCAGGCGCTCCCCCTGGGGGAGGGGCAGCACACCTGACAGGTTTTAGGTCAGAAGAATAACTTTATCCAGTCTGGTGACTTTGTGACGCAATTAAGCCAGAGGAGCAACTTCAGAGGTTTCTGGTGGAATTGGTGGCATGGAGTGGCGTGTGACAGGTGTGGCAGTGGGGCGAAGTGACAGCTCTTTGGTCAGAAGGAAAGGCAGCGTGGAGATGAGAGGTTGAGAAAGTGGGCTGGGGGGGCAAGAGGGCCATCCTTTGCGTAAAGATGCTTTTTTGTATGAGAATGGTGATCACTCAGTGGAACCAAATCAGTGCGATGAGCCGCTAATGAGGCGGTTCACTGTTTGTGTCTTTGGGCCTCTCATTCCAGGATGTTCCTGAGCACAAATGATTCATCTCACCTCTCCCGGCCACACTCACACTCTCATTGGAATAACCAAAGAACATAATAAGTAGAGGATGAAAACAGTGAATACTCTAGAAACAGGGGCAGGTACTGTCTGTAAGTCAGGATAAGGGGCACACCTAGAGTTGGCAGGGAAGTGCCCTTGAAACTCAGGGCAGTGATCCCAGGAGAGTCAGCCATCAGTTACAGGGGCAGCCAGGAGGCTGGAACAGACTGGGAGCACCCCAGAGGAGGCAGCACGCAGCCCTTCTCACACCCCAGAAAGCACCCACAGCCCAAGCCTGCCTCCTGCTCCAAGGGTTGTGAGCCCAGTGAAGGCACCTGGCCCCAGCCAGCTGTGGGGCCCGCAGAGGAGCAACCCTGCACACAAGGCTGCTGCCAGCCAGATGGCTTCCTCGACACTTCCCTGATTGTCCTAGAACCTGGCAGACGAAACAGCACACCGAGAAGTTTCCCATCTACATCCACGCAAGCCTGAGACACTTGAACAGAGATATACTACTCGATATCCAACAAAACCCATGCCAACTCTCAGTTCTCAAAAACACACAGGCCAGCCTCTCTCTGAAGGGATAAGGAGGCAAACGTCATTGCACCCACAGGGAGTCCAAAGTTCAGGAGACACATCTGAGTCCCCAGGCATGTGGGCATCTCTGAGACAGACTCCTGCATAACCGGAGAAAAATCTTTAGGTCTCCTGTGTATTCCACAAAATAGAAAATATTATAAAACTAGTGCTACTGATAATCTGACATGTGGGAAAGATTGCTTAGAAATAAATTACTGTGGAGTGTGGTGGCTCACACCTGTAATCCCAGCACTTCGGGAGGCTGAGGCAGGCAGATCACTTGAGTCCAGGAGTTCGAGACCAGCCTGGGCAACTGACAAAACTCCATCTCTGCTAAAAATAAAAAAATTTAGCCTGGAGTGGTGGCTCACGCCTATAGTACCAGCTCCTCACGGGGGCTGTGAAGTGGGAGGATCACTTAAGCCTGGGAGGTGGAGACCAGCCTGGACAACATTGTCCATGTCTCTACAAAAACAGTAACATTAAATTAGCCAGGCATGATGGCACACATCTGGCTCCCAGCTACTTGGGAGGCTAAGATGGGATGATCATGTGAGCCCAGGAGACAGAGGTTGCAGTGAGTCAAGACCACGCCACTGTGCTCCAGCCCGCGCAACGTAGGGAAAAAGTCATAGATTTTTTTAAAGTACACAAGATACAACTAGAAGTTAACACTAGAAAATAAAGTATACAAGAACATATATTGTTTTAAATTTGAATGAATTTGAAAATCAGTGAAAAATAGCATTTTCTAAGAAAACATAAGTTGCTGAAATTATTTCATAAAGAAATAAGGAACTGACATAGATCTATAGACCTGAACGAATTTTTTAAATAATTGGTTAGTGAAATACCTCTACACCCAGGCAGTCAGCCAAGACAAAGGTCAAGTTAATTCACCCTCAAGAAATAGAAGCCTACATCATTAAAGCCGCTCCAGAGCATTAAGAAAGACGACTTGGCAATCTGTAGACCACAATCGCAAGTATAGACGTGAAAATAATAACAGCTTATGAGCAAGTAGGACTGTTCCAGGAATCCCAGTATGTCACAAAGTGAGAAGATCCTCTAGTAGTATTAACAGGTGAGTGGCTTTCTCAGATGCCAAGAAGGCAGCAACATTCTCTCAGATTTGCATGATTTTGTGTGATGAAACGACTTTAGTGTAACAATGATTGATGATGGGAAAACAGGCTTTCCATTTTGGAAAATAATAAGACACATATTTGACAACCATAATTCCATATAAATTCAGTATTTAAAATATAAAAGTAGAAAAATACAAAGGTAGTTTTCCAAAATAATCTTGAAGCTGGAAAGAAGTGCCTAAGAACCGAAGCCATAAGTCAGGGAAAGATTCGTAGGTCTAATGGGGGCATAGCCTGAATAAGATTAAAAGACAAATAGAGGAATGGCAGTGATTGCTAACATACAGAGATAAAGGGTAGCATCCTTACTACAGAAAGAGCCGTTATAATTCAATAAGAAAAGACAGTGACTGCCCTAGAGAAGTAGGTAAAGGACATGAAAAGATGGTTCCAAAAAGAAGAAAAATCGATGGCCCGTAAATGTATTTTTTCAGTGTATCCTCATTAGCAAGTTGTTATTTTTTGCCTTTACTTGACAAAGTTTAAAGAGTAACAGTGGTGGTGAGGCTGTGGGCAGTGGGAACACTGTTTTTGGAAGTGTAAGTTGATACAACCCAGCAATGTGGACTGAATTTTAAGTGCAAATGACCTTCTACTCCTAGAATCGTGTGTTTTACTAAGATGTCTATACAAGGATGTTCCTTGTACGCATGTTTGTCTTTTAAAATAAAAAAACTGGAAACAGTTAGGGAAATTGTGAATTGGCATGTCCATACTGTTTACTGCTGTCTACGTGGACTGTGTTGACGCGGACACATGTCCGCACTGTAAAGGAATTGAACAGGGAGCTTGTGCCCCGCTTTACACACACATGTACACTGTACGTGTCTCCCCAGGCATCCACTAACTACAGTCACATGATTTCTTCCATATTGGAATTGCAGTTGGTCTTTATTTTTGCTCATATGTTTTCCAATTTTCCCATAGAGAAAATGTATATCACTTTTAAGTTAGAAGTTAGCAATAAAAGTTGTTAGCTAAAAAACAGAAACCTGTTTGCTATGGAAGATGGAGGATTCACTCAGGGGTACCAGAGGCCACGTCAGCCACACGTCTGTCCCTGCGTGGTCCTGTCCTGCACCGGCGGGGAGCTAGCAGACCAGTGGTGGGTGAATGCAAACCGTAGTGAATGGTGTGCAGGAAAGAGGTTGGGCAGGCCTGTCTGAGGAAGCCTCGTGGGGGCCAGTCCTTGAAGAATATGAAAGGGACAGGAGAAGAGCAGGCAGCTCTCAGGCGGAAGACAGCCCAGTGCAAAAGTGGAGCAGTGGCCCCGATCACGCAGGGACTTGCAGCCTTGGGAAGGAACTGGGTTTTATTCTGAATGCAGCAGAACCACTCCCTGAGGCTGTAGGACATGCTTCCATGTGCTGTGATGTCATCTGCAAGGAAGATGCTAGGCAGAAGCAACAGTTTTGTGACTGAAAAATTCCACACAAAGAAGTAATTCCTGATTCCCTGCACTTACCCATGGGACCTTGAGAAACTTAAACCTTTTCAGCCTCGGTTTTCTGGTCTTTAAAATGGGGAGCCTCTCAGTGTCCGTCCTATGGAGTTGTAAAGGTTGAGTAAGGGAGGCCTGCGGGCCGTGTGTCATAGGCCACTCTGTGTAGTGTGTACCTGAGGGCCGTGTGTCATAGGCCACTCTATGTAGTGTGTACCTGAGGGCCGTGTGTCATAGGCCACTCTGTGTAGTGTGTACCTGAGGGCCGTGTGTCATAGGCCACTCTGTGTAGTGTGTACCTGAGGGCCGTCTGCCACAGGCCACTCTGTGTAGTGTGTACCTGCGGGCCGTGTGTCACAGGCCACTCTGTGTAGTGTGTATCTGCGGGCCGTGTGTCACAGGCCACTGTGTAGTGTGTACCTGCGGGCCGTGTGTCATAGGCCACTCTGTGTAGTGTGTACCTGAGGGCCGTGTGTCATAGGCCACTCTATGTAGTGTGTACCTGAGGGCCGTGTGTCATAGGCCACTCTGTGTAGTGTGTACCTGAGGGCCGTGTGTCATAGGCCACTCTGTGTAGTGTGTACCTGAGGGCCGTCTGCCACAGGCCACTCTGTGTAGTGTGTACCTGCGGGCCGTGTGTCACAGGCCACTCTGTGTAGTGTGTATCTGCGGGCCGTGTGTCACAGGCCACTGTGTAGTGTGTACCTGCGGGCCGTGTGTCATAGGCCACTCTGTGTAGTGTGTACCTGAGGGCCGTGTGTCATAGGCCACTCTGTGTAGTGTGTACCTGCGGGCCGTCTGCCACAGGCCACTCTGTGTAGTGTGTACCTGAGGGCCGTGTGTCATAGGCCACTCTGTGTAGCGTGTACCTGCGGGCCGTGTGTCATAGGCCACTCTGTGTAGCGTGTACCTGCGGGCCGTGTGTCATAGGCCACTCTGTGTAGCGTGTACCTGCGGGCCGTGTGTCATAGGCCACTCTGTGTAGTGTGTACCTGCGGGCCGTGTGTCATAGGCCACTCTGTGTAGTGTGTACCTGTGGGCCGTCTGTCACAGGCCACTCTGTGTAGTGTGTACCTGCGGGCCGTGTGTCATAGGCCACTCTGTGTAGTGTGTACCTGCGGGCCATGTGTTATAGGCCACTCTGTGTAGTGTGTACCTGCGGGCCGTCTGTCACAGGCCACTCTGTGTAGTGTGTACCTGCGGGCCGTGTGTCATAGGCCACTCTGTGTAGTGTGTACCTGCGGGCCATGTGTCATAGGCCACTCTGTGTAGTGTGTACCTGCGGGCCGTCTGTCACAGGCCACTCTGTGTAGTGTGTACCTGCGGGCCGTCTGTCACAGGCCACTCTGTGTAGTGGATAGCTGTGCTTTTTGGCTTTGTGTTTGATGTGAATAGATACTAGCTTTAAAATGTCTACTTTAGAGGCCAGGGCGGGTGGATCACCTGAGGTCAGGAGTTCGAGACCAGCCTGGCCAACATTGCAAAACCCTGTCTCTACTAAAAATACAAAAAATTTGCTGGGCATGGTGGCAGGCGCCAGTAATCCCAGCTACTCAGGAGGCTAAGGCAGGAGAATCACTTGAACTCGGGAGGCAGAGGTTGCAGTGAGCTGAGATTGCGCCACTGCACTCCAGCCTGGGTCACAAAAGCGAGACTCTGTCTCAAAAAAAAAAAGTCTACTTGAGGCTGGGCATGGCAGCTCATGCTTATAATCCCAGCACTTC
This sequence comes from Aotus nancymaae, assembly GCF_030222135.1. Lineage (NCBI taxonomy): Eukaryota > Metazoa > Chordata > Mammalia > Primates > Aotidae > Aotus > Aotus nancymaae. The sequence goes on along the minus strand of NW_026988433.1, from coordinate 1,417,502 downwards.
AGGAGGCTCCGGCAGGAGGATCACTTGAGGCCAGGAGGTCAAGGCTGCAGTAAGCCATGATTGCATCACTGCACTACAGCCTGGGCAACACAGTGGGACCCTGTCTCAAAAAGAATAGATAGAATAAAATGTAAGATGAAATAAGCTTTGCTAGGAAGTGTTCCAGAAGCTTTCATCTATTACATTACTCTTACTTGTTGATTGCATCTCTTTCTCATTTGGGGAGATGGTTTGGGAACACTGTTTTCAAATCGTTTTGTGGTATGTTTTAGTCTAGCCCCTTGTTAGTTTTGGTTTCTTGTTTCATTTTGTTTTTTTTTGTGTTGTTTTTTGACACGGAGTCTTACTCTGTCACCCAGGCTGGAGTGCAGTGGCATGATTTTGGCTCACTGCAACCTCTGCCTCCCAGGTTCAAGCGATTTTCCTGCCTCAGCCTCCCAAGTAGCTGGGACTACAAACACACACCACCAAACCCAGCTGATTTTTATATTTTTAGTAGCAGTGCGGTTTCATCATGTTGGCCAGGCTGGTCTCGAACTCCTGACCTCAGGTGATCCATCCACCTCAGCCTCCCAAGGTGCTGGGATTATAGGCGTGAGCCACCACACCTGACCAGTTGTTTTTTTTTTCTTACGGAAAATCTCAAACATGTAGAGAAACAGAGTATCACATAATGACTGCTCGTACCCCACACACATGCTCATCATCTGGCTTCAGCTGCCGGCCCTGGGGATGGCACTACCTTATGTGTCTCGGTCACTTTATTAAATGCCACTTGCAGAATATTCTGAAGTTAGTCCCCATCGTCATAGCACTTTTTCCATGAACACTTTAGTGTGTGTCTCTAAAAGTAAAGACTTTTAAAAGCATAACCACAATAAAATGGTTAATAATGCCTATCCTTACAAAACACATTTTCAGTTCCTTGTGTGTGTGTTTTAGGGGGGTTGTTATGAATGTAAATACACACTGCACAAGTAGGGGTGGCATTGCACAGATAATACCAGGCTCATTTTGCTGCTGCTTATTTTTACCTTATGAAATACCACTCTCCCGGCCTTGGCATCTTGGTGTGTGCCCGGTCACTCGAGGCGGTCATTGATGAAAAGTGGTTACATTTCAGGGGGTCTGGGCTGTCATATACTTAACTGTCTGCTTAACATCACCCATGGGTTTGGAGCTGTAAAATGCTAAAGCAGGGGGACCTCCTCCGGGGCCAGCCAGGTAGCCCCCGCTGTGCTCCAGCCGCAGCCTCACACACAGAATTTGCAGCCCTTCTAGAACCTGCCTTGTTTACCCAGAGCCCACTCCCTCTCAGTCACCTGGTTCTCAGTGCACTTAACGTCCCCTTCCGTGTGGGTTACTTGAATAGTCTTCATAAATAATAACTAATATTTTTGAAAATACCTACTTTATTGCAACCAATGAGCTCCTGCCAAGAGCCATTTATCACAGCATCTAAAAGAGGAAGGGACTCAGTGTTCATTGAGTCGGGGGTGGCGGGCAGGGGAGGTGATTTTTTTCTTTGGGGCCTCTGTATTTCTGTTAAATTTAACTGAATATTCTAGGAGGAGGGATTGCTCCTAAATTTTTGTTACGCTAGGTTTGAAATTTTCTTACAGGTAATGGTCTAACATAATGCCTGTCACAAGTAGGTAAAAATGTTTGCTGAATAAAGGCATGGATTCTGTCATTTTTGCTTCGTAAGAAAAGGTTATTTTATATAATGGGGAATTTTCCTGTTTATAGTGGAGTCACATCATATGCCTGCTGAAGCAAATTCAGATATATGCTGAGCCATGAACATTTTTTTAAAGAAAAATGACAATAATTGACCATTAAAAATTGCAGGTGACTGCGAGTGTCCCTGCCATGCAGTCCCCAGTGAGTGCGCTTCCCATAGCGTGGGCTGCCCTGCCTTGGGACACAGTTTAGGGGCTCGCCCCAGCCCCACACCTTGCAGTGCACACCTGCACAGGGTTGCTCTGATGGACAGGCACCCCCCACTGCTCCCTGCCACTGGACACGGTTTAGGGGCTCGCTCACCCCAGCCCCACACCGTGCAGTGCACACCTGCACAGTGCCACTCTGATGGCACAGGTGTCCCTCACTGCCCCTGCCACAGGACACGGTTTAGGGGCTCGCCGCAGACCCTGCATAAGATTTGGCTCCATGCTAGCTGTTCCCTTCCCACCAGCTAACGCTCAGGGGGTTAGCAGGGCCTGCGAAGATTTCCGCTCGGTGCTTCTTGTTACCTAAACATGTATCGTAATTTTCACCTTTCCTCAATAGCTTCATTTGCTCCAATAAGCTTTGCAATCAAGGCCAAAGAAAATGATCTGCTTCCCCTGGAAAAAAATCGTGTTAAGCTAGATGATGACAGTGATGATGATGAAGAAAGCAAAGAAGGCCAAGAAAGTTCTAGTAGTGCTGCAAACACTAACCCAGCAGTTGCCCCACCCTGTATAGTTGTTGAGGAGAAGAAGCCTCAACTTACCCAGGAGGAGCTAGAAGCAAAGCAAGGTTTGTTGATAGCTTTTAAACTTCTTGAAAGCAAGGAAATACATAAATATAAGATTTATCTGCTAAGCCAAAAATATGGAGACTGCCAACTAGAATCGGAAGGCTTTGGAAATCAGAACCATTTGGGAGTTGTGTAACATGTCTGAGATTTTGAAACATTCTCTGTTAGAGGAATGAGCTCTGCTCTTCACTGAGCCTCAAATGCAGTGCCATTGGCAGTTGGTTTTCATAGAAACTGAGCTGGCCGTCTTAACCCTAATGTGCCACCGCAGAATGCGTTTATGGAGGCTCACTTTGCGCTTGGCTGGCAGCCCAGGGTGAAAGGCTCAGCCTCTCTTTCCAGCTCAGGAACCAAACTACGAGATGCCCTTTTGTGAGGCTGCCTCCACGCAGAACCATCGGGCCCTGGAAGGTGGTGTGTACCCAGCTGGTTTTCAGGCTGCGGCTCGTCTTCATGGGCCACAGCGTGGCCACCACACCCGCCCCAGCTCTGCCAGCAGCATGGGGTCAGCATATAGTCTTCCTGTCCGACTCCAAAATAAGTTCTATTCTGCATTAAAGCACTCAAATAATGGTTGCTGCATTTGTGGTTGTTACCTGTTCTAACTGGTTTTCTGAAATTGCTTTTTCTGTATACACACATTCAGATCAAGCAACATTTAAAAGAGGCCATTTTTCAACCACAGTAACCTTACCATGAAGAACTTCCATTGTGTTCTCCCTAAGCAGACTTGTACTCATGCCTGTGCATCTCAGCCTGTCCTTACTGTGTGTAAACTAACCAACTGTCGGATCATTTGGAATAAAACACTTGATAGAGTGTTTATTGCCTGGTGTGAATATTTTGGATATACGTTGAGAGGTGTTCATTATTCCAGTTTTCATGAGTATAGCATCTCATCAACCTTCAAACTCTGAAAGTATAATGTCCAGAGAAGGGCACGTTATAAACTAATTCTCTCAAAATTTGATTTGTCCGACGTATGTACCTATTCAGAAATTTTAACTAACTACATTGTATGACGCTTTTGCAACCTGTGAAAAGTAAGATGAGGTAAAATGCATCTTGCTCTAAACTTCTCTTTTTTCTTTATTGATTCCTTAAGCAAAGCAAAAGCTGGAAGACCGCCTCGCAGCTGCTGCCCGGGAAAAGCTGGCCCAGGCGTCGAAGGAGTCAAAAGAGAAACAGCTTCAAGCAGAACGTAAAAGGAAAGCGGCTTTATTTTTACAGACCCTAAAAAATCCTCTGCCGGAAACAGAAGCTGGGAAAATTGAGGAGAGTCCTTTGAGCGTAGAGGTATGTTAAAGAAGTTCTGAGTTGGTATTTGCGGGGCTGCATGGTGGATAGAAGCAGGTGAGGGTGTGCCTCCCTCCAGCTGCCCTAGTCTCTGGCCTGAGTGAGGGCTATGAACCTCCAGCTCTTCCTTCCTACATGGAGTGACCAGCTTTTGCTTTATCTTTATGGCTGTGAGTCTAAGAATTTGACAACAGTTCCCCTGTAAGCGCACTTGTTCACGTAAACACCAAATACTGCCTGCGATTTCAGATGGGCCTCTGCTTCACAGCTGCCTTTATGGGGCTGGCAGGAGGGCTCAGGGAGTGCCTCCCATGCGTCCTGCTGGGGAAGTGCAGACACGCTTCACTGGAGCCCTGCCTCCGCGGGAGCACCAGTATTGAGCTCACACTTAAGGCAGAAATTCTTTTGCCAAGGTCTGTATCAATAGTAGCAGCACTTTAATTAAAGAGAAAAAGGAAGAGGGATACTCCAGGAGTAGGTAGCTCCTCCTCTGGTGTGAACAGAATATGGTCTTACATGGGGGTTATCATGTGGCTGCCTTACAAGTCTCCTGCACCAGAGGCCTCAGGCTAGAGGCCTTCAGGAGACGCTGGCTCTGGTGCCAAGGGGATTGCTCGTGTTGGTGCCCGAGACCAGAGGCCTTCAGGAGGCACTGGTCCCTTCAGCAGTGCAGCAATTAGTCACATTCAGTGAAAACTCTGCTTTTTCTTTAGTCACATCATTTTCAAATCTTTTAAGTTGTATTGTAGATTCTTTGTAGCAGTTTTGTCTCTGAATTTTATTTTGTATTTAAACTGTACTTCAAGAATATCTAAGAATATACTTGAAGAATCAAAGAGATTATTTGGGGAGTTCAGGAGCATTTTGGAGACATAACTCTTTTAAAGTAAGAAAAATTAATAGAGTAGGACACATCCTTTTAGGATTAAAGAAGGATTGTCTTTGTATCAATTAACTATGGCAAAACTGAGCATTGTAGTGGCTAGTCCTGTCGTTGTAGTTGAATTAAAAGCTGACTTAATATTTGAACTATAATACTAGAATGGGTTTAGATCTGCAATTAGACAATAGCTTAAAAAGTTACGGTTTTTAGCCAGGCGCGGTGGCGCATGCCTGTAATCCCAACCACTTGGCAGGCTGCTGCAGGAGAATTGCTTGAACCCAGGAGGCAGAGATTGCGGTGAGCCTAGATTGCGCCATTGCACTCCAGCCTGAACAACAGAGTGAGACTGCGTCTCAAAAAAAAAAACTGTGTGGCCAGGCGCGGTGGCTCACACCTGTAATCCCAGCACTTTGGGAGGCCAAGGTGGGTGGATCATGAGGTCAAGAGATCGAGACCATCCTGGCCAACATGGTGAAACCCCATCTCTACTAAAAGTACAAAAAATTAGCCGGGCGTGGTGGTGCGTGCCTGTAGTCCCAGCTACTCGGGAGGCTGAGGCAGGAGAATTGCTTGAAACCGGAAAACGGAAGTTGCAGTGAGCCGGGATCGCGCCGCTGTACTCCAGCCTGGCGACAGAGCGAGACTCTGTCTCAAAAAAAAAAAAAAGACGTGGTTTTATGTTATTTTAAGAGCAGCTTAAAAATCATTTTATAAAATTTCAACCTAATCTCTCTCTTTAAAAAAAAATGAATGAACACAGGAACGGAAAACCAAACACCGCTTGTTCTCGCTTATAAGTGAGAGCTAAACACTGAGTACACATGGTCACAGAGAAGGGAACGACAGTCACCAGGGCCTAATGGAGGGTGGAGGGCGGGAGGAGGAGGAGAATGAAGATCAAAAATCTGCCTGTCAGCTACTCTGCTCACTGCCTGGTGATTAAGTAAGTAAAAGTTGGAAAGAATTAAAAAAGTAGTAACTCCAGGAATTTTGCTTTTTGAAAAGTTTTAAACCTTCAAAAAATGTGAAAGAATGGTAAGATGACCCCAGTGCCCCAGGCGAGCGTGTGCATGTGCTCCACGTTGACCCACGCCTGCGCGCCTTCCCTGAAAGTCGTTTGCAGACGTTGGTGACCGCTCTGCCCTGGATACCGTGGCTGCATTTCCCACACAGGGCCCTCTCCTGGGAAGCACGGTGCCACACGCAGACTGCCCACTGACGTACGTCACCTTCCCTGCAGGCCGCAGCCACATTGCTCCAAGTGGCCCTAAATGTCCTTTGTAGCTGTTTTTTTCTCATAATACAGAATGAGCTTTTCACTTTAATTATATTGATGTTTCTAAGAGTCCAGGGCCATTATTCAAAACTGATTCTCTGCTTGAAGTCACTTGGCTTATTTTTCTTTGGAAAACAACATTCTGAGCTCAGACTTTTCAAATGATGCTAAAGGCTGAATCAGCTCTCTTCTGTTGCGGGTCAGTCTGAAATCCTCTCCCATCTGGCAGGAGGCCTCAGAAGTAATAGCTGATGAGCAAGGAGGGGAGAATTAGATAAGAGTAGCAGAGAAGGCGAGCTTATGTGAGACCCTGTCAAGTCCCCGAGTGCCACAGGTGGGCTCCTGCCCCTGATTCCTGAGTGTTCGGGACACTTGCTGTGGCCTCAGCTCCACAGGTCAGTGGCACCCAGTCCTCTGAGCCATTCAATGTGCCAGTCCCGGAAGGTGGGAATGCCCAGCAGCCCTCCGGACACCATCTCACAGCCTTTCCATAGCTCTTCAGAGTTGGGGCCACCTCCTGGCTCCTCACTTCAGCCAGTTATGGCAAAAGCAAGAAGAATCTGTGGTCATTCCTTAGCATGTGTGTGTGTGCGTGCGTGTGTGTGTAATGGAGCCTTGCTCTGTTTCCCAGGCTAGAATGCAGTGGTGCGATCTTGGTTCACTGCAACCTCTGCCTCCCAGATTCAAGCAATTCTTTTGCCTCAGCCTCCTGAGTAGCTGGGACCACAGGTGCATGCCACCACGCCCACCTCTGCCTCCCAGATTCAAGCAATTCTTTTGCCTCAGCCTCCTGAGTAGCTGGGACCACAGGTGCATGCCACCACGCCCAGCTAATTTTTGTATTTTTAGTAGAGACAGGGTTTCACCACGTTGGCCAGGCTGGTCTCAATCTCCTGACCTGATCCACCCGCCTCAGCCTCCCAAAGTGCTGGGATTACAGGCGTGAGCCACTGCACCTCGCTATTCCTCAGCTTTAATAGGATTTCTTGGCTGGGCACCATGGCTCATGCCTGTAATCCCAGCACTTTGGGAGGCCAAGGTGGGTGGATTGCCTGAGGTTAGGAGTTCAAGACCAGCCTGGCCAACATGGTGAAACGTCATCTCTACTAAAAATGCAAAAAATTAGTGGGGCGTGGTGACATATGCCTATAATCCCAGCTACTTAGGAGGCTGAGGCAGGAGAATCTCTTGAACACAGAAATGAGTAATCACTGGGGTGCTCTCCCTGGATGTCTGTGTGTATGTGCAGGTTAAGCTACCACGCCATCACACCAAAAATGTAATGGTTGTAGCAGATGGTGATAAATGTCTTTAATTGCTTCTGAAACAAAAATACTTGTAATTAAGTTGGCAATTGTCATAAATAAGGTTCAAACTTGAAAATATTTTTAGCCTGAAACAGCTTCTGGGGACAGGTTACCCTTGACTTTACTAGGTAGGTATTCTAGCGTATACTTCCCTCACTGCTATGGAGACACTCAACCCAACCATGTAGCTGTAAAATTCTCGGAGTCCAGGAGGACTTGAAGTGAGATCACATTTGGCCGCCTCACACCCTGGGTGAGGAAGCTTGTGTGTCCGACAGCACGCCGGCCCCAGGAGGCTCATGCCCCCGCCACCGGCCCAGGTCTGTCGGGGCCGTGGCCAGCTCAGGCTGGCTCTGCGGGGAGAAACCACAAGCAGGGTGGCATGAGGACAGTCCCCCGTACAAGACCTGGCGTCACACGGCAGGAATTTTACTGTCATCTTCCAGTTAGCTGGGAACAGCCACGGTGCAGCTGATGGCCTGAAGGACACTGGCTTTTCTGTCTTTACGTTGCGTTTTATAAAAGTGATGTATACATATGATACGCATGATTTTTAAAGTGCAAATGCTAGAGAAAGATACAAAACAAAGAGGAAAGGTCCTCTACTTCTTGTGTATTTTTTTTAATTCCTGTGGAAATGGCAATTTTTAAAATTCCTCTGAATTCTCTCCCTGATGTATATTTTGGGTTTTTAACAGGAAGGTTACTATTTTACCTTTTTTAACTGTACGACTTATGCTGGCATCAAATATATTTTCACTGTGCAGCCATGACCAGAATGTTTATCTTCCACCAGCAAAACTCTACAGCCATTCAGCAGTACCTCCCGCTCGCCCCGCCCGCCAGCCCTGGCACCACCGGCTTTCCGTCTCTGTGACCTGGACTCGGGACCGCGCATGCGTGGGATTCTGCAGGGTCTGTGCTTCACCTAGCACAGTGTCCTCTGGGTCCAGCCACTCAGTAGTCGCGTCGGGCCCCCTTCCATTTTCGGCTGAATGAGATCAGTCATGTGCATCCACCCCATTTGCTTCCTGAGTATCCCTGAGTGGAAAAAATATGATTCACGTGTGTAGAGATGTGAACCCTCACAATGATGGGATCATAGCCTACGTCTTTTTCTGACACCGTGCCTTTTTCCGTTACAGTGGAGATCCTTCTGTTCTCAGTGCTTACAGCGGTGTTGGGTGTGTTCCAGGCACTCGGTAGATACTTACAGTGGTGTTGGGTGTGTTCCAGGCACTCGGTAGATACTTACAGCGGTGTTGGGTGTGTTCCAGGCACTCGGTAGATACTTACAGTGGTGTTGGGTGTGTTCCAGGCACTCGGTAGATACTTACAGTGGTGTTGGGTGTGTTCCAGGCACTCGGTAGATACTTACAGTGGTGTTGGGTGTGTTCCAGGCACTCGGTAGATACTTACAGTGGTGTTGGGTGTGTTCCAGGCACTCGGTAGATACTTACAGTGGTGTTGGGTGTGTTCCAGGCACTCGGTAGATACTTACTGGCTGAACGGCTGCAAGTAGTTTACCTGTAAATCCCCCCACCGCGTGAGCTGCGTCTCGGGTCTGTCTTTGTGAACGGTGCCGCTTTCACCTGATCAGTGTCCTGTGTCTTATGGACTCCAGCGAGTGCACCCATGGGGGAAATTCTCACCATGGAATTGCTTTTTTAATTTGAGATACTGCCAAACTGACCTCTGAAGGGATCGTAGCAGTCTTATTGCCCCCACGGGCGTGAGAACTGTTTCTGCATGCCCCTGTCGGCGTTGGTTACCGTCAGCCTTTCGGTGGGAAAACAGCTTTAACTTTCGTATTCAGTGGTAAGTGATTCTGAGTCACTTGGCTAATGTTTCTCAGCATTGTCTGCTGCCTTCGGAGCTGGCTGTCCCTTAGCCAGGCCCGTGTTTCTTCTGGTTATCTTTGTCTGCATGGCTTCGTGTTAGCTGTTTGTCATCAGTGCCACAAACGTTTTTTCCCCTGGTATGCATTTGACCTGCCGCACTGGGAATTTATTTCAGTTTGAGGAGCATGTCGCTACGTGCGACACGTCCAGTAAGTCGTACGTCTCCCCAGTGACTCACAGAGCCTTCTTTACGATGTGCTCGATTCGCGTTTGTACTCAGTCTTTCTGCGCTCACGTCCGTGTTCAGCCCCGTTGATCGTGAGGAGAGGTGATTGTACATATTCAGTACAGCGGCACGTGATGTCCTGAAGTGTGCCTGTTGGCGTGGAAAGATAGTGGCAGTACCCTAAATGTTTCAGGTGGTTTATAAAATGTATAAAAGCGTATGCAAAAATAGTGCATATAAACCCGCATGTGAGACGTGAGAGTTCCCTTGACCCCTTCTCAGGACTCGCAAAGCGGATGGCTCATTACTCGGACACCACTCAATCCCTTATGAGAGGGAGCGCACGAGCGGCCAGGTGCGGGAAGCAGAGCAAAGGAATGCTGGAGCCGGCCGGTCGCTCCTCCCTGGTGGGAGCAGGCTCTGTGCGGGCCTCAAAGCAGCATCCAAGCATGTTCCAGTGCTGTCTAGCTCTGCCGTCCAGGAAGGGGTGTCTGTGACCCCCGGAGCCCCGGAAGGCATGTCACAATCAGTGCTGAATGTCAGCTCAGTGGAGGGCCAGGGTGACAGTCTTTACATCCTGCCCTCTTGGTACCTGAGTGCCTGTCCGGCGTCCAGGAAGAATCAGGTCACACAAATTAAAGGATGGTGAATGTGGAGGACTTTCGAGCAGTGTAAGTGGCTCTCAGCAGGAAGAGAAGCTGGAAAGCGGGTACAGGGGGAAGATAATTTCTGTGTGTGTATCCCCTGAGTCTGGGGTCTGGGGTTCTTACAGGACAGAGAGCGGGGCTGGCAACAGTCGGCGTGAAAACAGGGATAGTTCTCACTGTGGGCCGTGGGTCCAGGCTGCAGTGTACAGGGATAGTTCTCACTGTGGGCCGTGGGTCCAGGCTGCAGTGTACAGGGATAGTTCTCACTGTGGGCTGTGGGTCCAGGCTGCAGTGTACAGGGATAGTTCTCACTGTGGGCTGTGGGTCCAGGCTGCAGTGTGCAGGGATAGTTCTCACTGTGGGCCGTGGGTCCAGGCTGCAGTGTACAGGGATAGTTCTCACTGTGGGCCGTGGGTCCAGGCTGCAGTGTGCAGGGATAGTTCTCACTGTGGGCCGTGGGTCCAGGCTGCAGTGTGCAGGGATAGTTCTCACTGTGGGCCGTGGGTCCAGGCTGCAGTGTGCAGGGATAGTTCTCACTGTGGGCCGTGGGTCCAGGCTGCAGTGTGCAGGGATAGTTCTCACTGTGGGCCGTGGGTCCAGGCTGCAGTGTGCAGGGATAGTTCTCACTGTGGGCCGTGGGTCCAGGCTGCAGTGTGCAGGGATAGTTCTCACTGTGGGCCGTGGGTCCAGGCTGCAGTGTGCAGGGATAGTTCTCACTGTGGGCCGTGGGTCCAGGCTGCAGTGTGAGCCCTCGTCAGTGTTCCCCTGCCTCCTGTCCGTATCACATACATACTCTCTTCATTCCTCGTGAATGTCTTCACTGAACCCCTTACAGTCATTTACATAGTAGCAACAAACTGCGGGATGATTTCTTAGATTCCACCGAGTTTTTCTTCTTCTTTTTGAGAGAGCCTCACTCTGTGGCCCAGGCTGGAGTGCAGTGGTACCGTCACAGCTCACAGCAGCCTTGACCTCCCGGGCTCAAGAGTCCTCCTACCTCAGCCTCCATAGTAGCTGGGACTTGCATGTACTTGCCACCACACCCAGCTAAATATTTTTGTATTTTTGGTAGAGATGAAGTTTTGCTGTATTGCCCAGACTGCTCTTGAACTCCTGGCCTCAAACAGTTATCCCACCTTGGCCTCCCAAGATGCTGGGGTGACGGGCGTGAGCCACTGCATCCAGCCCACAAATTTTTTCAAGTTACTGATCCTGCCAAGTTTACAATTCCAACAAAAGTGTGAAAAGGAGATAGGAACAGAAAACAGCCAGTGTTTGCTGAATCTCTGTGCTGTGTGAGGTGCTGAGGACAGCCCAGCCGGGAGGAGAGCGGTGGCTCTGGGACCTGGGGCTTAGGCGGGGCCTTGAGGAGCTTACAGAATAGTGAGGGCCCATGGGGGCCAAAGACCCACAAGTGGTAAAGGACAGGTGGGCCCATTCGGGAAGACGTGTTCTCAGGCAGGACGGGAATGACAGTGGGAGGCCAGTTGTGGAGAGCCTGGGACGCCAGAATAAGTGAGCACGAGAGACCCACAGGACGAGAGCAGCATTTCCACTGAAAGGGCGTGGCTGCTGCTGCTGGGGGGCTGGGGCAGAGGGGAGGCAGGGGTTGGGGGCGCACCTGGGCAGGACTGGGTAGGGCGGCGGAAATAGGAAGCGGTGGGGCTGGTGAAGGGGTGGAGAGCGCCACCGTGGTGTTCACCATCCATCCGTGGGATTGGCCCATTTCATCGTTAATGTAGTGCCCTCCACAAATAAGATTTCTTTTATTTTTCAAATACAATCAGATATAAAGTCGGTCTGCTTTTGAGCAATTCGTTTTGCCACAGCAGGAAATAATCGTTGCTGGTTCATGTGCTGCTTTGTTGCCACACACTTCACTGTGATAAAGGAGGACTGATCAGTGTTGTCTTCAGCATTAGGGAAGTGGTGGGCGGTAAGCTTGTAATGCTCTCATAAACGGAAGCTCTTTGCTTTTTCCCAGGCTCTGCCTTAACCACCATGTCTGCCCCCATGCTCAGACATGACTTCAGTTTTGATCATTTTTGCTGGAATGTTAAAATTGCATCTCAAAGGCAGCTGTGGTTCCTGGGAAGCTGTGTTTGGCATCAGTGCGTGTACACTTTTAGCACTTTAAGCTGAAAAAAGCAGTAATGCCAACATAATGAACCATCTTAATTCAGCCTGGCAGAGGCCACAGCACTTCCAGTTTTCACCTTTATGGTGAAGGATGGTCATGTTGTTGGAATAAATAGACCTGGACTTGATTACAAGTGACATTTGAAAGTGTCAATTCACATTGTCCCCTTGCTTCAAAATGGAGCCCGGAACTTTAACCACAGTGGTAAGATAAGCGTTATTAATGACAGGCGTTAGTTAGGATAAAGGCAAAAAAAAAGATAAATCATCAAGTTGACAGTAGAAATACGAATAGAAACTCAGCTGCTGAGCTGCCTCCGCGCACTCCTGTTGCTCCTGACCGTGCCTCAGGCGGCGTCTCACACCCGTTTGGTTTCGTCTTTCAGGGACCTTTGCCGGTGACCGGCTTTTCCATCTCCCTCTGTTTTGATGCAGCGTGTTATCAATCACACACCAAATTAGTGCAGTGATTTTGTGAGCATGGAAAGAATAAACGAGGGGAGTTCTTCACCAGAAAATGACAGCAGTGACGCGTTTCCTTCTCGCCACAGAAAAGACTCCTTACTCCGGGTGGAGTGTGTGTCTCCGCCCTCCCTGTCCTGATCTTTCTCTTTGTTTTCCTGGGGAAATCCCAGGCCTTGTTTCAGAAAGGACCTGCAGCAGCTCTGATGTCCCCGAACACTCACAGGTGCCTGTGCTGAGGTTCCCAGTGGCGTCTTTCCTCCCCGGGGCCAGCTTGCTTTCTGCGCAGCGTGTCCTTCTGACTTAGAGTCTATGGATATTGGGATTTTTTAGTGCCTCTGCCGATTTCTCTGCTGCCTGCCCAGAGCTCGCCTCAGAGGGTGTGCTCAGCTCACAGACCTGTGTTCTTTGCTCTTTGCAGAATGGAAGCCTCTCCCTTTCGGTGTGTGTGGGAGAGTCCATAGCTAGGATGCTGAACCTCTACAGTTGTAAAGCTTACTACCTTTTATTTATTGTATTTTTAACTTAAAGGATCATTTAGCATTGCTTATGGGCAAATCTTGACTAATGCCAGAGTGGAATACGTGTTCTTAGATACAGAGCTTGATTTCTCATCCGATGTTTGTGTGTTAGAATTACGTTAGCAGGCTGGGCGTGATCACTCATCCCTGTAATCCCAGCTACTTGGGAGTCTGAGGCGGGAGAATCACTTGAACCCAGGAGGCAGAGGTTGTGGTGGAGATCACGCCATTGCACTCCAGCCTGGGCAACAAGGGTGAAACTCTGCCTCAAAAAATATATATATATTACGTTAGCAATAAAATATTGTAGCTGGGCTCAGTGGTTCACACCCGTAATCTCTGCATTTTGGGAGGCTGAGGTACGCAGATCACTTGAGGCCAGGAGTTTGAGACCAGCCTGGCCAACGTAGCAAAACCCTTTCTCTACTAAAAGTACAAAAAAATTAGCTGGGCATGGTGGCACACGCCTGTCATCACAGCTACTCAGGAGGCTGAGGCACAAAAATCACTTGAGGCCAGGAGGCTGAGGTTGCAGTGAGCTGAGATCACACCACTGCGCTCCACCCCAAGTGACAGAGCAAGACATCACAGCAAAACAAAAAATATTTTAAAAGTTTGACCTGAAAAATATTGTTACACTTGCAGAATTTTAAATAAGAAAGACCTTTTCGATAAGAACTGTCCCACAGTAAAACAGATTTTTTTGCCAAAATGTCCCTGGAGATAATTTAGGCAGAGGCTTAAAGATGAACTTGGCCACTTCTTCTCCGCTGCACCGCTGCCGCCGCCGCCGCCGCCTCCACCTCCTCCGCATGCCACCGCCTCTGCCCGCCGCACCTCTGCCGCCGCCACCCTCTGCGCCCCACACCGCCCCCGGTCCCACCTGCCATGCCCGGCCCGGCCACGGGCAGCAGGGCCCAGGTCTACGCCGAGGTGAACAACCTGAGGAGCCGCGAGTACTGGGACTGCGAGTCTCAGGTCCCGATCTGGGGCAATCAAGATGATCACCAACTGGTTCGAAAACTGGGTCGGGGAAAATATAGTGAAGTATTTGAGGCCATTAACATCACCAACAATGAGAGAGTGGTTGTAAAAATCCTCAAGCCAGTGAAGAAAAAGAAGATAAAACGAGGGGTTAAGATTCTGGAGAACCTTCGTGGTGGAAAAATATCATTAAGCTGATTGACACTGTAAAGGATCCTGTGTCAAAGACACCAGCTTTGGTATTTGACTATATCAGTAATACAGATTTTAAGCAACTCTACCAGATCCTGACAGACTTTGATACCCGGTTTTATATGTATGAACTACTTAAAGCTCTGGATTCCTGCCACAGCAAGGGAATCACGCACAGGGATGTGAAACCTCACAATGTCATGATAGATCACCAACAGAAAAAGCTGTGACTGATAGATGGGGGTCTGGCAGAATTCTGTCATCCTGCTCAGGAGTACAATGTTCGTGTAGCCTCAAGGTACTTCAAGGGACCAGAACTCCTTGTGGACTCTCAGATGTATGATTATAGCTTGGACATGTGGCGTTTGGGCTGCATGTTGGTGAGCATCACCTTTCGAAGGGAACCCTTCTTCCATGGACAGGACAACTGTGACCAGCTTGTTCGCATTGCCAAGGTTCTGGGTACAGAGGAGCTGTGTGGGTATCTGAAGAAGTATCACATAGACCTAGATCCACACTTCAACGGTATCCTGGGACAACATTCAAGGAGACGCTGGGAAAACTTTATCCATAGTGAGAACAGACATCTTGTCAGCCCTGAGGCACTAGATCTTCTGGACAAACTTCTGCGATACGACCATCAACAGAGACTGACTGCCAAAGAGGCCATGGAGCACCCTTACTTCTACCCTGTGGTGAAAGAGCAGTCCCAGCCTGGTGCAGACAATGCTGTGCTTTCCAGTGGTCTCACGGCAGCACCGTGAAGACTGCAAAGCGATGGGTAATGCAGCATTGATGCTCGCCGATAAAACCAACCAACCAAACACAAACCTTGAAGGAAAACTACAGTGTGATAAAAAGAAATTCTCATCATTCCTTCTAAATGCAAAGAAGAGTAAAGACCTGAAAGTCTGTCAAAAAGCAAGAAAGAAATTCCCCAGTGCTCATCTCCAGGGAGCTGTCACTGCGGCAGCATGGGATACACCTAGTTCAGGATCTAAAGGAGCTCTGCCTCTGGAATGCATGGAGACAGAGACTGGGAGTTGTACGTTTGCCTTTGTTTAACGGGGCACCACTGTGGAATTAACCCATTCAGTCAACAAGCTCTGCATGTCTGACTTCCTATCTATGCCATTGTGTCTGAGTGTCTGACTTCCTGTCTGTTCCATTGTGTCTGAGTGTCTGACTTCCTGTCTGTTCCATTGTGTCTGAGTGTCTGACTTCCTGTCTGTTCCATTGTGTCTGAGTGTCTGACTTCCTGTCTGTTCCATTGTGTCTGAGTGTCTGACTTCCTGTCTGTTCCATTATGGTCTGGGTTTCCTTTAGTGAAATTCAGGCTCAAGTTTTAGCGAAATGTCAGCAGTCTATACTGACACACCAGCCTCATTTGTGAAAACGAGATATTAAAACAGTGACAGTATTTTTTTAAGCTCTTTACAAATTCATGTTTTATGTATTTTTTATGACATGAGCTCTCCAGGAAAGGCACCTCATCCGCGCAGTTTTCCTCCAGGTGGATTCATTTGGGAGCAGACTGCAGTCACTTTCACAACAGTCCTCTTTGATGTCGGGAGGGATCATGAAACCTTGCAATGCCATGAACTGGTCCATCGGTGTCATCAAAAGTTCCATGCTAAGTGCACAACTTGGAGCTCACTATAAGCTTTGTTGATTTGCGTAACCATGAAATCTTGTTGCTGTTTTTCTGTTGCTTTTTCTTTTTTTTGGCAGCCTCATAAGGAGAACTTCACCACTGCCCAGCACATCCCTGTGTGTGCACCTTTTTTAATGCACGTCTCTGAAACAGAGACCTTTTTGTTCACAACCATAACTAAAGCTGGAAAGTCAGTCTTCAGGCAAGGTGAGAGAGGAAAACATCCCATTAGAATTTTTTCACAAAAGACCGAAAAAAGTAACTTTCTCCCACTTCCTTTTATCCCTATGAGATGCAGTTTCCCACTGTAATCAGGATAATATGCATTTGTAAGTTCTGATACGTGGTCCATTTATGTGGTGGCAAAGATAAGTCTGTCTTCCATTCAGGTACTAGAGTTGTGTGGGCAGGGTCATCTGATAAGCAACTGAGAAGAATAGACAAGGGGCTTGGGGAGGAAAGTGGGGCTCCTGGAGCAAGTGTTGGATCCATTGTGCTAACCTTCATGTTAGCAGAGAAAGCTAGAGTTTGTCTAACAGAAACAGGGCTGATTTCATTTTGGGGACTCAGCACCAACGTGGTTTGCGGGCAGTCTCCTCACCCCAGCTGCAGGGCCGTGTGACAGCTCTGGGGACTTCACATACCTAGGCTAGAACTAGAGGTGTCTACCACGTCACCCTTTAGGATTTCTTTATTAACTATTTAATAATGCCATACATTTTTATAAGGTTAGATTGTTTATTTGAAACATTTGTTTACATTCCATAGTCCAATAAAATCTTATTGGTATTGGTAAAAAAAAAAAAAAAAGATGAACTTGGTCATCAGATCCCATCAGAGGAGGAATTCACCCCCCGCCCTCCTGCCCCAGCACACCCACAGTAGGGGAGCATGAGAGAGCACTGTGTGAAGGGAAACAGCTAGGAGGCTGAGCAGAGGGCTGAGGAATCACAGTGCCATCATAAAGCACCCAGCTCCAGTGGAATCTCATCTTAAGTTGGGGCCTGCCCCAGCAGGGCGTCCCTGAATTGCTTTTTGTCTCCACCAAAGTAAGAAGCACAAGTGTAGAATTATTTCTGCAGTGTTTCCCTTATCCAGTGGGCCTCACCACAGCCGACCTCAGGAGAGGAAAGAAGGAAGGGAAGCCCCATGGCAGTTTTCCTTTCACAGATGCCGTCCTGCGCACACTGTTCCTCGGGCTGGGCTGGAGCTCTCTCCCCGGGGAGCAGCTGGGGAAGCTGAGGCGTGCAGATCACTTGAGGCCGGGAGTTTGAGACCAGCCTGGCCAACATAGCAAATTTGTTGCTAGCCTGAATTTCTTCGAGGCACTAAATGATGAATTACAGATTTTTCACGGTGTCTTCAAGATGTGAAATGTCTAGTGGCTCTAGTTTAAAATTCCCTCAAAGTGAATTGAGGAGTGACCTTTCTAGGGAAAGAGGAGTGCTGCAGCCTGCGCTTTTGAAGGGTGCTGTCTCCTGATCTGCTTCCTCCACGCCTGGGGTGAAAATGTGTCAGTGCATTTAAGATTCGTGTGCTCTTCTGTGTGTATATGACACTCAGATGGAGAGCTTTTCAAACATCTAAGGGTAACACCCTTTAGTTTAGACCTTCTTTAAAAATTATTGTCAGAGTAGTACAGAGATTCATTTAACAACCTAATATTGGAGGTTTGAAGAATCTCTCCTCTGATAGTTCAGACTACTCAAAAGGAATGTATTTGCTTCCAACATAGCATCTCTAATGCTGTGATCCTCTTTTTGGCTCTGCGGACCAGAACCCGAGGGCTGGGAAGGGAGTGCTGCCTGTGGAAAGGTGTGGGGACCAGAGGGTCTACTTTCTCCTTTTGCATCCAGGGAGGTGACAAGGAGGTCACTCTGGATGGCCACAGGAGGAGACAAGTCTTTCTGAGGGATGGTTGCTGTGTTTGTTGGTGTGAGGGGCCCAAAGTTGAAATTTTATAAATAGACATCCTTTTAAATACCCTGTTTTCCCTGTTAATACCCAGATTTTCCTTCTATTCTCAGGAATCCAGTGCTACACCCTGCCCTCTACTGACTGGAGGCAGACCTCTGCCTACTTTAGAAGTTAAACCACCCGATAGGCCTTCGAGCAAAAGCAAAGATCCACCGAGAGAAGAAGAGAAAGAAAAGAAAAAGAAAAAGCACAAGAAAAGATCTCGAACAAGGTCGCGTTCTCCCAAGTACCATTCGTCATCCAAGTCCAGGTCCAGGTCGCACTCAAAAGCAAAGCATTCTCTTCCCAGTGCCTATCGGACGGTGCGGCGGTCAAGGTAGGTGTGCAGGGCAGCACCTCTGGTGCCCTTGTGACCCCGTGTCCTTCACCGGATGCTCAGTAGCATTAGGTAGAAAGCTGAAAATCAGTGCTGCTTTTATTAAGCAGACCCCTGTGTGCACGTGCATGCATCTGTGTGCCCTGCCAGTCCAAGTAAGATCTTTTTAAGATTTTGTTTGTTTTCTTCCCTTTTTCAGTCAGAGTTTTGTTCTTGTTGCCTAGGCTGGAGTGCAGTGGTATGATCTTGGCTCACTGCAACCTCCGCCTCCCAGGTTCAAGCAATTCTCCTGCCTCAGCCTTCTGAGCAGCTAGGATTACAGGCGCCCACCACCACACCCAGCTAATTTTTGTATTTTTAGTAGAGGTGGGTTTCACCACGTTGGCCAGGCTGGTCACGAACTCCTGACCTCAGGTGATCCACCTGCCTTGGCCTCTCAACCTCCCAGAGTGCTGGGATTACAGGCATGAGCCACTGTGCCCGGCCTCCACTTAACTTTTCAGAGCCCATCAACTGCCAGGTTTTTAAAAATTGATTTATTTACATTTTAACGGGTACTGGAAGCAAGCCGAGCACATTCGCTGATTGTGTGAAAGATTCACAGGGTGGTGGGCTGGGGAGTCTTTTGTTTTATTTGTATGAGTGAAGTTTCCCATGCTAATTTCTCTCAAATGTCTGGATTTGGATTCTCTGCAGAGCACCCACGAGTGTGTGCAGAGTGTGGCACTGGTGAGCATGTGTGCAGTGTGTGTAGAGTAGGGCACCAATGAGTGAGCGTGTGCAGTGAGTGTGCAGAGTGTGGCACCGGTTAGTGAGCGTGTGTGCGGAGTATGTGTGCAGAGTGCGGTGCCAATGAGTGAGCGTGTGTACAGTGTGCAGAGTGCGGCCCCAGTGAGCGTGTGTGCAGTGCAGCACCAGTGAGTGAGCATGTGTGCAGTGTGTGCAGAGTGCAGCACCAGTGAGTGAGCATGTGTGCAGTGTGTGCAGAGTGCAGCACCGGCAAGTGAGCATGTGTGCAGTGTGTGCAGAGTGCAGCACCGGTGAGTGAGCGTGTGTGCAGTGTGTGCAGAGTGCAGCACCGGTGTGTGAGCATGTGTGCAGTGTGTGCAGAGTGCAGCACCGGTGAGTGAGCGTGTGTGGTGTGTGCAGAGTGAGCGTGTGTACAGTGTGCAGAGTGTGGCCCCAGTGAGCGTGTGTGCAGTGCAGCACCAGTGAGTGAGCATGTGTGCAGTGTGTGCAGAGTGCAGCACCAGTGAGTGAGCATGTGTGCAGTGTGTGCAGAGTGCAGCACCGGCAAGTGAGCATGTGTGCAGTGTGTGCAGAGTGCAGCACCGGTGAGTGAGCGTGTGTGCAGTGTGTGCAGAGTGCAGCACCGGTGTGTGAGCATGTGTGCAGTGTGTGCAGAGTGCAGCACCGGTGAGTGAGCGTGTGTGGTGTGTGCAGAGTGAGCTTGTGTGCAATGTGTGCAGAGTCAGTGTGTGTGCAGAGTATGGCACCAGTGAGTGAGCATGTGGAGTGTGTAGAGCGTGTGTACAGTGTGTGTGCAGTGAGTGTATATGCAGTGTGCAATGTGGCACCGGTGAGCATGTGTGCAGTGTGTGCAATGTGGCACCAATGAGTGAGCGTGTGTGCAGTGAGCATATGTGCAGTGAGCATGTGTGCAATGAGTGTGCAGTGTGGCACCGGTGAGCGTGTGTGCAGTGTGTGGTGCGGCACTGGTGAGCGTGTGTGCAGTATGTGTAGAGTGAGCGTGTGTGCAGTGTACAGAGTGAGCATGTGTGCAGTGTGTGTGCAGTGTGTGGAGTGCGGCGCCAATGAGTGAGCGTATGTGCAGAGTGAGCGTGTGTGTAGTGTGGCACCGGTGAGTGAGCGTGTGTGCAGTGTGTGTGGAGTGCGGCACTGGTGAGTGAGCGTGTATGCAGTGTGTGTGGAGTGTGGCAACGGTGAGCATGTGTGCAGAGTATGTGTGGAGTGCAGCTCTGGTGAGTGAGCGTGTGTGCAGTGTGTGTGTGGAGTGCAGCACCAGTGAGTGAGCGTGTGTGCAGTGTGTGCAGAGTGTGTGTGGAGTGCAGCACCAGTGAGTGAGCGTGTGTGCAGAGCATGTGTGCAGTGTGTGTGGAGTGTGGCACCAGTGAGTGAGCGTGTGTGCACAGTGTGCAGTGTGTGTGGAGTGCGGCACCAGTGAGTGAGCATGTGTGCACAGTGTGCAGTGTGTGTGGAGTGCGGCACCAGTGAGTGAGCGTGTGTGCACAGTGTGCAGTGTGTGTGGAGTGCGGCACCAGTGAGTGAGCGTGTGTGCACAGTGTGCAGTGTGTGTGGAGTGCGGCACCAGTGAGTGAGCGTGTGTGCACAGTGTGCAGTGTGTGTGGAGTGCGGCACCGGTGAGTGAGCGTGTGTGCAGAGTGTGTGGAGTGCAGCACCAGTGAGTGAGCGTGTGTGCAGTGTGTGCAGAGTGTGCGTGGAGTGCGGCACCAGTGAGTGAGCGTGTGTGCAGTGTGTGCTGAGTGTGTGTGGAGTGCAGCTCCAGTGAGAGCGTGTGTGCAGTGCAGCATGTGTGGAGTGCGGCATGTGTGGAGTGCGGCACTGGTGAGTGAGCGTGTGTGCAGAGCATGTGTGTAGTGTGTACAGAGTGAGTGTGTGTGGAGTGCGGCACCAGTGAGTGAGCATGTGTGCACAGTGTGCAGTGTGTGTGGAGTGCGGCACCGGTGAGTGAGTGTGTGTGCAGTGTGTGTGCAGTGCGGCTCCGGTGAGAGCGTGTGTTCAGTGTGTGCAGTGTGTGCAGGGTGAGTGTGTGGCACCAGTGAGTGAGCGTGTGTGCAGTGTGTGCAGTGTGGCACCGGTGAGTGAGCGTGTGTGCAGAGCGTGTGTGCAGTGTGTGTGCAGTGTGTGTGTGGAGTGCGGCACCGGGAGTGTGTGTGCAGTGAGTGTGGAGTGCGGCACCGGAGAGTGAGCGTGTATGCAGTGTGTGTGGAGTGCGGCACTGGTGAGTGAGCGTGTGTGCAGTGTGTGTGGAGTGTGGCAACGGTGAGCATGTGTGCAGAGTATGTGTGGAGTGCGGCTCCGGTGAGTGTGTGTGCAGAGCATGTGTGTAGTGTGTGCAGTGTGTGGAGTGCGGCACCGGTGAGCGTGTGTGCAGTGAGTGTGTGTGGAGTGCGGCACCGGTGAGTGAGCGTGTGTGCAGAGCGCAGCACCAGTGCAGTGTTTCCTCTCCGGCCTCCCTCCGAAGTCACTGTTAACCAAAGGCCTTCTTGATGAGTCAGTTTTCCAGAAAGCAGGTTAGCATTTCTGGCAGCAGAAATTAAAAACATGAAAACATTTCAGTCACAGAACACTTCCTGGTGAGAACAAGCGTTTGAAGACGAAGCAGCGTCCGGCCTCAGGAGGTCGCAGCGCTCGCCCTGCTCTCAGGGCCCGTTGGGCCTCGGGTTTGTTGCTGAACGGGGGCTGGCTCTTCTCCCCGCAGCTTCTCTAGCGCAGCTCTCTGACTGTGCTCATCTAGTTTTTCTTCTAGAATCCATTTAGCTCTTATGTTTCCATAGGAAAAATACACATGCCTTGGGTGCTTTATGGGCTTTTTAAGTATAGTTTTACACATTTGCCTTTCTGAATATATCCTGAAAACAATATGCTTTGCGTGTGGGGGGTGGGGGGCGGAGTTTCTGCTCTTGTTGCCCAGGCTGGAGTGCAGTGGTGTGATCTTGGCTCACTGCAACCTCTGCCTCCCGTGTTCTAGCGATTCTCCTGCCTCATTGTCAGCTAATTTTATATTTTTAGTAGAGACAGGGTTTCACCATGTTGGCCAGGCTGGTCTCCAACTCCTGACCTCAGGTGATCCACCCGTGTTGGCCTCCCAAAGTGCTGGGATTACAGGCGTGAGCCACCACGCCCAGCCTGCTTTCCTAATTTTTACCCTGGCCAACACAAGGTTTGGCAAGCATTTACACTCACTTCTCGCCAGTAAAATTGGATTTGACTCCATGATAAATCAGTTTGATCTTTCACTGTGCATTTCTGTGTTTTAAACGTTTCATCATTTCATACCCTTAAACACACATAGACACAAAAACCGTTGCCATTTTCTAATCCAATGAACAGTTTTGCTAACATATCTTCAATTTTTAAAGGCTCCCAGGAACTGCTATTATTATATCAAAGCCTTTTAAAATTTTCTCATTTGAAGCCAGGCACAATGGCCCACACTTGTAATCCCAGTGCTTTGGGACGCCAAGATGAGAGGATTATTTATAGACCAGGAGTTCAAGACTAGCTTTGGCAACATAGTGAAAACCTGTGTCTACAAAATATATATATGTATTTTTTTTACAAAATATTTTTTTAAATTAGCCAGGCATGGCAGTGCATACTTCGAACTCCTGAGCTAATGCATAGAGTCTGAGGTGGGAGGATCGGATCGCTTGAGCTCGGGAATTTGAGGCTACAGTGAGCTATGATCACGCCACTGTACTCCAGCCTGGATGACAGAGCGAGACCCTGCCTCTAAATGCAATTAAATGAAGATTAAAATTAAAAATTTCCCTTTTGAAAATGACATTACATAGCTGAAGATAGGCATAACAAGTCCTCCTAGGAACTATATTCAGTAAAATTCTTCCCGATTTTCCTTTTCTATAGGCTCAAACAAAAGAAAGTATAATTCCTTCCTAAATCCCAAGCCTTGGGGACCGATCATTGTAAGGACTGTTCACGATGTTTCTTTAGTGTAAGAAATTAGCTCAGCTTTACTGTGGGGAGTTTTTGTGCACACAGCAGATACAGATGCCTGATGCTTCCGGGTGTTCTGTCTGTTTGTAAGAACAGGTGGTATCGTGGCCGTCAGCTTTTCCCAGATCATTACATTCAGAACTGAAATGCTTCACTAACACTTGGATTCTGTTGACTAGTCTATAGTAGAAAAAGTCATTTGGCATATTATTTGAATGATTGATTTTAGAATAGATTTATTCAGTGCTGACAAGTCCAAGAAGCAAAATCCTACTCATTAGTTTATGACTTTCAGTTAAAAGAAAAAATTAAGGTAAAAATTATCTGAGCATGGTTTCTACTGCGATGGTAGACTACCAATTTTAATTCGACCTACATTTAAAATATTTTACAACAGAGTAAAATGTTTTCAGAACACTCAAATTTTTCATTAATCTCAATGGCTGAGAAGATAGTTAATTGTAAATAACTGATTAAAAAGCATTTGATTTTGCAACTTATTCAAAATGTGAAGGCAAAGTCCAACTTTATTATAAAATAAAAAGAAGAATATTATCAAACAAAATCTTCCAACTCTGGGATTGTCTAGCAAGTTCTGCCGTGGGTGCCGGCCCCTGGCAGTGGTTCCCCTCCACAGGGCCAAGGGCATAGCTGGGTGCAGAGGCCGGTGGTGTCGTGGGCTCCAGAGCCCGAGGACATAAGTTCAACAAGCTGGTGAAGCCCCAGCTGCTAGGGAGGCAGAGGCAGGAGGGTCCCTTGAGCCCAGGAGTTCCAATCTAGCCTAATCAACATATTCTCTACAAAAAAATAATAATAAGCTGGTGGTTTCTCACCATGACCTTTTTTGTGGAATTCTGCCTCAGCTCTTCTGGGAACAGGGAATGCATGTTTTATTGAGTAGGATTGCATTTTTCTAAACTGGCTGCAAATATACCTCCTCCATCCAAGCTCTGCCAGCAATAATCATTTCCAGGGATCCAAGTGGCTCTAAAATGCAAGTTATAAATGGGAGGAGATGGTGGTCTCCTCAGTAATATAAATTATTGGAGTATAAAAGATAACTAAATTTTCACCAAAATATTGAAACTGCTAATGCTTTTGTCATCAGATAGAATAAACTGTTAAAAAATGCAGCCTCCACTCAGAATGGATTGGACATGTCACCTGGGCCTGAACAGACCTGATTGATCGTTCTTAATGACTGCTGCCAGCCCGCAGTGGAATACCGCAGTTGTTAGTATTTCTAATTGTGGCAGGATGCTACATGGAATGCATCTTGCTTTATATACTAAATTACGAGAGTTCTATGTGAAATACAGATTGAGACTAGAGCGCCTTCTTACAGCACAGTGAACATGGATGTCATGTCTGTACCGTTCCTGTGGGTGAAGGCCCATTGATTCAGTATGTCCAAGTTACAGGTGACTCTGGATCTCCAACGGTAACTTAGTCATGGAAAAAATCTTTAGTTTTGGAAAATCACTATGTCACTTCTCAGAAAGTATACTGATTATGACAAGGTAGTATTTAGTGTCTTTTAACTCAACATTGAGGCCAGGCACGGTGGCTCACGCCTATAATCCCGGCACTTTAGGAGGCCGAGGCCAGTGGATCACCTGAGGTCAGGAGTTAAGACTAGTCTGGCCAACATGGTGAAACCCCATCTCTACTAAAAATAGAAAAATCAGCCAGGCGTGGTGGCATGTGCCTGTAATCCCAGCTACTTGGGAGGCTGAGTCAGGAGAATCACTTGAACCCAGGAAGCGGAGGTTGCAGTGAGCTGAGATTGAGCAACTGCACTCCAGCCTGGGCAACAGAGCAAGACTCAGTCTCAAAAAAAAAAAAGGTTAAAGCAAAAGACTTCTATTGGCTTGTTTTGTATTTTCATTTGTATTTGTATATCGCATCTGGTTCTTTATCTTAATGGAAGGAAGAAGTACCCATGCAGTTCATTTACCACCAAAAATTAAGTATAAGCTTGAAACTAAGTTTACTTTATTTTTAAAACTTTTGCTAAGATGGTCTCTTGTGTTCATTTAGGTATCTAAACGCATCTTCATGGTTACCCTGGGCTTGTGGGAGTTCTAGATATTTCTATATGATAAAAATATATTTCTTTGTAGAAATTAGTCCCTAAGTACTTGGGTTGGTGGGGGAGACTGGGGATTCGGAAGACTTTTCTAAGGAGTCTTGTTTAGCGTTCAGAAGGGACATTGGGATTCTACTTCAGGTTGAAAGTTGAGACTCCTCACTGTCCCTTTTTCCCATGATAAATTCTGTAGCAAATCAGTGAAAGCGATGACTCATCTCCTAATCCTGCTCCTTAAAGGGGAAAACAGATGTTTGCAGTTCCCCGAGCCGTAGTGTTGGTCGCTGAGGTGAGGACCACTGTTCCATCCCTTGCAAAGTGAATCAAAGTGAATCGTAGCCAAACACAGATGAGACCAGAGGGTGGGAAGGAGGAGGAGCTGCAGCAGCCGTCACCGGGCTCCGGACCAGGAGGAATTGCACCTGAAGTCGGATCCACAGTTTAAACTTGAGAAAAATTCGACCTCGGGAGCCTGCTGGTAGTTCAGCTGTGCCAGAGCCAGATCTTTGCTGCTGAGTCATCTGCACAGACGATTCTGTGACTGAAAGGCCGGGGCTGGGGAGGTGAATGGAGGAAGTGGAGTAGATGAAATGGTTAAATGCTGGAGAAAGAGGCTATTTATAGATGTGACCACTGTCATTCAGATAAGATTTCTAGAGTTTCATCATTGAGAAAAGTCTCATTATGTCTTTATTTGAAAGCAAACCATTATGCTTTTTTAGGAAAAAAAACCATGAGTCACATGATGCTTGGAAGTGTCTAACGCAGAGCACTGCATCTTTAAGAAGGCCTCTGGTCACATGATACGGATTATTTGCTTACAAAATGGAATTCTTGTTTCTTGCACTGTGTTGTGGTATCAATATGAGAAGCTTAATTAACAGAATAAAAAGCATTAAAGCTTCTTTAACTCAAGTAAAACTTAAAGAATTGTCTAATGGTATGTAGCCCCTAATTCTGAGATGGGCATTTTCCCCAGATAACATGAAAATCTGCTGACAGTAGCCACTTCCCTTTAAAGAAGCCCGTTACTAATAGCCACTACGAAATCTATTGTATTTCAAAGTTACAAATGTGCAGGTCTTAAAAACTAACTTGTTTTTCCTGATGATTGAGTTTACTGTAGAATTCTAAGCCTAAGTAAGCATTCCCTAGCTGCTGTAGCTTCTGTAGCTTTGATTAAGCAGAGCTTTTTTTAAGAGTTGTGGTAGCACCCAGCCCAGCGCCTTTTATTCTGGCTGTGCCTCCGTGTCACAGAGCCACAGCCTCCCCAGGGACGCTGTGTGCGGAGCCCTGTCAGAGCAGCGCATCCTGTGACAGCGGCAGCCAAGCCACGAAGTTACCAGGCAGCCTCGACTGCCACCAGATCTGACTCTGCGAGCTCTTTTGAGGGAAAACCTGGTAAAACGTCAAGGTGTCTAACTGATCTTCCTTTATCATCTGTTCTGTAAACCTTAGGAAAGGTCTGGAAAAAAATCAAAACCATTAGTTAAAGGGCAGCCACTCCAGGCTTTCCAGGACGCGGGGAGCTCAGTGATCCCCAGCTGATCTGCAGAAGCACAGCCTGTGGTGTTTGCGGTTTCTTGTCATGAAAATGATTCAGTGTCGACGTTTTTCAAATGGCAAAATCAAAGCGCTCTTCTTTACATTGTGTTTGAATGAGTTGTCGTGGAAACAAAACAGAAATAAATGGTGTTTTTTTCCAGATGTCTGCTCACTGCAAGTCTTCCCCAAACAGTAGCTTTACTGAGTGAGCAAAGAACCAAAATGAAGGCCCCAAACTCATGGCTCAGGGGCCTCCACTAAGGAGCGTCACCCCTGAAGGGGCGCAGGTTTCGGTCTTCATGGCTGTATGTGTGGATTATGTCACCGCAGGAAAGGGATGAGTCCTTTCCAGACACATGAGGAGGAGGAATCTGTGTTAATGGATGGCTTTGCATCGGTGAAATCTCGTAAACTTAAGTTAGCTGAAACTGTCGTCAGACTGGCATTTCTGAGTTGGATTCAAGGTTTCAGGCTTCATGCCAGGGCCCCGCAGCCTGTTGCTGATGACCTGTGCTGAGAGGCCGTAAGATCAGTGTGAGCAAGAGAAATTTCCAGGTAGGCCTCTAGCTTCATTACCGTTCAGTTTCTCATTGCCGCTGTTCAGACAGGTAGACAGGACTCACTGGAATTTAACTGCCTTTTCTTACCTAATGTTGGTAGAGACATCGATCAGCTGAAGTTTATAGGGAGATAAAATGGGCCAGGGCAGGAGGAAGGAAGAGAAACGAGCCTGAGGTGGTCATAAATCGCGTCATCGGCCAGGGCTCGTGGAGAATTGGTTGCCAGTGACCGTTTGAAGCAGCAGCACGTAGCTCCAGCCTCAAGTCAGTTGTGTATTGGTTAAAAGTTGATCCTTGGTGTGATAAGTGTGTGGAACGGGAGAGACCGTCTCTGTCTCTAAAATGGGAGTCGGGGTTCCGGTTGTCGGTAGAGTAGCGAAGCTTGGCAGGGGTTCTCTGAAGCCTCGGGGTCTGCACAAGCACCACCCTTCAGAGCACCCTGCAGGCTCTGCAGATAGGGCTCAGTCTCTGCCAGGGCAGTAGGAAGTGGTACACATCCCGCCAGCCAGGCTGCAGAGCTGAACGCTGCCTCCTCCTCTGTCCAGGTCCCGCTCCCGGTCCCCTCGGAGGAGAGCCCACTCCCCTGAGAGGCGGAGGGAAGAGAGGAGTGTGCCCACTGCCTACCGCGTGAGCAGCAGCCCCGGAGCCAGCAGGAAGCGGACCCGCTCCAGGTAGGCCACTGGGCATGCGTGCAGGTGCCAGATGCAGGCCAGGGTTCCCTGGGCGGAAAGGGCGTCTGAAGGTCCAATATGTGTTTGTGAGCAGAGCTGTGGATGACCAGAGGGATGTGCCGAGTCCCCCCCAACTTCCCGTGGCATTGCCATCACTATTGACACTTGATCACGCTGAGCTCCTGTGCCTGGTGGACAGGGTCACACCTGCATGCCCACAGGGGCTCTGCACGGCCTGGCTTCTGTCCAGCTTTCCACTGCGCCAGTACCTCGACTGGGTCCACACACAGCTGCTGCCCCTCCACCTGCTGGCAGAGAGGATGAGAAGGCACAAACAGAAAGAGAACGCAACCTTCCGGTCCTGAAGCCTCCTGGTCTCGAGGACGGTTACCGTGGTTGCCTGTGTGCTGTGTGACGGTGACCATGGCCCAGGCTGGAGCTCCCAGGAGAGGCCACAGAATCCTGTTGGGGCCTACAGGGCAAGGAGCATTCATCCCTTACCTCTTGACCACTAGGAGAACCTGACTTGGTTGGAGAGGGGAGGGAGGGAGGCTGGCATTCACGTTTATCCAGTGGAAGCCCCAGCGTGGTGCCTGGCACTTGTGCCTGGTTCCACTTCTCACTTCAGGAAATACATCCACCATCCATCCTCTTGGCCCCGCCCATCTCATGAGCGCCACCTCCGGTTCTCACCCACTGATGTCCCCCCAGTGCCTGGCATGGGGCGGCTGTGTGTTTCCACTCTCCAAGCGCGAGGAGCTCTCGTTTCCTGTCCCCACATGGAGTTCACGTGGCCTCCTGGCTGTGTGGGTGGACGGTGTCTGGGTCGGGAGCCACACGGAAGGACGGGGCGTTGCACATCGTAGCCTGGGGTTTCCCAACACAGTGCTGCTAAGCGCGTGAGGGTCAGGACACTCGGGGTCCCAGAGCCTTCCAGAGGACGAGCCTTGCATTGCCAGGGTCAGCCACACACTGGGACCTTCCTGCTCCTGGGACAGATGGCCCCAGCCATCACCCACACTGCCCAGCCACAAGGCACGTGCTAGACAGAGCCAAAGCAGGTCCCCCACAGCACCCTGGGCCAGAAGACCCTACTGTGACTAGCCTAGGACCACAGTTCCCTCCGTTGACAAGATGTGATCTCTTTTCTTAAAACAGAAAAATCAGCAAAGGAGCTGTAAAGTAGATAGATACTAGCAAATGTTTCATGCACAACTCGCTGTTTATCAATTACATTTTCTTCCTTAGGATCCCACACTGAGCATTCATGTCTACACTAATAAAATCTGATGAAAATTAAAATGTTAGAATCCATCCCTTAAACATGTAATTTCACGTCGGAAATTCACTGTCACCTTTGGTGTGTGAAGGGCGTGGTCAGAAGTTAATTCCTTCTATCTCAATGGAAGAGCCCTTGCTTTGCCTTCAAATTAATCTTTGCTTTAAGAGAGACCTCCCGGGAGCAGACAGTGACTGCATCTGGAAGGAGCAGTGTCCTGACAGCCAGCCAGCACACTCGGATGTCAGACTCGCGTGGCCTGCTGGCATTCTCACCAGGTGCTCACAGGTCACACGAGAGAAGTGAAGGGTGAGACTCGCTGCAGTGCTGAGTGCTGAGCTGCCTAGACAGAACTCAGCCTACAAACCTGACTCTGCGAGTGGTGAACAGTGATTCACTAGGGACTCAGTGGTAGGTGAATGTGTGTACAGTTGCTGGGCACTTTTGTAGTCGTCATTATCAACCCAGTCAGTCTATAAATCCAGAATATGGGTTGGGTTGGGTGGGGTTTCATTTGGTTTGGTTTTCTTTTAGGGGTGTTTTTTTGAGACAGGTTCTCACTCTGTTTCCCAGGCTGGAGTGCAGTGGCATAATCACAGCTCACTGCAGCTTCTACCTCCTAGGCTCAAACCATTCTCTCACCTCAGCCTCCCAAGTTGCTGGGACCACAGGCACTTACCACCATGCCTGGCTAATTTTTAAATTTTTTTGTAGAGACTGGGTCTCACTAAGTTGCTCAGGCTGCTCTCAAACTCCTGGCCTCAGGTGATCAACCTGCTCCGCTTCCAGAAGTGCTTGGATGGTAGATGTGAGCCACCATGCCGTCACAGAATATGTTTTATTAGCAATCATGATATTAATCCTGCAGTCAGGCTATGTCCCTGTCTCGGAGTGGGCGTGCATGCCTTGCTGCGCTGCTGTGCACATAATTCAACTGCCAGGTCGTTGTCACTTTAGTACTGTGACGGCACTAGACCAGACCAGGGGAAATGCCCACTACCCAGATTGGGAGGATTCTTTTTTTCTTTTTTATTTTTATTTGAAATAGGGTGTCACTCCCATTGCCCAGGCTGGAGTGCAGTGACAAGCTCTCAGCTCACTGCAGCCTCGACCTCCTGAGTTCAGCTGATCCTCCCACCACAGCCTCCTGTGTAGCTGGGACTACAGGCACATGGAACCACACCCAACTAATTTTTTGTATTTTTAGTAGAGACAGAGTTTTGCCATGTTGCCTGGGATGGTCTCAGAACCCTGAGCTCAAGCGATCCGAAAGTGCTGCCATGAGCCACCGTGCCTGGCCCTAAAGGGTCATTTCTACAAACTGATTATTGCCTGATTCTTTCACTGACTAAGTTAAATTCTTTTAACTTACAGGAAAGTTTTTTAAACGGTACAACGGGCCAGGCTCAGTGGCTCACACCGATAATCCCAGCACTCAGAGGCCAAGATAGGAGGGTCACTTGTGCTCGGCAGTTGGAGGCTGTAGTGTGGGCCGTGACCGTGCCTGTGAATGCCCACTGCCCCCACCAGGGCAACAGGGTGAGACCCTCTCTTTAGAAACAAACTGTATGACAAACACCCATTTGCGTAAAATCTGTAGCTCGGTTCCACGAGAGTTGACATTTTGCCACATTTGCTTGTGTCTTACCCCTTCCCGCCCCATTCACTCCCCTCCCTCCCTCCTTCGTTCGTGTGGTGGTTCATGACCTTACCTGAAAATCCCAGGCCAGCTCTACTGTGGATGGCCCTACAGTCAGGCTTTGTCTCGCTGTGTCCCCGTGGCTGGGTTCAAGGTGAATGGTTTGGCCGTGTCGAGTGCCACGTGGGCCACCTTGCGTAGCTTCCCATTGCGTCACAGATCAGGAGAGAGAAGCATCCGTTCGTGATGCTGAGTTTGATCACTCGGTTAAGGTTGCGTCTGCCCCTTCCTCTCCCCACCAGTGAGGGACCCAGGAGGTGACACTGGGGCAGTGTGGCTCTCCTGCTCCCAGCAGCTCTCTCCTCATCGGCCTCAGCATCTCTTGATGACCCCTGCCTGAATCAGTTCTTACACTGCTGATTGCAAAGCAGTGAGTTTGTCCCTCTAGTCTTCCTTCTGTGATTATTAGCTGAAGGCCCTGCCCTTTTGCTTAAATCTCACCATGGACTCAGGAGCATTTTTGGTTTTGGTTTTTGATTTTTTCTGCGATAATCCGTTGCTGTTACTATTCTGTTAGATGGTGACGTTGTCTCCAGTCGGCCAGTGGGAACCCTTTCGAGCCAGTCTGTTCTTTCCACACCTCCATGGTTCTTTGCACTCCTGCTTTTGGTATAAGATACTCCAGGCTTACCAGGAGTTTTCCCTGCTGCAGCCCTGGAATCTGCCATTTCTTCAAGGACCTCTGGTTCCTTTTAGTGAATATTTGGAAATCCAGATGTGGACATGTTGAGGAATTTTTAGGAGTAAAATTTGGTACAGTGTGGAAATACATAAAACAACATTCATGGAAGTTATTTTGAGTAGGTCATAAAAGTGTTTTTCAGCCAGGCACAGTGGCGGGCGCCCACAGCCGCAGCTGCGTGGATGGCTGAGTGGACCGCATGAGCCTCGGAGTTCACATCCAGGGCTCTCGACACAAATATTGACTGAGTCTGTGGTCGCGCACTTCAGCGAGATGCCCGGTGATCTCATTACAGCAGATACCATGAACGATTAGTTACAGGTTTGCCCGCTGAGTTTCTAGTACTCAACACTACTCTTGGCACATGGACAACTCTGCTGAGAGAGTGAATGGGAATTTAATGTTGGAGTGAAGATCTCTCATTACACGTGAAATGTTCATTCAAGGTCGACTTTGCTAACTGAAGGATGCATAACATAATTTCCTAGAGCAACAACTCAAAACAAATGTAGCTAAAAAGCCAACAGAAGATACCAAGTAGGATTCTAGATGCTTTCTTAAATTCATGAAACATCAGAAAAGGGCTGAGGGGAGAACAAATGTGGCAAATAAAAAATAAGAAGATTGTAGACTTAAAACCATCTGTAAAATAATTACATTAAATGTAAGAAGACTAAAAACTAGTTAAAAAGCAGTGATTGTAGAGTGGATTGAAAAGCAAGACCTGGCTGGGTGCAGTGACTCACGCCTTTACAGTGAGCTGGGGTCACTCTGGGTGCAGTGGCTCCCAGCACTTTGGGAGGCCGAGGCAGGCAGATCACCTGAGGTCAGGAGTTTTTGAGAACAGCCTGGCCAATGTGGTGAAACCCCCCTCTACTAAAAATGCAATAATCAGTCGGGTGTGGTGGCACATGCCTATAATCCTAGCTACTTGGGAGGCTGAGGTAGGAGAATTACTTGAACCTGGGAGGTGGAGGCTGCAGTTAGCCAAGATCGCGCCACTGCACTCCAGCCTGGGTGACAGCAAGACTCTCTCTCAAAAAAAAAGAAAACTTCCACCAAACTCCAGGCCCAGATGGCTTCACCAGTGAATTCTAACAATCAAGAAAGAGGAGATACTCTTTAAAGAAAATAGAGGAGGGAACACTTCCCAGCTCATCTCTTTAGTTCATCATAACTCTCACACCTAAGCCAGATAAGGACTCTGTGTTTGGGGGAAGGTGTGTGCATGAGCACATGTGTGTGTTCACAGACCAGTACCGTGTGTGCGCATGTACGTGTGTGCATGTGTTCACAGACCAGTACTGCCCGTGCACGCACGTGTGTTCACAGACCAGTACTGTGCACGTGTGCGCATGTGTTTAGATGAGTACTGTGTGCGCACGCACGTGTGTGTTCACAGGCCAGTACTGTGTGCGCGTGCACGCGTGTGTTCACAGGCCAGTACTGTGTGCGCGTGCGCGCGTGTGTTCACAGACCAGTACTGTGTGCACGTGTGCGTGCATGTGTGTACGTGTGTGTTCACAGACCAGGACTCTCAAGAACATAGATGCAAAAGTACTTCACAAAATATTAGTGACTCAGTGTGACTCAGATGTCTGTTCTCTGCAAGTTGATCTAGTGATCCGGTGCAGTCCCACTCAGAACTCCCACAGGCACTTGTGGAATTGGCACACTGAAACTTCGAAGTGTGTGTGGAAATGCAGATGACCTGGGAGAGCCAAAACCTCCTTGGTCAAGAGCAGGATTTCAGGACTTAGAGAAAGCTACAGCAAGCCAGGCAGCGTGGTGTCAGCATGAAGATGCAATGGAGCAGTGGGACGCAACAGGAAGTACAGGAAGGAGACACACCCGCAGGGCGGGCCCACAGCCACAGCCGTTCCGTGAGGAAAAAGAGAAAGGAGAGGCTTGTTTTTCTGTTGCCCAAGCTGGACTGCAGCGGTGGGCTTAGCTCAGCTCAGTGTGGCCCAGGGCAGCCTCCACCTCCTGGGCTCAAGGGATCCTCCCACCTCAGCCTCCCAAATAGCTGGGACCACAGGCACACACCATCATGCCCGGCTGATTTTTTTTTATTATTTGTAGAGACGGGGTTTCGCTATGTTGTCCAGGCTGATGCTGAACTCCTGAGCTCCAGCAGTCCGCTTCCCTCAGCCTCCCAAAGTGCCCTGACTGCACCCAGCCAGGAAAGTCTTCAGCAACACTTGCATGAACAGCTGGATGTCGGAATGGGAAAGAAGCGCCCCGCACACCGTACGCAAAATTTAATTCAGAGTGGATCAGAGATCTGAATATAAAAACTAGAACCATTAGGCTTTTTGAAGAAAACAGAATATGTTCATGAATTTGAGGGTGGCAAAGATTCCTTAAGATGTAGAAAACTCTCTGATAAGAGGAAAAAATAAATTAGACTTCATTGAAGTTTAAGAACTTATCTCAAAGGCATAGTTAAGAAGATGAATAGGCAGGCCGCAGGCTCGCAGTACATATCTCCGACAAAAGCCTGAGTCAGGACCAAAAAGACAAAGGACCCAATTAAGAAGGGGGCAGATGATGACAGCCGACTTCACAAAGGGATGTACTTAACTAGCCAGTCAGCACATGAAAAGATGTGGACCAGCATGAGTCATCAGCCAGGGAGCAGCACATGAAACCGTGAGACGGGACTGGACGAGGATCGCCGCCCCTGAAAACCGGGACAGACTCTAGGAGTGGTGGGCAGGGCCCAGCGCTGGGGCTCTTAGCAGCTTGTTGTAAAGTTAAGTATACACCTTCTCCCTGACGAGCCGTCCTGTTCCTAGACGTGAGCCCCTCTATAAAGTCAGCGTTGCCGAAAATGGATACAGTCAAATGCCTCCTAACAGGAGAAATGAATCGACAAATGATGGTAGCAACCTGTCATGTAATGCTATTCATCGGTCAAAGAAACAAACTGAGGGTCACCCAGCTTCGTGGAGGAACCTCAGACATGCTTTGCTGGGCAAAAGCGGCCCGCCACAGGCCGGGCGTGGTGGTTCGCACCTGTAATCCAGCACTTTGGGAGGCCAAGGCGGGAAGACTGCTTGAGCCTGAGACTCCCAGGCCTTTTTTTTTTTTTTTTTTTTTTTTTTTTGCAGAGCCCCCCATCTCTACTTAAAAAAAATTTTTAGATTAGCCGAATGTGGTGGTGTCTGCCTGTCGTGCCAGCTACTCAGGAGGCTGAGGCGAGAGGATTGCTGGACCCTGGGAGGTCAGGGCTACCGTGAGCAGGGATTGTGCCCCTGCACTCCAGCTTGGACAGCAGGGAAACTGTCCCAAAAAACCAGGAAGCCAAACCAGCAAACAAATACAAACACAGTGTGGGGCTCGTTCACACAGAGCTTTAGGCGGCACACTAGAAATCGGCAGTGGGGCCCGCTGAGGGTGGAGAAGGGGTACAGACGAACTCGAATGGCATTGGGGAACTTTCTGGAATGAAGAGACGCTCCTGCATGGATAGGGCCAGGTGTCAGGGTGTGCGCACTTGCCACGCTCAGCGAAAGCACTGAAGACCGCGTTTCACCACATGGACGGTGGCACCTCGGTTCCTTAAAAAATGAATGAGTTACTCCATTTCTTCAGCAAGGGCTTAGATCAGATTGTAGCAGAATTGAACCAATTTACAGTTAAGGATTAGTGACCTGCCTTTTATTCCTTATGCAGCCCATAAGCTCAGCTGAATTTGGGGAGTAAGTCATTTTGGACTCATGTCACATGCTGGTATACATTTTATTTATTTGCTGCTTCCTTTGAAATCCTAGCATATGTTTATAGACAAAAGTTTCACAAGACATTTTGCAGTTCAGGAAAGTCAGTCTCTCACGTGCAGGTTCCACATCTGTGTATTGAACAGTAAGAACGGCGCCTCCATTTATAACACTGTCCTCACTGGGCACATCAGGCGGGCTTCCAGAAAATGCCAGGTCATCTGCCAGGGCCCAGCTCACCAGGGACAGCTTCTCCAGCAGTTGGATTTAGGCTGCCAGTTAGCACCACCTCTGGCAGGTCCCTCCTTGTTTAAGTGGAGCTGGGCAAGAGCACCCCAGGCCTGGCACTGCTACTTTAGTTCAGTTCATTGGCACCAACACAGTCTGCTCATGCCCAGAACAGCACGAGGGAGCCTGGACAGAAATGCCCAGCCCCACTCTGCATATCGGGGCTGTCCCTACCGGGCATACCATGGCCCCTGGCACCCACAGCTTTGAGCTCTGCAGAGCCAGGCACTAGTGGGGTCCTAGGGATGGGCAGAGCACCCAGCCCATCCATGGAGTCTGCACCCCACACTGTGAGCACAGCCCAGCCATTAAGCAGGAATGTTTCAGATCTCAGGGAGGGCACAAAAGAAATGCATGAAGTCGAGAGGCCCTAATGAGAGGCAGGGCTTGGGGTAAGTGGGCGTGTGCATAGGCCCTGGGGGTCTCCTGGAAGACAGCGGAGGCCAGGCTAGCAAGGGGCTTCGTGGCACGCAGAATCATAAGCCAGGCCAGACACTTGCAAGCTGTGCAGATAGAACCCCAGGAGAGAGAGTCAGACACCGGCCAGGAACCACAGTTCCCCCTTCAGGCTGGCACACTGGGCAGTTCGGGCCCACCTGGATGGAGAGGCTAAAGGAGAGAAGGAAGGAGACAGCAGACCAGAGAAACGAATGATGCAAATGACCCGTGCAGGACTGTCCAAGAACGCTGTACTCAGGGCTGGAGGCGCAGGCTGCAGTGTCTGTTGCAGATGAATTCTGAAAGAAGATGCCAGCTAGGGCACCTCAGGGCCTGGAGGGCCTCCCGGGGAGGGCTCAGGCCTGTCTGCCTTTACCAAGTACGTGTTCACTCTCCTCACTTGTGTTTTTAGGGGAATGGCCAAGAGGCCCGCGTGGCTGGGGTGTGGAATGGAGCTAGACAGGGCGGAAGCCAAAGGGTCGGCCCGTCCAGGCAGGAGAGGAGGATGGTCTGAGGGCAGGCGCAGGCCAGAGGGTCTGGGAAGCATTTCTGGTGTGGGATTGTCAGTTTGGTAATGCAGACTCTGGGGGAGGCAAGCGGACGGAGGTCAGAGCTGAGCTGCCGCCCACAGAGCAGGCTCCACTGCCCGGAGGCTGAGCGGCATCACCAAGCAGCGGGCAACTGACAGGTCAGAAAGAAGCGCCAATCTGGCCCGGACAACAGAATGAGACCCCATCTCTTAAGAAGCAGCACTAGAAGCTGCACCCTCTAGTCCCAGCCGTCTGGGAGGCTGAGGCAGGAGGTTGCTTGAGGCCAGAAGGTGAAGGCTGCAGTGAGCTGTGACGCAGCACTGCCCTCCAGGCTGGGCAGCAGAGTGAGGCCCTTTTTTAGAAAAAGGAATGCTAAACTTGGATGTATTACTACTCTCATAACTTCCCGTATCTTTTTGGAAATGTTTGCACTGCGGACTGCCCGTGGTTACTTAGGTATTTTAAACACAGATAAAGTGCTGGTTGCATTTTAAATACCACAAGTGTTTTACTCGAGGTCCTAACCTGGGGCGAAACTGCTTCCAGGGAGACCAGGCGTCTTTGGTGTCCTGGGTGGCTTTTGTTAAACCCACAGATTGATCTCCTGCACCCGTCACTTCTCAGTGAAGTGGAATAAGTGGCTTTCAGAGGAATGAATGTGTGGAGCGGCTCCGTCCGTGATTGTGCTGGCTCAGACCCGAGCTTCTCCCTCTGTGCCCTGTGCCTTTAAACCCAAGGCCCATCTCTCAGAAGCGCTGTCCTTTCAGAAGTCCTCACGAGAAGAAGAAGAAGAGGCGGTCGAGGTCGCGGACCAAGTCCAAGGCCAGGTCCCAGTCGGCGTCACCCAGCAAGCAGGCAGTTCCCCGGCCCGCGGCCCCCTCGGCTCACTCGGCCAGCGTCTCCCCTGTGGAGAGTCGGGGCTCCAGCCAGGAGCGCTCCAGGTAACCCCCAGACCCCAAGCAGCTCTCTCTGGGAAAGGGCAAGAGGCGGCCGGCCAGACCCTTCCTTCCACCCTGAGTTCTTGCCTGTGTCCTGGGGGCACCAGCTACGAGGCCAAACCCCCCCCCCACCCCGCCAGCCTCAGATACAGCTTCTCAGATTCCAAGCGCGCTCAGAGGACTGGGTCCTGTGTTACAGAGACCTGCCTGCAGAGCCCAGGAGTGGCTCAGTCCCACCCGAGGCAGCCCAGCTGTCAGGCACAGGCCTGATGCTCACCAGCACAGGTGGGACAGGGACCCCAGCTGCAGACCCCGATGTGGTCATGAGGGACTGAGCGGACCTGCCACACCTGGGCTCTGCAGTGACAGCAGGTCGCCAGGCTGTAGTGGCCGGCACTCTCACCTGGGCAGCAGCACAGACACAGGCGTCCCAGTCCCCGGCTAGGTGATAATGACTTCAAGTCAGACACCCTCCACTGCCCAGGCACCCACACTCGAGGGAGCAGAGAGGGTGGCGTCTGAGAGCAGCTGCTCCCTTTAAACCGATTGCCTCTGTGAATGTGAATCAGGGAGTGACGGCGTGACTGTTCCACTGATGGGGCAGAAGCCTCAGCTCATTCGAGATGGGTCCGCATCTCTAAGAGGTGGCACCTTTAGTGTCAGCCGGGCTGTGCGCCGTGGCTCACGCCTGTAATCCCACACTTTGGGAGGCCAAGTCAGGAGTTTGAGACCAGGCTGGGCAATATGGCAGGACCCTGTCTCTACTCAGAATAGGTGGCGCGCCTCTGTAATCCCAGCTACTTGAGAGGCTAAGGCGAGAGGATGGCTTGAGCCCAGGAGCTGGAGGCTGTAGTGAGCCATGGTGGCACCACTGCACATCAGCCTGCATGACAGAGACCGTCTCTGAGACTAGAGTGATGATAAAACGTACATCCGTGCAGGAGGCCCTGAGCACGGGTGGGGGAGAAGTGTTGGTGCAGCACACGGACGCCTCACTCCCATCTCGCAGTTCTAGAGTGGGGGTTCAGAGGTGGGCATGCTGTTCGCTGGCCTGGCTCAGCGTCTTCACGCGGTTGTAAGCTCTGCTCTCTCTCTCCGTTAGGGGAGTCTCTCAGGAAAAAGAAGCCCAGATCTCTTCAGCAATCGTCTCTTCCGTGCAGAGCAAAATCACTCAGGTCAGTGGACGGGCCCTCTCCCGCTCCCAGCCTTTCGTCAAGGGGCCTCGTTTCTCTTCTGCTAATTTTCATTCCCTGTCCCTCCTGTCATCGACACCGGCACAGGACAGGGATCTCAGGCAAAATGCCACAGGCCCTGGGCCAGGCAGAGGGCAAAGCCGTGTGGCCTGCACCATGCACGGCCAGGCTCATCTGTCGCCCCTGAGGTGCAAGAAGCACTGTCGGCCATGTGCAGTGGCTCACGCCTGTAATCCCAACACTTTGGGAGGCCAAGGCAGGCGGATCACCTGAGGTCGGGAGTTCGAGACCCGCCTGACCAACATAGGGAAACCCCATCTCTACTAAAAATACAAAATTAGCCGGGCGTAGTGGCTCATGCCTGTAGTCCCAGCTACTTGGGAGGCTGAGGCAGGAGAATCACTTGAACCCGGGAGGCAGAAGTTGCAGTGAGCTGAGATCGCGCCACTGCACTCCAGCCTGGGCAACAAGAGCAAGACTCCATCTCAAAACAAAAACGATGACTTTGGTCTTTCCCACCAACTCATTCATAAACGTCTTCACCACGTGGTTGTCTGGCTGAGTCTCCATGGGTTCTCTTCTGTGTCTCACCCTGCACAGGATCTCATGGCCAAAGTCAGAGCGATGCTTGCAGCTTCCAAAAACCTGCAAACCAGCGCCTCCTGAGACAGGGCCAGGGAGGCAGAGCCGGGAGGCTGCGTGGGCTTCTGGGCAGGCTCACGCGGACGCTGGCCACACCGTCCACCTGGCCGCCTCCGTGGACCCTTGGTGGGTTTTGTAAATTAATTTTTGATGATATTTTCAGTTTTAAGATTTCTGACCAGCAGTCTCTTACGTGTATATTTGTAAATACATCATGTTTCTGTGAAAATGTATTATGAAATAAAATGGGAGGAAAACACCTTTTCTAGCTAGACCCTGGTGTGGTTTCTTCCTTCTCCTTCGTCGGCTTCTGGGTCTGTTTGACGGTTTGTTGTCTGATACATGTATGTGGTC
Organism: Aotus nancymaae; assembly: GCF_030222135.1. Lineage (NCBI taxonomy): Eukaryota > Metazoa > Chordata > Mammalia > Primates > Aotidae > Aotus > Aotus nancymaae. The sequence goes on along the minus strand of NW_026988433.1, from coordinate 1,377,905 downwards.
ATGGAGGCTGGCAGGGACGGGTGGGCAGCACCGGGTCTCCCTGTCCTCTGCCCCCCATGCTCCTCCCACAGCAGCCCCTGAACTCACCTTCCCCCTCCCCGTGCCTCCCGAGGTCACCGCACCGGTCCCGGGCCGCCAGCTCCCCAAGGCTGTGTTCCCACCGGCACCCAGGCTGCAACTGCTGGACTGGCCTCCCTGCAGCAGTGGCACATAGCATGGAGCAGCCTGGCCCCACCTCGCCAGTGTCACCGCGCCGAGCTCACGTGTTGCCTTGAGCGCTGACCGCTCGCTCCTCTCACCTTTCCTGACGCACAGGTGCCCTGGACTCCACTGTGGGGAGGGTTCAGCCAGCTTGAGTTGCGGCTCATAAGGTCCTTACACCAGAAACAAGGACTTGCCGCTTGTGCGCCATCAGCAGATCACGGTGACACTTCTGTCCCCACAGGAGGAAAGCTCTCTGGCCTTCACTTAAACCCCTGCTGTGCCGAGGCCAAGTTCTTCCATTTTCAGTTCTGCCAATTTACCAAAACCCGGAAATGGAATTACGTTTTCTCCTCCTTATGGCGCTTGGAGTCCAGACACTGCCTGCCCACCAAGGCCAGTGTGGGTGGGGCAGGTGGGTGGGGCAGGTGGGTGGGCGGGGCCAGACACGCAGAGAGGCACGGGCCCCACAGCTGCCCGCAGCCACTCAGAAATGCCACAGGCCCTGGATGAGGCTGAGGGCAAAGCCGTGTGGCCTGCACCCTGCGCAGCCAACCTCCGGCCCACCACCACCTGTACCTGACATACGTGGTCCTCCCGCTGCCGCGCACTGCTCGGGGCTCCCCAGTGGCTGCTCCGGGTTGCAGGTGGCCTTCGCTGCCCAGGCCATGCTGTGGTGACCATCCTCAGGCAGGTGTGACCGTCCTCAGGCAGGTGCGACAGTCCTCGGGCAGGTGTGATGGGCAGATGTGACTGTTCTCGGGCAGGTGTGACCGTCCTCGGGCAGGTATGACGGGCAGATGTGAGCGTCCTCAGGCAGATGTGACCGTCCTCGGGCAGGTGCGACCGTCCCCAAGCAGGTGTGACCGTCCTCGGGCAGGTGTGACGGGCAGATGCGAGCGTCCTCAGGCAGATGTGACCGTCCTCAGGCAGGTGCGACCGTCCTCAGGCAGGTGTGATGGGCAGATGTGACCGTCCTCGGGCAGGTGCGACCGTCCTCGGGCAGGTGTGACGGGCAGATGTGACTGTTCTCGGGCAGGTGTGACTGTCCTCAGGCAGGTATGACGGGCAGATGTGAGCGTCCTCAGGCAGATGTGACCATCCTCGGGCAGGTGCGACCGTCCTCGGGCAGGTGTGACGGGCAGATGTGACTGTTCTCGGGCAGGTGTGACCGTCCTCGGGCAGGTGTGACGGGCAGATGCGAGCGTCCTCAGGCAGATGTGACCGTCCTCAGGCAGATGTGACCGTCCTCGGGCAGGTGCGACCGTCCTCCGGCAGGTGTGACGGGCAGATGTGAGTGTTCTCAGGCAGATGTGACCGTCCACGGGCAGATGCGACCATCCTCGGGCAGGTGCAACCATCCTCGGGCAGGTGCGACCGTCCTCGGGCAGGTGCGACCGTCCTCGGGCAGGTACGACCGTCCTCCGGCAGGTGTGACGGGCAGATGTGAGCATCCTCAGGCAGATGTGACCGTCCACGGGCAGATGCAACTGTCCTCGGGCAGGTGCGACCGTCCTCCGGCAGGTGTGACGGGCAGATGTGAGTGTTCTCAGGCAGATGTGACTGTCCACGGGCAGATGTGACCGTCCCCGAGCAGGTGTGACCGTCCTCAGGCAGGTAAGACCGTCCTCGGGCAGGTGTGACGGGCAGATGTGAGCATCCTCAGGCAGATGTGACCGTCCTCAGGCAGGTGCGACCCTCCTCAGGCAGGTGCGACCGTCCTCGGGCAGGTGTGACGGGCAGGTGTGACCGTCCTCGGGCAGATGCGACCGTCCTCGGGCAGGTGTGACAGGCAGATGTGACCGTCCTCGGGCAGGTGCGACTGTCCTCGGGCGAATACTGCCCACGTCCTTCTGGTGTAGCATCTGCACACATGTTTATCCCTGCTAAATCAGAAGGATGGAAAGGTCTTGCTCTCGATTGTGTTTCTGGAGTGATGCGTGGAATGGTGCGGTTTCTGTTTACAAATGCCTTGACGGTGCTTTGTGAGCTCATCACGTCCGTGCCTGTGTATTGCTTTGGAGCTCTTTTTCAGTCGTAACCACTCTACGTACTAAAGGACTTGGGCTTCTGGTATTATTTTGTAAATGTTTGTCCCAATGCGTCATTTCTGTTTCGACTTTTTTTCAGTTTTTTTTTACATGGGAAAGTTTGTGTATGCAGTCCTTTTTATTTTTTGGCCGAAACCCTCCCGCACCTGGTCCTCCTCCATCCAGGTATTAACCAGGCCCAACCCTGCTTAGCTTCCGCGGTTAGACGCAACCATTCAGGTGTGGCTGTTGGTGTCTGTCGTGGCTTCTGGGCGCTGTTCTGAGGCGGGCTCTGCGTGTGCACAGGCGGCCTCGCTTTGCCCCGCGCCTGCGCCTCCAGGTTTACACACACCCTCCTCGTTCTGCTGGTCATTTCCACTGTAAAGGGCCAGGGATCGGGGCCGGAGATCGGCATCTTGATGCAGGGAGATGGTTCCGTGGGACCAGGCGTCAGCAGGACCCTGGTTTTACCCGTGCACCAAGTGGATGTTTATGCTGGCAGCAGCGAGGGCGACACGGACGTGGCCAGCGCCTGGAGCACAGGGAATGCTGAGGGTCCGGCCACGCCGTGATACGCAAGTGTTTTTGCTTGCTGGAAGGGTTGGGGCGCTTCCCTGGTAGACGGGAGCAGGCCTCGGTGCCTGGAGCTGGACTGCCCATCCGGCTTCCAACCGCTGCAGTCCCGAGAACTGCCGTTCTTGATGGCCAGTGTCCCCAGAAATGAGTACGGTGGTGTCACATTCCGCACAGACCCCCCAGCAAACTCAATGGCACGCGTGCACTCTAAATACTGGAGCCAGGCATGGCACACGCACTTGAGGTCCCAGCTAGTCGAGAGACTGAGGTGGGAGGATCACTTCAGCCCAGCAGGTCGAGGCTGCAGTGAGCTATGATCATGCCACTGTACTGCAGCTTGGGTGACAGAGGGAGACCCCATCTTTAAAAACAAAATACTGGGTCAGGTACAGTGATTCGATCCCAGCATCTTGGGAGGCCAAGGCAGGAGGATCACTTGAGGCCAGCAGCTCAAGACCAGCCTGGGCAACAGAGCAAGACTCCATCTCTACAAAAAATACAAAAATTAGCCAGGCCCGTGGTGGCGCCTGTAGTCCCAGCTACCCGGGTGGCTGAGGTGGGACGATAGCTTCAGCCCGGGAGGTCGAGGCTGCAGTGAGCCGTGAACAAGTCACTGCACTCCAGCCTGGACAACAAAGCGAGACCCTGTCTCAAAAAAAAAACCTGTAAAATTTACTTTGCATGGTGTATATAAGACACATTACTGTGTGTATGACCCAGTAGTAATTCCTTACCACAGGCCAGGCACAGTGGCTCACGCCTATAATCCCAGCACTTTGGAAGGTTGAGGTGGGCAGATCACTTGAGGCCAGGAGTTCGAGACCAGCCCAGGCAACATAGTGAAACCCCATCTCTACCAAAAAATACAAAAATTAGCTGGGCTTGGTGGCGCATGCCTGTAATCCCGGCTACTCAGGAGGATGAAGCAGGAGAATCGTTTGAACCCAGGAGGCAAAGGTTGCAGTTAGCCGAGATCGCACCACTGCACTCCAGCCTGGGTGACAGAGCAAGACTCTGACTCAACAACAAAAGAAATATTCTTTCCTTCCTGGTGACAGATTTTCAGTAGTTTTACGGGACCATTTCTCAGGTTCTTAACACTGTGCTAATAAAATTGTTCTCCAAAGAAAATCTCCTCCACCCATGTTGAGTGAGGCTGGCTTTCGTCAGAAGTCATTTGCTCTGACGTCTCCTGGCGCATGGCTTGGATCACCACCCCATGTGTCCCTGGGTGTGACCCGTGTCTGGACCCTTCAGCTGTCTGAGCCCTAATACAAGCTGAGAGGGCTGGGCCACCCCGCCAGTTTCCCGGAGCCAGATGGGTACCGGCGGCTGTGAGCAAGAGCAGGGCCGGGCAGGGAAAGGGACTGGGGACGGGACGTTGGCGGGGCCAGGCACGCCAGCGAGTGGGACGAGTCGCTAAGGACGCTGGAAACTTCCACCTCGGGGCCAACGTCAGCACTTTTCGCCAACATCTGGGGTTTTATTTGTCTTGAATAAGTGATTCACTCAGTGGCTACATAGGGATTTCTTGTGAATCCTTCCAAGTTCCTTTGTATAAATACAAGCAAATATGCAAATATACTGTCCCCTCCAGCCCCAGTACACATCTTTATACACGGAAAGTTCGTGTCACTTCTGCTCTGTGCCGGCTTCGTCTTGCTTTTGCATGATGAAGCCGTATGTCCTGGAGTCATTTCCTTCTCTGAACATGAAGAGCTTCCTATTTTTGTAATAAACATTTTTTTCTTTTTTCTTTTTTCTTGAGACAGTCTCACTCTGTCACCCAGGCTGGAGTGCAGTGGTTCAGCCTCGGCTCACTGCAACCTCTGCCTCCTGGGTTCAAGCGATTCCCTTTAAGCCTCCCAAGTAGCTGAGACTACAGGCATGCACCACCGCACCTGGCTAATTTTTATGTTTCTGTAGAGACGGGATTTCGCCATGTTGGCCAGGCTGGTCTCCAGTTCCTGACCTAAAGTTATCTGCCCGCCTCAGCCTCCCAAAGAATAAACTTTTTTAAGAACAGTTTTAGGTTTATAGAAAAATTGCGAAGATAGGACACAGCTCTCACACGCCGGCACCATTCCCACTATATCAGCACCTTTTTTTTGTTTTCGACAGAGTCTTGCTCTGTCACCAGATGCCAGGCTTGAGTGCAGTGGCGCAATCTCGGCTCACTGCAACCTCCGCCTCCCGGGTTCAAGCGATTCTCCTGCCTCAGCCTCCCTAGTAGCTGGGACTACAGGCACAAGCTACCACACCCAGCTAACTTTTATATTTTAGTAGAGATGGGGTTTCACTGTGTTGGCCAGGCTGGTCTCAAACTTCTGACCTCGTGATCTGCCTGCCTCAGCCTCCCACAGTGCTAGGATGACAGGTGTGAGCCACCGCACCAGGCACACCTTACGTTCGGATGATGCATTCATCATAATCAATGAACCAATACTGGTACATTATTATTAGTGGACGTCCATCCTTCAGGTTTCCTTCGTTTCCCTGATGTCCTCTGTTTGTCCCAGGATCCCCCCCAGGTTCCCACACTGCATCTAGTCCTGTCTCCCTGGGCTCCTCTGTGCTGGGGAAGTTCATTCTTTTCACAGCTGTGTAATATTCCATGTTACAAACGACGCATTGCTGATTAAGCAGTCCTCTTCTGGGGCACATCTGGCTTGTTTCTGATCTTACCGTTACAAATAACTCTACTCTAAAAACTTTGTGCCTAAGTCATTTCTCAGATCTGCACAAGCATCTTTGGCATGAGCAAACTTCAGCTCGCGATGTGCAGAGCGTCCAGTTCGTCACTCGCCTCTGCCGCTGTAGAAAAGCAGCCCGGCTGTATGGACATGAGTGGGTGTGGCCGCATTCCAATCAAACTGTGTGCGAGCCCCGAGGTCTGGATTTCACACTTTTATGTGTCACAAAAGATTCTTTTTCCACAATTTTTTGAACAAATTTGTTTCAAAATTAAAAATGTAAGCCCTGGGCAGGCGCGGTGACTCTCACCTCGAATCCCAGCACTTTGAGAGGCCGAGGCAGGTGGATCACTTGATGTCAGGAGTTCAAGACCAGCCTGGCCAACATGGTGAAACCCAGTCTCTCCTAAAAATACAAAAAATCAGCCGGGCATGGTGGAGGGCACCTGTAATCCCAGCTACTCGGGAGGCTGAGGCAAGGGAATCACTTGAACCCGGGAGGTGGAGGTTGCAGTGAGCTGAGATTGCACCACCACACTCCAGCCTGAGTGACAGAGTGAGATCCTGTCTTAAAAAAACATTATGTTAGATCTTTGAACTGTTTCCAGTTGGAGCTTTAGAAATGTTACTCAACCAGATGGAACCCTCGCCAGGGTAAAGCATCTACCTCCCTGGGACCTGGAAACAGAGGCCCCAGGAGTGGAGCGTGAGGAAGGCAGGGATGACCCGCCCTGAGCTGCCGCCTCCCCCTCAGTGTCCTTAGCAGCAGGGAGCTGTCTGGAGAACCGAGCGCCTCCCAGTTGCTTTGGCTCCTGTGTTACTCGGGCAGACCCTCGCCACTGTGCCAGTTTGGCTGGAGATTTCAGCGCTGTGTTAGACTGCTTTCCCGTGAGCAGCAGAAGCCAACTCTCCTGACCTAACCCCGGAAATCATCACCAGGCAGCAGGCGGTCCTCGGAGGCCAGGGAGGGCTCGACCCCGGCCTCTCCAGAAGGTCCCAGAGCAGGAGTGATGCGCTGACGCCCATCCCAGCACACTGGAGCACAAGTCCCAGGCTGCCTTCACCTTTTTCAACTCCATTCACAATCCAAAGTGCAGGGGATTGGGCCTTCACAGAGCACCACGCGGCCTCTCAACCCTGGCTGAAAGCAGCCAGCACCCTGCTGTACCTAGTGGGGCCAACCAGGCGTTCCCGTAAGAAGCTGCACGGGGGCCAGGAGTCTGCCCACTCCACAAACACCAGGACCAGGCCTGTGCACCTGCTGCAAACCCAGGCAGGGTGGGTAATGCAGCTTTCCACCCTATAAAAAGTTGCTTTAATTACAAGTTCATTAACGATTCGAGGGGGCAGCTCAGGGAAACATGAAAGTCAAATGTTGAAACGGAGAATCTGAGAAAGCACTTCAGACGATTTTTCGTTGATTCAGATCTCAAACTCGGCACACCCGAGCCACCTCTGTGCCTTGCCCGTGGACACATGGTGCCGTGGGTTGCTAGACTGCCGTGGAAACCAGGCCAGCTGATGCCCTTACCAGCCTGGAAATAACCCAGGTTTCTTTTTCACTACAGCAGCTCCTGCCAGCTCTTGAAAATTGGGTGGATCACCTGAGGTCAGGAGTTCAAGACCAGCCTGGCCAACATGGTGAACTCCCATCTCTACTAAAAATACAAAAATTAGCCGGGCACAGTGGCACGCACCTGTAGGCCTAGGTACTCGGGAGACTGAGGCAAGAGAATCGCTTGAACCCGGGAGGCAGAGGTTGTAGTCGGCCGAGACCATGCCACTACACTCCAGCCTGGGTGACAGCAAGACTCTGTCTCAAAAATATACATATATATATTGTGCAAAAGCTGAAACAAGCTTGCAGTAGCCTGCCTCCCTTTCGGCCACCACCACCCAGATCCACCAGTTGCTGTAGGGTGGCAGCTGTGCTTTCTTCAGAGTGCGGCCCCAGCTCCCAGGAAAGCAGAGAGCCTGGCACCCTGCAGGGGCTCAGCACGCAAGCAGATGAGGTACCCTCTGGGTGCCAGCCCTGCCCCGCCCGGCTCCGTTCAGCTAACAGATGGGTCCCGAGCATGTCCTTCCCCCAAGCAGTATCCTGGGAAGAAAGGGCACAAAAGAGGCCTCAGCCTGAGGCCTGCATTTGCTTCAGAGAGCTCTCGGTGTGCTTTGGGGACAGTAGGGTCGGGAGGCTGAAAGCAGAGGCCCGAGTCCAGTCCACAGCAGGGGGGGCCTGGGGCAAGAATGCACAGAGCAGTGGGGGCCCCAGAGGGACTGACAGGCTGCTTCCTGGGGCTCGACAGGAATCGAGAGAGCAGGAGAGAGGGACAGAGCGACTCCCAGGTGACGGATAAGCAAGAGGACAGGTTCGCGTGGTCCCTGTGATGGTGGACTAGGGTTGGAGATGTCAGAGTGAACTCACGTGTGGCTGAATATAGCTACAGGTGGCTGCATGGAACAATTCTTACAGATCCCCTTCCCGCCATCTTTCCACACCGCCACAGTGGTGCGCGTGAGTGTCCTGGCTGACGCTCTCAAGAGCGTGGACGGTGCCGGAAAGAGGCCAACGCCGGGGGCTCACCAGGCCGTGCTCCAAAGTCATCGTCCGGTTTCTCAGCGTGATGATGAGGCGTGGTTACGTTGGCAAATTTGAAGTCATGGATCATCACAGAGCCGGGGAAGTTGTGAATCCCACAGGCAGGCTAAATACGTGTGGGGCGATCAGCCCCAGATTTGACGTGCAACAAAGCTCTAGAAAAATGGCAGAAGAATCTGCTTCCATCCGCCGCTGGAGTCACTGCACTGACAGCCTCAGCTGGCATCATGGGCCAAGAAGCAGCAAGACGGGAACAGCAGGAGGGAAACCTGGGATGCTTTTCCTGGGGATGTGACACGTATATCTACAAATAAAACGCCTCATGGACAAAAAAGAATATTTGCAGATGTGTGTACGTGCAGGGCCCAGTGCACACACGTTTCTTGCAGGTGAGCGATGAGGCCCAAGGAGCAGCGAACACCTGGTGCCCAGATCTTGATTCTGTGAAAGTTGTCAGAATCACTTCTGTTTCAAAAATCAAAATAAAACAAACACTCTGACTAACAGGCCTGGGGAAGGCCAGGAAGAGAACAGCTCCTGTGCATAAATGCCTGAAAACAAAAACGGTCAAAAAAGACTGCAAAAATGGACTGAGATGGACTCGGGAAGAAAGGCAAAGAACAGATGAAAACATCGAAGTGCAGAAAACACCACCTGCCTCACACAAGCCACTTCTGTGAAACGTCTGCCCAGCAACTGCCCGTTCACCTGGACTGGCACTGCCTGTTACTGATCTTTGTAGCCAAAGATCACTATCTCAACAATTATGTCATCTTCCTCATTCGTTCCTCTACCCCCACCCCCCACCCCCAGTGACACACAGTTCACTCTGTTACATGTATTCCCACTGCAATTCCCTGTTCCCAAATAAATAGCAGGTTTTTGGGTTTTTTTTTTTGTTTGTTTTTTGTTTTTGAGACGGAGTTTCACTCTTGCTACCCAGGCTGGAGTGCAGTGGCGCGATCTCGGCTCACCGCAACCTCCGCCTCCTGGGTTCAAGTAATTCTCCTGCCTCAGCCTCCCGAGTAGCTGGGATTACAGGCGTGAGCCACCGTGCCCGGCCCATAGCAGTTTCTTTTAAAGAGCCTCTCCCTAGCTGGGTATAGTGGCTCACGCCTGTAATCCCAGCACTTTAGGAGACCGAGGTGGGTGGATCACCTTAGGTTGGGAGTTAGAATCCAGCCTGACCAACATGGAGAAACCTGTCTCTACTAAAAATACAAAGTTAGCCAGGCATGGTGATGCATGCCTGTAATCCCAGCTACTCACGAGGCTGAGGCAGGAGAATCACTTGAACCTGGGAGGCAGGGGTTGCAGTGAGCTGAGATCGTGCCATCACACTCCAGCCTGGGCAACAAGAGTGAAACTCCTTCTAAAATAAAAGAGCCTCTCCCTGATATTTCAGTTCAAATAAATGGTGTCAGAAGTGGGACCAATCAGGTTGGAAGGAAGCAGCAGCTCTTAGAACCGGCGTGCGGTTCCACCCTGAGCTCTTCACTCTGCCCTGGGCTCTTCCACCCTGCTGGATCTGCTCTCAGGCCAAGCCTCCCTCTTTTTTGGTAGAAGCTCTCAACTTTATTCAGGATTTTGTTTGGTTACAAGGTTGCCTTAATAAAGGTCCTTACATCCCTCCTAGGATCAAAAAAGAAAGAGCCGTGTCTACAGTGAACTCACTGTTGGTCTCTGCTCCTCGCTGAATATTTTATTGGATCTACATGCCTGGGTCATAATGGTCCACGAATGCTGCTTATAGTTGGTTACACGCATGATTTGGCCATTTTACCTTCTTTGTTTCTGAAAATCTTCCAAGAACAAAAATAAACATTCTAAACGCTGGGCACAGGGAGGCTAATTGAAAACCACTGGGTTCCATCTTGAATTCATAGTTAGAAAAACATGTCCTAGAAGATACAAAGGAAAACTTTGTTAAAGCTGCTGGGCCAGTCACCACCGTCTAAAACACTGGTCAGACTCCTGACATCCTCTGACAGGATTTACAGGATCTTCTTTGCTCTCAAGACATTAATAAGAAACTGAACAGGATTCTTATGTATTAAGACACGCAGGCCGGGCGCAGTGGCTCACGCCTGTAATCCAAGCACTTTGGAGGCCAAGGCGGGCGGATCACCTGAGGTCAGGAGTTCAAGACCAGTCTGACCAACAAGGTGACACCCCGTCTTTAAAAGAAATAAAAAATAAAAAAAGACATGCCGAGTTTTCTGGGACTTCACCACCTACATGTTATAGCCCATTCTCATGCACTTTTTTTTTAACTGATGAACAAATTTTACATTAAGAAAAATTAAGAGAATTTATCATTATTCAAACAATGTCTTTTAAAAAAAAAGCCTTCAACTGTAGAGCTAACGTGTAGAGCCTTCTAAGTTCTCTATTTTTTTTTTCTGCCTATTTTGGATCTGCTGACTTTTCTAATGGGGTTGAGATAAAACTCACTGCTTATGGCGTTCCAGCCAATATATTTTTTTAATTATTATAAGAAAGACAGGACCAGGCATGGTGGCTCACGCCTGTAATCACAGCACTTTGGGAGGCCGAACTCCACAAGGTCAGGAGTTCGAGACCAACCTGGCCAACATGGTGAAACCCCGTTTCTACTAAAAATACAAAAATCAGCCAGTCATGGTGGCACATGCCTGTAATCCCAGCTACTCGAGAGGCTAAGACAGAAGAATCACTTGAACCCGGGAGGCAGAGGTTGAAGTGAGCTGAGATCATGCCACTGCACTCCAGCCCGGGCAACAAAGATTAAAACTCCGTCTCAGAAAAAAAAAAAAAAGAAAGAAAGAAAGAAAGAAAAATGAGTGGGTGTAATGGCTCACACCTGTAAACCCAGCACTTTTTGAGGCTGAGGCAGGAGGATTGCTTGAGCCCGGCATTTTGAGACCAGCCTAGGCAACATAGTGAAACTCCATCTCTACAAAAAATTTGCCAGGTATGGTGGTACACAGCCACCTGGGAGGCTGAGATGGGGGGATCACTTGAGCCCAAGAGGCAGAGGTTGCAGTGAGCTGAGATTGCGGCACTGCATTTAGCCTGAGCAACAACAGTGAGACCCTGTCTCAAAAAAAATGAACAAAAATAAATAAAAGGTTGCACCCATGTAATCTTTTTAAAAAACTGTTTTCTTTTTCTTTTTTTGAGACGGAGTTTCGCTCTTGTTACCCAGGCTGGAGTGCAATGGCGCGATCTCGGCTCACCGCAACCTCCGCCTCCTGGGTTCAGGCAATTCTCCTGCCTCAGCCTCCCGAGTAGCTGGGATTACAGGCATGCGCCACCATGCCCAGCTAATTTTTTGTATTTTTAGTAGAGACAGGGTTTCACCATATTGACCAGGATGGTCTCGATCTCTTGACCTCGTGATCCACCCGCCTTGGCCTCCCAAAGTGCTGGGATTATAGGCGTGAGCCACCGCGTCCGGCCCAAAACTTTTTTTTTTTTGAGACAAGTTCTGGCTCTGTTGCCCAGGCTGGAGTGCAGTGGAGTTGAGGACATTCAGACAGAGTCTCGCTCTGTTGCCCAAGCTGGAGTGCAGTGGTGCGATCTTAGCTCACTGCACCCTCCACCTCCCGGGTTCGAGCGATTTTCCTGCCTCAGCCTCCCACGTAGCTGGGATTACAGGCAGCAGCCACCACACCCAGCTAATTTTTTTGTTTTTTGGTAGAGATGGGGTTTTGCCATGTTGCCCAGGCTGGTCTCAAACTCCTGACTTCAGGTGATCTGCCCACCTCGGCCTCCCAAAGTGCTGGGATCACAGGCGTGAGGCACCACACTCGGCCAAAAAACAATTTTTTTAATATTTGTAATTTTATTATTTTTAAAAATATGGAAGGCTTCGCAAATCTGCATGCCACCCTTGCGCAAGGGCCCTGCCAGCTCCTCCGCGTGGCTCCAGCTTCGGTGTCTGGGCCGCCGTGGCGAGCGCTGGTGACTCTCTCTGGCTCTGTCTTGCTCATCACTGCTGTGAAATAAACGACTATTATTTCACAGTGACCTGTGATCGTGTTTCCTTCAGTTGTTCAGACCTTTCGGCATCTGCGCAGGCTCCCCAAGATCAAGATGCTAAATCAGGTTTTCTGACTTAGGCTTAACTTCGGGATTTTCTAGTTGGGCCCCAGAAGAGCCTTAGAAAATTCTCTCTCTCGTTTTGTAGAGGCATTAAATGATTAGGCTTATTTAGTACATTTGGTGAGAGACATTATCAAATAATAAATGATATTAGACGTTCTTTCAGCTACATTTATGTTATGAATATAACTGTTCCATGGCTGGGCGTGGTGGTTCACACCTGTAATCCCAGCATTTGGGGAAGCTGAGGCCGAGGCCTGTAATCCCACCTACTCGGGAGGCTGAGGGTTCGGGTTAGAGGTTGCAGTGAGCGGAGATCACGCCTCTGCACTCCAGCCTGGGCGACAGAGCGAGACTCAGTTTCAAAAAGTATAATAAGAATAAAACAAATGTTTCAAAATTGGGTAAAACTTAAAATCTAATGTCATTAGTCAGACTTTTAGCTGCTGTAGTAAATCTTTTTTAAAGTTATATTTATGTAAATGTGTAAATATCATGTTAATATCGTACTGATTATGTACAGCTTGTCAGTCTGATGGCCCACAGGAGCGACAGACATCCGTGATCCACACCCTTCATTTACAGCGATCTGCGGTGTTGACAGAGTCCAGTCATCACACTGACTCACAGGCAAGTCCCTTAAAACCTGATTTCCTGCTGGGCGCGGTGGCTCACCCCTGTAATCCCAGCACAGAGGCCAAGGCAGGTGGATCACTTGTGGTCAGGAGTTTGAGACCAGCCTGGCCAACATGGTGAAACCCCGTCTCTACTAAAAATACAAAAAGTTGGCCAGGTGTGGTCGCTCACGCCTGTAATCCCAGCACTTTGGGAGGCCGAGGCAGGTGGATCACGAGGTCAAGAGATCGAGACCAGCCTGGCCAACATGATGAAACCCCGTCTCTATTAAAAACGCAAAAATTGGCTGGGTGCGGTGGCTCAAGCCTGTAATCCCAGCACTTTGGGAGGCCGAGGCGGGTGGATCACGAGGTCAAGAAATCGAGACCATCCTGGTCAACATGGTGAAACCTCGTCTCTACTAATACAAAAAATGAGCTGGGCATGGTGGCGCGTGCCTGTAATCCCAGCTACTCAGGAGGCTGAGGCAGGAGAATTGCCTGAACCCAGGAGGCGGAGGTTGTGGTGAGCCGAGATCGCGCCATTGCACTCCAGCCTGGGTAACAAGAGCGAAACTCCGTCTCAAAAAAAAAAAAAAACGCAAAAATTAGCCGGGCGTAGTGGCAGGTGCCTGTGGTCCCAGCTGCTCTGGAGGTCGAGGCAGGAGAATTGCTTGGAACCCAGGAGGTGGAGGCTGCAGTGAGCCGAGATTGAGCCACTGCACTCCGGCCTGGCGACAGAGCGAGATGCCATCAAAAAAAAGAAAAGAAAAAATGTTTTAAGTGAGTCATTGGGTAAAACGTGGAGTGCGATGGAAGCGCGTGAGGCTGGGACTCAGAAGCTCTCCGGGCACTGCACTCGCCCCGGCACGGGTCTCAGGCCCGGCTCTGCCGCCGTCCACCCCGTCTCCTCCACACGGAAGAACGGCGGCCCCGAAGCCGGCACAGCTCGTCAGCCAGAGCTCCTGTCACAGACACAGGCGGTGGGGGTCACCGGCCTCTTCGTCCGCGCAGTTTAAGGACGTCGCGGCAGCCTGGGCCCCGAGGGAAGGTGCAGTCACGTCCTCCTCCCAGGCTCTGCGGGGTAAACGACACTCCGGGCTCCCGAGTCGTGGTGACGGAAAGCCAAGCGTGGGGCCATTTAAAAGGGCGGTGGTGACAGCTTGGGAAGGACGATCTGAAGCTCCTCCATCAGGAACACCTTCAGGGGCTGCCCCGAGCTTCTTGCGGAAGACGCCTGCAGGGCTTCAGGAGGCCCGGCCACCTCGCCGTGAGCCGCCCCTTACTTCCCTTCTCCGCTTGACTTCTGGATTCCAAAGAGCATTTGTCAAACTTACAAAAGACGACGACTGATGGTCTTTACAAGGACGTGGACCCTGGAGAGTGAGCCCGTGCAACCGGGACGGGCGTAGCGGGGCTTGCTGACATGTATTAGGTGGAAGTAGCGCTGAACCCCAAAGTAAGCTAACAACATATCGCAGTGGACTTCTTTTCAACACTGGGTCTCGCTCTGCCGCCCAGGCTGGAGTGCAGTGGCACAATCGCAGCTCACTGCAGCCTCGGCCTCCCCGGCTCCAGCGATCCTCCTCCCTCAGCCTCCTGAGCAGCTGGGACCGTGGGTGTGCACCACCGCGCCTGGCTAATTTTTGTGCTTTTTGCAGAGGTGGGATCTCGTCGTGTTGCCCGGGCTGGCTAAAAGCAGATTTTAAAGAGCAGTCGATGTTTTTAAAACTGAGTGTGGCAGGTCCTTCGGACCCGAGTCCTCCCTTCTCCGGGTCTCGAGGTCATCGGCTCTGTGGTTGTTTGGTTAAAGTGTCTTCATCCAACCTCCTCAGTGGCCAAGCCCGGTCTCTCCGGCCGCACGCTCGGCCGGCAGCTGCCCGCGGCTCCCGTCCGCCTTCCCCCGGGCCTCCCTCAGCCACCTTCCCTTTAAACTACCTGCAGTTAACAGCAGCTCGGTGCAGTATACTTTTATAAACAAAGATGAAAACATTTGCTTTTTCTCCCTACTGACTTTTCCAAAATTCAAACTATTTGTGAGTATTCTTAGGACAATATGGTCATTTGCATAAATCCAATTAAATTCCTCTCTCTCTCTTTTACTTTTTATTTTTCAGACAGAGTCTCGCTCTGCCGCCCAGGCTGGAGTGCAGTGGCTGGATCTTGCCTCACTGCAACCTCCGCCTCCCTCCTGCCTCGGCCTCCCGAGAAGCTGGCATCACACATGCCTGACACTGCACCCAGCTAATTTTTGTGGTTTTTAGTAGAGACAGGGCCTCACCGTCTTGGCCAGGCTGGTCTTGAACTCCTGATCTCGTGATCCACCTGCCTCAGCTTCCCAAAGTGCTGGGATTACAGGCGTGAGCCCCTGAGCCTGGCCACTCTGTCTTTATAACGAAATGTAATTGGAAACATTGATTATGTTGCCAATGTTTTGTTTTGTTTTGTGACAAGGTCTCACTCTGTTGTCAGGGCTGGTGTGCAGTGGCACAATCATGACTCACTGCAGCCTTGACCTCCCTGGCTCAAGCAGTCCTCCTGCCTCAGCCTCCCAAGTAGCTGGGACTACAGGTGCTCACCACCATGCCCGACTCATTTTTTTATTTTTTGTAGAGACAGGGTTTCACCATGTTGCTTAGGCCGGTCTCGAACTCCTGCACTCAAAGCTATCCTCCCACTTTGTCCTCCCAAAGTGCTGGGATTACAGGTGTGAGCCACCGCACCTGGCCCCACATGGTCAAGACGTTGACTAAAATGTGATATTTGAAAATGTACACAGGGCCAGGTGTGGTGGCTCACGCCTGTAATCCCAGCACTTCAGGAGGCTGAGGCAGGCAGATCTCCTGAGGTCAAGAGTTCAAGACCACCCTGGCCACCATGGTGAAACCTCATCTCTACTAAAAATACAAAAATTAGCCAGGCGTGGTGACACATGCCTGTAATCCCAACTACTCTGGAGGCTGAGGCAGGAGAATCGCTTGAGCGTGATGGGCAGAGGTTGCAGGAGCCGAGATTGCACCATTGCCCTTCAGCCTGGGTGACAGAGCGAGACTCCGTCTCAAAAAAAAAAAAAACAAAGGAAATACACAGAGCATGCCCGGCTTCTGGGATTCCCAGCCCTACGGTGAGTAAATGAGACTGTCACTTCCCGGCAGGCCCGAAGCCTTGAGACTGCGAAGAAAATCTAAAGTCTATCTTGGCTTGACTTCCTAGTCCCAAGACCCAAGAGGTTTTCTTTTCTTTTTGAGACGGAGTTTCGCTCTTGTTACCCACGCTGTGCAGTGGCGCAATCTCAGCTCACCACAACCTCCGCCTCCTGGGTTCAGGCAATTCTCCTGCCTCAGCCTCCTGAGTTTCTGGGATTACAGGCGCGCACTACCATGCCCAGCTAATTTTTGTATTTTTTTTTAGTAGAGACGGGGTTTCACCACGTTGACCAGGATGGTCTCGATCTCTTGACCTCGTGATCCACCCACCTCGGCCTCCCAAAGTGCTGGGATTACAGGCGTGAGCCACCTCACCTGGCCTGTGAGCCACCGCGCCCGGCCTACTTTTTTTTTTTCTTAGCTCCCAAGTATACCAAGTTTCTTGTTTTTTTTTTGAAGACAGTCTCACTTCATCACCCCAGCTGGAGTGTAATGGGCACAATCTCGGCTCACTGCAGCCTCTGCCTCCCGGGTTCAAGCAATTCTGCCTCCGCCTCCCAAGTAGCTGGGACCACAGGCGTGTGCCACCAAGCCCGGCTAATTTTTGTGTTTTTAGTAGAGATGGGGTTTCACCACGTTGGCCAGACTGGTCTTGAATTCACTGTCTGCCTCAGTTTCCCAAATTGTTGGGATTACAGGCGTGACAGCTGGTTGCCTGAGAAAGATCTTGATCAAAGGGGAAATCAGGCCGAGCGAAGTGTCTCACACCTGTGTTCTCAGCGCTTTGGGAGGCTAAGGCAGGAGGATCTTTTGAGGCTAGGAGTTCACGACCAGCCTGGGCAACACAGTGAGACCCCTGCCTCTGCAAAAAAAAAAAAACCTTAAAAATTAGCTGGGTGTGGCAGTGCACACCTGGAGTCCTAGCTCCTGCGAGACAGAGCGGGGAGGGTTGCTGGAGCCTGGGAGGCGGAGCCTGCAGTAAGCCGTGATTAACGCCACTGCACTCCAGGCTGGAAAACAGAGTGCCCTGTCTCAAAAAACAAAAGAAAGAAAAGAAAGAAGGAAGGAAGGAAGGAGGGAGGGAGGGAGGGAGGGAAGGAAAGGAAGGAAGGAAGGAGGGAGGGAGGGAGGGAAGGAAGGAAGGAAGGAAGGAAGGAAGGAAGGAAGGAAGGAAATTGGCCAGGCACAGTGACTCACTCCTGCAGTCCCAACATTTTGGGAGGCCAAGGCAGGAGGATCCCTTGAGCCCGGGAGTTTAAGACCAGCCTGGGCAACATAGGGAGACTCCATCTTTATTTTATTTTATTAAATTTAAAAATATTTTTAAACAGGGGACATAGGAAAGTTGTCAGAATCCAAATGGAGTTAGTGCAAAACAAACACCTGACAGGGCCGGGAAGATGGTGAAAGAGGGTCCTGAGCCTCGCGTGCCCGATAGGAACTAGCACGACAGCTGCAAAAGCCACAGCCTGGCACAGAAACCCTCTGCAGGGAAACCTGCCCAGCCCTGGACTGGCATCACCTGGTCATTCACCCTTGTAGCCAAGGATACTCATTTCAAAACAACTGTGTCGTCCTCATTTTCCTTTAAAATCCTTTTTCTTCCTTTACTTCCCTGAATATACACCAGTTTACTACGGCACACATATTCCCTCCCAAATAAATACCACTTTCCTTTAGAGAGCCTCTTTCTGTTCGCTGTTTGGGTTTGGAGGTTCCAATTCCATTCTCCAGTACAAGGAACCCAGGGCCAGGCGCGGTGGTTCATGCCTGCAATCCCAGCACTTTGGGGGGCCGAGGCGGGCAGATCACCCAGTCAGGAGTTCAAGACCAGCCTGGCCAACATAGTGAAACCCCATCTCTACTAAAAATACAAAAATTATCCAGGTGTAGTGGCACGCTCCTGTAGTCCCAGCTGCTTGGGAGGCTGAGGCAGGAGAATCGCTTGAACCCGGGAGGCAGAGGTTGCAGTGAGCCGAGATGGCATCATTGCACTCAAGCCTCGGCGACAGAGTGAGACTCTGTCTCAAAAAGAAAAAAAGAAAGTGAAACTAGGCCAGGCGACGTGGCTCACGCCTGTAATCCCAGCACTTTGGGAGGCCAAGGCAGGCAGATCACTTGAGGTCAGGAGTCCGAGACCAGCCTGGACAACATGGTGAAACCCCATGTCTTTTTTTGCCCCCGCTCACCCTTTTTACCTCACGTCTACTAAAAAAAAAAAAACAGCCAGGCATGGTGGCAGGCACCTATAATCCCAGCTACTTGGGAGGCTGAGGCAGAAGAATTGCTCGAACCTGGGAGACAGAGGTCACAGTGAGCTGAGATCACACCAATGCACTCCAGCCTGGATGACAGAGCAAGATTTCATCTCAAAAAAATAACAGCAGGGCGTGGTGGCTCACACCTGTAATCCCAGCACTTTGGGAGGCTGAGGTGGGAGGATCACCTAAGGTCAGGAGTTTGAGACCAGCCTGGGCAACATGACGAAACCCCATCTCTACTAAAAATACAAAAATTGCCGGGCGTGGTGGCAGGAGCCTGTAATCCCAGCTACTTGGGAGGCTGAGGCAGGAGAATCACTTGAGCCTGGGAGGAGGAGGTTGCACTGAGCTGAGATCACGCCATTGCACCCCAGCCTGGGCAAGAGTGAAACTCCTTCTCAAATACAAATGATAATAATAAAGTTTATAAATAAATAAATAAATGTCACATGGGATCCAGACTGGGCCCCAGGACAGAAAAGAAGACGTTAGGGAAAAGCTCAGGGACGCTGAATAACAGGCAGCGTGTGCTCAGTGACCGTGGATCGTTACGGTTCATTCACTGTGACAAACGTACCATGGTAAGATAAAATGGGAATTACAGAGGAAAGCGGGTGTAAGGCGTGGGGGCACTTCAGCTGTTACGGAAACAATGTGGCAATTCCTCAGAATCGAGCTCACCTCCCATCCAGGCGTCCACACTCACGTGTCCACCGAAGCGCTACCCACAGCGGCCAAAGCGGGGGCCACCTGCATGTCCATCGGCGGCCGGACGGGTAAGGATCCTGTGGCGTACGTGATCACATGGAGAGAGACGATTGTTCAGCCTGAGAAACGGAGGAGAGCCTGATCTGCCGCCTGAGTGGACGCCAGTGAGATGAGCCAGGCACAGAAGGGAACACTGCAGGGTCTCACTAACATGCAGAATCTTAAAAATAAGTAAGTAGGCCGGGCGCGGTGGCTCACGCCTGTAATCCCAGCACTCTGGGAGGCCGAGGCGGGCAGATCACAAGGTCGAGAGATCGAGACCATCCTGGCCAACATGGTGAAACCCCGTCTCTACTAAAAAATTCAAAAATTAGCTGGGCGTGGTGGTGTGCACCTGTAGTCCCAGCTACTCGGGAGACTGAGGCAGGAGAATTGCTTGAACCCAGGAGGCGGAAATTGCAGTGAGCCAAGATTGCCCCACTGCACTCCAGCCTGGCGCCTAGAGACAGAGCAAGACTGTCTCAAAAAAAAAAAAAGAAAAAAGAAAAAAGAAAATGGCAGGCGGGGGGTTAGGTGTGGTAGCTTACACCTGTAATCTCAGCATTTTGGGAGGTCAAGGTGGGAGGATCACTTGAGCTCAGGAGTTTGAGACCAGCCTGGGTAACTCTTCTCTACAAAATTGTAAAAAAAAAAAAAAATTATACCAGTGTGGTGGTGTGCACCTGTGGCCCCAGTTACCTGGGAGGCTGAGGCGGGAGGATTGCTTGACCCCGGGAGGTTGAGGCTGCAGTGAGCCATGATCGTACCACTGCACTCCAGCCTGGGCAAGACAGCAAGAACCTGTCTCAAAAAAAAAATAAAAATAAAAAGGTGGGAAAAAAAAGCGGGGCGCGGTGGCGCACACCTGTAATCCAAGCACTCTGGGAGGTCGAGGCGGGTGGATCACGAGGTCAGAAGTTCAAGACCAGCCTGGCCAACATGGTGAAACCCTGTCTCTAAAAATAATAAAATATAAAGGTGGGGGTCAAATATATAAAGACAGAGAATAAACAGTGGGAGGCAGAGTGAGTCCCTTCACAAGGGCTTGTGTGTACCTGAGAGCTGCAGAGAATACGCTGCAGGTGTTTGCTAATGCGTGGGTCACAGCTGCTCTGACTGCGGGAGAGGACGGGTGCCTGAGAGATGGTGCAGTGCTCCCCACGCCGCTGTGGTCACCAATTTACTGCGTATACACAGCCTACAGCAGCACAGCACAACGCACACCTTACATGCATGCAGTAACACTGATTTTTTAAAAATATATGTAGGAACTTTCCTATCTTTATAGTTTTTCTGTAAATTTAACTTCTAAAATTTAAGAACTTTATTTTAAAAAACAGCAGCATGCTTACTTCAGCAGCACCTGTACTAAAATCAGAACGACACAGAGATTAGCATGGCCTCTGTGCAAGGATGCCACAGAAATTCGTGAAGTGTTGTGCATTTTCATATTGTAAATAAAAAATAAAACAACACACACACAAACCATGCCTCAAAAGATGTCAACTCTCCCCAGGCGCGGCGGCTCACGCCTGTAATCCCAGCACTTTGGGGGGCTGAGGTGGGCAGATCACCTGAGGTCAGGAGTTCAAGACCAGCCTGGACAACATGGCAAAACCCCATCTCTACTAAAAAATACAAAAATGAACTGGGCGTGGTGGTGGCGCCCATAGTCTCAGCTACTCAGGAGGCTGAGGCAGGAGAATCACTTGAACCCGGGAAGCCGAGGTTGCAGTGAGCCAAGATTGCGCCACTGCCCTCCAGCCTGGGCGATGCGAGACTCTATCTCGAAAAAAGAGAAAAAGGAAGCAAGCTGTCAATGAGGAACACCTGTGCTCTGCCCGCGTCTGCTGCAGGGACACCTGCTCCAGCCCGCCGGGCTGTGCTGAGCTGCCCAAGCCTCCACTGCCGCTGCCCAGCCTCCCTGCACACCACAGCCCACGGGTCCAGTGGGAAGGCACGCCGGGTGCAGGGAGGCCTCAGGTGCACACGGGTGGTGACAGGGCAGGCAGCGCCAGCTGCAGAGCCCCCGGTGGGCACCGCCTCCCGTGGTCCCTCTGCCACAGGGCTTCCCAGGGTGGGGCTTCAAAGCTAGTTTCCCCAAATGCCATAGGAAGTGGCCATAGATTTTTTCCTCTGCAACAAACAGCTGAAACTAGTGAATCTGAAAATTGACAAAGGCAATATTTGTTAACTTTAGTAAAGTCAAGATGAAGAGATTGATTTTGTTTTCTCAGTATTGTTCAGAATGAGCACTTCTGGGATAAAGCCATACTCAGCCATCCTGAAATAAAGAAAGAAAGAAGTAATGACGCCCAGGCTTCTGGGTGGAGAGCGTGCAGAGGGGTGGCCCAGTGTGGACTCCAGTGTGTGTGGCCTGCGGCTTACCCTAGAATGTACGTCCAGGGCGCCTGCGCTGGGCTGGAGGGGACAAACACAGGCCGCTCTCGGCCAGCAAGGAGAAGCTGGTGACCACAGCCCTAGTGATGGAGACCAGCTTGGGGGACGCCGAGAGCAGGGGGCCCAGAACCCACCCAGGCGGGGCTACAGGGCGCAGGTTTGATGTGCTAGGGATGTGCGTCCGCGCCCAAATCTCAGGCTGAAATCTAAGCCCCATGTGTTGGAGGAGGGGCCTGGTGGGAGGTGACTGCTGGCCTCGTGATGGTGAGTTCTCGCGAGCTCTGGTTGTGTGAAAGTGTCGCCCTTCCCTCTTCGCTCTCTCGCGCCTGCTCTGGCCACGTGAGCGAGACCTGCGCCACCTTCGCCTTCCGCCCTGAGACTTTCCCGAGGTCCCCCAGCCGTGCTTCCTGCACAGCCTGTGGAACTGTGAGTCTGTTCGTTATAAATTACCTGGTCTCAGGTAGTTCTTTGCAGCAGTGGGAGAACAGACTCATACAGGGCAGAAATGCTGCCAAGAGGGGCTGGGAAAGGGAAGAGCGTCGTTTACCAGGAAGAGGTGCAGCCAGGAAGGGGTGCAGCACGTTCACCACCAAGGCACGACCGCAGCCCAGGTGCCCGCAGCGGGGGAACGCACAGAGAATGTGGGCCAGGCGCAGTGGCTCACGCCTGTAATCCCAGCACTTTGGGAGGCCGAGGCAGCCAGATCACTTGAGGTCAGGAGTTCGAGACCAGCCTGGCCAACGTGGCAAAACCCTGTTTCTACTAAAAATGCAAAAACTAGCCAGTCATGGTGGCGGGCACCTATAATCCCAGACACTCAGGAGGCTGAGGCAGGAGAATCGCTTGAATCCAGGAGGCAGAGGCTGCAGTGAGCTGAGTTCACACCACTGCACTCCAACCTGGGCAACAGAGCAAGACTCCATCTCAAAAATTAATTAATTAATTAACATTTAAAAGTCAACAGCAAGGGGCTGAGGACCTCCACTGGTGGTGTTCGTGGCAGCAGGGAAGCCAGGTACCAAAAGGTGCTGGGCTGAGGAGAGGGCCGCCCAGGCCGCGCTGGCATGAGGTCCAGGGAGGGCCCACTTCTGAAACGGGTGACATAAGCCAAACACGGCACTTTGCACTCAGGCCCTCTACGTGGGGCTTTCTGTCACTTACACCCAAAGAGCCTTGAGTCGTACGTCAGGGCACATGAGCGATACATCGGGGCACAGCACCCCTCCTCACGCCTGACTTGAGGGTCCTGGGTCCCCACAGGAGCGACCATGGCAGGGCCACCTGGGGGCTGCCTATCAGAGTCTCTGCAGCCAGATGGCTACGTCCCAGGGCTGGGCACCTCTGGCTTTCCTAGAACCTTCATGTCACAGCTAGGAGCCCCAAGACTGTGTCCCACAGAGCCCCAGCAATAGTGCCCAACCGCCATTTGCCCACCTTCATGGTCCACAGACGATGCTACCTGAGTCTCCAGCCAGGGGCTAGAAACGAGCTGATGGGCCCAGTCTGGGTTTAAAGCTGCAGGATGGGGCAGCGTCACTCAGTCCTGGGCTGACAGGGACAAAGGTGGCTTTTCTAAAGGAAATCGCGGGATAAGGGATATGGATAGCAGGCGAGGCTGGATCCAGGGGCTCAGAAGATGTGATGCAATGTGTGTGTGTGCACATGGTAAACATAAATACGGTATATGTTATTTTGGGTCCTTTCTGCTTTTCTTGTTTCTCATAAATTGTTTTATTTGTTCAACAATATGTCTGAGGCCGGGCGCGGTGGTTCATGCCTGCAATCCCAGCACTGTGGGAGACAGAGGTGGGTGGATCACCTGAGGACAGGCATGGCATTCGAGACCAGCCTGGCCAACGTGGTGAAACCCAGTCTCTACTAAAAATACAAAAATTAGCTGGGCATGGTGGCGGGCACCTGTAATCCCAGCTACCCGGGAGGCTGAGGCAGGAGAATCGCTTGAATCTGGGAGGCAGAGTCTGCAGTGAGCCGAGATTGCACCACTATACTCCAGCCTGGGTGACAGAGCAAAATTCAGTCTCAAAAGCCAACAATATGTCTGAGTGGCCCTCCTGAGACACTTGGATCACATCCCTTCTTCCTGGCTTGAAGGCAGAGTTCTGTCTTCGGGACATGTCCTGGTGTGGTCAGCCCAGGGCAGGCACCAGCTTATGCTGCAGCTTGGTCGGTCTTGGAAAGTGCCTGATTCCTCATGGGCAGTGGCCCCACTGTGGGGCCGTGGACCCGTAGGCAGGTGCAGGTAGGACTGCAGCCCCCACCCATGCCCTTGCCCACAGCCAGCAGGACACATGGCCCTGAGTCAGCCAGTCCGGCAGGGATGGGCATGTGGGCAGGTTCTGAACTCTTTACTATTACAAATCACGCTGCAACACCACGTGTAATAGCCTTCCTGTGCAACGATGGGAGTGTTGCTCTAGGGGCAGACCCCGAGGACGCCAGCCACGGAACACGGGCAGACCCCGAGGACGCCGGCCACGGAACACAGGCAGACTCCGAGGACGCCGGCCACGGAACACAGGCAGACCCGGAGAACATGGGCAGACCCCGAGGACGCCGGCCACGGAACACAGGCAGACCCGGAGAACATGGGCAGACCCCGAGGATGCCGGCCACGGAACACAGGCAGACCTCGAGGATGCCGGCCACGGAACACAGGCAGACCCCGAGGGTGCCGGCCACGGAACACAGGCAGACCCCGAGGGTGCCGGCCACGGAACACGGGCAGACCCCGGGGACGCCGGCCACGGAACACGGGCAGACCCCGGGACGCCGGCCATGGAACATGGGAAGACCCCGGGGATGCCGGCCATGGAACACGGGCAGACCCCCAGAATACCAGCCGCAGAACACGGGCAGGCCCCGGGGACACCGGCCACGGAACATGCACTGCTGGAATCTCATAGCTGCTGCCTGGCGGCCCTCCCGAGGGGCTGCACCAGTCGCCCCAGCAGCCCGCGTGCCCACTCCCCACACCCTCCTCCGCACATGGTCATAGGTGATTTTTCTTTTTCTTTCTTTTTTTTTTGAGGCAGGGTCTCGCTCTGTCTCGCTGGAATTCCTGTCCTTAAGTCATCCTTTCACCTCAGCCTCCAGAACAGCTGGGACCACAGGCACACACCACCATGCACGGCTATTTTTTGTATTTTTAGTAGAAGCATGGGTTTCACCATGTTGCCCAGGCTGGTCTCAAACTCCTGAGCTCAAGCAATCCCCAAGTGCTGGGATTACAGGTGTGAGCCACCGTGTGCCCAGCCATGATTTTTCGATGTTGCAAAGCTGATGGGGGAAGAACAGCTTCTCACGGGGCTCGGATCCCAGCCACTTTCAGATGCCCGAATCAGGGGGGAGGGGCAGCAGGCTTGAAGGGAACATGGCAGCCATGGTGCCACCCAGCTGCTTTGAGGAAGGCCACATTCCCGATGTCTAAAGCATCTTAGTTCACCGGCTGCCACCGGACCTTTCTGGGGAGAACCGGGGCCTGCCTGTAAGGCCCCTTCTCACGTCTGCACACCCCAAGCCGCTGTGGCCCAAGCTCCCTAAACAAGCCGTCTCCCTTCACTGCCCACAGGCCCCACGGTGAAGCCTCCGCCAGCACCGAGCCACAGCCCCTCACCAGCGGCCTGCTGCAAGCCTCAGATGCAGTATGAGCCCTGTGGTGCAGTGGGCATGTGGCTGCATCGCCTCTTCTGAGCCCTTGACCCAGCTTTGCCTGCCATCCACCCTCCCTCTGACTTCAGCACCTCCAGTTCCCTGTAGAGAATCTCTTCCAGGCCAGGCCTGCAGCTCACTTCCCTGCCCCTGGCCCCATGATCAGTTCCTGACCCCCGAATCCAGAGAGAGGTGGCTTTGGGACTGTGGCTTGAGAGTCTGTCTCTGGCTGGGCCTACTGAGGGGAAAGGATTCCCAGGAGCTGCCCTGGGCCGTCTCTGCCCCACACAGATGGAGTGACAGAAACGGGCTCTGAGGCTGTTGCTGTGTGATGCGGTCCAGCCCTGCCTGACGTCAGCACACGCTGGGACGCCCCAGTCATGAGCCCAGACACTTCCTGTCCTTGACAAGAGCTGCTTTGGCTGGGTGTCTGCTCTGGCAACCAGGCTATCCTGATGCACTTGGCGAAAATCCAGGATGAGGCCGGGCACGGTGGCTCACACCTGTAATCCCAGCACTTTGGGAGGCCGAGGCAGGCGGATCACTTGAGATCAGGAGTTCAAAGACCAGCCTGGCCAAGATGGTGAAACCGCATCTCTACCAAAAGGTACAAAAATTAGCCAGACACGGTTGTGCACGCTTGGAATCCCAGCTACTCAGGAGGCTGAGGCAGAGATTGCAGTGAGCCAAGATTGTACCACTGCACTCCAGCCTGAGCGACAGAGCAAAAAAAAAAACAAAGAATCTGGGATGTGCTGTGAGCGTCCCGCGTGCCAGGGCTCCTCCTACAGGTGATCTCCATCAGTGGGAACTAAGGTGGGCTGAAGCAGGTGTGGAATCAGCTCAGGCAGGGCCGGGGAGGCTGCGAGGTCAACAGCAGCAGGATGGGCCAGAGCACCTGGGGAAGGTGGGGGAGGCACCACTCCCCTGAGACTGGTTCCAGTAAAAAGGGTTGAGCCTCAGTTTCCCTGTCCGTAGAATGAGACCTGAGTCTCCACAGTACCAGCTGTGATTTGGGGTGGTGGAGCAGGAGGGCCTGGGAAGGAGGGAAGCCGTGCGGTCCAGCCCGAGGAGAAGCTGAATACAGGCTGGGGTTACCCTTGAACCCCACACCCTGCCCTCTCCGAAGATCTCCCACTCAGGGGGCAGCCTGCACACGTCCACACCATCGCCGGCTCGGGCTCTGACCCTGCTCTGCCACTTGCCCGCTCCAGGACCGACTTCATTTCTCTAGGCCTCAGTTTCTTTGTCTGCGAAATGGAAATCGTTTTCATCTCATAACTTTTGTGAGTAAATGAAATTATTCATGTAACCCCTGGGCATGTGCCAGGCACACGCTGCGCTCCAACAAAGTTACAAGTTAACTAACACTCTCCCTCCCAGGCCTGTAGGGACTGCAGAGACTCCGCCTCGGATGCCAGCCCCCTACACCCAACCTCCCCCTCCGCCCCTCCCCTCCACACCCTCACACCCGCCCTCACCCACCCCCCCCACACCCCCACGCACGCCCTCCCCCTCCAGCAGCCCGAGCCCCGCAACACCCCCGAACCCCCTCCCTCCCTTTCCCACGGTCCGCGGGCTCCACCAAGCGCCCACCGGCTGCGCTGCGACGGCGGCTCCGGCTCCGGGGTCCGAACCCGGGTCCGAACCCGGCCCTTGGGCGCTGTGGGGGTGGGCCTGGAAGTGCGTCTGGAGAGGGGAGTCAGGGTCCACTCCCCGCGGGCAGCCGGGACCCCCACCCCTGCGCCAATCCCGCGCGTCCCCCGCCGCCCCAGGCCATCCCAAGACACTCCGGGAAACGCCTTCCTGACGCCGCGGACCCAGTCCCCTCGCAGACACGGCGGGGCGGGCCGGGGGTCCCAGCGTCCGGGCGGCGCGGGCCCTTTAAGGCGGCGGGCCTCGTTAGCATACATTTGCATGGCCCCGCCCAGCCGCTGGAGGCTGCCGCGCGGGGCTCAGTCCGGCGGGGGCGCCGCGGAGAGCGGAGGGCGCGGGCTGCGGAGCCGGAGCGGAGGGCGCGGGACCCTGCACGCCGCCCGCGGGCCCATGTGAGCGCCATGCGGCCCCGCGCCGCCTGGGGACCCGACCCGCCGCCCCCGCCGCTCCCCGGGCCCGGGCTCCGGCCGCTGCCGCCGCTGCTGCTGCTGCTGCTGGCGCTGGGGACCCGCGGGGGCTGCGCCGCGCCCGCGCCGCGCGCCGAGGACCTCAGCCTGGGAGTGGTGAGCGCGCGGCCGAGGGCGCGGGGCCGGGACGGGCGCGGAGCTCCAGGGCCGGAGCCAGGGGTCCCCGCGGGCCGGGCGGCGGGGGCCCGGCAGACCCCCGCAGTGCGCGTCGGCGTCGCGCGGGAGCCAGGAGCCCTGGACCCATTTCCTGGATGGGGAGACTGAGGCAGGGGCGCGGGCTGAGCGGCCGGGCGAGCGCACGCGGATGTGGCAGGCGCCGGCTCCCGTCCGGGCTCCGTGCGTCCAGAGCGCGCCGCCGCCGCAGGAGCCCGTGGAGTTCTGAGAGGTCGCCTGCTTGGGGCCCGGGTCCCCGGCTTGCAGCCGCCCCAGAGCAGCCGGGGTGGGCGAGAGCAGGCTTCGCGGCCGCCCCGAGCCCTGCGCGCTGCGTGCGTTCCGGGTGGGAGTGGCGGGGCAGGGGCTGCGGAGTGGGGGCACCCCGAAAGTCTTGGGGCCCTGGGTTTGCTGGGTTGAGGGTGCTGGGGGCACAGGGAAGCCGGGCCCAGCTTCCCACTGAGCATGGACCTGGCCCCGACCTCCTTTCCCTCCACCCCCGGTCGGCCAGGCTGGCCCTCTAGCCCTGGTCCCGTGCTGAGCCGGGGGCTCGGGGAGAGCCTTCCTCACCCGCCTCGCAGCCTCTGTCCCCAGCTCAGCTTGGGGGCCCTGCCAGGGGGCAGCGCTGCGGTCTCTTCCCACAGCCCCCTCCGCTGTTCCGCGGCCGGGACCGGCGTCTGCTGTGAACCTGGAAGATTTAGAGCGGACGTCGGGGGGTCAGCGCCCCCCGGCTGGGGCGGTCGGGTGGACTCTGGCTGGGTTCGGCGATTCCTTCTGAGGCTCCTGCCCCACCGCTGCCCTCACTGTGCTCGGACCCAGGGACTCTGGGCCGAGGCGTCCCCGCCCGCGCCAGTGCTGGGCCCTCGTCTCCGGGTGGGGTCCTGGCAGGGCCTCTCACCCAGCGCCTTGGACTTCCAGATGCTCCAAAACCTTCGGGTCCGAGCAAGTCAGCGCAGGTGATTTCAGGCAGTCGAGGCATTTGAAAGGGGCGCTTGGGTGGCACCTGCAGCCCCTGTGGTTGGCAGGGCTTGGCCAGGGGGTCTGGATGGAAAGCCGACTTGGCCCCAGGCTGCCCCAGGCCCCAAAGCCATCTGGGACGGTGCTGGCCACTGTCCCTGCTACCCGGGGGCCAGATGCCTGCAGGCCCCCACAGTGGCTTCCTTCCAGCCAGGCAGCCTGTGAAATTGAGGTGACCCCACCTCCTCAAGACCCTTTTGTAGCTGGGGGTTTCCGGGATCCCCCAGTGAGAAGCACGCCCTGGGGACCTGGTGTCTCCAGCTCTGGAGGGAAGGGAACCCAGGCTCCAGGGTGCTGCAGAAGGAACCGGGGCAATGCCAGGGGAGGACTCCAGGTGGGGACCCCGGCCAAGCCACGTCGGCTGATCAGACCCAGTGCGGCCCGCCTGCCCGCCTGCCCAGAGTGGGTCAGGCACCCTCCTCCGGGCTGGTACCTGCGCCTTGATCTCTCCTGGCGCCCGGGGATCACCCGCCTTGTGCCCTGCGGCAGCACCGAGTGGAGGACGTGGCTCCTCAGCCTGGCCGGGGGCAGTGAGTGGGGCCCCGTGTCCAGCCGGAGAGGGAGGACGCTGCGGGCAGCCCCCTGCGTGGAGCCCCCTCGGGGTCCAGCCGGCCTGTGTGGCGCCTCCGTCCTGCCCGAGCCTCCTGCTCACACGGGCGGTGCGGGGCGGCCTCTGCTGGCCCCCGGGGGAAGCGCGGGCGAGCTCAGGCCCGGGGCGGGGGACGGGGTGGCCGGGATCTGGGCGAAGGGGGGACTCCCTCACCGCGCCCTCTCCAGAGGCGCTCCCCGCGCTGACTGCTATTCAGGTCTGGGCGCCAGGAAGGAGAAGGGCCCCTTTGTCCGAGGGACCGGCTCCTGCAGACCGAGCTGCGCGCAGCGGGGCTCGAGCCCGGGCAGGAGGGGAGGGCCCGCCCCGGAGCGCCCCCCGTTAGCACGTGAACAAGGCCGGGATTCAGGCTGCTGGGCCGCGCAGCGGGGACAAAAGAGCGCCCTGTGCCCCGTCCTCGGCGGGGCTGCGAGTCCGTGCGGGCCTGAGATTTTTGTCCTCCTGTGTTTTGAGTAGGACACAGCGCGCAGCCTGGGTCTCCGCAGGCGTCCGCACCCCTCCCGCCCCTGGCTCCTTCTCGAGCGGGTCTGGGCACCCATGGGACGCGACTCTCGGCGCCTTATTTCTGCACGGTGGCACCGTGCTGCCCGTGGGCTTCGCCATCTCTGCCCCGCAGCTATCTGGAGTGTCTGTGCCGGAGCCGCCGTCTATTCTGGGCCTGCAGCCTGGTCCTGGCTGGGACTCCCCAGACTCGCCCAGAGCATCTCGCGATCAGGTCCGGGTGGCAGCTGTGTGGTAGCAGGTTTGACAAACTGTCTTCTAAAGTCTCTGCTTCACCTCCTCTCGGCCGTCATCACTGCGCCCACGGCCCAGTGGCCGCTGCCTTGATCTGCGTGGGGTGGGGGGGAAGTGGGGGGTCGTATTGCTGAGGTTGTGGGAGGCTGGGCCAGATGGTGCCTGGTGGCAGCCGCCCTCCACGTCCTGGTCTCTGCCGGTGGCCTCTGGGTCCCTGGCCCTCAGGACCTCGTCATCACCCTGGCTGGGGTCAGGGTGTCCCCTCTCACCCTGCAGATGCTCCCAGAACTTCAGCCGAGCTCCCTCTGCCAAAACCAAGACACGCAGGAGTGCGAGACCACGGCCCGACTTTGCCGTGAGAGGCGTCTGTGTGTCCTTGCCGCTCGGTCCTCTTCTGACACCCATCTTCGTGGCGCAGGAGATGTGGCTTCCCTCGGACGTGGGCTCTGCGACCCACGTACCGGGCCTCGGTCTCCCTGTCTGTACAGTGGGGCCAAGGAGGACAGGCTGCCGCACGGTCGGCAGGGGTGCTTCCAGTGGTTCAGGGGCAGGAAGGGGGAAGGCTGGAGAGGACCAGGCTGTTCTCTGATGCTGTCCTGGGGCTTCGGGGCACTTTGTGCATGCGTGCATTTGCCTTCTGTTGGCAGCAGCTCCGGTGGGGCGCTTGCCCTGGCTCTGGACGTGGGGAAGGTGTGAGGTGCACACAGGGAGGCACCTCTGTCACGTAGGGACTGGGGGCCTCCTGGGCACCTGCCTCTGGGGTTCAGGGCCCTGCTGGGCACCGTCTGGCTCACGGCAGGGACAGGATGGGGTGGTCTGGGAAGGATGCGGAGCCCGGCTTCCCCTGTGGTGCAGCACTAGGCAAGTCCCCTCCTCATGCTGGCCCAAGGGCCCCACGCGCCCTGGCCCGCCTCTCTCTCCTCCCCCCGCCCAACCGACTCTGTCCCACTGGCTCCTCTGCGCTGCGCGTTTCCCTGCAGAAGGGCCTTTGCACTGCTGTCCCCACCGCCGTGGGCACCGCCTCGCATATCACCTGGACAGCTCCTTCTCGCCTTGCTGGTCACAGCCCGTGTCCCCGAGGTTGTTCCCTGAGCACCCATTTCATCAGCCCTCCAGCCCATCCCTCACCCCTGCATAGCGCGGTGGTCACGGGCTCTGTAGCCGAGGATAACTCCCTGTGCCTCAGTGTTCTCATCTGTAAACTGGGAGTAATAAGAGCACCCACTTCACAAGGTTAACCCAGGGTTGTCTGTGAGCACCTGCTTTGTGCCAGGTACCCTCCAGCAGGGACCGCCCCGGCCTCACCGTGCCTGAGGGACGTGGCAGGAATGGCAGGGGTGTGGATGGAGCGGGCGTGGATGGCACGGGCATGGATGGCACGGGCGTGGGCGTGGATGGTGCGGGAGTGGACGGCGCGGGCGTGGATGGCGCGGGCGTGGGCGTGGATGGTGCAGGCGTGGACAGCGGGGGCGTGGACGGCGCGAGCGTGGATGGCACGGGCGTGGGCGTGGATGGTGCGGGAGTGGACGGCGCGGGTGTGGATGGCGTGGGCGTGGATGACGCGGGCGTGGACGGCGCGGGCGTGGATGGCGCAGGCGTGGGCGTGGATGGTGCGGGCGTGGATGGTGCGGGCGTGGACGGCACGAGCGTGGATGGCGCGGGCGTGGACAGTGTGGGCGTGGACGGCGTGGGCATGGATGGCGCGGGCGTGGACAGGTAGTGCTGGATAATTGTTGGCTGTTGGGATGGAAAACCGTTATCAAGTATTCCTGTTCAGGACGTAATGGCCGCCTGAGACTTGTGTCACAAACGTGTTCACATGTTTGCTATTTATCCTCCCACAATCCTGTCCTCCCCTGTGGGCAGTGGGATGGGGTCCTGTGGTCTTAGCTTCTCTCCAGTTGCTCAGACAGATGGACAGACTTAGAGGGAATCCGACAGTGTCCCTGGCTGGGGCCAGGGGATCACTCTAACCGAGGGTCAGCAGCCAGAGGCGGCCAGTGCAGGGGGACCCCCGCATGGCCAGTGGGTCAGACACAGTTAGACTGTGTGCTGTGTGACCATGGGCAGGTTATCCGCACGCTCTGAGCCTTAGTTTTCTCATCTGTAAAATGGGGCTGATGACATCGCCTCTCCCCTGCCCCCCCCTACCCCGTGCAGGTCAGGTCACAGATGAGTGTGGGGGTCGGGCCCTCATTCATCCGCAGGGGCCCCGCTCAGGCGCCACCCCCATGGCACAGCAGGGCCGCAGATGCACCCGCCAGCCAGGGTGCCCTGGCCGAGAGAGGCCGACACAACCAATCAGTGCAGCCCAGAGCCAGGGGGCGGGGGCTGCATGCCGTAAACTCCCTAAAAACCGTCCGAGGGAATTCTGCGCTGTGTGCATTGCACCCTCTCAAGGCTGGAAACAGGCAGGCATTGTGCCAGACAGGCAGGACTGTGAATGGTGAATCCGGAGTGGGCCGGGCTGCTGCCCGCATCTGCGTCAGAGCCAGGGGCTACAGGCGCCTGCTTCCTGCCTGTGCCCCTCAACGGGGAAGGGCTCCGCCTCTGGCCTGTGTGTCCCTATCTTTGGTAATAATGGCCCAGCCCATGGGAGGAGCAGGAGAGCTGCCGTGGCTCCAGAAACTATCATCAGTCAGGGGGTGGCTGCCTTGGGTTGGGGCTCCCTGGAGCTCCCAGCAGCCCCTCTCCCGCTTCCTCCCTCCTCCCGGCAATCCCTCCCCCTCCCCAGTGGCCTTCTGGAAGGTTCACCCTGCCGCTGTTGCAGCACCCGCCTGATGCAGCCTCCGTTGCCCTGGAGACAGCAGTCTCCGTGGCGACAGCAGAGTGAGGATCAGGCAGCGGGTGGGTGTAGGTACTCTGGGGGCAGGGATGGGGAGGGGGAGGGGGTCTGGGCCCCCACCTGCTGTGGACAGGAGTAGGTCAGGATAGAGGCCTGGGAAGGGGAGACAGGGCGGGGAGAGGCCACCGCATCTGCCCCAAGGTGCTGGCTGTGGGGCTTTTTTGCCCCAGGACCGTGCTCCGGGCCTGGGCCTGGGTCAGGTTAAGCGCCGCTCCCCTTAGCTAACACGCCCACTTTGCTGCCGCCACCCTTATTTAGCCTGAGTTGACATTTCCAAGCCCTGGCCAAGAATTGGCCGCCCCTCCCAGATGGACCTGAGCTGCCTGGTGAGCGGCTTGCTGCCCTCTTCCCCGAAGCTGGGAGCACAGGACGGTGTGGCGCTGGGCAAGGGCAGCCTGTGGGCTCGGGAGGCCCCCCCCGGAGCAGGTGGCCGCTTCTGCCTGTGTCCACCCGAAGGCTGGTGGCCCTCAAACCCGCAAGGCTGGTCTGTCGGGTGCCCCTGCAAACTAGGAAGTGGCTCCCACCCTCCCACTCTACCCCCCCCAGACAGACCCTCCCAGAATGCTGAGCCCGAGATGGGGCGCAGCCCCTGAGCACACACGTGTGGGGTGGGAGCCCCCGAGAGCCCTGCCCCACAGACCCACTGCCCCAAGATGTGACGCCATTCTACGCTCAAAATCCAGTGCCCCTGAGGCCACAGGTGACTGCCTGTTGACCATGGGTGGGACTGGAACCCTGGTTCTTCGAGTTGAAGCAGGCTGGCCGCTCACACCTGCCCCTAAACCACTGCTTCCAAACGTCGGGAACATTCCACAGCCGCTGGGAGAGCTGCATGTGGCCCCGTGGCCAGGCTGCCTAGCTCCCCAGGGACCAGAGGTAGGGGTGCCCCAGCCTGCCACCAGCCACGACCCCAGCTTACAGATGGGAAGGCTGGGGTGCAGGGTCCTCCCAAGGGTCTCAGTGCCTGCTGGCCCAACCCAGGCAGCAGCTGGCCTGGGTAGGGAAGGCACCTGCTGTATGGGCCCTTCCCTGGTAAGGGGACACGGGGTCATCATCCAGTATCATAGATGGTGTGAGGAAATTCCAGAGGGCTGCCTGGAGGAGGTGACAGGCTCGTAACCATGAGGCACAGTGGCCCTGTTGAGCTGGGATCTTAACAAAGAACTAAAAAGTGCACGTATTTAATGCAGAATGTGCTGATGTGCTGATGGCCAGCACCTAGAGCGGTGACTGGCCTGGGGACACACTCAGTAAACCCTTCGGGTACATGGCAGTGTGGGCCTGGACACCCGGGGCCAAAGATCCCCACGGCCTGGAGATCAGGACAAAAGTGGGGGCTGGCCTGTCGGGGCCATCACCCAGGCGCACAGCAGTTATCCCACCGCTGTGAGTGGAGGCCCCAGGGCCCTGCCCTAGGAGCTGCCCACCCCAGTCATGAATGTCCACTTTGACGTCCATCCTGCCTCTAGCCTTGGAGGGGCTCCCAGACCCGAGGGGTCTCCAGGCTCCCCTGGTTCAGGGCTGAGGGGGCTGGGGCTGGGTCAGCAGGGTTTGCGGAGCGGGTGAAGGTACAGAGGGAGGGCCCCGGGAAGGACTCTGGCTCCTGGACGGGGAATCTCGGGGTGTGCAGATCCCATGCGGTGTCTTGCGCGGCCCCTCCTGGCCAGCACAGCCTGTGGCTGAAGCCCTTGGGACCTCCAGGACGATGGCGCCTCAGTCCTCTGAACACTGCCCGCCGGTGGGCAGGAGGGTTGGCCAGGACCGCGCCATCACCAGCTCACAGAGAAGCTCAAGCAGGAGCTGCAGACCAGAACCCGGGGGCCCAGCAGGCGGGATAAATGAGTCGCAGGCATTTTTTAAATGCCCACCAGAGAAAAAGAAAAAAGACAGGTCTGCAGGCTGGACAGGGACCCCAGCATGTCACCCCTGGCTGGTGCCTTTCCCGGGCGCGCCTCGCCCCTGCTGTGGTTCCCCAGGCTGGCGAGTGTCCACGAGGCAGAGCGGGAGCCTCATTGCAGCCTGCAAGTGGGCACGGGTGCCACTGCAATTGAAGAAACTGAAGCTGAGGGTGGAGGCAGCCCCCACAGATGGCACCCAGGCCCCCCGTCCCCAGGTCCCCACAGATGGCACACAGACTCCCCGTCCCCAGGTCCCCACAGATGGCACCCAGGCCCCCCTGTCCCCAGGTCCCCACAGATGGCACCCAGGCCCCCCTGTCCCCAGGTCCCCACAGATGGCACCCAAGCCCCCCGTCCCCAGGTCCCCACAGATGGTACCCAGGCCCCCCATCCCCAGGTCCCCACAGATGGCACCCAGGCCCCCGTGTCCCTGGGGCCCCCCCAGGGTAGCAGAGATGACTGGGGCTCGTGGCCAGGGCTTGGTTTGTGCCGAGGTTAAAGGGCTGCCCCCATTCCTGCTCCCACTCAGCTCGGATGTGGGTAGCCTCCCACCCACCCCAGTGCGCCCTTCAGAGCAGAGCTGGTGCTGGTGTGAGGATTTTCCACATCCCGGCTCACATCCTCATCACCAGCCTGCCAAGGACTCAGGAAGCAGCCCAAGGGGTGGACTGCCTCGCCTCGGGCACGCGGCAGGGAGGTGGCTGAGTGGGGCTCCCCTGCTTTTGCAGCCTGGCTAGAACCTGGCTTTTGTTTGTGAGACAGGGTCTCACTGTTGCAGTCACAGCCTCCAGCTCCTGGGCTCAGGCGATCTCCCCACCTCGGCTTCCCAAAGTGCTGGGATCTCAGGCCTGAGCCACGGCGCCGGGCAAGCCTGGGCTCTTACCTCCCCCGTGAAAGAACAGCCGTGGCCCAATTCCGCGAACTGGTATCTGCACCACTGCCTTTCTCAGCTGGGGTTTCAGACCTTGCGGCCCAGACTGCCCTGTCACACGTCAGCTGAGAGCCTGCATTTGACACTGGCCACATTTAAGAGCCCTTTTAATGTTCCCTGGTATTTTGCAGCCTCGGAGGCGTGGGGTGGGGCAGGGTTGCCCTGAGTGGTTGTACAGGTCGTGCACTGCACAAGCTCACATCATCTAAGGCACATCAGTTTTATTAAGACACTTTTCCGGCAGCTGCCTGGGGAAGAGGCAGGAGGTGCCTTGTGGGCAGATTGGGGGCTGGGTGGTAATCAGGCTGGGAAGGGCCTGTCCCGGGCAGTGGTGGCCCATGGCAGGCTTCTTGTTGGGTAGGACCAGGCCCTCGTTGCACCCCCTCACCCTGCTCTCTGCCTTCAGGAGTGGCTAAGCAGGTTTGGTTACCTGCCCCCAGCCGACCCCGCAACAGGACAGCTGCAGACGCACGAGGAGCTGTCCAGGGCCATCGCAGCCATGCAGCAGTTTGGTGGCCTGGAGGCCACCGGCATCCTCGGTCAGTTCTCCAGGGGGGCAGTGGGTGGCCTGCCTTGCTGTGGCCCCCATCAGGCCTGCGCCAGTCAGCCGTGCCCCTTCTGACCCGTCACAGCCCTGCCCTATGCTTGAATGGAACTGGGTCCCTGCCTGGGGTAGCTCGGGGCCTGGGGCTGGTCCCCTGCAGTGGGTGGAAGGTGGGGGTGGCTTGGAGGTTGGTGCCAGTGCTAGAGTCAGGGCTCTCTGCCTTGGGGGTGCTCGGGATCTTAGGCTGGGGGTTAGGTGGGGCTAGGCTCTGAGCTTCACGCACCCCTGCAGACGAGGCCACCCTGGCCCTGATGAGAACCCCACGCTGCTCCCTTCCGGACCTCCCCGTCCTGACCCAGGCTCGCAGGAGACGCCACACTGCAGCCCCACCCAAGTGGAACAAGAGGAACCTGTCATGGAGGTGGGTGCGTGGCCGCGGTGGGGGATGGGGTCTCCGTAGAGGTGGGTGCGTGGCTAGGGCGAGAGATGGGGTCTCCGTAGAGGTGGGTGCATGGCCGGGGTGAGGAGTGGGGCCCCCATGGAGGTGGGTGTGTGGCCGGGGCGAGGGGCGGGGTCCCCGTGGAGGTGGGTGCGTGGCCGGGGTGAGAGGCGGGGCCCCCGTGGAGGTGGGTGCGTGGCCAGGGCGAGTGGCGGGGTCCCCGTGGAGGTGGGTGCGTGGCCGGGGTGAGAGGCGGGGCCCCCGTGGAGGTGGGTGCGTGGCCAGGGCGAGGGGCGGGGTCCCCGTGGAGGTGGGTGCGTGGCCGGGGTGAGAGGCGGGGCCCCCATGGAGGTGGGTGCACGACCGGGATGAGGGGCAGGGCCCCCGTGGAGGTGGGTGCGTGGCCGGGGCGAGGGGCGGGGTCCCCGTGGAGGTGGGTGCGTGGCCGGGGCGAGGGGCGGGGTCCCCGTGGAGGTGGGTGCGTGGCCGGGGTGAGAGGCGGGGCCCCCATGGAGGTGGGTGCAGGACCGGGATGAGGGGCGGGGCCCCCGTGGAGGTGGGTGCGTGGCCGGGGCGAGGGGCGGGGTCCCCGTGGAGGTGGGTGCGTGGCCGGGGCGAGGGGCGGGGTCCCCGTGGAGGTGGGTGCGTGGCCGGGGCGAGGGGCGGGGTCCCCGTGGAGGTGGGTGCATGGCCGGGGTGAGAGGCGGGGCCCCCGTGGAGGTGGGTGCGTGGCCAGGGCGAGGGGCGGGGCCCCTGTGTCTCCGTGTCTGTGCCTCTGTAGATGCCCACAAGCCGGGGTATTTGACGCAGTAGGAGCTCTCTCCTCGCTCAGGAGGCAGAGGGCACATCCGTCCCAGGCTCTGTCCAGCTGTGCAGTTGCGGGTAGCCGTTGGCGGAATCAGCAGCCTCTGCTCCGCCCTGGCCCTTCTGTGTGCCAGCGCCTCTCCCGTGGATTTAGGGCCCCCCAGCCCAGTATGACATCCACAAAGACCCTATTTCCTTTTTGTTTTTGAGGCAGGGTCTGTCGCCCTGGCTGGAGTGCAGTGGCACAATCACAGCTCACTGCAGCCCTGACCTCCGGGGCTCAAGCAGTCCTC
Organism: Aotus nancymaae; assembly: GCF_030222135.1. NCBI lineage: Eukaryota > Metazoa > Chordata > Mammalia > Primates > Aotidae > Aotus > Aotus nancymaae. The sequence goes on along the minus strand of NW_026988433.1, from coordinate 1,340,500 downwards.
CTGCCTCAGCCTCCCGAGCAGCTGGGACTAGAGATGCATGTCACCACACCTTGCTAATTTTTTTGTTTTTTGACACGTGTCACTCTGTCACCCAGGCTGGAGGGCAGTCTTGGCTCACTGCAACCTCAGCCTCCCAAGTAGCTGGGATTACAGGCATGAGCCACCGTGCCCAACTAATTTTTTATATTTTTAGTAGAGACTGGGCTGGGTGTGGTGGCTCATGCCTGTAATCCCAGCACTTTGGGAGGCCAAGGTGGGTGGATCATTTGCGGTCAGGAATTTGAGACCAGGCTGGCCAACATGGCAAGACCCCGTCTCTACTGAAAATACAAAAATTAGCTGGGTATGGTGGCGTGTGCCTGTAATCCCAGCTATTCGGGAGGCTGAGGCAGGAGAATCGCTTGAACCTGGGAGGTGGAGGCTGCAGTGAGCCGAGATTGCACCACTGCACTCCAGCCTGGGAGACATAGTGAGACTTGGTCTCAAAAAAAATAAAATAGTAGATATAGGGTTTCGCCACATTGGCCAGGCTGGTCTTGAACTCTTGAGCTCAAGCAGTCCGCCCATCTTAGCCTCCCACAGTGCTGGGGTTGCAAATGTGGCCACCACGCCCAGCCAACCCTGTTTCCAAACAGGCCACATCCTCAGGCCAGGGTGGACGTGAATTTGGCGGGACACTATTTGACCCCCACACCTGTACTGGTCCCGTTCCGCTGTCCCCTGGGGTCAAAACTGGCTCAGAGGAGTCCTGCTAGTGTGAGAGCTGATGACCAGAGAGAGCCCCTTCTGCGGGGAGCAGGGGCTGGGGCAGGCGGGCACACCCGCTGAGGGCCCTGAGCTCATGGCCCCACGTGGGAGCTCACGTTTGCCTGTGGTCTGGGGCCTCAGCCCTCCTGGGCTCTCTCTCCCTCCGTCCCTCCGTCCCTCATCCATCCCGGGTGAACTCCTGGGACCTTCATGGGGCGTCGGACCTGTCTCCTGGCACGGGCGAAAGGCGGAAGGTGGGGAGACACTCTCGTGGGCATGGGCACCCCCCGGGCTGAGGAGGGCGTTCGGGGAGCCTCGGCCTGGGGCACGCGGCCTGCTCCCCGTGACTGGACTCTGGCTGACCCCTGCCCGCAGGGTCCGGACGTTCCCTCGGCACTCGCCACTGGGCCGTGACACGGTGCGCGCGCTCATGTACTACGCCCTGAAGGTCTGGAGCGACGTCGCGCCCCTGAACTTCCACGAGGTGGCGGGCAGCGCCGCCGACATCCAGATCGACTTCCCCAAGGCCGACCACAATGACGGCTACCCCTTCGACGGCCCTGGCGGCACCGTGGCCCACGCCTTCTTCCCCAGTGACCACCACACCGCAGGGGACGCCCACTTTGACGACGACGAGGCCTGGACCTTCCGCTCCTCGGGTGCGTCTGGGGCAGCCCCCAGGGCGGGGTCAGGGGCCCTGGCAGCCCGTGATGCCGAGGAGCAGCCGTGGCGCCCCCGTGGCGCGCCCGTGTCCAACCCCACGGCTGGAAACACGCCCACTGCCCCTGAGCACGGCTGGGCATTTCCCACAGGCCGACCTCGCTGGGTGCTGGCCTGTTGGGCGGGGCCGCCGCCGCGGGGCCAAGCCTGTCCTCGCCACGTCCTCAGCATCCTCAGCACCCGAGGGGTGCGCGGGAGGAGGGCTGTGAGGCCTCTGTCCGTGGCTCAGAGTCGCTCCCGCTAAGTACCATCGTCTGCAGAAGTCACGGCTCCACAGAGGCCATTCCGACCCAGACTGTGGCCTTGGGGGACCGGGCCGTCCTGGGAGCCAGGCCCATCCCATGGGGCCTGGGTGGGGGGGTCAGTGCCCACAGCGTCGGGTCTCAGGCCGTCTGTCCGACACCGGGCCCCATGTAACTCAGGCCCAGGCACAGGGTGTTATCTGTGTGGCCTTGTGCAGAAGATGCTGTCGGCCCCTCTGTGAGTGACACAAAGACGCCAGGCCTGAGAAACCCAGCAGGCCCCACAGAGCCCCCCGGGCAATCACGTTAATTCCAAGTAACCCTGCAGAATCCGTCTGGCATGGCGGACACCAAGGCATCCCCCGTGGGCACCCCAGCCTGGGCCCACCCCACCCCACAGCATGGCAGAGGCCTGCTGGTCCCTCCTCACAGGGACAGAGCCCCTCCTGCCCTTGGTTCACGTGGCTCCCTGTGTCCCCAGATGCCCACGGGATGGACCTGTTTGCGGTGGCTGTCCACGAGTTCGGCCACGCCATTGGGTTGAGCCACGTGGCCGCCACGCACTCCATCATGCGGCCGTACTACCAGGGCCCGGTGGGTGACCCGCTGCGCTACAGGCTCTCGTACGAGGACAGGGTGCGGGTCTGGCAGCTGTACGGTGAGTGTCTCCCCGAAACCGGACACAGCTGCCCTGGGAGAGGGGTCAGAAATCCCAGGCACCCCCGAGCAGAGCCCCCCCGGGAGGGTTTGTTCTGTTCCCTCTATATATGGTGCTGTGCCAGCTGGGACCCTCTGGCCTGTCCACAGAGCCCATCCCTGATGTGCCCAGAGCCCCTGGGTCAGAATTCCACCTCTGTGCCCCAGACACTGACGGTTATGACAGGCAGTGTTGACGGTGTCCAGGCCTGTGCAAATCGCATTTTGGGTCTTAAATCATCTCATCTTTAGAACACCTTAAGCAGTGAAAAAAAGAAATCTGATCTTTGTGGCCATATAAGGTGGGGACTACGTCCCCCTCTATGCAGATGAGAAAACTGAGGCACCCAGAGGTCCGAAGATTGGCCAGGGAACCCAGCGGTAGCAGAGTCGGGCCCCAGGGACCCTTCTACTGGGTTCACAGCAGGAAGTGAGGCGGAGCCCCTGCCCTAGGAGCTGGTGCCCCAGGGAGATGGCGCCCCAGGGAGATGGCGCCCCAGGGAGATGGCGCCCCAGGGAGATGGCACACGTGCATCAGAGGCCGACATGGTCACCTCACTTGCACCCAGCCCAGCTGCCCCCACACCCTGTAGGAGTGCTGCCCCCACCGCCGAGACCCCTCCTGGCCTCAGCGTCATCCTTGACACTTCACGCGCTCTGACATCCATGCGTAGTTTCCGCTGTAGAAAAATTCACATCCCATGCAATTCACCGTTTTGGCTGGGCTCAGTGGCTCGTGCCTGTAATCCCAGCACTTTGAGAAGCCGAGGCAGGCAGATCATTTGAGGTCAGGAGTTCGAGATCAGCCTGGCCAATATGGCAAAAACGCATGTCTACTAAAAATACAAAAATTAGCCAGGTGTAGTGGCATGTGCCTGTAATCCCAGCTACTCAGGAGGCTGAGGCAGGAGAATGGCTTGAACTCAGGCAGCGGAGGTTGCAGTGAGCCCAGATCGAGCCCAGATCGCGCCACTGCACTCCAGCCTGGGTGACAGAGCGAGACTCTGTCTCAAAAAAAAAAAAAGAAAGAAAGAAATTCACCATTTCAAGGTGTACACTTCCATGCATTTAGGACACTCGCAAGGTTGTGCAGATGCCACCTCTGTCTGGTTCTAGAATTTTTTTTTTTTAGAGACAGTGTTTCACCATATTGGTCAGGCTGGTCTCGAACTCTGAACCTCAAGTGATCCACCCGCCTCGGCCTCCCAAAGTGCTGGGATTACAGGCGTGAGCCACTGCACCCGGCCCTGGTTCTAGAACTTTCTAATCACCCACTACTACTAAAGGGGACCCGACACCCATCCCAGGCCCCGCCTTGGCCCCTGGCAACCCCACTACTGACAGACTGTGTCTCCATAGATCGGCCCCTAATGCAGCCATGCAACCTTTTGTGTCTGGATTCTTTTTTTTTTTTTTTTTTTGAGACGAAGTCTCACTCTGTTGCCCAGGCTAGAGTGCGTCTCAGCTCACTGCAACCTCCACCTCCCGGGTTCACACGATTCTCCTGCCTCAGCCTCCCGAGTAGCTGGGATTACAGGCATACGCCACTACACCCCACTAATTTTTTTGTATTTTTAGTAAAGACAGGGTTTCACTACATTGGCCAGACTAGTCTCAAACTCCTGACCCTGTGATCTGCCTGCCTTGGCCTCCCAAAGTGCTTGGATTACAGGCGTAAGCCACCATGCCAGCCCTTTTTTTTTTTTTAAGATATGAGGTCTCACTCTGTGGCACTTGTCTCAAATTCCTGGGCTCAAGTGATTCTCCTGACTCAGGCTCCCGAGCAGCTGGGACTACAGGTGTGTACCACCACACCTGCACACCTGGCTAATTTTTAAAGTTTTTGTAGAAATGGGGTTTCACCATGCTGCCCAGTTTGGTCTCAAACTCCTAGGCTGAAGCAATCCTCCTGCCCTGGCCTCTGAAAGTGCTGGGATTACAGGCATGAGCCCCATGCCTGGCCCACCTGCTACCTGAGCATGGCGTGCTCCAGGTTCACCCCGTGGTGGCATGGATGCCGCCTGGATTCCTTCTCACGGCTGAACAGTTTTATCATCGTGCAGCCTACAGCAGGCACTGTGTTACCGCCCTGTCGGTTGTGAGGAACGGTGCTGTGAAGGCTGGGGTGCCAGCTCCTGTGGGAATGCCCGTCTCCGGCTCTCTAAGGTGTAGACCGGGGTGGAATTGCAGCCCGTCTCCGGCTCTCTAGGATGTAGACCGGGGTGGAATTGCAGCCCGTCTCCGGCTCTCTAGGGTGTAGACTGGGGTGGAATCGCAGCCCGTCTCCGGCTCTCTAAGGTGTAGACCGGGGTGGAATCGCAGCCCGTCTCCGGCTCTCTAGGATGTAGACCGGGGTGGAATTGCAGCCCGTCTCCGGCTCTCTAGGATGTAGACCGGGGTGGAATCGCAGCCCGTCTCCGGCTCTCTAGGGTGTAGACCGGGGTGGAATCGCAGCCCGTCTTCTGCTCTCTAGGGTGTAGACCGGGGTGGAATTGCAGCCCGTCTTCTGCTCTCTAGGGTGTAGACCGGGGTGGAATTGCAGCCCGTCTCCGGCTCTCTAGGATGTAGACCGGGGTGGAATTGCAACCCGTCTCCGGCTCTCTAGGATGTAGACCGGGGTGGAATTGCAGCCCGTCTCCGGCTCTCTAGGGTGTAGACCGGGGTGGAATTGCAGCCCGTCTTCTGCTCTCTAGGGTGTAGACCGGGGTGGAATTGCAGCCCGTCTCCGGCTCTCTAGGGTGTAGACCGGGGTGGAATCGCAGCCCGTCTTCTGCTCTCTAGGGTGTAGACCGGGGTGGAATTGCAGCCCGTCTTCTGCTCTCTAGGGTGTAGACCGGGGTGGAATTGCAGCCCGTCTCCGGCTCTCTAGGATGTAGACCGGGGTGGAATTGCAGCGCGTCTCCGGCTCTCTAGGATGTAGACCGGGGTGGAATTGCAGCCCGTCTTCTGCTCTCTAGGGTGTAGACCGGGGTGGAATTGCAGCCCGTCTTCTGCTCTCTAGGGTGTAGACCGGGGTGGAATTGCAGCCCGTCTCCGGCTCTCTAGGGTGTAGACCGGGGTGGAATTGCAGCCCGTCTCCGGCTCTCTAGGGTGTAGACCGGGGTGGAATTGCAGCCCGTCTCCGGCTCTCTAGGGTGTAGACCGGGGTGGAATTGCAGCCCGTCTCCGGCTCTCTAGGATGTAGACCGGGGTGGAATTGCAGCCCATCTCCGGCTCTCTAGGGTGTAGACCGGGGTGGAATTGCAGCCCGTCTCCGGCTCTCTAGGGTGTAGACCGGGGTGGAATTGCAGCCCGTCTCCGGCTCTCTAGGATGTAGACCGGGGTGGAATTGCAGCCCGTCTCCGGCTCTCTAGGGTGTAGACCGGGGTGGAATTGCAGCCCGTCTCCGGCTCTCTAAGGTGTAGACCGGGGTGGAATTGCAGCCCGTCTCCGGCTCTCTAGGGTGTAGACCGGGGTGGAATTGCAGCCCGTCTCCGGCTCTCTAGGGTGTAGACCGGGGTGGAATTGCAGCCCGTCTCCGGCTCTCTAGGGTGTAGACCGGGGTGGAATTGCAGCCCGTCTCCCGCTCTCTAGGGTGTAGACCGGGGTGGAATTGCAGCCCGTCTCCGGCTCTCTAGGATGTAGACCGGGGTGGAATTGCAGCCCATCTCCGGCTCTCTAGGGTGTAGACCGGGGTGGAATTGCAGCCCGTCTCCGGCTCTCTAGGGTGTAGACTGGAGTGGAATTGCGGGCCAGTGCTCACACACTGAGTACTTAACTCGGCGAGGACTCCGACTGGCCGTCAGCTCTGGGGGCGGCAGTCTCGCCGGTTGCAGCTGTGTCCCCACAGTGCAAATTGAGAGCCTGTCCTCTGAGTGGCCTCGGTTTCCTGCCTGGGATTGAGAGGGGCTACTGGGATGTGGGGTGAGGCAGGCACCTGGGGTTTGAGGCCGTCCCCCTCCTTGTCTCCCACAGGTGTGAGGGAGTCTGTGTCTCCCACCGCGCAGACCGAGGAGCCTCCCCTGCTGCCGGAGCCCCCAGACGACCGGCCCAGCATCCCGTAAGCCCTGGGCCCACGGTCGCCACCCACGGTGGTCGGCCTGTCCGTGCCACGTCCCAGGCAACATCTGCCCCAAACCGTGGCTCAGATCCCTGGGAAGCCCGCAGCTGTGGCCGGTTGAGCTCAGTGACATTTTGTCTTTTCTTAAACCCCTTCTAATACTGGCCTCCCCTGCCAGGGACCCTGCACAGGGATGACAACATCAGACTCGGGTTCCTGTCTCCTCGTCCCTGTCAGCTGCTGCCATGAGACAGGCAGCCCAGCCTGATGAGCGTTTCATGAAGCCCAAGATTCCCAGCGTCAGGAAGTCAGGCCAGGCCTGCAAGTGTCTGGCTGTGCCCTGTGGCCGGGACATTCACTGTCTGGGCTCACGTCTGGTGCCAGGGCTGGCCTAACCGGACGGCCGTCGGAGCCGCTCCACAAGGCATGACCCGCCCATGGCAGCTGGATTCTCAGGGAAGTTGTCCCGAGAGCTGGTACTGCCCGAGGCCAGTGGAAGCTGTGACCTTGTCACGCAGCCTCAGATGTCACGGGACTGTATGTGTAACCGTATCGGTTAAAGCCGTGAGGGAGCCGCTCTCTTTGACGCCATCTCTCGGCGGACGTGCGCCTTGTCCCCGATCTTTAGCCGTTACAGCGATGTCACTGTGAACACGCTCCTGTAGGACAGAGTTCTGGGCTCAGGGTCCCGTGGTTACTGCACCAGTCTCCCCCGCCAAGCCCTGCCTTCCCTGCAGCCCCCGGCACTGTGTTCTCAGAGCATAGATCTTGCTCCCTGCCATCCTGTGAAACGGTGGACAGGCACCCCTGTTTTAATTTGCCTGTCTCTTCAGGAGGAGACCCCCAGGCAGGGATAGGGGCTCCCCCCAAGCATGCCTGGCCCGTGCTGCTCAGGTTAGGGGCTCCCCTGAAGGATGCCCTGCCTCCGAGCCCACCAGCTTCTCTTCCCCCCTCCCCAACCACCCCGCAGGCCCAGGAAGGACGTGCCCCACAGGTGCAGCACGCACTTTGACGCGGTGGCCCAGATCCGGGGTGAAGCATTCTTCTTCAAAGGTACCCCCGGGGTTCCTGTGGCGGTGGGCAGAGGGCGTGGCCCAGTCCGGCGCAGACCCCCTCTGCAGCCCAACCCTCACCTCTGTCTTCTGTGTCCCCAGGCAAGTACTTCTGGCGGCTGACGCGGGACCGGCATCTGGTGTCCCTGCAGCCGGCACAGATGCACCGCTTCTGGCGGGGCCTGCCACTCCACCTGGACAGCGTGGACGCCGTGTACGAGCGCGCCAGCGACCACAAGATCGTCTTCTTCAAAGGTGGGCGGGCTCCCCCTCACGCTCCGGGCCTCCCGGAGGGGGTTCAGCCTGCATCCCGCTGCGTGGAAGCCCCGCGTCTGCCCAGAGGCTGGGTCAGCACCGAGCGCTTGTTTGCTTGTGCACTCAGCACATGCATGCAGAGCACCTCCTGTGTGCCCGTCCTGCGGCAGCCGCTGCAGGCACATGGAGGGCGAACAGGTGGGCAGCCCTGCCCCCGCCCTCGTCGGGCACACAGTCCTCCCCCAAGTCCGGAGGGCTTGATTTCCGGTGCCGTTCAGGGTGGTCAGAAAGGAAGGGCGATGGGAGCGGTCTGTTTAGGGGGATGCCGAGCAAGCAGAAGCTAGGAGCGGTGTTCAGGGCCGGGGAGCTGCCGCCCGAGGCAGGAGCAGTCCTGCTGAGCGCGTCACAGACGGGCCTGTAGCCGCCGGGCCTGGAGGAGGCTGGGGCAGAAGCGTCAGGGGCCGTGGCTGCTGCAGCCAGGCTCCTCTCCCCAGGGCAGCCCTGTACCCACCTTTCCCGGAACGACCTCGTGGTGGTGCTGTGGGAAGCATTCCTCGTGCCTCCAAGGCTCCATGCAGGGCAGGAAAGGGAGACGGGAGCGGGGGCAGCAGGGCTGCAGGGGCAGGCAGGATGGCAGGACAGAGGCCCCCACGCTGGGCAGAAACACGCAGCTTCCCTCACAGTGTGGGCAGCGTGGGTCCTCTCTGGAGGCCCTCCTAGGCCTTGCCCACGTTTGGTGTCGCCCTCAGCCACGTCCCTGCTGCCACCGCCTCTGTCTTCACCAAGCCGTCACCTCCTCCAGCTTGACATTGTCTCTTATAAGGAAGCCGAGCCTTGATTCAGGTCCTAATATCCGCCCCCCTTTTTTTTTTGAGACACTCTGTCACCCAGGCTGGATTGCAGGATTGCAGTGGCATGATCTCGGCTCACTGGACCCTCCACCTCCTGGATTGCGATTCTCCTGCCTCAGCCTCCCGAGCAGCTGAGATTATAGGCACCTGTCACCACTCTGGCTAATTTTTGTATTTTTAGTGGAGACAGGGTTTCGCCATGTTGGCCAGGCTGGTCTCGAACTCCTGACCTCAGGTGACCCACCTACCTTGGCCTCCCAAAGTGCTGGGATTACAGGCGAGAACCACCGCGCCCAGCCTGCCTCATCCCATCTTAACTCATCTTAACTAACACATCTGCAAAGACCCTTTCCGAGCAAGGTCACGTCCTGAGATTCTGGGTGGATACGAGTTGGGGGAATCGTTCAGTCCAGCGTGGCAGCCAGTCCCACACGCACGGGCAGAACCCTGTTTCCTCGCGGAGGTAAAGGGTGTTCTTCGTGTCTGCCAGGGAACCACTTCCTGTCGCTCCATCGCCCGCCCAGCCCTTGGCATTTGACTCAGTCACCACCGTCATTTGGGAGCCTTCAGGTGACTGCTCCCGAAGGTCTGATCCATCCCGAAGGGAAAGAGGCTGCAGCGACCTGGGAGGCTGAGGCAGGAGGACCACCTAAGCCAGGAGGTGGAGGCTGCACTGAGCCATGATCATGCACTGCACTCCAGCCTGGGCGACAGAGCAAGACCTTGTCTCAAAAAAAAAAATCCCCAAAGACAGTACTTGCACTAGAAGAGAAAAAAAGAGAATGACGTAAACCTCATGCCCCATTGCTCCTAGCCTCCCCCGTGCGACCTCGCCAAAGGTCCCAGGGTGACCCATAGCGCCTCCCGGAGCAGAGACCTGGCACACACAGTCGCCCATTCAGCGGCCTCCTTGCCTTGCACACGTTGGACGTGTTCCGGCCGCTTCCCCCGGTGGGTCCGCCCGGCGCGTTCCAGCCGCTTCCCCCGGTGGGTCTGCCTGGCGTGCCCTCTGGATCAGGTTCTGGTTCTGCATGTCCAGCAGGAATGTCACCGAGGGGCCGTGTTCTGAGCCCCGAGCCGCCCTATCTGGTGATGTTTGCTGTGGTCACCTGCATGAGGTGCGTCTGCAGGTTTCTCTACCATAAAGCTCCATTTCTGGATGTGAGGGGTCGGTCACTTGCCAGGAGAGACTTGAGAACATGTGGGTCTCTTGTCACAGCCCGTCCCAGCCCTGGGTGCCCTGCCCCCGCCTGGTTTCCTTACAGGCGCACCTGTCTGGTTCCCACGCAGCCACATGCAGCAGGGCAGGCCCGTTTGTCACTCATCGCATTATCTCCTTAACCCTCCCCTCCTTACAGACATCACAGCCCTCTCCAGTCTCCAGCAAAGGACGGTTTTTGCTCATTTTATTTTTAAATTTTATTTTACTTTACTTTTTTCAGACAGAGTCTCACTCTGTCACCCAGGCGTGAGTGCAGTGTCCTGATCTTGGCTCAGTGCAGCCTTGATCTTCCAGGTTCAAGCGCAGGTTGTCCTGCCTTAGGCTCCCGAGTAGCTGAGACTACAGGTGCTCACCGCCGTGCCTGGCTAATTTATTTGTATTTTTGGTAGAGACGGGATTTCACCATGTTATTCAGGCTGGTCTTCAACCCCCGACCTCAGGTGATCCACCCGTCTTGACCTCCCAAAGTGCTGGGATCACAGGCGTGAGCCAACACTCCCAGCCCTGGTTTTTTTGATAATTTTAAATTGTGGATTTGGTGAACACATTTTAACCATTTTAAGTGCACGGCTCAGTGGTATGAAGCTTGTTCATGTAGCTGCATGGCCGTCACTGGCATCCACCTCCAGATTTCCATCTTCCCAACGGAGACGCCGCCCCCACGACACGCGGATGCCCCCACCCCCCGCAGCTCCAGGCGCCCACTCCCCTCGCTGTCCCCATGGCTCCGAGTGCGCTAGGGATCCCACGTCAGTGGGACAGACGGGCCCTGCCCTCTGTGCCTGGCTCGTGTCGCTCAGCGGAAGGGCCTCAGGGCTCACGCACGCCGTGGCAGGTGCTGGGTATCCTTCCTGGCCAAGTCCGAGCGACGTTCCATGGCACGGACGGACTCATTTCGTTCCCTGTCCACCTGGGTTTCTTCTCCTCTGGGCTCCTGTGGAGGATGCTGCTGTGAGTGTGTAAAGCTCACTGCTGGGAGTGTGAGTGTAAAGGACACTGCTGGGAGTGTGTGTAAGGTCACTCCTGGGAGCGTGTGTGTGTAAAGGTCACTCCTGGGAGCGTGAGTGTGTAAGGGACACTGCTGTGAGCGTGTGTGTAAAGGTCACTGCTGGGAGCGTGTGTAAAGGTCACTGCTGGGAGCGTGTGTGTGTAAAGGTCACTGCTGTGAGCGTGTGTAAAGGTCACTGCTGGGAGCGTGTGTGTGTAAAGGTCACTGCTGTGAGCGTATGTAAAGGTCACTCCTGGGAGCGTGTGTGTAAAGGACACTGCTGCGAGCGTATGTAAAGGTCACTCCTGGGAGCGTGTGTGTAAAGGACACTGCTGTGAGCGTGTGTAAAGGTCACTGCTGTGAGCGTATGTAAAGGTCACTGCTGGGAGCGTGTGTGTGTAAAGGTCACTGCTGTGAGCGTATGTAAAGGTCACTGCTGGGAGCGTGTGTGTGTAAAGGTCACTGCTGTGAGCGTATGTAAAGGTCACTCCTGGGAGCATGAGTGTGTAAAGGTCACTGCTGTGAGCGTATGTAAAGGTCACTGCTGGGAGCATGTGTGTGTAAAGGACACTGCTGTGAGCGTGTGTAAAGGTCACTCCTGGGAGTGTGTGTGTAAAGGTCACTGCTGGGAGCGTGTGTGTGTAAAGGTCACTGCTGTGAGTGTGTGTAAAGGTCACTGCTGGGAGCGTGTGTGTAAAGGACACTGCTGTGAGCGTATGTAAAGGTCACTGCTGGGAGCATGTGTGTGTAAAGGTCACTGCTGTGAGCGTATGTAAAGGTCACTCCTGGGAGCATGAGTGTGTAAAGGTCACTGCTGTGAGCGTATGTAAAGGTCACTGCTGGGAGCATGTGTGTGTAAAGGACACTGCTGCGAGCGTATGTAAAGGTCACTCCTGGGAGTGTGTGTGTAAAGGTCACTGCTGGGAGCATGTGTGTGTAAAGGTCACTGCTGTGAGCGTGTGTAAAGGTCACTGCTGGGAGCGTGTGTGTGTAAAGGTCACTGCTGTGAGTGTGTGTGTGTAAAGGTCACTGCTGTGAGTGTGTGTAAAGGTCACTGCTGGGAGCGTGTGTGTAAAGGACACTGCTGCGAGCGTGTGTAAAGGTCACTCCTGGGAGTGTGTGTGTAAAGGTCACTGCTGGGAGCGTGTGTGTGTAAAGGTCACTGCTGTGAGTGTGTGTAAAGGTCACTGCTGGGAGCGTGTGTGTAAAGGACACTGCTGCGAGCGTGTGTAAAGGTCACTCCTGGGAGTGTGTGTGTAAAGGTCACTGCTGGGAGCATGTGTGTGTAAAGGTCACTGCTGTGAGCGTGTGTAAAGGTCACTGCTGGGAGCGTGTGTGTGTAAAGGTCACTGCTGGGAGCGTGTGTGTGTAAAGGTCACTGCTGTGAGCGTGTGTAAAGGTCACTGCTGGGAGCGTGTGTGTAAAGGACACTGCTGTGAGCGTATGTAAAGGTCACTCCTGGGAGTATGTGTGTAAAGGTCACTGCTGGGAGCGTGTATGTGTAAAGGACACTGCTGTGAGCGTGTGTGTAAAGGACACTGCTGTGAGCGTGTGTAAAGGTCACTCCTGGGAGTGTGTGTAAAGGTCACTGCTGGGAGCGTGTGTGTAAAGGACACTGCTGTGAGCGTATGTAAAGGTCACTCCTGGGAGTATGTGTGTAAAGGTCACTGCTGGGAGCGTGTATGTGTAAAGGACACTGCTGTGAGCGTGTGTGTAAAGGACACTGCTGTGAGCGTATGTAAAGGTCACTCCTGGGAATGTGTGTGTAAAGGTCACTGCTGGGAGCATGTGTGTGTAAAGGTCACTGCTGGGAGCGTGTGTGTAAAGGACACTGCTGCGAGCGTGTGTAAAGGTCACTCCTGGGAGTGTGTGTGTAAAGGTCACTGCTGGGAGCATGTGTGTGTAAAGGTCACTGCTGTGAGCGTGTGTAAAGGTCACTGCTGGGAGCGTGTGTGTGTAAAGGTCACTGCTGGGAGCGTGTGTGTGTAAAGGTCACTGCTGTGAGCGTGTGTAAAGGTCACTGCTGGGAGCGTGTGTGTAAAGGACACTGCTGTGAGCGTATGTAAAGGTCACTCCTGGGAGTATGTGTGTAAAGGTCACTGCTGGGAGCGTGTATGTGTAAAGGACACTGCTGTGAGCGTGTGTGTAAAGGACACTGCTGTGAGCGTATGTAAAGGTCACTCCTGGGAGTGTGTGTAAAGGTCACTGCTGGGAGCATGTGTGTGTAAAGGACACTGCTCCGAGCGTGTGTAAAGGTCACTCCTGGGAGTGTGTGTGTAAAGGACACTGCTGTGAGCGTGTATGTGTAAAGGTCACTGCTGGGAGCGTGTGTGTGTAAAGGACACTGCTGGGAGCGTATGTAAAGGTCACTCCTGGGAATGTGTGTGTAAAGGTCACTGCTGGGAGCATGTGTGTGTAAAGGTCACTGCTGGGAGCGTGTGTGTAAAGGACACTGCTGCGAGCGTGTGTAAAGGTCACTCCTGGGAGTGTGTGTGTAAAGGTCACTGCTGGGAGCATGTGTGTGTAAAGGTCACTGCTGTGAGCGTGTGTAAAGGTCACTGCTGGGAGCGTGTGTGTGTAAAGGTCACTGCTGGGAGCGTGTGTAAAGGTCACTGCTGGGAGCGTGTGTGTAAAGGACACTGCTGTGAGCGTATGTAAAGGTCACTCCTGGGAGTATGTGTGTAAAGGTCACTGCTGGGAGCGTGTATGTGTAAAGGACACTGCTGTGAGCGTGTGTGTAAAGGACACTGCTGTGAGCGTATGTAAAGGTCACTCCTGGGAATGTGTGTGTAAAGGTCACTGCTGGGAGCATGTGTGTGTAAAGGTCACTGCTGGGAGCGTGTGTGTAAAGGACACTGCTGCGAGCGTGTGTAAAGGTCACTCCTGGGAGTGTGTGTGTAAAGGTCACTGCTGGGAGCATGTGTGTGTAAAGGACACTGCTGCGAGCGTGTGTAAAGGACACTGCTGGGAGTCTGAGTGTGAAGGACACTGCTGCGAGCGTGTGTAAAGGTCACTGCTGGGAGCGTGTGTGTGTAAAGGACACTGCTGTGAGCGTGTGTAAAGGTCACTGCTGGGAGCGTGTGTGTGTAAAGGACACTGCTGGGAGCGTATGTAAAGGTCACTGCTGCGAGCGTGAGTGTGTAAAGGTCACTGCTGCGAGCGTGAGTGTGTAAAGGTCACTGCTGGGAGCGTGTGGACACTGCTGTGTGTGTAAAGGTCACTGCTGCGAGCGTGTGTGTGTAAAGGTCACTGCTGCGAGCGTGAGTGTGTAAAGGTCACTGCTGGGAGCGTGTGAAGGACACTGCTGTGTGTGTAAAGGTCACTGCTGCGAGCGTGTGTGTGTAAAGGTCACTGCTGCGAGCGTGAGTGTGTAAAGGTCACTGCTGGGAGCGTGTGTGTGTAAAGGACACTGCTGGGAGCGTATGTAAAGGTCACTGCTGGGAGCGTGAGTGTGAAGGACACTGCTGTGTGTGTAAAGGTCACTGCTGCGAGCGTGTGTGTGTAAAGGACACTGCTGGGAGCGTATGTAAAGGTCACTGCTGGGAGCGTGAGTGTGAAGGACACTGCTGTGTGTGTAAAGGTCACTGCTGAGAGCGTGTGTGTGTAAAGGTCACTGCTGCGAGTGTGAGTGTGTAAAGGTCACTGCTGGGAGCGTGTGTGTGAAGGTCTCTCCGAGACTCTGCTTCCCCTTCTTTTGGATTTATCCCCAGAAGTGGGAATGCGGGATCATGTGGTCATTCTATTTTTATGTTTGGGGAGCCTACATTCTGTTTCCCACAATGGCTGCACAGTCTCACACCCGCCGGCAGGGCCCGGACCACACGGCCCCCACGGCCCCAACACTTGTGACTCTCCGTGTTCTTGATGGTGGGGGCGAGGTGGCCTCTAGTCATTTCTCTGGTGATGTTAGGCATCCTCAAGTGCTTATTGCCATCTGTATTTCTCGGGAGAAATGTGTATTCAAACCACGTATCCAACAAAGGAGCTTTAAGTGTTTTGCTGCTGTGCGAACTCTTTCAAAGGTGTAAGAGTCTCACAGCTGCCAGGCATGGTGGCTCACGCCTGTAATTGCAGCACTTTGGGAGGCTGAGGCAGGCAGATCACCTGAGGTCAGGAGTTCAAGACCATCCTGGCCAATATGGTTAAACCCCGTCTGTACTGAAAATACAGAAATTAGCTGGGTGTGGTGGCGGGCGCCTGTAGTCCCAGCTGCGTAGGAGGCAGAGGCAGGAGAATCGCGTGAACCCAGGAGGCAGAGGTTGCCTATGAGCCAAGATCAGACCATTGCACTCCAGCCTGGGCTACAGAATTAGACTGTCTCAAGAGAAAGAGTCACACAGTTAGTTAGGCCTTGAGGGAGGCCCTTTCTCGTCTTTGCCAGGAAGATGTTCTAGTCCTTTGTGCAGAAAGAGGGGTCGGCCAGGTGCGGAGGCTCACCCGTGTGATCCCAGCACTTGGGAGGCTGAGACGGGAGCACTGTTTGAGCCCAGCCTGGGCAAAGGGCGTCGTGGCTCACACCTGTAATCGCAGCACTTGGGAGGCCGAGGCAGGATGATCACCTGAGGTCAGGAGTTGTACACCAGCCTGGCCAATGTGAAGAAACCCCATCTCTACTAAAAATACAAAAATTAGCCAGGCGTGGTGGCGCATGCCGGTAACCCCAGCTACTCGGGAGGCTGAGGCATGAGAATCACTTGAACCCAAGGGTGGAGGTTGCAGTGAGCCAAGATCGCACCACTGCACTCCAGCCTGGGTGACAGAGTGAGACCCTTCTCAAAAAAAAAAAAAAAAAAAACAGTAGACCAGCGTGTTGTGGGTTGCAGTTTAGCCTGAGTCATAGGCTGCCGGCTGGACGGGACGGCCTGGGCCGGGCCTGGTAGGTGCTCACTAAGTATCCGTGGGGCCGCTGTGATGCAAGGTGACTGCATTGTGGCCACCGCCCCTTCAGGCCCAGGCGAGGGACCCGGGCAAGGGCGGCCGATGCAGGGGAGAAGGAAAGGCTGGAGCCCCCTGCCCACAGCTGTTTCTCTCGCCCCCAGGAGACAGGTATTGGGTGTTCAAGGACAATAACGTAGAGGAAGGATACCCGCGGCCCGTCTCCGACTTCAGCCTCCCGCCTGGCGGCATCGACGCCGCCTTCTCCTGGGCCTACAATGACAGGACTTATTTCTTTAAGGACCAGCTGTACTGGCGCTACGATGACCACACGAGGCGCATGGACCCCGGCTACCCCGCCCAGAGCCCCCTGTGGAGGGGCGTCCCCAGCACGCTGGACGACGCCATGCGCTGGTCTGACGGTGAGCACCGACCGCGGGCGGGGCGTGCGGACTGTTTCCCCACCAGGGGTCACGACAGGGCCGCCGGAGGGCTCCTGCCAGGAGGACGGCCCAGCTCGGTGTGGGCTCTGAGGGTCCCAGCCCCTCGCCTGAGCTGCAGACCCTGCTGGGGTCCCCGAGTCACTCCCCAAAGGCCTGGCCCGGGAGCCGGCTTGCTCGCCGTCGCCCCTGCCGCTCCCAGCCGCGCTCCTGCCCCAGGGCCTTGGCGCTTGCCACGCCCGCCTCTAGGCACACTCTCCTGAGATGCCCACGCAGCCCCTCCCTCGCCGGCTCCGGCCCTGCCCAGCGCCCTCCTGGGCGTCACCCGTGCTCCTTGACGGGTCCAGCAGTGTAGAAGAAACATCCCCGCAGGGTCAGCTCCGGGGGCGGCTGCGGCCTCTGTTTTGTTTTCAGCGCTGTATCATGTCACCTAGAACAGCCCTGCACAGAGTGGCCCCCGTAAATACCCAGGGAGGGAGAGACAGCGTCTCCCGGGCCATCCCTGCCCCTGCAGGCTCCTCCCGAGCTTCCCAGGCCTGTGGCCGAGCCTGCAGCGCAGCTGAGCAGATGCTGACGGTCTCAGAGTCTATCTGAGCTGAGCGCCCCCGCCGTCTAGCGCGAACCCCCTACCAGGGTCTGGCCCGACCCCCACAGCAGTCTAGCGCGAGCCCCGCCCCCGGCCGGCTGAATCTAGCGCGAGCCCCGCCCCCGGCCGGCTGAGTCTAGCGCGAGCCCCGCCCCCGGCCGGCTGAGTCTGGTGCGAGCCCCACCCCCGGCCGTCTGAGTCTAGGGCAAGCCCCGCCCCCGGCCGACTGAGTCTAGCGCGAGCCCCGCCCCCGGCCGTGTGAGTCTAGCGCGAGCCCCGCCCCCGGCCGGCTGAGTCTAGCAAGAGCCCCGCCCCCGCCGTGTGAGTCTAGCGCGAGCCCCGCCCCCGGCCGTCTGAGTCTAGCGCGAGCCCCGCCCCCGGCCGGCTGAGTCTAGCGCGAGCCCCGCCCCCGGCCGTCTGAGTCTAGCGCGAGCCCCGCCCCCGGCCGGCTGAGTCTAGCGCGAGCCCCGCCCCCGGCCGGCTGAGTCTAGCGCGAGCCCCGCCCCCGGCCGGCTGAGTCTAGCGCGAGCCCCGCCCCCGGCCGGCTGAGTCTGGTGCGAGCCCCACCCCCGGCCGTCTGAGTCTAGGGCAAGCCCCGCCCCCGGCCGACTGAGTCTAGCGCGAGCCCCGCCCCCGGCCGTGTGAGTCTAGCGCGAGCCCCGCCCCCGGCCGGCTGAGTCTAGCAAGAGCCCCGCCCCCGCCGTGTGAGTCTAGCGCGAGCCCCGCCCCCGGCCGGCTGAGTCTAGCGCGAGCCCCGCCCCCGGCCGGCTGAGTCTAGCGCGAGCCCCGCCCCCGCCGTGTGAGTCTAGCGCGAGCCCCGCCCCCAGCCGTTTGAGTCTAGCGCGAGCCCCGCCCCCGGCCTTGTGAGTCTAGCGCGAGCCCCGCCCCCGGCCTTGTGAGTCTAGCGCGAGCCCCGCCCCGCCCCGCCCTCCCTGAGCTCAGCCCGCTCTCTGCTTCTCAGGTGCCTCCTACTTCTTCCGGGGCCAGGAGTACTGGAAAGTGCTGGATGGCGAGCTGGAGGCGGCGCCCGGGTACCCGCAGTCCACGGCCCGGGACTGGCTGGTGTGTGGAGACTCGCAGGCCGACGGCTCTGAGGCCGTGGGCGTGGACGGAGCGGAGGCGGCCCGCGCCCCCCCGGGACAGCGCCACCAGAGCCGCTCGGAGGACGGCTACGAAGTCTGCTCGTGCAGCTCCCGGGCTTCCTCCCTCCCCGGGGCCCCGGGCCCGCTGGTGGCCTCCGCCACGCTGCTGCTGCTGGTGCTGCTGCCGCCGCCACTGTCACCAGGCGCCCTGCTGTGGACAGCGGCCCAGGCCCTGGCGCTGTGACACGTAGCGCGGGCCTGTGAGAGGACAGAGTCGGGGGACAGCCTGGCCACGGAGGACAAGGACCGTGCGGGAGTCCCTGGGGGACGTCCCCACGCGGGAAGACAACGGGCCACCCCAGCACGGAAAGGCCAGCAAAGGGCACTGTCCACCCAGGGCTGGGCAGACTGGGGTGGCTGGACTGAGCTGTCCACTAGTGAATGACTGCATGACTGACGGTGCCGGGTCAGGCCTCACTGCCACCACCCTGCCCCAGTCCTGGAGGGGGCATCCCTGGCTGTGGGGCCGCCTGTCCACGCTGGCGCTGCCAACCCCACCCACACTGCTGCCCGATGCTCCCGCCCACCCACAGGGCCTCCATCCCTAGGTCCCGAGTGGGCAACCCTCCCCACAGACAGCCCCCCGCGCGGTGCTGTGGCACGTCTCCCTTGTGACGCGTTCCAGACCAACACGACCTCTCCCTGCTTTGTAGCAGCTCGCCTGGGGGCTCCGGGGCCATGGGGGCGGTGCTCTCAGGCCTCAAGGGGCTTGGCCCTGACCAGAGGCCCATGC
This sequence comes from Aotus nancymaae, assembly GCF_030222135.1. NCBI lineage: Eukaryota > Metazoa > Chordata > Mammalia > Primates > Aotidae > Aotus > Aotus nancymaae. The sequence continues at coordinate 1,321,912 of NW_026988433.1, read as the reverse complement.
ACCTGCACTTGGGGTGAGACCTTCCCAGGAGGTCTGGGCGGTCTGTCGCCTGGTTCATCAGCCCTTCCCGTGCTGTGTCTCTTCGGGTCCCCACGCCCCTCTCACGGATGGGAGAGTTGAGGCCCAGCATGGGGTGACCCTGCGTGCTACAAGCAGGGCTGAGCCAGGTCGGTCTCAGGAGGCGTGGACGCAGCGCATTGGGTGGGGCCAATTCCCAGTGTGGGAGGTGCCCGAGGAGCCACTTAGGACACTGTCTGCCCAGCAGTACCAGCCTGTCCTGAGTGGCGAGCACCAGGACCTGGGTGCACCCAAGAGGTGGGGCAGGCGCTCCCTGCGAGGGGCTTAGTCCAGCTCCGGCCGCTCTGCCACTTGCTCCCTTTGCTCCCAGCCCCGTGGTCCACCCACTCTGCCCCCACTTTGGTTGTTCAGAGGCTGCAGCCGACGCTGCTCTGCGGGGCCCAGTCCTCCCTCCTGCCAGGGCAGGGTGCTCTGGTCTCTGCGGCACAGACACCCCCCCGCCTCACGGATTGAGGGCCTGGGCTCTGGCTCACCAGCATGCGCGCTGGGCTGGGGAGGGCCTGGGTGCCTCCTGAGTGAGGATGAGGAGGTGGCCACTGGATGGTGGGGGATTACTCCTGCACAGCACAAAGTTCACCACAGGCCCAGCATAGGGAGCGGCTGGGGCTGCTCGGGGTGCAAGGCCACAGCCCCCTTGGCCCATCCCAGGATGGCGCCCATCCCAGGACAAGGCTGCCAGGGCCAGGCGGGCAGGCTCCAGGCCAGGCCTCATGGACCGGGTCACGTCCGCTGTCCTGTCTGTTCATGGCCTGTTCTCTGGGGTGGGAAGAATTCCTGCCTGTCAGACCAGTCTGGAGAAATGACCTTCCTCCCGTCTGATGGGGACACCGGCTCTGTCCTGCACCGAGCCGTGTTTCCTCATCATGCTTTTTTGCCCAGCAGGCTGCAGGGAGAAGCCCACCCTGGGTAGCTGGGGAGATGGCCCAGCCCATGGGCCCCGCACCCGAGGCATGCCCCAGAGCTATGGGTCTTGTCTGCGGGCAGGCGCTGGCATCAGTGGGGCTGGCTGTGGGGCTTTGGTTTTAGAGCCCAAACACTCCCTGACAAGAGCCTGCCCGTCCTGTCTCCGGTGAAGAGGGGAGGCATAGGCAGAGGGGGGCTGCTCTGAACCTGCCCCCCACGCTGCAGCCCACTTCCCTCTGGCGGCAGAGGGGCTGTGCTGGGTGCCCGGGGCAGGGCCTGGGAGCCCCACCAGCCCGTGACGCGTTTCCCGGGTCCCCCCTTTCCATACGCACATGCGCCTGGAGCTGCCCTGACCCCACATTCAAAGTCGGAAATGCTCCAAAACCCAAGATTGTGAGCGCAGATGGGCTGCTCGGGTGCACACTGGAACATTTGGGGTTTCACTTTTTTTTTTTGGCCACAGGGTCTCACTCTGTCACCCAGGCTGGAGTGCAGTAGTGTGATCCCAGCTCACTGCAGCCTCCACCACTTAGGTTCAAGCGATTTTCCTGCCTCAGCCTCCCAAGTAGCTGGGATTACAGGCTCCTGGCTAATTTTTTGTATTAGTAGAGACGGGGTTTCACCATGTTGGCCAGGCTGGTCTCAAACTCCTGCCCTCTGGTGATCCTCCCGTCTCAGCCTCCCAAAGCGCTGGGATCACCGGCATGAGCCAGCACACCTGGCCAAGAGGCAGTATTTGAAAAAAGAAAAGCTGAAGAAAGTGCTCAGCCTGTCAGTATAATGCAAATATAGTGTTCCAAACTCTGGAAACGCGGAGCTCCAAAACGCTTTCCTGGCCCTGCGCCTCTCGGGTGAGGACCACGCAGGCCGTGTGTATTGTGTGGGAGGACCTCGTGTTCACGAAGGCTGCACACACGGCATGCGAGTCCTCTGCATCCTTCGGGAGGCGCTGCCCGCACTGGGGCTGCTTCTGCGTCTCCTGCACCCGGAGGTGTTCTCCCCAGGTCAGAGTTGGGAAAGACGCAACCAGTGGATCTCAGAGGATGCTGCAGGGACAGACCTCGCCAAGCCGACCCAGCCCCCGGGCCTTCCCCAACCCCCGTGACCTTGGCACGTCCTGTCTCTCTGTGGTCCATCCCCCGGCCGTCTGCCCGCACCTTCCTCGTGAAGGGACCTCGGTTCTGTCTTCGGCAGGGATCTCAGAGGGCCCTGTTAGGCACTCATCCATCTTCGTTTGAGCAAGTCACCATCCAAACACCTGGAGACTTCACATAACATTCCGGATTTTCAGGCACTTCTTGTAATCCAGGCTGCACTGGCCCAAATTGGAGAAGCTGTGTGTGCCCCCACGCCCAGGATGCAGGGCATCGCCAGGCTGCAGCCACAGTCAAAAACCCTCAGACAGAGGTCAGAGGACCCGTACCACCCTAGGGGCAAGGACCTCTTCCCTCCACCCCAGGAGGTCAGCCTGGAGGCCCAGGGTCCCTCTGAGCCACGCAGCCAGGCCAGGCACTGGCTGCTCTCAGTATGACCCAGCCTTGTGACCAAACACACAGCCCTCTGAGTACCATACAACACCTCTGCACAGGTGACCTCTGAGGTCAGGACACCCACTCCAGCTCCCATGTTACAGGGAGGGAAACTGAGGCACAGTTTCTTAACTCAACCTGCCATAACAGGCAGCCATAGACCAGGCAGCTTCTAGAGTAGGCGTCTGCTTTCTCACCACTCTGCGGGCTGGGAGTGTGAGGTCAGAATGCCGGCAGGGCCAGGTTCTCAGGGGGCCGCTTCCTGGTTCAAAGCCAATACCTTCTCACTGTGTCCTCCCGAGCCCGAGAGAAAGTGCTGGTCCCTTCACCCTCTACCAGGGCACTGATCTCATTGTGGGGGCTCCACCCTCACGACCTCATCTAACCCAAATCACCTCCCAACGGCCCCTCCTAACACCATCACATCAGGGGTCATGGTTTCAGAATATGACCTTGGTGGCCGGGCACGGTGGCTTATTCCTGTAATCCCAGCACTTCAGAAGTCCAAAGTGGGAGGATCACCTGAGCTCAGCACACTGCAACCTCCACCTCCCGGGTTCAAGCGATTTTCCTGCTTCAGCTAGGATTACAGGCATGGGCCACCACGCCCTGCTAATTTTTATATTTTTAGTAGAGATGGTTTTGCCATGTTGGCCAGGCTGGTCTCGAACTCCTGGCCTCAGGTGATCCTCCCGCCTCGGCCTCCCAAAGTGCTGGGATTACAGGCGTGAGCCACTGCGCCCGGCCTTCTGTCACCATTTATTCACTCAGCAAACAGCTGTTGAGCCACAGACACTGTTGCACAGCCCTGAACCAAACAGGCCAGGTCCTTAATCCTGTGAAATCGTCCATGAATCTCCCTGCAGGAAAAAGGCGGCCAAGCAGATGGGGCTGCACCTGTGAGAATCTGAGATCCACAGGTGGGGTGTGTACTGAGTCACATGTTGGTAGGGAAAATGAGGCGGAGGGCCGTGTTTGTCAAGGAGGGAAGCCGAGCCTGCAGGAGCTGAAGGAGGCTGCGCACAGGCCCTGCAGCCAGTGTTGCTGGGTGCTCTGGAGAGCACTGGGTACTCTGGGGAGGTGCTGAGTGCTAGGTGCTCTGGGGCAGTGGTGGGTGTTCTGGGGTGCTGCTGGGTGCTGTGAGGAGGTGCCGGGTGTTCTGGGGCAGTGGTGGGTGTTCTGGGGTGCTGCTGGGTGCTTGTGAGGAGGTGCTGGGTGCTCTGGGGCAGTGGTGGGTGTTCTGGGGTGCTGCTGGGTGCTGTGAGGAGGTGGTGGGTGCTCTGGGGCAGTGGTGGGTGTTCTGGGGTGCTGCTGGGTGCTGTGAGGAGGTGCTGGGTGCTCTGGGGCAGTGGTGGGTGTTCTGGGGTGCTGCTGGGTGCTGTGAGGAGGTACTGGGTGCTCTGGGGCAGTGGTGGGTGTTCTGGGGTGCTGCTGGGTGCTGTGAGGAGGTGCTGGGTGCTCTGGGGCAGTGGTGGGTGTTCTGGGGTGCTGCTGGGTGCTCTGGGGAAGTAGTGGGTGTTCTGGGGTGCTGCTGGGTACTATGAGGAGGTGCTGGGTTCTGTGAGGAGGTGCTGGGTGCTCTGGGAAATTGAGGGTGCTCTGGGGAGGTTCTGGGTGCTTCAGGGACATGCTGGGTGCTCTGGGGAGTCTGAGGAGGCGCTGGGGTGGCGGAGATTTCTTGTTTGCTGTGTGGGCTCAGGGGAGCCACAGGAGGGTTTTGGGTGGAGGGGGACTGGTGAGACGGAGCTTTCCGCAGGTCCATCTGGCCGCTGCCCTGAGAAATGGGTGAACGGGGGGGCAGTGATGGTTCAGGGTTGGGATTTTCCAGGGAGAGACAGTGACTGAAGCGAGGGATGTGAGGGAACCAGATCCTGGTTGTATCTGGAGATTTGTGAGGACTGTGGCAGAGCGATGAGGCCCCCCTGAGTATGGGGGAGCTGGGTTTGCAGTCTCTGCCTGAGGGAGCCACCACACCCGGCCAGTTTGTGTATTTTTAGTAGAGATGGGTTTTCACCATGTTAGCCAGGCTGGTCTCAGACTCCTGACCTCAGGTGATCTGCCCGTCTCGGCCTCCCAAAGTGCTGAGATTACAGGTGTGAGCCACCGTGCCCGGCATATTCTTTAGTATTTAACAGAATGCATGACAAGTCACATAATCAATGATTCATTACTTCACGCACAGGCAGTCTTCTGTTATACAACTGGTTGTGAACACCGAGAACAAACTCTTACAGCCTTTAGATGGCCAAAGAAATTCTCAAAGCCTGGGCCTGTGGGAAAAGCCACGTCTTTTATTACTTTCTTTTCTTTTTTTTTTTTTTAACCTATCATCATCTGTCAGCAAAAATCAACCACATCTTTTTTTTTTTTAAAAGACAGGCTTTCACCATGTTGGTCAAGCTGATCTTGAACTCCTGACCTCAGGTGATCCGCCCGCCTTGGCCTCCAAAGTGCTTGAATTACAGGCGTGAGCTACCACGCCAGGCCAAAAATCAACCACATCTTTTAAAAAAACATACACTCTCAGCCAGGCACAGTGGCTCACTCCTGTAGTCCCAGCACTCTGGGAGGCTGAGGCAGGCGGATCACCTGAGGTCGGGAGTTCAAGACCAGACTGACAAACATGGAGAAACCCGTCTCTACGAAAAACACAAAATTAGCTGGGTGTGGTGGCACATGCCTATAATCCCAGCTACTTGGGAGAATCGCTTGAACCTATGAGGCGGAGGCTGCAGTGAGCCGAGATTGCGCCATTGCACTCTAGCCCGGGCAACAACAGGGAAACTCCATCTCAGAAAAGGAAAATACAAAAATTAGGCCAGTCACAGTGGTTCACACCTGTAATCCTGGCACTTTGGGAGGCTGAAGCAGGTGGATCACTTGAGGTCAGGGGTTTGAGACCAGCCTGGCCAACATGGCGAAACCCCCATCTACTAAAATACAAAAATTAGCCATGCGTAGTGGTACACACCTGTAATCCCAGCTACCCAGGAGGATGAGGCAGGAGAATCACTTGGACCCAGGAGGCGGAGGTTGCAGTGAGCCGAGACTGTGCCACTGCACTCTAGCCTGGGCAACAAGAGCGAAACTCCGTCTCAAAAAAACAAAAGCAAATTAGCTGGGCGTGGTGGTGCCTGTAGTCCCGGTTACTTGCTATGCCACCAGAATCGCTTGAACCCCGCTGGTGGAGGCTGCAGTGAGCTGAGATAGCACCACTGCACTCCAGCCTGAGTGACAGCAAGAGACTCTGTCTCAAAAAAAAAAAAAAGAATAAAACATTCACTCCTTAAAAAAAAAAAGGAAGAGGCTGGGCGTGGTGGCTCATGCCTGTAATCCCAGCACTTTGGGAGGTCAAGGTGGGCAGATCATGAGGTCAGGAGTTTGAGACCAGCCTGACCAACATGGTGAAACACTATCTCTACTAAAAATATAAAAATTAGCCAGGCGTGGTGGTGCGGTCCTGTAATTCAGCTACTGGGGAGGCTGAGGCAGGGGAATCGCTCGAACCTGGGAGGCGGAGGCTGCAGTGGGCCGAGATCGTGCCACTGCACTCCAGCCTGAGAACAGAGCAAGGCTCTGTCTCAAAAAAAAAAGGAAGGAAGGAAGGAAAGAAAGAAAGAAAGAAATATAGAGGGGCGGGGCGCTGTGGCTCACGCCTGTAATCCTAGCACTTTGGGAGGCCGAGGTGGGTGCATCATCTGAGGTCAGGAGTTCAAGACCAGCCTGGCTATCATGGTGAAATCCCATCTTTTAAAAAAAAAAAAAAAAAATTAAAAATTTAAAAAATTTAAAAAAAAGAAAGAAATAGAGAGAGAGCAGAACGCTCAGCCAAGCTGGGTCCTGGGCCACAGGAGGGTCCCTGCAGCCTGTTGTGTGGACCAGTCGGCCTTCCCTGGAGCACAGCCAAGCCCATTTGTTTAGATAATAATACGCCAAACAGGCAGAGGAGAGGTCGGCTGGCCGCTGGGAGACGTGACACAGCAGCATTTATTACCACACTCCTTCCCCAAGCACAAACAGAAACCAAAGGGCATGCAGAGGAAGAGTGGTCTGGAGCTGGGAGAACTGGGATGTGAGGGAAGCGGGAGGGAGCAGGGACGCGTGAGCCGGGATCTGGGGCTCCCGCACCCCTCGGGCAGGCTGAGGCCAGCCTCGCCAGGGTTGCATCACCCAGGACGCACCTCGGCAGCGGGCCCCTGATGCAATCTGCCGCTGTCTTGCAGCATGGCCTGCCCTGGTCAGCCTGGACTCTGCCCGGCCTGGGGGCCCAGCCCTCGCCACGGCCTCCGGCCTTCCCTCTCTTCCCAGGATCTGTTTAGAGGCACTGGAGCCCCAGGCCGTTTTCTACCATGAACCTGCCGCCTGGGGCCCAGAGAGCCCTCCTTCCCTGTCTGTCAAACCAGGAGGCCGCCCTGTCTGCATCTGACCCCGACAACCTCTCTGCGTGGCACTGCTCCGTCTGTAAACCGGGGGCGGGGCGGTGACATGTACCCTGTCTGCGGGGGCGCAGGATGAAGCCACGCCCGGCACACGGTGAATGCAATAGGAGAGTTTGCTTGTTCTGACCACATTGCACCATGTCCCTGATTCATGTCTTTTCACATGAAATCAGGATGTGTCTTAAAATTGACTGAGAGGAGAAGTTCAACCAGCAACATTTTTTTTTTTTTGAGCCAGAGTCTCCTTCTGTTGCCCATGCTGGAGTGCAGTGGCGCGATCACAGCTCACTGCATCTTCTGCCGCACAGGTTCAAACAATTCTCCTGCCTCAGCCTCCCAAGTGGTTTAAGAGCCCAGGAGTTCAAGACGAGCCTGGGCAATATGGTGAGATCCTGTCCCTAAAAAAATTTAAATTAGCCAGGAGTGGTGGTGTGCACCTGTAGTCCCAGCTACTCAGGAGGCTGAGGCAGGAGGATCACTCGAGTGTGGAGACTGAGGCTGCAGTGAACTGTGACCCAGCCTGGACAACACAACAAGACCCTGCCTCTAAAAAAACAAGTTGATGGTGGTGTGTTGTTGGCGGCACCCCCAGGCTGGAAGGAAGGCAGAGGCATTGCCGTGGTGCTCAGCTGCAGAGTGGCGCAGAACCCATCCAGGCATGGGCTGGAAAGGCCTTTGTGAGCCAGAGCTGGCTATGATGCTTGCGTGGGCCCTGCACGCCCATCTCCCACCCTGTTAGGTGCTCCAGAGCAGGTCTGGGGTCCACCCGGGGTTCTGTATCCCTCATCCAAGGCTGCCAGGGGACCGGGCTTTCCTGAGGTCTCAGGGACTCTGAGGAGCCCTCAGACAGTCGGAGGCAGAAGACAGCAAGCGAGGAAGTAAACGCTGGTGTAACTGACGTGAGACTTAGATCATTGGGTAAAGGTGGATGCAAAGGCACTTTAGATGGGTGGTCAGTGAGGGCTTCCTGGAGGAGGTGGCATTTGAGCTGGGACTTGCATGATGGGGTGAACATTTGGGCAGAGGGAACAGCTAGTGTAAGGCCTCAGGCTGAGAAAACAAAACGGGGCCCAAGTTCAGGGTCTGCAGCTCCGATTCGAACTCAGGCCACCGGTACCCAGGGCCAGGGCACACCCCCTGCACCTCACCACGTTATCGACAGGAGGATGGCGGGGAGGGAGGCCAGCGTGACCGTGAGCAGGGGCACTCTAGAGGCAGGGGCTGGGCTGGCTCTGCTGCCCAGGCAGGAGTACAGGGCAGCATCGTAGCTCAGTGCAGCCTCGACCTCCTGGGCTCAAGCAGTCCTCCTGCCTTGGTCTCCCAAGTAGCTGAGACTATACAGGCCTGTGCCCTGGACCTGGCTAATTTTTTATTTTTTATTTTGGTGGAGATGGGGTCTCCCTGTGTTAGCCAGGCTGGTCTTAAATCCCTGGACTCCAGCGTTCTTCCTGCCTCAACCTCCCAAAGTGCTGGGATGACAGGCGTGAGCCTCTGTGACCAACTAAGACCATGTTTTTTAGAACAGTTTGGTTTCGGGTGTGGGGGCTCACACCTGTCATCCCACCACTTTGGGAGGCCAAAGTGGGCAGATCACCTGAGGCTAGGAGTTCGGGACCAGCCTGGCCAACATGGTGAAACCCTGCCTCTACTAAAAATACAAAAAAAATAGCCAGGCATGGTGGCGCCCGTCTGTAGATGGGGATCAACTACTTAGGAGGCTGAGGTAGGAGAACTGCTTGAACCCAGGAGGAGAAGAATGCAGTGGGCCGAGATCACGCCACTGCACTCCAGCCTGGGGGATAGAGAGAAGTCTCAAAAAAATAAATAAAATAAAAATAAAATTAGGCCTGGCGCGGTGGCTCACATCTGTAATCCCAGCACTCTGGGAGGCCAAGGCAAGCAGATCATAAGGTCAGGTGTTCGAGCCCCGCCTGGCCAACATGATGAAACCCCGACTCTACTAAAAGTTCAAAAATTAGCCAGGTGTGGTGGTGCACACCTGTGGTCCCAGCTCCTCAGGAGGCTGAGGCAGGAGAATCACTTGCACCCGGGGGGCAGAGGTTGCAGTGAGCCGAGATCACGCCACTGCGCTCCAGCCTGGTGACAGAGCGAGACTCTGTTTTAAAAAATAATTAATTAATTGAAATTTTTTTTTTTTTTTTTTTTTTTTTTGAGACGGAGTTTCGCTCTCGTTACCCAGGCTGGAGTGCAATGGCGCGATCTCGGCTCACCGCAACCTCCGCCTCCTGGGTTCAGGCAATTCTCCTGCCTCAGCCTCCTGGGTAGCTGGGATTACAGGCACGCGCCACCATGCCCAGCTAATTTTTTGTATTAGTAGAGACGGGGTTTCGCCATGTTGACCAGGATGGTCTCGATCTCTTGACCTCGTGACCCACCCGCCTCGGCTTCCCAAAGTGCTGGGATTACAGGCGTGAGCCACCGCGCCCGGCCCGAAAATTTTTTTAAAAGGAACGGTTTTGGTTTCACGGCAACATTGAGCAGAAGGCAGAGGGTGTTCGTTCCCGTGTGTCCCGCGCACGCGCGTCCCCCACCCCGCCATCAGCTGCCCGGCCACGGTGGCCCTGCTCGACGGCCATTGCCACCCAGAGTCCGCAGTTCACGTCGGGACTCACTCGGCGCTGCGCATGCTGTGGGTTTGGGGAAATGTCAGAGGACACGGTCACCATGGCGTCATCGTCAGCCCTTCTCTTTGTCCCTCCCTCACCCACCCGCTGGCAGCCACTGCTCTTCCTGCCTCCAGGCTCCGGCCTTTCCCAGCCCGTCCCACAGTTGGAATCACCGTCTGTGGCCTTTGCAGGCGGCTCCTTTCCCTTAGTGGTGTGCGTGGTAGTTTCCTGTCTTCGGAGTTTGGAAGCTCTTTTCTTCTTGGTGTTGAATAGCGTCTCGCTGTCCCGATGCTCCCCGCGGACCCACCCGCCCACCGAGGGCAGGCTGCCGTGTTTGAGGGATGACAAACAGGGCGGCCACAAACCCAGCTGTCTTTGCTGGCTCAGCAGTTGTGCCTGGGAGGGAGGGGCGAAGGGTCTGGTCCTCTCCAGCTGACCCAGACCCCTAGGCTGGAGCAGGGGAGTTTTTACCCACGGGGCGAGTTCGTTGCTCAAAAGCATAAATGCACAGAACTGCCTTTGCCTGGGGCTGGAGGGGTTTTGCAAGCTCCCCTTGTCTCTGAAGGCACTTGGGTGTGAGACCCCAGGCCTGGAGGCTGTCTGGGGGCACCCCCACCCCTGTGGTCCTATAGGTCCAGAGGTTGCCTGGGCGAGGGACACAGGAGTGAGGTCAGGCTGGACCTGGCCCCTAGAGGTCCCCAGGGTGGCTGGAGTCTGAGGACGGGACACAGGCGCACTCAGGCACCCGCTGCTCTGTGGCCGAGTGACCACCCTGCCAGGGCTGGTGTCTTAGGTGGGTCGACTCAGCACCCGTGCCAAAGCTCCGAACCTGTCAGCAGGACCAGGAGGGCACCGGTCCGAGCATCCGAGATGCCTGCTCTGTGCGTTTGGAAAACAGAGCGTTTCCACAGCAGCTGGCTGGGACAGATGTCTGTTTTATTTCACAGGGTCATAAAGATGCCAGGTCCCCATCCGTTGCCACAGGTGAAATAGGGGGCAGGGACAATCCAGAGACCCCTTTCCCAGAAACCATGAACCAGAAATAACACCAGCGTGTCTGAGAATAAATGGGGAAGAAATCCACCCGGCTGTCGGGCAGCCCTGGCGAGGAGGTCCAGCCCCTGGATGCTGCGAATGAGCCATCCTCCACCCTGCATGGGAGGCCTCAGCGCCCAGGGCCCCAGCCTGTCAGCCACATGCCTTTGACAGCACCCGGGGCATGTGCCTGAGCCTCACAGCTTTGGCGGAGCGCCCACTCTGTTCCAGGTGCAGGGCACAGTAGCCACCTTGACCCCCGGGGCAGCTCCTCCTCCATCCCGGCTTCCTGCTGGAACATGAGCAGGCAATTCACACCAGAAGCCTGCAATCCCAGCACTCTGAGAGGTCGAAGCGGGAGGTGGCTTGGGTCTTGGGAGTTCAAGGCTGCAGTGAGGTGTGACCGCGCCACTGCGCTCCCCCCGGGGTGACAGAGCGAGGCCCTGTCTCAAAAAGAAAGAAAGGAAAAAAACAACAGAATCTTGAAATGAATATGACATGGAGGAAAATATGGTTTTTTTCTAAGGGGTGGGAGGAAAGACGGCGGAAGCTGTGTGGATTGGAAAGAATCTGCCTGTCACTGCCTCGGAGCACAGCGTGACGAACGGCAGCCGGAGGAAGTGAGGAGCTAGACTCTGACCACCCTGAGTACCTGGGTCGCCTCGGAGCACAGCTTGCCCTTGAGACGCAGGTTTTCTCTACACAGCGGTGCTTTTTTTTCAGTTTTCTTCCAACAGCTCTGGGCATGGATGGTGCTATTTGTAAAAGGTTAAAAACAAGCTTAGCTGAGACAGCTCACACCTAGGTGTACACACGCACGCATACGCTAAGACTGCTTCGTGGAAGGCAAGCGGATGATGCGGTCTCAGCGGGGAGTGTCGCAGCAGGCACAGGGCGAGTTCCGTCTGACTCTGTCCACGTCGCACCCAACGTCCAGAGGCTGAGGTCAGGGCGGTGACTCACTCGTCAGGAGCGACCGGCACCTGCCAGCTTGCTAGGGTCTGGGTGCTCTACGTCTTGAGAGGCTGTGGTTACACAGGTGCGCGTGGGAGCAAAAATGAATCAGGCTGTGCCTTTCATATTAGAGGACTTGACTGCGAAGCACTTACACTTCCGTAGGAAGTAGCAAAAAGCAAAGGAATGGGAAACGCGAGGCTCAGCCGTGAGTAGCCCGGCTGGGGAGGCTGGGAGGACGGGATGGGAGGACGCAGATGGCCATGAAAACGACCAGGCTGGGCGCGATGGTCCACCTGTAACCCCAGCACTTGAAGAAGCTGAGGCGGGAAGACGGCTGGAGGCAGCAGTTCGAGACCTGCCTGGGCAACATAGTGAGACCATCCATCTCTACAAAAAAGTAAGAATAAAAGTAAAATCGCCGAGCGTGGTGCTGCTCACTATAGCCCCAGCTTCTCAGGGCCAGGGAGGTCAAGGCTGCAGTGAGCCGAGATCGTGCCGCTGCACTCCAGCCTGCGAGACAGAGTGAGACCCGGCCTCGAAACCAACAGAGAAAGGAAATTATCGGCGGTGTTCTTGCTTTTGAGTGAGGTGGTGATTTACAGGGTGCTCCTTATTTAATTGTGCCATTTATATGTGCTATGTATGTTATGTATGTATCGCACAGCAGTAAATAAAAAGCTCTCAGAGGATTATTTAAGTAAACATAGGAATTCCCAGTATGTTCTTCACTCTTTTATTTCTTATATATAGTATTTCTTCTTCGCAAAGTTTCAAGCTTAGAAAGTAGTTGACTTGGCAGGGCGTGGTGGCTCAAGCCTGTAATCCCAGCACTTTGGGAGGCTGAGGTGGGCAGATCACGAGGTCAGGGGTTCAAGACCAGCCTGACCAACATGGTGAAACCCCGTCTCTACTTCAAAATACAAAATCTAGGCCAGGCACGGTGGCTCATGTCTGCAATCCCAGCACTTTGGGAGGCCGAGGTGGACAGATCACAAGGTCAGTTGTTCGAGACCAGCCTGACCAAAATGGTGAAACCCCTCTCTACTAAAAATGCAAAAATTAGCTGGGCATGGTGGTGTGTGCTTGTAATCTCAGCTACTTGAGAGGCTGAGGCAAGAGAATCGCTTGAACTCGGGAGGCAGAGGTTGCAGTGAGCCAAGATCCCACCACTACACTCCAACCTGACGACACAGCAAGACTCCCTCTCAAAAAAAAAAATATATATATATATATATATATTTATATATTAGCCAGGTATGGTGGCGCGCACCTGAAATCCTAGCTACTTGGGAGGCTGAGGCAAGAGAATTGCTTGAACCCGGGAGGCAGAGATTGCGGTGAGCTGAGAGCGCATCATTGCACTCCAGCCTGGGCGACAGAGCGAGACTCAGGTCTCAAAAAAAAAAAAAATAGTTGACTGGTTGAGAAGCGGTGGCTGACGCCTGTCATCCCAGCACTTCGGGAGCCTGAGGCAGGTGGATCACTTGAGGTAAGGAGTTTGAGACTAGCTTGGCCAACATGGAGAAACCTCCTATCTACTAAAATACAGAAATTAGTGGGGCAGGTGGCAGGTGCCTGTAATCTCAGCTACTCGGGAGGCTGAGGCAGGAGAATCGCTTGAACCTGGGAGAAGGAGTTTGCAACGAGCCGAGATCACGCCACTGCACTCCAGCCTGGGCGACAGAGGGAGACTCCCTCTCAAAAAAAAGCGGGCTACTGTAATCCCCCCAGCACTTTGGGAGGCCGAGGCAGGCAGATTACTCGAGCCCCGGAGTCAAGACCACCCTGAGCAACATGGCGAAACCCCGTCTGTACAAAAAATACAAAAATTAGCTGGGCATGGTGGTGTGTGCCGGTAGTCCCAGCTACTAGGATGGCTGAGGTAGGAGGATTGCTTAAGTCTGGGTGTTTGAGGCTGTAGTGAGCTATGATCTCTCCACTGCACTTTAGCCTGAGGCAACAGAGTGAGACCCTGTCTCAAAACAAATTAAATAAATAAATAAATAGGCCGGGCGCGGTGGCTCATGCCTGTAATCCCGCACTTTGGGAGGCCAAGGCGGGCGGATCACGAGATCAGGATTTTGAGACCAGCCTGGCCAATATGATGAAACCCCGACTCTACTAAAACACACAAAAAGTTAGCCAGGCGTTGTGGTGGACACCTGTAATCCCAGCTACGTGGGAGGCTGAGGCAGGAGAATCACCTGAACTCGGGAGGCGGAGGTTGCAGTGAGCTGAGATCGCACCACTGCACTCCAGCCTGGGAGACAGAGCGAGACTTGGTCTCCAAAAAAAAAAAAGAAAGTGGCTGAGAGTTTCCTCCATTGGGAGGGTTCAACTGCCGGGAAACAAGCGCCCTTCTTTTTCATCGTCTTTCCCGGCTGCTCCTCCCTGTCCCGTCCACGCGCGCTCCCAGCGCGCCTTGTAGCCACGCCTCGGAAAATTGAGGAAATCAAGGACTTTCTGCCCACAGCCCGACAAAAGGATGCCAAATTTGTCCAGATCAGGGAAAATAAGGACAATGTGAAGTGGAAAGTTCGATGCGGCAGATACCTTCACACCCTGGTCATCACTGACCAGGAGAAGGCGGGAGGCTGAAAAATCCAAGAAAGAAAAGAACAAAGAAAAGAAAGACAAAGAAAGAAAGAAAAAAAGAAGGCCGCCGTGGCTCACGCCTGTAATCCCAGCACTTTGGGAGGCTGAGGCGGGCGGATCACCTGAGGTCGGGAGTTCGAGAGCAGCCTGACCAACATGGTGAAACCCTGTCCCTAAAAAAAAAAAGAAAAAGAAAGAAAGGAAAAAAGAAAAGAAGCCGAAGGCACAGCCGTAAGCACAGCCCCTGGATCGCAGCACTGTGAGGAGTATGCACACGTCGCTTTATTTTTGTGTTTGCTGCCGTAATTTTGAAGCAGAAATGCAGACATCATGACACGTCGCTCCTAAATACTTTGTCCAGCTCTGTAAGAAGGTGGGTATTTTCCTACATAACAATATCACAATCACATGTCACAAAAAGTAACAATTCCGGGCCGGGCGCAGCGGGTCACGCCTGGAATCCCAGCACCCTTCAAGGCTGAGGCTGCAGGATCACTTGAGCCCAGGAGTTCAAGACCAGCTTAGGCAACACAGTGAGACCACTTCTCTAAAAAACACCAAAACCACAATCATTTTACAGTGTCGCGTCAGACCCGTCCGTATCGACCTGTGCCCGTCCCCACAGAATGTCTCTGCGACGGCTTTGCCTGAGCGAGTTCCCGGTCCAGGGCCGGGGTGAGTGTGTAACCCTCTTCAGCTGCAGCGGCTGCCGGTTTTCTCCCGCATTGTGAATGAGCATCAGGGCCGGCTGTGCGGTGATGGGGGCTTTAAGCCACCTCGGCCGGAGCAGATTCGGCATGCAGGGGCCGGGGACGCGTGGCTTTGGTTTAGGTGACCAGGGACCTCGGACTGAATCCTGAAGTCACAGAGCGCCAGCCTCGTGCGGTTCCGGCGGAGCGTGAGCCTGGCAGGGCTGGGGTGGGAGCTCGCGGGCTCGAGCCTGGCGGGAGGTGCGGTAGGCGTGGAAGGGTGGTTAGAAGCTACGTCAGGTGTGTTGCCGGGCGCGGTGGCGCGTGCCTGTAGTCCCAGCTACTCGGGAGGCTGAGGTGGGAGGATGCTTGAGCCAGGAGTTCTGGGCTGCAGTGCGCTAGGCCAGTGGGGTGTCCGCACTAAGTTTGGCATCAATATGGTGACGTCCCGGGAGCGGGGGACCACCAGGTCGCCCAAGGCGGGGTGAGCCGGCCCAGGTCGGAAACGGAGCAGGTCAAAACTCCCGTGCTGATCAGTAGTGGGATCGCGCCTGTGAATAGCCACAGCCCTGCAGCCTGGGCAACACAGCGAGACCCCGTCTCTAAAAAAAAGGCAGCTCCATCAAGGGTGCTGAACGAGGGCATGGACAGGGGCCTGCCCAGGCCTGTGGCTGGTGGGGCTGGTCCGGCTGCAGGCCCTGCTCTGAGTATTTGGTGGTGTCAGATCCTCCATACTCCAGACAGCCCTCCAGACAGTGGGGTACTGACCGCAGGCTCTGCACGGCTTCCAGCGTCTCCAGGAGCTGAGGCCACTCAGCCCCCCACAGACCTGTCCCCTGCCTGGTGGCTGTGTGCATGGGCTGGGGAGCAGCCGAGATGCTCCCACTCAGGTCCGGGTCCGGGCGTCTGACCCTCAGCAGGGCCACAGCAGGGCTGAGCAGCTGCAGGCCGGGCTCAGAGCTGCAGCCCGGGGCACCCACACCCGCCATGGGGCGCTGTGGGCACGCTGGCTCCCGCAGTAAAGGCAGATTCCACGGGCCCAGTGGCGGGAAGGCTGGATGCACCCGGGTGCCATGGGCCCATTCCATCAGGAGGACTGTGGTGTGAGTGGAGCACAGGGAAGGGGCTGGCGATGCCCACAGCTGTGAAGAGCAGGTGCGCTGGCTGTGGCCACCCAGACTCGGCCTCACCCCAACCCCAGTGAGGAGTCCCCTCCGCACCTCAGAAGGCTGGAATCTGTCACCACACCCTTCCCCAAGGCTGCACCACACTCCAGGTCCCTGCAGGGGCGGTGCCAAAGGAGGTGAGGTCCACTGCCAGGAGCCCCAGCTCTGCCAGGCTCACGTGCCAGCTCCCCCCAGCCCCCTTCTGCGTGAGGCGGGCTCTGCTGCACACTCTGTCTGCCCCCAGCAGTGAATGAGGTCTCCCGGCTCAGAGCCCACAGTCGGATCCCCCGCCCCTCCTCCAAATCCTTGTGTTTTTGTTTTGTTTTGTTTGAGACGGAGGTGCCGGGCGCAATGGCTCACGCCTGTAATCCCAGCACTTTGGGAGGCCAAGGCGGGTGGATCACGAGGTCAAGAGATCGAGACCATCTTGGTCAACATGGTGAAACCCCGTCTCTACTAAAAATACAAAAATTAGCTGGGCGTGGTGGCGCGTGCCTGTAATCCCAGCTACTCAGGAGGCTGAGGCAGGAGAATTGCCTGAACCCAGGAGGCGGAGGTTGCAGTGAGCAGAGATCACGCCATTGCACTCCGGCCTGGGTGACAAGAGCGAAACTCTGTCTCAAAAAAAAAAAAGAGATGGAGGTGCACTCTTCTTGCCC
Organism: Aotus nancymaae; assembly: GCF_030222135.1. Taxonomy (NCBI): domain Eukaryota; kingdom Metazoa; phylum Chordata; class Mammalia; order Primates; family Aotidae; genus Aotus; species Aotus nancymaae. The sequence continues at coordinate 1,305,235 of NW_026988433.1, read as the reverse complement.
AGGCTGGGGTGCAGTGGTGTAATCTCAGCTCACCACAACCTCCATCTCCCAGATTCAAGCAATTCTCCTGCCTCAGCCTCCCGAGTAGCTGGGATTACAGGCATGTGCCACCACTCCAGCTAATTTTGTGTTTTAGTAGAGACAGGGTTTCTCCATGTTTGTCAGGCTGGTCTCGAACCCCCGACCTCAGGTGATCCGCCCGCCTCGGCCTCCCAAAGTGCTGGGAGTGCAGGCTTGAGCTGCCGCCCCGCTGCCCGGTCCTGTTTGATTTGTAGGGTAATGGAAATCGTGGGTTCTGTAACTCACTCCACACTAACCGAGGCTGCCAGCCGCTCGGTGCCGTCCACGCCCTCCACCCATCCCCAGGCGGCCAGGGTCCGAGTTTGGTGCCACCACCCCTTGCCTTCCCGTGTTGAAGTTTCAGCCCTGGGGACATGCCACATGCAGCCATCACAGGTGCATCACAGTGTTGTGTTTAGTTTTAAATTGTTTTTAACTTTGTAAAGAGGATGTCACACCTGAGGTCATCTCCTGGGTTCACTTTCCCACTCAGCACTACGTCACCTAGGAAGCAGCGTGTGCTTGTAGGAGCTGTCAGCCATGCTTTTTTTTTTTTTTTAATGGAGTCTCACCCTGTCACCAGGCTGGAGTGCTGTGGTGCAATCTTGGCTCACTGCAACCTCTGACTCCCAGGTTCAAGCGATTCTCCTGCCTCAGCCTCCCGAGTAGCTGGGACTACAGGCAGGCACCACCACACCGGCTAAACTTTTTTTGTATTTTTAGTAAAGGTGGGATTTCATCGAGACCAGGCTGGTCGCGAACTCCTGACCTCAAGTGATCCCACCTCGGCCTCACGCTGCCACACCTGGCCCATGCATTTTTTTTTTTTTTTGCTGCTGCATAATATTCCACTGCAGAAAAATATATTATAACTGATGTTTGGGATCTTTACACTTTTTTTTTGAGACAGGATCTCACTCTGTTGCCCAGGCTGCAGCGGTTCTCAAACTGCTGGGTTCAAACAATCCTCCCGCCTCAGCCCGTCGAGGCGCTGGGATGACACGTGGCCATCACCATGCCCGTCGAGGCGCTGGGATGACACGTGGCCATCACCATGCCCGTCGAGGCGCTGGGATGACACGTGGCCATCACCATGCCCGTCGAGGCGCTGGGATGACACGTGGCCATCACCATGCCCGTCGAGGCGCTGGGATGACACGTGGCCATCACCATGCCCGTCGAGGCGCTGGGATGACACGTGGCCATCACCATGCCCGTCGAGGCGCTGGGATGACACGTGGCCATCACCATGCCCGTCGAGGCGCTGGGATGACACGTGGCCATCACCATGCCCGTCGAGGCGCTGGGATGACACGTGGCCATCACCATGCCCGTCGAGGTGCTGGGATGACACGTGGCCATCACCATGCCCGTCGAGGCGCTGGGATGACACGTGGCCATCACCATGCCCGTCGAGGCGCTGGGATGACACGTGGCCATCACCATGCCCGTCGAGGCGCTGGGATGACACGTGGCCATCACCATGCCCGTCGAGGCGCTGGGATGACACGTGGCCATCACCATGCCCGTCGAGGCGCTGGGATGACACGTGGCCATCACCATGCCCGTCGAGGCACTGGGATGACACGTGGCCATCACCATACCAGCCTCTTTTCTAGCTTTTGATTGTTATGAATAGTACTGCTGTGAACATCCTAAATTGACATTTTTTTCTTTTTTTTTGAGACAGGGTCTTACTCTGTCACCCAGACAGGAATACAGTGGTGTGATAGCAGCTCATTGCAGCCTCAACCTCCCAGGCTCAGGCGATCCTCCTGCCTCAACCTCCCAAGTAGCTGGGACCACAGGGGCCACCACACCCGGCTAATTTAGTTGTTTGTGGAGAGGGAGTCCCGGATGACTGTGAACTCCTGGGCTCAAGCGGTCCTCCTGTGCTGGCCTTCCAAAGTGCTGGAGTTACAGATGTGAGCCACCGGGCCTGGCCAAGGTTTTACAGTCTAGCAATGTATATTCAAGCTCTTTCCATGACGACTTGAAACATAGTCAGCATTGGCAATAGTGAGCCAAGATCGCACCATTGCACTCCAACCTGGGTGACAGAGCAAGGCCCTGTCTCAAAAATAAATAAATAAATAAATAAATAGGCTAGGTGCGGTGGCTCATGCCTGTAATCCCAGCACTTTGGGAGGCTAAGGCCGGTGGATCACGAGATCAAGAGTTCGAGACCAGCCTGGCCAATATGGTAAAACCCCATCTCTTCTAAAACTACAAAAAATTAGCCGGGTGTGGTGGTGGGCATCTGTAATCCCAGCTACTCGGGAGGCTGAGGCAGGAGAATCGCTTGAACCTGGGAGGTGGAGGTTGCAGTGAGCCGAGATCACACCACGGCACTCCAGCCTGGGCAAAAGAGCAAGACTCTGTCTCAAAAAAATAAATAAAAATATAATTCAAGAAGAAGATGAAAAAAAGAGAAAAAAGTATATATATACCACAGGACAGGCCCGGAGCGCGCAGAGGTTCGTCTCCAAACTGCTCTTCGTAGCGATCACACCAAATTGCTATCCGTCACGCCGTATTAAGAGCGGACTTGGTCAGGCACGGTGGCTCACACCTGTGACCCCAGCACTTTGGGAGGCCAAGGGGGGCAGATTGCTTTCCTCAGGGGTTTGAGATCGGCCTGGGCAACATGGCAAGACCCTGACTCTACAAAGAAAACACAGAAAATGAGCCGGGCATGGTGGCACGTGCTGGTAGTCCCAGCTGCTTGGGGGCTGAGGTGGGAGGATTGCTTGAGCCCAGGAAGTTCAGGCTGCAGTGAGATGTGATCACACCACTGCACTCCAGCCTGGGTGACAAAGTGAGACCCTGCCTCAGAAAAACAAAGCAGACTTGAGGTCCATTTAGACCCCCCCCAGTGGCACTCAGGGCTCCTCCTGTCAGCGCGTCTGCTTTCCCGTGGGTAAAAACTTCATCTGAAATAAATGTCAAAAGTCTAAAATTGAGACCAGCCCCTCTGGAATGTCAAGCCAGGACAAATGGTCCTCCAGCAGCTCCTCCCAGGCCGCATCCCTGGGCTGATGTCCATGTGGCCTGGGGAACGCCCAAGAGCACCCGCCACCTTCCCCTTGACCTTGGCCTGACCCTCGCTGCTCACCCCCACAGCCTGGGGAAGGAGGCCTTGACTTCACCTATTTCACAGAGCAGGAAACATGGGCCCAGAGGCAGAAAAGCTCATCCAAGCCCCTAGGCTGCAGTAAGGCTGTGGCATGGGGGCCCAGCCTTCTGATTCTGGTCCAGGCGAGAAGAAGACTCTGTCAATATCGGGTCCAGAACCCTGTCTGTACGCCGGGCCCTGACCCAGGGGTCGCTAGACCAGGAAGGGGACTTGGGGCCACGGCTCACAGGCTGAGATCCCACAGCCGAGAGGAGAAGGGAGGTGTGGCTGGACGTGGCCCGCACCGGCACCTCATTCACTGACTCATTGACTCCTGCGTTCCACAGTAATGATGAGGTCTCTAAGCCTTTTTCAGATGAACAGATTCAAGCTCACCGTGTCTCAGAGCTTACGTTCCGGTGGAAGGAGCTAGAAAATAAGAAATAAACGACAAGCCGGGCTCAGTAGCTCACACCTGTAATCCCAGCACTTTGGGAGGCTGGGGTGAGTGGATCACCTGAGGTCAGGAGTTCGAGACCAGCCTGGCCAACATGATGAAACCCTATCTATACTAAAAACACAAAAATTAGCCGGGCGTGGTGGCGCGCACCTGTAGTCCCAGCTACTCAGGGGGCTCAGGCAGGAGAATCACCTGAACCCGGAAGGTGGAGGTTGCAGTGAGCCGAGATAGGGCCACTGTACTCCAGACTGGGCGACAGAGCAAGACTCTGTCTTAAAAAAAAAAAAAAAAGACGATAGCCAAAAGAACTCTGGCTCCCAACTCAAAATACAAAATAAAAAGAAAAAGAAAGGAAATAAAAACGAATGAGGAGCTCCAACAACCGTTCGTGAAGGAAAACCCGGCGGTGACGCTGCCAAGTCCTCGTTTTGTTTTTTGTTTTTGTTTGAGACGGAGTCTCGCTCTGTCGCCCAGGCTGGAGTGCAGTGGTGCGATCTCGGCTCACTGCAACCTCTGTCTCCCGGGTTTAAGCGATTCTCTGCCTCAGCCTCCCAAGTAGCCGGGATTACAGGGGTGTGCCACCACACCCAGCTAATTTTTTGTATTTATTTATTTGTTTTTTTTAAAGACAGGGTTTCACCATGTTGGTCTTGAACGCCCAACCTCAGGTGATCCGCCCACCTTGGCCTCCAAAGTGCTTGGATTACAGGCGTGAGCCACGACGCCTGGCCATTTTTTGTACTTTTAGTAGAGACGTAGAGATGGGGTTTCACACATCTTGGCCAGGCTGGTCTTGAACTCCTGACCTCGTGATCCACCTGCCTTGGCCTCCCAAAGTGCTGGGATTATAGGTGTGAGCCACTGTGCCTGGCCCTTTTTTTTTTTCCCAAGACGGGGTTTCACCATGTTGGTCAGGCTGGTCTTGAACTCCCGACCTCAGGCGATCCACCCGCCTTGGCCTCCAAAGTGCTTGGATTACAGGCATGAGCCACCACGCCCGGCCCCCTTTTTATTCTTTTTGAGACAGAGTTTCACTGTTGCCGCCCAGGCTGGAGTGCAGTGGCATGATCTCGGCTCACCACAGTTTCTGCCTTCTGGGTTTAAGCGATTCTCCTGCCTCAGTCTCCTGAGTAGCTAGGATTACAGGTGTGTACTACCACGCCTGGCTAGTTTTGTGTTTTTAGTAGAGATGAGGTTTCTCCATGTTGGTCAGGCTGGCTGGAACTCCTGACCTTGTGATCTGCCCACCTCAGCCTCTCAACGTGCCGGGATTACAGGCGTGAGCCACCGTGGCCAGCCTCGGTGTCATTTTTTGGATGTCTGGGGAGGATTGGTGAATGAAGTGCTACATTTCTGCTGGGGGTTAGCAAAAAGGAAGAGGTGACTCCCCAGTCAGGTTCACAGGCCCCTGGTGGCCGACCTTAGTCCGTGGACCCTGGTGTCAGCACTTGACTCGGGGCCTCAGGGAAAGCCGTGAGAGGGCATGTCCTCCAGCCGCAAAGAGCTGTCAGTGCGAAGGCCCCGCGGCGGCTGCCGGGCCAGAAGATGGAGAGAAAAGAAGGGGCGGCCCCATCAGGTGTTGGGGTTGGTGCAGGTCAGAGATGAGAGGCTGGGATGCAGTGGTCATGCCAGTGGAGATGGGGGACAGGGCTGGAGGGAACGGGAAGAAGAAAGCATTTGGCTGGGTGTGGGGGAGGAGGGAGGGCGTGAGCTCAGGAGACTCACCTGGCTATGGGCGCACTGGGCCTTGGGCAGAGCTGTACCATCTGCTGAGATGGGCGGGTTCTGGAGGGCGGGTTTGCCGCCTGCTCCGGGCAGCCAGGGCATGGTGGATGTTGGAGGATTCCGTGCTGGAGCGCAGAGGCGTGGGGAGCAGGGGCCTGCCCCGGCCCTGACTCAGCCCTGCAGGGGTTCTTCTGCCGGTGGTGGCTCTGCCTGCTTTCCAGATGTGCTGTGAGGCTGGTGACCTGTCTGTCCCATCATGGGGCGGCTACTGCTTGTGCCAGGCTGAGTCACGGGCGAGCTGCCAAGGCCTGAGGCACTGTGGGCCTCTGCAGGAACCAGTCTGGCCGGCTGCAGGCTCCTGGCCAGCCCGGGCCTCACTCGGGAGCTGCGGTTCAAGGGCTGGAGCTCTCTGGGGCTGGGGAGAGGCTGGATCAAGGTTAGGTCTCTGGCCCACACTGGCCACAGCTCCCAGCACCCCCACCCCGTCCCACCCTGTGCAGCACCCGGGCCTGGTGGGGAGGCTGGCGGGACTCCCACTCTGCAGGCAGTGATGCTCAGGAGAAGAGGCTTTGGCAGAAGCTTCCCAGGCGCCCCTGTGTCCGTGCCTTCCCTTTCCCTTCTTACCCCTCCTGGCATCCTGTTCTTTTCTTTTCTTTTTGTATTTTTGGAGAGACAGTGTTTCATCACGTTGCCCACTCTGGTCTGGAACTCCTGACCTTGTGATCCACCCGCCTCGGCCTCCCAAAGTGCTGGGATTACAGGCGTGAGCTGCCGCGCCCGGCGTCTCGCCCTTTTCTGTTGAGGTGAGATTCACAAGGCATAACATCAGCCACCGTGAAGTGCGCGATCCAGTGCCGTGCGCAGCGCTGCGCAAGCGTCTCCTCTCGCCGGCTCTGAACGTTTCATCACCCAGAGGAGACTACACAGCCATTCACAGCCACACCCTAAGCTCCACCCCCCAGGCCCTGACAACCCTTAATTTTCATTTTTATTATTATGTTTTCAGACCAGGTCTCACTGTTTCCAAGGCTGGAGGGCAAAGGTGCAGGCCCGGCTGACTGCAGCCTCGAACTCCTGAGCTCAAGCGAGCCTCCCGCCTCGGCCTCCCAAAGCACAGGGATTACAGGCCCCGCTTCCTGCCCCTGTGGATTTTCCTGTCCTGGGCATTTCACATAAGTGGCATCATACACCATGTGTCTTTTTGCATCTGGCTTCTTTCACAAGAATCACGTTTTCAACATGCACCCACATTTTATGTGAGTCAAGTCTTATAAAAATCAACTTTAGGGCCGGGCGCAGTGGCTCACACCAGCAATCCCAGCACTTTGGAAGGCCAAGGTGGGTGGATCACAAGGTCAAGAGTTGGAGACCTTAAAAAAAAAAAAAAAACAAGAAAAGTAAGAGTTGGAGACCTGACTGACCAGCATGGTGAAACCCCGTTTCTACTAAAAATACAAAAATTAGCCAGGCATGGTGGCACGCACCTGTAATCCCAGCTATTCAGGAGGCTGAGGCAGGAGAATCGCTTGAACCTGGCAGGTGGAGGCTGCAGTGAGCCGAGATTCTGACACTGAGCTCCAGCCTGGCAACAGAGTGAGACTCTGTCTCAAAAAAACGCAAAAACAAACCAAAAAAAATCAACTTTATGGGGGGTACGATCCACATACAATTAGAGGTGCACATTCTAACAGTTCAGTTCAGCAAGCTCTGACGAATGTGCAAACCCGTTCATCCACTCGCGATCAACACAGCATTCCCATCGCCCAAAAGTCCTCTCCTGTCCTCTGCCATTCACACCCCACCCCAGACCAGCAGTGATCTGATTTCAGCACTGTTGACGACTTTGTGTTTTCTAGAATCCCACACAAGTGCACTCTGCGGCCGGGTCTCTTCATTTTCATCTTCGCTTGGACTTGTGTGCACCCATCCCTCTGGCTGTTTCCCGTGGCTGAGTGCGGCCGTCCCTTCCCGTGGCTGAGCGCGGTCCGTCCCTTCCCGTGGCTGAGCGGGGTCCGTCCCTTCCCGTGGCTGAGCGGGGTCCCTCCCTTCCCGTGGCTGAGCGGGGTCCGTCCCTTCCCGTGGCTGAGCGGGGTCCGTCCCTTCCCGTGGCTGAGCGGGGTCCATCCAAGGCTGAGTGGGGCGTCCATACTTTTCCCTGGCTGAGGGGAGGGGTCATCGTTTCCTGTGGCTGAATGGGGAGCCATCCTTTCTGGCGGCTGAGCGGAGTCCCCTTTGCTGTGGCTGAGTGGGGTCCATCATTAGGCACCTCCAGTGAGCACCCAGCATCTGCGCAGGAGGAGAAATGGATTTGTCTTCTCACAGGCTTGTCCGTTTCTAGCTTTGGGCTCTTCCTGTGTGAAGCTGCTAAGAACATTTCCCAAATGTGGTTTGTATCACCACCTAGAAGTAGGGTCCGTAGTCCCGAGGTCAGCATCTGTCTAGGGGCGTAAAGGGAACCAAAAGGTTTTCTGAGCCTCAAGGCACACAGGTGGGGCCGGAGAGCACCCAGGACGGAAGCTCCCCAGAGCCTCCCTCCAGCCCCTCAGGCTGTCCCCACTCCAGCTGCTGGGAGCCTGCTCCAGGCCAAGCCTGAGGCCCACCCTGCCTGGCCACTCCCTCCTGGTCCTCCTGCACCCCCAGCAGGGCAGGGTGGGCTGTGGAGCTTCCCTTCTTCCATTTCCTTCTCCAACAAGGCTGCCCTCCTTTTGTTTAAACAAAGAGGCTGAAGGCCCTGGGATCCCGCCTGGAGGCTCCCAGATCTTCGGAAAGCAGCCGGGTGGAGGACAAAGACTTTTCCAGAAGGAAATCAGAACTCTGACCCGAGCAGCTCTCTCGCTGGCGGGGGAATGGAAGCCACTTGGGACAGGAAGGCGTGGGCGGCTCGGCCTCCAGGAGCTTACACGCGGTTGCTGTTTCATTTTTGTTTCCGTAGGCTCTCCCTTTGTCACCAGGCTGGAGTGGGTCACCTGGTCCCGGCTCACTGCACCCTTGACCTCCAGCGATCCTCCCACCTCAGCCTCCTGAGCAGGTGGGACTAGGAGCACACGCCATCCTGCTAATTGTTTTCTTTTCTGTGGAGATGGGGTCTTGCTGTGTTGCCCAGGCTAGTCTGGAACTCCCAAACTCAATGAATCCTCCTGCCTCAGCCTCTTGAAGTGCTGGGGTTATAGGCATAGCTAACGTCTTGTTTCACTTCATCCTCTGAGAGGGCTTCGTATCGTCTGTCCCTGTTTCCTGGTGGGATGACAGAGGCACAGTGTGTAGCTCAGGCTCCCCGAGTCACCTGGAGGGGACTCCTAGGTTCAAGCTCTCAGCTCTGCCCCGGGATTTGACCCACCCGGGTAGGGGAGGACCCGGCGGGAGCTCCAGGCTCTTGGCTCATGTCTGTGACCACTGTTTGGGAAAAGGATCCGGAACCTGTAGGCAGCGACGCAGCTTGCACCTGACTGCCACGTGGGAGCTCATTTACTCGGTCCACCCACGGAGTCCTTAATGACGTAGGACAGGCTGCTTGGTGGCTTACCCGTGTGATCCAGCATGTGGGGAGGCTGAGGTGGGTGGATTGCTGGAGCCTAGGAGCTCAAGAACAGCCTGGGCAAAGACCCCATCTCTACTAAAAATTAAAAATTAGCCAGGCATGTTGGTAAACACCTGTAGTCCCAGCTAGTCAGGAGGTTGAGTGGGAGGACTTGAGCCTGGGGTGTCAAGGCTGCAGTGAGCTGTGACTGTGCCACTGCACTCCAGCCTTTGTGACAAAGTGAGACCCTGTCTCACTCTGAAAAAAAAAAAAAAATCCAGGACAAGAGTGAGCAAACGGCCAGGCACGGTGGCTCACGCCTGTAATCGCAACACTTGGGGAGGCCGAGGTGGGTGGACCACCTGAGGTCAGGAGTTCCAGATCAGCCTGGCAGATATGGTGAAACCCCACCTCTACTAAAAATACAAAAATTAGCCAGGCGTGGTGGAGGGTGCCTGTAATCCCAGCTATACGGGAGGCTGAGGCAGGAGAATCTCTTGAACCCTGGAGGCGGAGATACGGTGACCCGAGATCCTGCCACTGCACTCCAGCCTGGGCCACAGAGTAAGACTCTCACACAAAATAAGAAAAACCAAACACAACAAGAAAGGGAAATTCACGCCGAGCTGGCTGTGCGGGAGACTGGGGCTTCACTACCACCCAAATCAGTCTCCCGACCGTCTGGAGAGTCTTTTTTTTTTTTTTTGACAGAGTCTCACTCAGGCTGGAGTGCAGTGGTGCAATCTCGGCTCACTGCAACCTCTGCCTCTGAGGTTCAAGCAACTCTCCTGCCTCAACCTCTCGAGTAGCTGGGACCATAGTCATGTGCCACCACGCCCAGCTAATTTTTGTATTTTTAGTGGAGCCGGGGTTTCACCTTGTTGGCCAGGATGGTCTCGTGATTCGCCTGCCTCAGCCTCCCAAAGTGCTGGGATTACAGGCGTGAGCCACCCTGCCTAGCCAGGGTTAGAGTTTTTAAAGATAACTTGGTGGATGGGGGGAAACCAGTGAGCCAGGAGTGCTGATTGGTCAGAGATGAAATCATAGCAAGTCAGCCGGGTGCAGTGGCTCACGCCTTTTATCCCAGCACTTTGGGAGGCTGAGGTGGGTGGACCACCTGAGGTCAGGAGTTCAAGACCAGCCTGGCCATGATGGTGAAACCCCATCTTGAAATTAAAAAAAAAAAAAAAACAGTTTGAGACCAGCCTGACCAACATGGTGAAACCCAGTCTCTACTAAAAGTACAAAAATTAGCCGGGCATGGTGGCACGTGCCTGTAGTCCCAACTACTCAGGAGGCTGAGGCGGGAGAATCGCTGGCCAGGCGCGGTGGCTCACGCCTGTTAACCCAGCACTTTGGGAGGCCGAGGTGGGCGGATCACGAGTTCAAGAGATCGAGACCATCCTGGCCAACATGGTGAAACTCTGTCTCTACTAAAAATACAAAAATTAGCTGGGCATGGTGGCAAGCGCCTGTGGTCCCAGCTACTCGGGAGGCTGAGGCAGGAGAATTGCCTGAACCCAGGAGGCGGAGGTTGCGGTGAGCCGAGGTCGCAACATTGCACTCCAGCCTGGCGACAGAGTAAGACTCCGTCTCGAAAAAAAAGGAAAAAAAAAAAGCCGGGAGAATCACTGGTACTAAAACATGCGCTCTGAGTGAAGAGATGCCCAAACAGGCTTTGTGTGACCAACACGGCTGTTTATCCACCCGGCTGTGGGCAGGCTGAGTCGGAAGAGGGAGTCAGTGAAGGGCGGTGGGATACGCGTTGGTTTTATATAAAACAAAACAAAGCTGGTTTTATAGTTTGTGGGGAAGGCAGTGGAAGGTTACAGAAGTTACAGTGTAGGGCGGTTTTTTGCAAGCTGAGGGGGTTGCAGGGTGTGGGGTCAAGAGGTTGGCCAAGGTCGGTTACAGAGTTCAGTGGCCTCGTCAATTGAGGCCGGAAAGAGACACAGGTCTGAAGAAGGTCTCAGGTGAGTTAGGCACCGCAGGGCTGGTCGTTTCTCCCAGGAACTCATCTGGGGCGTACGTGCAGGTCACGGAGGTTACCATGCCGTTTAAGGCGTCATCAGTGGGCCTGAAAGACCTTACACCTGGGAGACGGAGGTTGCGGAGAGCTGAGAGTGTGCCACTGCACTCCAGCCTGGGCGACAAAGCAAGTCTCCGTCTCAAAAAAAAAAAAATCGTGGAGAGTTGAAGCTGTCTTCCTGAGCTGAGTCAGTTCCTAGGTGGGGGCTACAAGATCAGACGAGCCAGTTTATTGACCGGGTGGTGCCAGCTGACCCATCAAGGGCAGGGTCTGCAGGACACCTCAAGCACTAATGTTTGGAGTTTTGGGCGGGTCAGAATCTTCTAGCCTCCAGTCGCGTGACTCCTAAACCGCACTTTCTAATCCTGTGGCTGATGCTAGTCTAGGCCCCAGGCAAGAAGGAGGTCTGCTTTGGGAAAGGGCTGTTACTATGAACTACAAGCTAAGTTTCTCCCAAAGTTAGTTCGGCCTACAGCAAGGAATGAACAGAGACAGCTTGCAGGTTAGAAGCAAGATGCAGTCGGTTAAGTTAGATCTTTCACTGTGCCAGTCACAGTTTTACAGAGGCGGTCTCAGCAGCACTAAAGAAGGTGCAGACAAACAGTAAACCGCCCACGTCTTGGCCACACTTCAGTAAAACCGTATTCACGAAGCAGGCAGCTGACATCCAGAATGCATAAGCAGCTCCTACAACTCTCAAGCCGCCCGATTACAAAATGGGCAAAGCACTTGAATAGACAGTTCTCCAAAGGAGAGACACAAATGGCCAGTGAGCGTGTAAAAAGGTCCACAAAGAGCCAACGTCTATAAAGTATTTGAAGTGCTTTATCCTAAGCCAAGTATGAGTATTTGTGACAGCCTTCAGGAGGTCCCGAGAACATGTGCCCAAGGTGGTTGGGGCCAGCTTAGTTTTACACATTTTAGTGAGGCATGAGACATCAACCAAATACATTTCTTTTCTTTTCTTTTCTTTTTTTTTTTTTTTTTTTAGAGACGGGGTCTTGCTATGTTGCCCAGGCTGGAGGGCAGTGGCTATTCACAAGCGTGATCTCACTACTGATCAGCACGGGAGTTTTGACCTGCTCTGTTTCCGACCTGGGCTGGTTCACCCCTCCTTAGGCAACCTGGTGGTCCCTCGCTCCCGGGACGTCACCATATTGATGCCGAGCTTAGTGCGGGCACCCAATTGGCATAGTGCCCTACAGCCCAGAACTCCTGGGCTCAAGCATCCTCCAGCCACAGCCTCCTGAGTAGCTGGGACTACAGGCACGCGCCACCGCACACAGCCAACCAAATACATTTAAGAAATACACTGGTTTGGTTCAGAAAGGCAGGACAACTCAAAGGGATGGGGCAGGCCTTCCAGGCTATACATTTTCTGGTTGACAATAGGTTGAGTTTGTCTAAAAATCTGGGATCCATAGGAAGGAAATGTTCAGGTTAAGATAAAAGAATGTGGCCGGGCACGTTGGCTCACAACTGTAATCCCACCACTTTGGGAGGCTGAGGCAGGTGGATCACGAGGTCAATAGATTGAGACCAGCTGGGTGTGGTGGCTCACGCCTGTAATCCAAGCACTTTGGAGGCCAAGGCGGGCGGAACACCTGAGGTCGGGAGTTCAAGACCAGCCTGACCAACATGGTGAAACCCAGTCTTTAAAAAAATAATAATAAAAATAAATAAATAAAATAAAATTAAAAAGAGATTGAGCCCATGCTGGCCAAGATGGTGAAACCCCGTCTCAACTAAAATTACAAAAATTAGCTGGGCGTGGTGGTGGGCGCCTGTAGTCCCAGCTACTCAGGAGGCTGAGGCAGAAAAATAGCTTGAACCTGGGAGGTGGAGCTTGCAGTGAGCCGAGATCGTGCCATTGCACTCCAGCCTGGGCAACAGAGTGAGACTCTGGCTCAAAAAAAAAAAAAAAAAAAAGATAAAAGACTGTAAAGACCAAAGTTCCTTTGAACTGTTAGTTAATCACTTTAGGATTGGGCCGGCCTGGAAGCAAAAGATGGATGTTAGTGGAGATTCTTTACAGATGCAAATTATCCCCCACAAAGGAGCGCTTTGCAGAGCCTTCACAATATCGCAAACCAGCATGGGGGTTCACGCCTGTAATCCCAGCATTTTGGGAGGCCAAGGCGGGTGGATCACCCGAGGTTGAGAGTTCGAAACCAGCCTGACCGACATGGAGAAACCCCATCTCTACTAAAAATACAAAGTTAGCCAGGCGTGGTGGTGGACGCCTGTAATCCCAGCTAATCCGGAGGCTGAGGCAGGAGAACTGCTTGAACCCGGGAGGCAGAGGTTGCAGTGAGCCGAGATCGCACCATTGCACTCCAGTCCGGCAGACAAAAGCCAAAGTCTGTCTCAAAAAAAAAAAAACAGGTCGGATGTGGTGGCTCACGCTTATAATCCAAGCACTTTGGAGGCCAAGGCGGGCGGATCACCTGAGGTTGGGAGTTCAAGACCAGCCTGACCAACATGGTGAAACCCCATCTTTGTTTTAAAAAAAATAAAAAGGGCCGGGCGCGGTGGCTCACGCCTGTAATCCCAGCACTTTGGGAGGCCGAGGCGGGTGGATCACGAGGTCAAGAGATCGAGACCATCCCAGTCAACATGGTGAAACCCCGTCTCTACTAAAAATACAAAAAATTAGCTGGGCATGGTGGCGCGTGCCTGCAATCCCAGCTACTCAGGAGGCTGAGGCAGGAGAATTGCCTGAACCCAGGAGGCAGAGGTTGCAGTGAGCCGAGATCGTGCCATTGCACTCCCGCCTGGGTAACAAGAGCGAAACTCCGTCTCAAAAAAAAAAAAACAACAACAACAACAACAACAAAACAAAGAAACAGGACGGTGGCCATGGACGTCGGAATCCACTAAGGAGTGTGTAACAACTCACCTGCCAAATCACATTTAAAAACTAAAGTAAAATAACACATTGGCAAGGCTGTGGAGAAATGGAGCCTCGAGGTGGCGCTGGGGGCCGTGCCCCTGGGAAGGTGGAACGCTGCAGCTGCTGTGGACAATGGTGTGGAGGGTCCGCTCCTGGGGACATATTCAGAAGCAGTGACTTGTACACCCACATTCACAGCAGCACTACTCACGGTAGTCAGAAGGTGGAAATAGCCACGCGTCCACCTGCAGGTGAATGGACCGAGAAAATGTGGCCCGGCTGGAGGAGGCCCATGCCGGGAATCCCGGCACTTTAGGAGGCTGAGGCGGGCGGACTGCTTGAGCCCAGGATTGGAGACCAGCCTGGGTAACACAGTGAGAACTTGTTTCTTTTTTTTTTTTTATAGAGACGGTGGGGGGTGGTTTAACTATGTTGGCCAGGCTGGTCTTGAACTCCTGACCTCAGGTGATCCGCCCGCCTCGGCCTCCCAAGGTGCTGGGGTTACAGGCACGAGCCACCGCGCTCGGCCCGAGAACTTGTTTCTTTTTTGTTTCTTTTTGTTGTTGTTGTTTTGTTTGTTTGTTTGTTTTCTAGCACAGGCTACAGAGTGACATGTGCCTCAAAAAGAGGAGAAAGAGAATGTGTTCTATGCACACAATGGATAATATCATCCAGCCTTGAATGGAAGGACATTCTGACACAGGGGACCGTAAGGGCCGCAGCTCAGCCCCAGAAGGGTTGCAGAAAAACGAACTCACAAAAGGCAGATTAGGAGAAAGGGCATGTGTGTCCATGTAACGTGCACACCCAGGGAGAATCACGGAGCACCTGCCCACACCCCAGGGGAGGTCAGAAGCAGGCAGGTCACGGGAGGCGCAGAGAAGTGCGCCTCTGTGGACGTGCTACGAGGGAGAACGACTGTGTCTGGGAAGAGAGATGAACTCTAGGTAGGTCTCTCCACCGGGAAAGGGCCTGATCAGGTGTGCTCACATTCTTAGTCCTCCAGGGAGCGTTGGGAGTAAACAATTGTTCTCCTTGGCGGGGCTGATCTTAGGCAGATAAAGCAGCTTTGACTTTGGGAGGAATGCGGGGAGGTTGGAGAGGCCTTGAGGGCTCTTGTTCAGTGCAGCCTGGCAAGGCGCCCTATTTTGGGGTATCAGTTGCTGAGCCCCAACGCTATAACATGGATGAATCTGGAGGGCACAAAAGCACAAATACTTTAGGATTCCATCTCTATGAGGTTTCTAGAGGAGTCAAACCTGCAGAGACAGGAAGAAGGGTGGGCCGGGCACCGCGGCTCAGGCATGTAATCCCAGCACTTCGGGAGGTTGAGGCGGCGGATTACCTGAGCTCAGGAATTTGACATCAGCCTGGCCAACGTGGGGAAACCCCGTCTCTACCAAAAATACAAAAATTAGCCGGGCCTGGTGGCACACACCTGTAATCCCAGCTACTCGGGAGGCTGAGACAGGAGAATTGCTTGAACTTGGGAGGCGAAGGTTGCAGTGAGCTGAGATTGCGCCACTGCCCTCCAGCCGGGCCCCTGGCGACAGAGTGAGACTGTCTCAAAAAATAAAATAAAATAAAAATAAACAAAAAAGAAAGTAGAAGGGTGGGTGCCAGGGGCTGAAGGAGGGAAACGAGGAATGAGTCTTTACCAGGGACAGAGTTTCACTTTTGGAAGTTGAACAAGTTCTGGAACTGGAGGGTGGTGACAGTTATACGACAACGTGGTGTTTTTTTTTCTTTTTCTTTTTTCTAGAATTGGGGTTTCACCATGTTGCCCAGGCTGGTCTCCAACTCCTGGGCTCAAGGGATTCTCCTGCCTCGGCCTCTCAAAATGCTGGGATTACAGGCGTGAGCCACCACAGCCTGACCAACATGGAGAAACCCTGTCTCTAATAAAAATACGAGAAATAGGTCGGGTGCGGTGGCTCATGCCTATAATCCCAGCACTTTGGGAGGCCGAGGCGGGTGGATCACGAGGTCAAGAGATTGAGACCAACCTGGTCAACACGGTGAAACCCCGTTGTAAGGTCTGTTCTCGCTGAGTTTAAAGTGAAGAAACTGAGGCCAGCACAAGATCTGATGCGAAGGAATTTATTCAGGCTCCCGGACGATGTTCTGCGGTCCGACAGGAGGGGCCGGAGAAGTCGCATGGACTCCTCTCAGACAGGGGGTTTTATAGGGAGTGAAACAACAGCTCGATTGGTTGTGGGAGAGCAGGACTGCTATTGGGTAAGTTACAAGCCTTTACCTAGGACTTGGCTTGTTGTTGGTTGGAATTACTCGGCTGCTATTGGTTGTTAAGACTCGGCTGCTATTGGTTATTAAGACTTGGCTGCTATTGGTTGTTAAGACGCTAGGGTTACCACACCTTGTTTGCATACTGGGCTCTTTTAAGGGAGGGTCAGGCTGTGTGAGCATGGGAGAAGGGAAAAAGCCTGAGCATGTCTGAGCTTGCCTGAGCTCGTCTGGGCTTGTCCTAGCTTTTGAAAAGAAGGGGAGGGGTCTGCGTCCATGCTCCTGGCGAGGCAACCAGCTTTACACCCGTCTCTACTAAAAATACAAGAATATTAGCCGGGTGTGGTGGCGTGTGCCTATAGTCCCAGCTACTCAGGAGGCTGAGGTGGGAGAATTGCTTGAACCTGGGAGGCAGAGGTTGCAGTGAGCCGAGATCGTGCCATGGCACTCCAGCCTGGGTAACGAGGGAAACTTAATCTCAAAAAAAAAAAAAAAATACAAAAATTAGTGGGGCGTGAGTGTCTATAATCCCAGCTACTCAGGAGGCTGAGGCAGGAGAACTGCTTGAACCCAGGAGGCGGAGGTTGCAGTGAGCTGAGATCGCGCCACTGCACTCAAGCCTGGGTGACAGAGCCAGACTCTGTCTAAAAAAAAAAAAGGCTGGCTGGGCGCGGTGGCTCACGCCTGTAATCCAAGCACTTTGGAAGCCAAGGTGGGTGGATCACCTGAGGTCGGGAGTTCAAGACCAGCCTGACCAACATGGTGAAACCCCGTCTTAAAAAAAAAAAAAAAAAAAAGAAGGTTAAGATGATTACTACTTCAAACACAGATCTGACAACATTGTTTAATTAAAAAAAAAGACGATTACTACTATTAGGTTATATGTATTTCACCATAACTTAAAAAAAGTCACAAAGTAGGACCCTTGGGCCAGTTTTCCTGACGCAGGGCTGAGAATCCACATTTGACTTTCTGCTGACGTTTGTGTTTTGGCTTCGGGCTACCCTCTGGCCTCAAGGGATCCTCCTGCCTCAGCCTCCAGAATTGCTGGGATTACAGGCGTGAGTCACCAGGCCCAGCTCAATCTGTTGACTACTGATAGTTTTTGTTTTTTCATGATGCTGATAAAGACTATGCATAGTTTTATGGCACACAGAGGAAAAATGATTTCTCTCAGGTAGAAAAGATAATCAAAGGTTAAAGTTATGCCCTGGAGGGCAGTAACCAGTTTTGTATCTGACCTCCCAGTCTTCTAACATTCTTTTTTTCAAATCTCTATAAATAGCTGCTGTCTTAAACTCCCCCTGGGAGCTACCTTTACGTCCTGCGGTTCCCTTGCTAATGAGTTCGAAATACCTCCAGCCTACGTTCTTTGGAAATACGTATGAGCCTTAGGTTTCACCTTTGGAAGTTATGCCACCTGGGTGCAGTGGTTTACACCTGTGATCCCAGCACCCGCGGAGGCCCAGGCAAGAGGACCGCTTGAGCCCAGCCTGCTCTGGAAGTCACATAGTGAGACTTCCTATTAGAATAAAAGAAAGAAAATTATATCACTGCAGTCAAGGTGGTTAGAAACATGGGCCTCAGGCCTATACTCCCGGCACTTTGGGGGGCCAAGGCAGGCTGATCGCCTGAGATCAAGAGTTCAAGACCAACCTGGCCAACATGGTGAAACTCTGTCTCTACTAAAAATACAAAAAAATAGCCAGGCATAGTGGTGGGCATCTGTAATCCCAGCTACTCAGGAGGCTGAGGCAGGGGAACTGCTTGAACCCGGGAGGCCAGAGGTTGCGATGGGCTGAGATCGCGTCACTGCCCTCCGGCAGCTCACCATCACCCAGGAGGGACAGCACTCAGATCTCAGAGTCCGGAGTTCTTAGCTTGAGGCTCTGTCACAGCCATGGGGGACTTTGCAATGATACCTGTTTGCCACTGCTTTTGTGGAAGGTTAGCAGTACCGAGGCCCTGTCTGGGTGGGCCAGAGGTACCTCCTCAGAAGGAAGTGTGGGGAAGAAAGCGTGGATTTCTTTTCTTATTCAACTTCCTTTTAAGAGTTTCTTTCTTTTTTTTTTTGAGGCAGAGTTTCGCTCTTGTTACCCAGGCTGGAGTGCAATGGCGTGATCTTGGCTCACCGCAACCTCCGCCTCCTGGGTTCAGGCAATTCTCCTGCCTCAGCCTCCTGAGTAGCTGGGATTACAGGCACGTGCCACCATGCTCAGCTAATTTTTTGTATTTTTAATAGAGACAGGGTTTCACCATGTTAACCAGGATGGTCTCGATCTCTTGACCTCGTGATTCACCCGCCTCAGCCTCCCAAAGTGCTGGGATTACAGCCCTGAGCCACCGCGCCCGGCTTAAAGAGTTTCTGTACAGCCTACCAGGCCCGAGGCTGAGTGCTGGCAGCCCAAAGATGGGTAAGACTCAGTCCTTGCCTTGGGAGTCTGGAGCCTCAAGGAGGACCAGGAGTGAGTGCTTCCAGCTTCACAGACGGCCTGGCTTAAACTCAGAGGGGCCACTTCTCAGCTGTGTGACCTTGGGCAAGTCCCTTCACCTCTCTGGCCCTCAGTTTCTTCTGTTAAATGAGAGTGAGGAGAGGAACAGGCCTCCTAGGATTGATGTGGGTCTAAGAGTTGCTTCCAGGCCGGGCGCGGTGGCTCACGCCTATAATCCCAGCACTTGGGAGGCCGAGGCCAGCAGATCACCTGACATCAGGAGTTTGAGACCAGCCTGGCCAACATAATAAAACCCTATCTCTACTAAAAGTACAAAAATTAGCTGGGCATGGTGGCAGACACCTGTAATCCCAGCTACTCGGAGGCCGAGGCAGGAGAATCACTTGAACCCAGAAGGGGGAGGTTATGGTGAGCCGAGATTGTGCCACTGCACTCCAGCCCGGGTGACAAGAGGGAGACTCTCTCTCAAAAAAAAAAAGAGTTGTTTCCTACGAGAGTGTGGGTTGGTGCACAGCAAGGACAGCTGATTCTCATCAGTTGCGGCAGATGTGCTACGAAGCTACGAGGTTTCCAGGAACGCTGAGTCGTCCCTGCTCCTGGGGAAATACAGGCTCAGGTTCCAGCTTCCAGCGGCACCCCCGACCCCCATCACGTTCTCATAAACCCATCCATATAGAACCTTGTTCTGTGCGTGTGTATCTTTGTAATTTATTATTCATTTATTTTTTATTATTTATTTGAGATGGAGTCTTGCTCTGTCACCCAGGCTGGCGTGCAGTGGCACAATCTCAGCTCACTGCAAACTCTGCCTCCCGGGTTCAAGTAATTCTCCTGCCTCAGCCTCCCGAGTAGCTGAGATTACAGGCGCCGGCCCCACACCAGGCTAATTTTTGCATTTTTAATAGAGACAGGGTTTTACCATGTTGGCCAGATTGGTCTCGAACTCCTGACCTCAGGTGATCCACCCGCCTCAGCTTCCCAAAGTGATAGGATTATAGGTGTGAGCCACCATACCCACCCTCTTTTTCTTTAAATTTTAATTTAGTTCCTACTCAGTGAAGCCAGGTATGCCTATTTCTATTCAAAAACACATTCTGAGGCAGGGCGTGGTGGCTTATGTCTGTAATCCCAACACTTTGGGAGGCCGAGGTGGGAGGATCACTCGGGCCCATAGTGAGATGTCATCTACACAAAAAATACAAAAATTACAAAAATTAGCAGGGTGTGGTGGCATGCTCCTGTAATCCCAGCTGCTTAGAAGGCTGAGGCGGGAGGATCGCCTGAGCCCAGGAGGTCAAGGCTGCAATGAGCCAAGACTGTCCCTGCACTCCAGCCTGGGTGACAGAGTGAGACCCTGTCTCAAAAAAAAAAAAAAAAACGTGGCACATATACACCATGGACTACTACAGAGCCATGTAGAAGAGTGGGGCCGTGTCCTCTGCAGCATCACGGTTGGCTCCGGAGGCCATCAGCCCTAGTGAACTAACACAGGAACAGAAAGCCAGACACTGCATGTTCTCACTTAGAAGTGGGAGCTAACTATTGAACATATATGGACACAAAAAACAGGACAAGAGACACCGGGTCCCACTGCAGGGTGGAGGATGGGAGGAGGGAGAGAGAATGGAACAACTACCTATCAGGTGCTATGCTTCTTACCTGGTGGTGATGAAATAATCCGTTCACTGAGCCCCTGTGAGACATCATTTACCTATATAACAGACCCGCACATGTACCACTGAACCTAAAAGTTAAAACAAGAAGAAAAACTTAAAAAGACCGGCCGGGCGCGGTGGCTCACGCCTGTAATCCCAGCACTTTGGGAGGCCGAGGCGGGTGGATCACGAGGTCAAGAGATCGAGACCATCCTGGTCAACATGGTGAAACCCTGTCTCTACTAAAAATACAAAAAATTGGCTGGGCACGGTGGCGCGTGCCTGCAATCCCAGCTACTCAGGAGGCTGAGGCAGGAGAATTGCCTGAACCCAGGAGGCGGAGGTTGCGGTGAGCCGAGATCGCACCATTGCACTCCAGCCTGGGTAACAAGAGCGAAACTCCATCTCAAAAAAAAAAAAACACATGAAACAAAAAAGAAACGCCTTCCTCCCTCAATGGGCCTAGTCGCGTTCCTGTCTTTCCATCCTACCCTCTCCTAAACTCTTCCTGGTTCTTTCACTGAGTTTGGGGTGAAGACCCTCTTGGCCTGGCTCTTCAGGCCAGGGCGGGCTGGGCTGGGCTTCCCTGGGCCTTTCCAAGGGCACAGGCTTTGCCACCTCTAGCAATCTCGGCCGTCACGGTCTGCCCTAATCACCTCAGCACTTAGTCACCTGTTCACACACGTTTCTGTTGCAGTTTTGCCACGGGTGGTGCAATTGTTGCTCCCCTTGTCCCCCACCTCTGACCGCTGGAAGCTCCTGAAGGCGGGGCTTGCCCTCGCTGTGGCAGGCCGGCTGCAGTAAGCGCTGGCTCAGCAAACCAGGACGTGAGTGAACGCTGTGGCTGACCACAGGGCAGCGGGGACCTCCTCATTCGGAAAACACGTGGTGGACCAGGACACCTCTTGTCCCTTCCAGCTCGGCGGCCTCTGGCCCCCGTCCAGGGTTGGGCACCCGTGTGTCCTGGGGCCTGGAGGATGAGCTGGGTGCAGGTAGAAGGCATCCAGGACTTGCTGAGCCAGGTTCCACCCAGGGCATCAGGCTGTCCCGTGCTGGGCTGCTCTGGGAGGCAGCATGGAGGCTCCTGGCTGAATGTTTCTGACCTGTTACTTTAGGTGTGTGCTGAAGGCTGGGGTGGTGAAGATTGTTTAGAATTCTGCATTTGCAAAAGCAGTGCTTGCACGTGCTGAAAGCCATTCAAACTAGCACACAATGTGTACGGCGAACAAAACTCTCTTCCTCAGTTCTCTCTCCCAGCGCCATCCCTGGACACATCTCTAATTTTTCTGGGCCTTGATTTCCTCATCTGTAAAATAGTGATAGAATAGCAAGTGCCTCGCGGGATCACTGAACGAACGCACTGATAGCTGGAAAGCGCAGTACTTGGCTGTTGCTCTAGGTAGGAATGACTATGTACACACAGGCATCACACACACACACACACACACACACACACACACACACAACTCCGACGGCTTTCTGAAAACGACAGACGGTACAGTGCGCCGTTCCACATTTTGCTTCCACTTAATTGTAATCTTTGGAGAACTCGCCCTTGAGTCCAGGTATATTTATCTCTGTGCGCCGTTTCCTAGGACCGAGGCCCGGCGATCAAGCTAACCTTTCCTCCCTAGCCGATTTATGGGCTATTTCGTAGGTTTTGGTGACAACTTTTTGGTCTACAAGTTTTTGGTTTTGTTTTACAATTTGGCATTATGGAACGCAACTAAGAGTGTAACCTGTAACGTAGCCATTCTGCTTCTAAGTATTAATTCAACGCAGTCCCCCGTTTTGAGTGCATTTCTCACGTCTGGTCTCAGTTCTCCTGCAGAAGGGGAACGGAAGCGTGGTGGGAGGGAGGGGAACGGGCGGGGGGCGCAGCAGGGGGCGGGAGGGCAACAGAGAGGGGGGCACGGAGGGAAGGAATGGGGGGGCGGAAGGCGGGGGAAGGGGAAGGGAGGGAGGGGAACAGAGAAGAAGCGAGGCGGGGGAGCATCGCGGCGCCCCGTGGCCCGCGCCGCAGTCAGCGCGGCTCTCTGCTCTCACCGGGGCGGGTCCGCCGTTGGCCCCACCCACTTCCCGCCCACGCCGGCCCCGCAATGGCCAGGCCCAGCCGCCCAGCCGCCCTCCAGGCCCCGCCCCCTGCCCCGCCCCCGCCAGCTCGTCACGGCTGGGCTCTGCCGCCTCGCCCCGCCCCGCCCCTCAGGCCCCGCCCTCATCCCGCCCCCGGCGCGGCGCGTAGTGCGGCTGCGCCGGCGTCTCAGGCTCCGAGGCCCGGGCGCCGCGGCTCTTTTGTTTCTCCGCCGGGGCCGAGTCCGGGCCTCTGTTGGAGCCGGAGTCGGAGTCGGAGTCGGATCCGGAGTCGGATTAGCAGCCCGGGGAGAGTGCCGCGGCACAGACGCCACAGGGAGCGCGACCCTCGGACCCCGCCTGGCCCGCGGGGCTGGGACCCGGCCCCGGCCTGCCCGATGGGGCGCGCGGCCCCGGAGATGCGCCCTCGCCTGGCCCCGCGCCCCCGGCCCCGCGCGCCCGGCCCGCCCGCCCCGGCCCGCGCCTCCGCCTGAGCCCCTCGCGCCCCGGCCCGCCGCCCCCCGCCCCGCGCCACCAGCCCGCCCGCGCCATGGAGCCCGGCCGCGGCGGCACCGAGACCGTGGGCAAGTTCGAGTTCTCCCGCAAGGACCTGATCGGCCACGGCGCCTTCGCGGTGGTCTTCAAGGGCCGCCACCGCGAGGTGAGGCCCGGGATCTCCTGCCCCGGGACCCCAGCCCCGCGATTCCCCGCCTGTTCTGGGACCCCCGCTCGACCTTCCAGGCCGACCCCCACTCTAGGATCCCCACCCCGGGACCCCCGGCCCGAATTTCCAGTCCGTATCCCCGCCCCTGGACACGCCGCACCCTGAGACCCCCAGTCCGGCTTTCCAGTCCATACCCCCGCCCCGAGATCCGCTGCTAGGCTTTCCAGGCCGACTCCCAACTCAGGACCCCCTGCCTGACTGCAGGCCAGGTCCCCACCCTGAGACTCCCAGCCCGGCTTTCCTGTGCAAATCCCCACCCTGGGACACCCCGCACCCGGTCCCCCAGCCCGGCTTTCCAGGCTGGATTCCTACCCCAGGACCCCCCAGCCCGATGCTCAACCTTGCTCCTCCCTCGGCCTTCCAGTCCCGTGACCCCCAACCGAGATCATCTCAGGGCCCCACCTGCGTGGACTGGGGTCTGGGGAAAGCCTCGAGGGCAGCCTTGGCTGAAGGGGCACGTTTGGCTTTCAGAAGCACGATCTGGAGGTCGCCGTCAAGTGCATTAACAAGAAGAACCTCGCCAAGTCTCAGACGCTGCTGGGGAAGGAAATCAAGATCCTGAAGGTGAGCTGGTGCTGGGGGAGGGGCGGGGGCAGGGGCGAGCCCCTCTCCCCACACCGTTAAGAAACTTGGGTTTCTGTCCTAGGAACTGAAACATGAAAACATCGTGGCCCTGTACGACTTCCAGGTAAGGTCCCTGGGCTGCTGTCTGCTGGGATGGGGCTGGAGGCCCGGCCCCAGGTGCTGGATACCCTGGTCGGTAATGGTGTTGAGCCTGTCCAGGCTGGGGTCTACTGGGCTCCTGGAGACCCCACCCTGGTTCCAGGCCTGGGCTGGGCCGGCTGTTGGCAGTGGCTTCTCCAGCTGTGTGACTGGGGAGGGGGTGTCTAGGCCGCAGGGCAGACTGAGGGCCAGGCATCTCCTCCCCCGCACTGGGGCGCCAGCCCTTGGGGCCTGCCTGAGTCCCCGGCAGGCCCGGGCAGCACTGCTGGCCTGGCCCACCTGTCTGGGCCGTGTGTTTGTTGACATTGCTTCTGTGGCTGGCATTGGCCAGCCTCTCTCTGCGTCAGACGGGGCGGGGGAGGGGCCGCCGGAGACTCCTGCTCGCTAGCAGTCAGGCCCGGCCTGGGTATAGTGGGCTGCCGCTGGCTGGCCAAGGAGGTGACCTCAGGCCCGGCTGGCCCCAGGATGCAGGTAGTGGGACCGGCTGGCTTCGGTGCTGCCCCTATGCCCTGGAACCCAGGGCTGGCCGGGCTGGAGCTGTGGGAGCCAGGACGTTGGACTGGGAACCTCCCACCCGCCAAAGTGCTGACTAATGGCTCTGCGACCTGTTTACTGAGCCCAGGGCCCAGCCCCTGGCTGAGGGAAGGGCTGGCCGGCCAGCCGTGTTTTGGTGGCCTTCTCCCTCCGCCCAGCAGGGCTTTGCTGTGGCCTTGGGGACCGTCACAAGGTGCCGGGTGGGGAGGGCCCAGGCCAGCGTGACAGGGAGTACCTGGAAACCCAGGCACACCATGTGCTGCGGCTGGGCTGCCCCTCCTGCTGCTTTTCTGCCCTCTTCCCACCTCTCCCCACCCCTCCTGTCCCTGCTTTCCTCCCTCCTTTCCTCCTCTCTTCATCCGCCCCACGTTTGGAAGCCTCCTGCCCGAGCCACAGCCTGGACGTGCGTCAGGGCTCTGGGAGCCAGCAAGGAGTAGACAGCTGTCCCTAGCCAGGCAGCGACTCCGAGAGGCTACCCCCAACCTCCGGACTACACTGCCTGCTGCTCCCCACCCCCAGGCTCCCCAGGTCCAGTCCTGGGCATCTCCAGGCCAGGCCCCATCACTGTCTGCACGACCCCCACAGACCCACAGCCTGTTCCTCCCGTCGGCTGCACACACCTGGTTGTGGGCATCTGCCGCTTCCTCCAGTGCTAGGAACACTGCGGCTTCCTCTACTCTGGAAGCACTTAGAGACACCGGCTGCAGGCGCTCCTGGCTCCAGCTCCAGCCCCTGCCCTTGCCCCACAGGTGCGGCATTGCTGCCCTGTGGCCATAAGGCTGTGTTTGAGGCAGGTACCCAAACCCAGAAAAAAAGAATTGGCTTTTTTTTTTTTTTTTTTGAGATGGAGTCTCGCTCTATAGCCCAGGCTGGACTACAGTGGCGCAATCTCAGCTCACTGCAGCCTCCATCTCCCGGGTCCCGGTTCAAGCAGTTCTCCTACCTCAGCCTCCCAAGTAGCTGGGATTACAGGCAGGAGCCACCACACCCAGCTAATTTTTGTATTTTTTAGTAGAGATGGGGTTTCACCATGTTGGCCAGTCTGGTCTTGAACTCCTGACCTTGTGATCCACCCACTTCGGCCTCCCAAAGTGCTGGGATTACAGGCGTGAGCTACCGTGCCTGGCCAAGAATTGGCATTTAAAAATGCGTAATGAACAATTTGGCTGATAAAAGAAAATCCACAAACATCACAGGTGACAGCCCAGCCCTGCCCGATGGAGTCCCGCTGTTCTCCACGCTCAGGCACCTGCCTTAGTTGGTTCTGGGCCACAGGACAACCGTCTTTACAAGGGGATGTGTCCACCCGTGTCCTGCCCCACCAATCCCACTCTTTGTGCCATGAATTGAGTGTAGCTTGCTCTCCATCCAGCCTGGGCGACTGAGCGGTACCCTGTCTCTAAGAGTACAGCTTGGGGCACGTTCTGTGCTGACTCAGTCCAGATCAGAATTTACCCCTCAGCCAGGCGCAGCGGATTGCACCTGTGACCGCAGCACTTTGGGAGGCCAAGACAGACCAGCCTGGGCAACGTAGCAAGACCTGCCCTCTCTAAAAAAAAGAAAAATTAGCCAGGCGTGGTGGCATGTCTCAGCTGCTCAGAAGGTTGTGGGAGTATTGAGTGAGCCCAGGAGTTTGAGGCTGCAGTGAGCCGTGATTGTGCCACTGCACTCCAGTCTGGGCAGCAGAGTGTGACCCTGGCTCAAAAAAACCTCAAAGTTTATCCTTCTCCATTAAGGGCAGTGGTTCAGAGCCAGGCTGCCACGTGCACGGACGGCTTCTTGACTTTGCGGCCCTATTTCTTCCTCTGTGAAGGGTTGTAAGAGAGAGCGCTCTCTGGTTGTGGGAACCATCGTGGGGGTGCTAGCTGCTGTGCTGATCAGGGCTGTGGGGTGATTTTCAGCCGCGGGCTGCCTGTTGCCCGAGATCCTGTAACCGCTTTCACCAGGGCCTGTAGGTGGGACGTGAGGCTGTTTGGGAAGCGGGTGCGTCCGTGTGGTTGTGACTGGATCCCTAGAAGTAGACTCCTTGGGCAGGAGGGATGCCTGCTTTGAGTATATTGCCATATCTACCTCCAGAGAGGCAGTGCCAGCGATCTCAGCCGCCTTCCAGCACCTCCCAGGAAGGTGGCCCTCAGACGCTTCCATCAAGGCCCACGTGAGATGTGGAAAATGACATCTCTTATGGTTTTGTTTTTCATTGATGATAAATGAACTTCACTATTTGAGCAATGGAATGTTAGAAATACCACCTGTTGCTGGGTGGATGGCTCACGCCTGTAATCCCAGCACTTTGGGAGGCCAAGGCAGGTGGATCACGAGGTCAGGAGATCGAGACCATCCTGGCTAACATGATGAAAGCCTGTCTCTACTAAAAATACAAAAATAAACTGAGCATGGTGGCGTGTACCTGTAATCCTAGGTACTCAGGAGGCTGAGACAGGAGAATCACTTGAACCAGGGAGTTGGAGGTTGCAGTGAGCCGAGAATGTGCCATTGCACTCCAGCCTGGTGATCAAGCAAGACTCCATCTAAAAGAACCATCTGTTCTTTGTACAGTGAATTTCTTTTCTTTTTTTTTTTTTGGGTAAGAATTTCACTGTTTTTTTTTTTTAAGATGAAGTCTGACTCTGTCACCTAGGCTGGAGTGCAATGGCGCGTTCTCGGCTCACTGCAACCTCCACCTTGCGGGTTCAAGCATTTCTCCTGCCTCAGCCTCCTTAGTAGCTGGGATTACAGGCGTGCACCACCTTGCCCGGCTAATTTTTTTACTTTTAGTAGATGGGATTTCACCATGTTGGTCTGACTGGTCTTGAACTCCTGACCTTGTGATCCACCTGCCTCTGCTTCCCAAAGTGCTGGGATTACAGGACTGAGCCACCATGCCCGGCCAGAGTTTCGCTCTTGTCACCCAGGCTGGAGTGCAATGGCATGATCTTAGCTCACTACAACCTCTGCCTCCCGGGCTGAAGTGATTATCCCACCTCAGCCTCCTGAGTAGCTGGGATCATAGGTGACCATCACCATGCCCAGCTAATTTTTGTATTTTTAGTAGAGTTGGGGTTTTGCCACATTGGCCAGGCTGGTCTCAAATGCCTGACCTCAGCCTCAGCCTCCCAAAGTGCTGGGATTACAGGCATGAGCCACTGTGCCGGCCTGCGCAATGTATTTCTATATATATATACGTATATATTTTTTCTTTTTATTTTAGACGAAGTCTCGCTGTCTCACCAGGCTAGAGTGCAGTGGCACAATCTGGACTCACTGCAACCTCTGCCTCCCAGGTCCTGCCTCAGCCTCCCGAGTAGCTGGGACTACAGGCGCGTGCTACCATGCCCAGCTAATTTTTGTAGTTTTAGTAGAGATGGAGTTTCACCACGTTGGCCAGGTTGGTCTTGATCTCTTGACCTCGATCCACCCATCTTGGCCTCCCAAAGTGCTGGGATTAAAGGTGTGAGCCACCTCGCCTGACCTTAATAAAGAGACCGGGTCTCTCTTGCCCAGGCTGGAGTGCAGTGGCACAATCATGGCTCACTGCAGCCTCGAACACCTGAGCTCAAGGGGTCCCCCTTCAGCCTCCCAGGTAGCAGGGACTTCGGGTGCACACCACTGTACCTGTTTGGGCCCATGCTTCTGGCGAGCTCTTCGTCCCTTTTGTGCTGAGGCTGAAGGGTACCGTGCTTGGCGCCATGGCCCCGAAGCATCCTGCCTTTCTCTGTGTCCTACCTCCAGTGTTTATCTGTGTGATGTTGGGCAGGTAGCCTCCTGGCACCTCGATTTTCTTACCTGTCAAAAACTGTTGTGGTTGCGATGGCAACTTGCGTATGTTGTTCTTAGCGCTGTGCCTGTCGCTTTGTAAGTGCTCTGTAAATGCTCTTGATTGGCAGGTGCCTTTTCTGTGTTATGGGAAGTCGCCCGTTTGTAATAGGTGGCAGGTCCTTCCCTCCGTGTTGTTCGTTGCTGTTGAGATGGTGGTTTTGTTCTTAGTGTGTTGCGTTTGTGTACTGGGTTTCTTTTGCAGCCATACAACATGGTGAAGATGTGAGTGCCTGGGAAGTGTGTGCCTTGGCTTATGCCGCTGGAAGGCAGCTGCAGCCCCTGGCCTCCTCACTGGGGATCAGTGTCAGCATCTGGACTTGCCTGACCCCAAGAATCAGGGCATGGGGCTGTGGAGCCAGGCCTGGATCCTGCCCAGCGTGCCCTGGGAGGAGGGCTGGCAGTGGCCCCCCTGGCCAGCGCGCCATCTGACCGGTCCCTTGCAGCTAAAGGCCTTGCTGGGCTGCCCAGCTGTGACTCACTCAGGCCCTGCAGACAGGGCCCCTGCCTGTGAGTTATGTGCGGTGGAGACCCAAGTCAAGAGGTGTGCTCCCCAGCCACTGCTGAGGGGCGTGGGATACTGTGGGCCCAGGCAGTCCAGGCTGGCATGAGACTGACTCCGCCCCAGAGTGAGGAGCTGCCAGCAGTCCTGGCCTGGTCTGGCGGGGGGACAGTCTGTGGCGTGAGTTGGGGTAGGGTACAAGCTAAGTGGAGACCCGTGGCTACCCAGCTCCCGGGCAGGAATGTGTGAGGCAGCCCCCAGGGCCTAGGCATTTCTGGAATTACCTGCAAAGGTGCTCACTTTTCTTTGTTTGTTTATTTATTTATTTTTGAGGCAGAGTCTCCCTCTGTCGCCCAGGCTGGAATGCAGTGGTGCCATCTCACTGCAGCCTTTGCCTCCCAGGTTTAAGCAGTTCTCCAACTCAGCCTACCGAGTAGCTGGGATTATAGGCACGTGCCACCACGTCCGGCTAACTTTTTGTATTTTTTAGTAGAGATGAGGTTTCACCATCTCTACTCTTGACCTGGCTGGTCTTGAACTCCTGACCTCATGATCCACCTGGCTCAGTCTCCCAAAGTGCTGGGATTACATCTAACTTTTATTTTATTTTTTATTTTTTTGAGACAGAGTCTTGCTTTGTCGCCAGGTACCAGGCTGGAGTGCAATGGCGCGATCTCGGCTCACCGCAACCTCCGCCTCCTGGGTTCAGGCAATTCTCCTGCCTCAGCCTCCTGAGTAGCTGGGATTACAGGCACGCGCCACCATGCCCAGCTAATTTTTTGTATTAGTAGAGATGGGGTTTCACCATGTTGACCAGGATGGTCTCGATCTCTTGACCTAGTGATCCACCCGCCTCGGCCTCCCAAAGTGCTGGGATTACAGGCTTGAGCCACCGCGCCCGGCCTATCCCACGATTTTAAAAGTTAGATGTAGGCCGGGCGCGGTGGCTCAAGCCTGTAATCCCAGCACTTTGGGAGGCCGCGGCGGGCGGATCACTAGGTCAAGAGATCGAGATCATCCTGGCCAACATGGTGAAACCCCGTCTCTATTAAAAATACAAAAAATTAGCTGGGCATGGTGGCGTGTGCCTGTAATCCCAGCTACTCAGGAGGCTGAGGCAGGAGAATTGCCTGAACCCAGGAGGCGGAGGTTGCGGTGAGCCGAGATCGCGCCATTGCACTCCAGCCTGGGTAACGAGCGAAACTCCGTCTCAAAAAAAGAAAAAAAAAAAAAATCGTGGGATAAGGCCAGGCGCAGTGGCTCATGTCTGTAATCCCAGCATTTTGGGAGGCCGAGGCGGGTGGATCACTTGAGGTCAGGAGTTTGAGACCAGCCTGGCCAACATGGCGAAACCCCGTCTCTACTAAAAATACAAAAATTAGCCGGATGTGGTGGCGGGCACCTGTAGTCCCAGCTACTTGGGAGGCTGAGGCAAGAGAATCACCTGAACCCGGGAGGCAGAGGCTGCAGTGAGCTGAGATCGTGCCATTGCACTCTAGCCTGGGAGACAGAGCAAGACTCCATCTCAAAAAATATAAGGGATAAAAATACAGGAAAGTGCAGAACAGCTGACAAGATGCGTCACAGCAAGCCCTGGAGACGGAGAAGCCTGCCTGCGTCCCGGGCTGCTCTCCTCCCTCCCGCCAAGGGCACGGCCATCCTTCCGAGTGCCCCTGCTGTGCGCAGTCGTTCTGCACCGCAGCGTGGTTCCTGGTGCCCAGAGGCAGGATCTCAGCCGTGGGTTTGAGGGGTGCTGTGTCTCCGTGGGTGACAGGAGTTTTCGTTTCTGCGTGGTACGCTGTTGTGGAACTGTAACCTCGTATCAGTATCTGTCCACGGTGGCTAGGGGTCGAGTCTCAGTCACCTGAAGTACAGAGCTGCTGGGAACAGGTTTCACAGGGGTGTGCACCAGCTGGGATGGCCAGGCCTCGGGAGGAATGTGTGGACTCGGTGTCTTCCTGAGGGTCTCTGCAGCTTACACCCCGCTGCCTGCACTGGGAGTGTGCCCTGCTCTTTCCAAACAAGACTGTGCCCTCAGAAGGGTCGGGCCACCCACCCCTGCCCCGCTGCATCTAGGGACCTGCCTCAACCCCCTGAAGCTGAACTCCCGGATAGTCAAGACCCCCCGGCCCAGCAGGCGGGGCACAGAGGTTAGTCAGCCCATGCTGCAGCCCAGGAGACCCACACAATGGGCAGCTGCAGCTGGTTCCTTGGGCCCAGAGGGGTGGAGCCAGCATCCCTTCCCTTCTGGGAGCTGTGCAGGAGAACCCCGCCTGGGGTGCAGAGTGGTTCTGTCCGGCCACAGCTGTGGCTTTTGCCACTTTCTGGAGCCAAGAAGGGCAGCTCTGGAGGCGTGAACTAGGTCAGTGCCTGCTCACCAGGCGCAGCCCAGGATCACCAGACAGGAGCAGGGCTGGCAGAGGGTGGGAGCCTGGATCCTATTAAGTAAAGCACCTTAGCACCCTGGGGGTGGGGCGGCCTCCTACGTGCCCAGACGCCCGTGCCAGGCTGCCTGGGACACCTGGCTCTGGCCAGCCGTACGTGCGTGCAGGGTGGGGGCCTGGCCTGCCGGGGTGGTGCTGTCCCGGGTCCCTTAGGCAGGCCGCCCAGAGACAGAGGGGTGTGGATTTTGCTGCCTTTTTAAAGGTGTTCTGAGCCTTGGCTGCACGTGTGGGGATTAACCATCCCCCCTTTCAGGGACAGCCTGTGGAATGGTCAGCAGCCCTTCCGTTTCTCCCTTTAAATAGGCAACAAGGTGGGACTCACCTCCTGGGGTAGGGGTGATGGTTCAGGGAGCCAGGTGTTTGGTTCGGGTGTGGGCTGTGTGGCCACTGCTGTGTGTGTCATGATGGGACGAACCCCTGGGCCGTCCTTGGAGAGGCGAGCTGCTCTGCCTTGGGTGGCTGGTTCCCTCCCCAGAGCCCAGGGGGGCAGCCATGGCCCTTTCTGCTGTCTAACTGGGTGGCTTGGTGCTGGGAGCCTGCCTGGTCCCCGCTCCCCAGGGCAGCTTGTGAAAACCAAATTTAGCTGCAAGGCAGAGGTGGAACCCGATGCCCTGTGTGGGTTCTGGGTGGGCCCAGGCTGGGCAGGGGAGGTCAGCTGTGGCTGGTGAGGCTGTACTCTCACCTCTCCCGCTTCAGGAGCCCCAGAGAGTCACTGCTGCCCGTGGGAAGGGTGGGCAGGCCCAGCTGGGGGCCCCCATGAGTTGGGGGTTGCGGTGTCAGGCCTGGGCCTGCAGCTGCCCTGGTGAAGCTCCCCAGCCCTGGTGGTGGGGGGTGTGGACCGGGGCTTGTTTGTCCTCACTCCTCATCCCTGACTCTGCCAGGGCTGGCGGCTGCAAAGCTGGGTCCTTCAGGACACGAGGGTTACTGGCTTCCCATTGGCATGGGCAGAGAGTGAGGACGGGACTCCAGCCCACCTGCTTGGGCTGCCCTGCCACTTCCCAGCCTGGGCACGTCTCCCAGCCTCCAGGGCCTCAGTGTGCTCGTCTGGAAAGTGGGCTGGTGACAGCCTGTTGCCTGGGCCGTGCAGGGCCGGTGGAGTTCAGTTCACAGGAGGCTCTCGGAGGCGCGGGGAAGGGCCCTGCTGTGCCCCCGACGCCCAGCTCAGGGACTTGGTTGCCCACAGCCCTGAGGGCCCGTCAAGCTGTCATTGTCCCAGGGCAGTTGGGGCGAATGTCTGCGGTGAGGTGGATGCCCCCAGACAGGCCCTGCAGCCCCACCCCCACTGGCCCTGAGTCCCCTGCTGGGGAGGACCTTTTGGGAGGGAGGCTGAGCTTGGGCCTGGCTGTGGTTTCTGCAAGGGACCATCTGAAATGCAGTGAGGAGGCTGGAGATCTGCTGGCCCCACAGCCCGCCGCCCACTCCCTTCTGGTAGTCGGTGCTCCAAGATTTTGGGGACGGAGGAGGTGGCCTGCACAGTGGGGAGGGTAGAAGGGTCTCGGAGGGTGACATGGGGGTGACATCTGTGACTCTGGGGCAAGGCCAGGGTTCTAGATGCGTCAGTAGCGAGGTGGATCCCAACACCCATGAGGCCAGTGTGGCTGGAGAGATGGCAGGGCCAGGTGCCCTGGGTAGGGGTGCTGGGGACCCTCGCTGGAGTGTGGGCAGCAGATGAGGTGGGGAAGAGCCTCCTTGCCAGGGTCCCGTGGGCCCAGGGCCAGTCACTGGCGCCACAGGGATCTCCCTGGTGGGCCTTTGCCTTGCCTTTTTTTGAGAAATTGTCACATCACTGGAGTGCAGTGGCGCGATCTCCCAGCTCACTGCAGCTATGGCCTCCGGGGCCTAAGCCATCCTCCCACCTCAGCCCGGAGTAGCTGGGACTGCAGGCCTGCAGTGTCACACCTGGATAATTTTTATATTTTTTTGTAGAGATGGGGTTTTGCTGTGTTGCCGAGGCTGGTCTCAAACTCCTGGGCTCAGGTGATTCTCCTGTCCTGGCCTCTCAACATGCTGGGATTGCAGGCATGAGCCATCGTACTGGCCAGGCCTTTGCCTTTCTAGGGCTGAGGGGTGGCTGCCTTAGGGTTTGGGGGTGGGAGGAGGCTGCAGGGCTTCAGTCAGCACCCCCTGCCCAGAGGGAGCCCCTGCCCCACACAGCCCAGTCCTGGGTGAGTGGCTGGAGGATGGGAGGCTGGGCCCCGCTCTGCTCACTGGGCGTTCCCCCCGGCAGGGTGCCTCTGTCTTTGACACATCCCTACTTGTCCTGGCTTTGCGGGTGGGTCTGGAGCTCTGGTGAGCAGGTCACGACTTGGGGAGCCCCTGGCTGTGTGATCCAGGGCAGGCGGCCCCCAGAGAGGGGAGGAGAGGTGTAGGCACTCCCTGGAGGGGTCGTGGGGAGGGTAGTGGCAGGCCCAGGTCAGGGAGTGGGCATTGCTGTCCTGAAGTTATTTCTGGGTCCCGGCTTCTGCCTGGCACTGTCCCTGTCGTCACGTCCTGTGCCCCGCCCAGGGGGTCATTTCTCCCCATAGCTGTTGGGGGGCTTGGGGTGCACAAGTTGTGGGTGCAGTGGGCCAAGGCCCACCTCATGGGCCGGTCCCACCAGGCTGTGCCTGGGCTTCTGGATCTCCCTCTGGCCATGCGGTTTCTGGATCCTGGGGCCTTAGCCGCCCCAGAGCACTCTCTCCTGAGTCTGCCCCTGCTGGGACACAGGGACTTCTCCCGTTTACGAAGCAGGTGTCAGAAGCAGGTGTCACCAGCGGCTTTGTGGATGTCCCCTCACCAGGGGTGCCTTCTGATTGGTCGGGGCCTGCTGGGGCTGGGGTGAGCAGAGCCCTGTCAGCCGTCCTGTGTGGGGCCCGGCTCCCGCAGGCACAGAGCGCTGTTCCTCCTGCAGCCCCCTCCAGGTGCAGCTCCCCCTTGCTTTCAGAGAGCTTGGGGCAGCTTGGGGTAGAAGTGGGACAGCCATTCAGCAGGGTGTGGATTTGCTTCCCTGCGAGCACCCGGGGCGTGTGGATAGGTGCAGGGCAGAGGGAGAGGCTTTGTGGGGAAAGGGCTTCTTCTTCCTGTTCTGAGGCCCCAAGTGGGGGTGTGGGGGCCTCGATCGTCCAGCCCAGCCTCCTGGTTTGATGTGGCTTCCTGGGCCTCACTTTCCTCATCTGTGACGTGGGGGTGATGAGGGCTCACCTGTGGCTGCGAGGAGTGGTAGGCCGCAGGGAGGGCCCCGGTCCCAGGCGAGGGTGTGCGTGCTGGCTGTCAGGGTGTGTGCTGTGTCTGGCGCTGGTGCCTCCCTCTGAGATTCATGGGGCAGGCAAGGGCGGGTGCACGTGGCACCCGGGTCAAGTCTGCGTTTGAGCTGAGGGCCGAGCAGCTGCTGGCCAGGCCTTGCTGGCCCTGCAGTGGAGGGGGTGGCTGGGATGCCTTCGACTGGAAGCACTGGGGCCACGTGTGGCAACCCGAGCTGCTGCCAGGTTGGGGTAGGGTGGAGGCCCGCAGGCCTCTGGGTCAGCGTGGAAGCACCAGTCTGCAGTCTGTTGGTGTCTTTGATTCTGGGCTCAGGAGCTGAGTTTCCATGGCCTGAGGGTCAGGGCCTGCCCACACCCCTGGCCTTCGCCCTTCCTGCTAGGGGGTATGTCCTTGGCCAGGAATCGTCACTGGTATGGGGGGACCAGGGACCTTTACCTTGATCATGATGGAGCCCTGAACAGCCACGAAACGCAGCACTGTAAACTCTTCCCCCTACGAAGCACATGGCCCACGGGCATCTTCCTCTCTTGGACGCTGGCTGACCAGCTAATTCCTGGCACTGTAGGGCCTGCCCAGGCCGAATTGGGGCTGAGTGAGACTCCCTGCATTAGGGCTGGGTGCGGACAGGGGGCACGGGGACCTCTCACAGCCTCTTTTCTGTCTTGCAGGAGATGGCCAATTCTGTCTACCTGGTCATGGAGGTGAGTGCCTTGTGGGGCCAGGACAAGCACAGGCTGATGGCCATGGCTCTGGGAGCCCCAGAGGGAGGGATGTGGCCAGGGTGGAAGGTCATGAGCTTTTTTTTTTTTTTTTTTTTTTTTGAGACAGAGTCTCACTTTGTCACCCAGGCTGGAGTGCAGTCACGTGACCTCTGCTCACTGCAACCTCCACCTCCCGGGTTCAAGTGATTCTCCCGCCTCAGCCTCCTGAATAGCTGACATTACAGGTACCTGCCACCATACCCAGCTAATTTTTGTATTTTTATTAGAGACAGCATTTCACCATGTTGGTCAGGCTGATCTCAAACTCCTGACCTCATGATCTGCCCACCTCGGCCTCCCAAAGTCTGGGGATTATAAGGCGTGAGCCACCGTGCCTGGCCTAGCCTTTTTTTTTTTTTTTTGAGATGGCGTCTCACTGTCACCCAGGTCAGAGTACAGTGGCATGATCTCGGCTCACTGCAATCAATTCTCCTGCCTTAGGCTCCTGAGTAGCTGGGATTACAGGCATGGGCCACGACGCCCAGCTAATTTTTGTACTTTTATTAGAGACGGGGTTTTGCCATGTTGGCCAGGCTGGTCTTGAACTCCCGACTTCAGGCGATCCACCTGCCTCGCCCACCCTAGGGTGGATGGATGCCTGAGGGTCCAGGGAACGCTGTCCAAGTGTGAAGGGTGGAGAGGCTGGGCAGGGCTGGGCGGTGGGCCCTGGCCCCCCGCTGCAGCCTGATGTGTGTCTGCTCTTTCACAGTACTGCAACGGCGGGGACCTGGCTGACTACCTACACAGTGAGTGCACCAGCACACCAGATGGGCTGCCAGCCTGTCCCACGGGGCCCCACCTCAGGGCTACCCCGGCCCAGCCTGGGAGGCAGCCTGGCTTGGGGGGGTCCCTGGCTGATTGTGAGACCGGGTTTCTTGTCCCCTGGGGCTCCCGAGTGGATGCGGGAGGCTGAGCTGCTCCGGATGTTAGGATGCCGCCCGTCTGCGCACCTCCCCCTTGCTTGGGGAGACAGCTGTGACCAGCATAGTGCCAGGCCTCTGGTGGAGTGACGGCCCTGGGAGCGGCACAAGGGGAGCAGGGCTGGTCTCCATGTGGCCGGAAGGCGGCTCTTGGCCCACCCAAAATTAAGCCATGCGGCCAGGGCTGTCGGGGGAGTGGGCAGGACGGCAGGTGGCGCCGCCTGTCTGTTCTCAGGCTTCCCGAGTGGGTCCGGGCCACAGGGCCAGTGCCCGTGGGGGCATGTGTGGTGCCGGCAGCTTCTGGGGTATCCTGGGGGTCTGGAGGGGACTTGGGCCTGGGCACCTGGGAGCCGGCCGGGCCGCTCTCAAACCTGCTCAGCTGTGCGTGGCCCTCAGCGCTGGGGTGGGAGTGCGGGCGCGGCTCCCCCGAGGGCACAGACCCGCCGGCCTCCTCGCTTCCCCGCTGGGAGGACCCCACCATCCTCGCCCTGGGAGACAGACGCTGAGGCTGGGCAGAGCTGAGACGAGCTGACCCGGGGACTTGGGCTGCGGATCAGGGCTGCTCGGAGCTGGCCTTTGGATGCCGGGAAGGGGGCATGGGCGGAGCTGCGGGGGCGCGGAGGGGCTGCTCTCTCCCGGGCCGGGCTCCCAGCACGTGTCCGGCCGCTGTGCCCTCCAGGGACCAAGTGGTTCCCGGCAGCGCATGCTGCCCGCGCGGTATGGAGGACGGAGAGGAGGGCGGAGGGCTGGGCGGCCGCGTCGCGTCCCTGCAGCAGCTGCAGCCCCGGGGCTCCGGGTGCGCCCCGTGCCCCTCTGGACCCGGCTCGCCTGCCCCCGCCCAGGGCTGGGTTTCCTCTCGGCCCGTGTGGCCGCCCGGCCGGCCGAGCCCTGAGCCGCCTCTCCCACAGCCATGCGCACGCTGAGCGAGGACACCATCAGGCTCTTCCTGCAGCAGATCGCGGGCGCCATGCGGCTCCTGCACAGCAAGGGCATCATCCACCGCGACCTGAAGCCGCAGAACATCCTGCTGTCCAACCCCGCCGGCCGCCGCGCCAACCCCAACAGCATCCGCGTCAAGATTGGTGAGCGCCTGGCGGGCAGGCGGGCAGGCGGGCACGGTGGGGAGCCCCGGCGCCCGTCCTGACGTGTCTCTCCCGCAGCTGACTTCGGCTTCGCGCGGTACCTCCAGAGCAACATGATGGCGGCCACGCTCTGCGGCTCCCCCATGTACATGGTGTGTTTGCCCTGGCCGGGTGGGCGCCTAGCTGGGCGGCTACTTGGCTGTGGTGTGGTGGGCTCTGGTCTGCTTGCTTAGGGCGGGAGGGCTCTGCTCTGATTGACCAAAGCGTGGCAGGCTCTGCTCTTGCCTGGAGCCTGGTGGGCTCTGCTCCGATTGGCGAGGGCGCGGCGGGCTCTGCCCCGGTTGGCGAGGGCGCGGCGGGCTCTGCCCCGGTTGGCGAGGGTGTGGCGGGCTCTGCCCCGGTTGGCGAGGGCGCGGCGGGCTCTGCCCCGGTTGGCGAGGGCGCGGCGGGCTCTGCTCCGGTTGGCGAGGGCGCGGCGGGCTCTGCTCCGGTTGCCTAGGGTGTGGTGGGCTCTGCTCCGGTTAGCGAGGGCGCGGTGGGCTCTGCCCCGGTTGGCTGTCGCCGGCGGGCCCCTGTTAAGGTCGGCGTGCTCCGCTCTGGCGTCTGTGGGGGCCTCACCCTGACCTGAGCTTCTGGTCGCGCAGGCCCCCGAGGTCATCATGTCGCAGCACTACGACGGGAAGGCGGACCTGTGGAGCATCGGCACCATCGTCTACCAGTGCCTGACCGGGAAGGCGCCCTTCCAGGTAACTGGGCGCAGCCCTGTGCCCCGGGCCGCACCTTCCGCTTGAGCGTCCGGCGGCCGCGGTCAGACACCTCACGGGCTCCTGGGTCCCGGCGGGGCGGGCTCTGCCGTGCTTGGCCATGGCGCGGGGCGGGCGTCCGGGGGTGCGGAGGACCGGGCCTCGGTGTCCCCCAGGGAGGGCGGCGCCTGGGCGGGGGCTGGTGGGAGGCAGGGGCGGTCACCCCGAGAGCCTGTCGCGCCCGCACCTCTAGCAGTGGGTCCCGGGCCCGGCCCACGCCACGCCCCCGCGCTCAGGCCGCCCCGTCCCCGCAGGCCAGCAGCCCGCAGGACCTGCGCCTGTTCTACGAGAAGAACAAGACGCTGGTGCCCACGTAAGCGCGCTCCCCGCCCCTCCCCGCGGGTGCCCCCGGCTGGCCCTGCCCACACCGGCCTCTTCTCCGCAGCATCCCACGGGAGACCTCGGCCCCGCTGCGCCAGCTGCTCCTGGCCCTGCTCCAGCGCAACCACAAGGACCGCATGGACTTCGGTGAGCGCCGCTGCCTCCGGCCCGCTTCGCCCCAGCCCCACGTGCACGCTGCGCTTCCGGACAGCCAGCGCCGGCGGGGGCTCCACGGCCTCCGTCTCCCCGGGCAGGTGCCCCGCAGCCGCTGGAGCTCGGGCTCTGGGTTCAGAGTCGGGTCCTCCTGAGGCCTCACTCCTGCTTTCTCCTGCAGATGAGTTTTTCCATCACCCTTTCCTCGACGCCAGCCCCTCAGTCAGGAAGTGTGAGTGGGTCTTGGGGCTCCGGAGGGGTCTGCGCATCTTCCTCCCTGGTCTGGTTAGACCCTGAGCATGGGGCAGAGGGAGCAGCCCTTGAGCTGAAGCTGGATCCCAGGGAGGGCAGGGCACCCAGCTTCTCCATCTGCTGCAGCAGGGACCCCACGGCCAGGGGCGGGCCTCGTGCCGCGTGCTTGGGAGGGCATGGGGATGGGGCGTGGGAGAGGCTGGTGCTGCCCTGTGACAGTCGTGGGTGCCTCAGGAGGAGCTTCTCCCCTTCCTGCAGGTCGGGGTGTAGCGGGAGGTGGAGGGGACGTGGTGGAGTTGGTCCAGTCTGTGGGTTGGCTCAAGAGTGAGGAGCGGGTGGGAGGATAGCACAGACTCGTCTATGCACTTTTCTCTTAGCCCCGCCTGTGCCTGTGCCCTCATACCCAAGCTCCGGGTCTGGCAGCAGCTCCAGCAGCAGCTCCACCTCCCACCTGGCCTCCCCGCCGGTGAGTTGCTGCCCCAGGGGCGTGACAGCTTCTCCCTCCACTTGGCAGTCAGGGGCTCCAGCCCTGGGCCGTCCATCTGTCCATCTGAACAAGCGCCTGGCTCTCGGGCATGGTGTTTGTGGCTGGTGGTGACGAGTTTGTGTCTGGGCTTTCCTGGCCTGGCCCCCTGCTCTGTGACTGGACTGGACCTCTGAGCTTGCTTCTCCACCTGTTGATAGCCAGAAGCTCAGGTGTGGCGAGGGGAGTGTGGCCGCGCCGTGGTGGAGGGAGGTGTGGCCCTCTGCAGAGCAGCCCTGGGACACGTGGCGCTTCAGCCACCACCACGTGGATGGTGTGTGCTTGGCCTTAGCATGGCGCTGGCCTCAGAGCAGGGCCCACCAGTGGTGGCAGAGGCCTCCACACTGGACACGCCCCCCCACAGCACCTCGTTTTCTTGGCTGTCAGATGGACAAGTGAGGTGCAGGAGCAGGTGGTGAACAACTCCCCAAAACAGGACCTTCCAGAACTGCTGGGAGCTGAGGGCTTCTACCCACCCAGGCAGCATGGTGGGAGGGCTCGTCAGGGGGACTGTCCCTGTAGGCTCAAAGGCCAGCCTGTGGGTGGAGTCTTCTGGAAGCACAGAGGAGAGTAGAGCTCCAGGAAGATGCACCCAGCCCTTAGCCCAAGCACCCTGATCTTTACTGGGGTTCCAGGCTATCCTAAAGGAGGGGAGATCTGCTCTTCTGAGTATCTGGGTCCCTGAGACCTGCTCACCAGCCCCTCTGTTGACCCGCAGTCCCTGGGCGAGATGCAGAAGACCCTGACCTCCCCAGCTGACGCCACTGGCTTCCTGCACAGCTCCCGGGATTCTGGCGGCAGCAAGGACTCCTCCTGTGACACAGACGACTTCGTCATGGTCCCCGCGCAGTTTCCAGGTCAGGGCGCAGAGGTGCCGGGGGGAGCCCGCATTGCACTTGTTGGGAGTACCATGTAGCCCATCTCCACTCAGGGCAGTCAGGACTGGCCCCCGGGGGCACCCGCATCAGCTCGGCTTGGTTGGAGAGGCCGTCTCTGGGGAATCAAAGCCTGGTCCTCCCAGTGGTCGGCCAGAGGCCATAGGCCTGGCTCCCCAGGCAGCGCTGCTCTGCTAGTTGGGTGGTGGCCGCTCACCTCGTGCCCCTTCTTCCTGCTGTCACGTACCTCCTACCTTGCTTCTCAGCAGCTTTTCTGCCCCCACACCCTGCAGATGGGTTCAGTCCTTAGCTTTTTGGGAACCTCTCCTCCAGTGTCCAGGGACTGCCTACATGTTTGTTGAATCAAGGCGCCTAAACTTTTGGAGCAGGCCTGGGGTCTGTGGCTCCTCCGAAGACCCCGCACTCTGTCCCTGGATGTCCTGAAGCTCCTGGAGGTCTGGGTTGGCACTGGCTCCTGTGTCCACCAGGGACACAATGACCCATGCAGAGCTCTCTGCATCTCCCGTCAGCTTGGCTCCTGTGGGGGTGGTGAGGCCTGAGCCAGGCCCCAGACAGACCTGGGGATGGACCCAGGGAGGGCCTTGGCCCTTTGCCAGCTTTCAGGGCAACATGAAGACAGAGACCAGGGGCAGGCCAGAGCCTCCTTGGGGGCGGGAACCTGGGCATTCCTGGAGGGGCCTGGACCCAGACTAAGAGCTATGGACGCTTGACCTCCCCAACCCGTCCTAGGGTCTGTTGAAGGCTGGGGGGCACGGGCCCAGGGGCCTCTGGGGCTGAGGACACAGGAGACAGCAGGAAGCACAGTTCAAGTGTGGAGAAAGGGAGGCAGGTGGTGCTCTGGTCTCCCGGGGCTGGCAGGGAGGATGTAGCCTGGACGTGCCGCCCCGGCTCTGCACCCTGCAAGGCTGCTGTACACACTGAGGGCCCTGCAAGGTGGAGGGTGTGCGGGGGTCCAGCAGGGACCC
This sequence comes from Aotus nancymaae, assembly GCF_030222135.1. NCBI lineage: Eukaryota > Metazoa > Chordata > Mammalia > Primates > Aotidae > Aotus > Aotus nancymaae. The sequence goes on along the minus strand of NW_026988433.1, from coordinate 1,264,358 downwards.
TCAGTGGTGTGGGAGGCCTGGGCAGGCTGTAAGGGCTCCAGGCCCAGGCTTGTCTTCCCCTGCAGGTGACCTGGTTGCTGAGGTACCCAGTGCCAAGCCCCCGCCAGACAGCCTGATGTGCAGCGGGTGAGCCGCCCATCCCTCAGGCCTGTATTTTAGGGGAGAAAACCTGTGGTCTTGGAGGTGGCCCATGTCACCCCTGCCTGGAGTCATCAGGCAGCTCGGGGAGGGCCGAGACTGCCGAGTCCACTGCAGGCGGGACGATGGGGCACAGGGCAGGCCGAGCTCTGTGCCGCGTGTGGCTGGAAAATGCCCTTGGCCTCCCTTCTCCACAGGAGCTCGCTGGTGGCCTCTGTGGGCCTGGAGAGCCATGGCCGGACCCCCTCTCCATCCCCACCATGCAGCAGCTCCCCTAGTCCCTCAGGGTAAGCAGGGCCAGGCAGGGTGGGTGGGTCTGTGAGCAGTCCTCCAGCTGGAGGTTGGGCCTCCTGTGTGTCGAGGCGCCCCGCCTTCTCCCAGGCCTCGCAGGACTGCAGGGTCTGCTGGGTCATTCTGCAGAAGGGACTGTAGTGGGAGGCGTATTGGCAGTAGGTGAATGAGGACCAACCAGGGGTCCAGGGCCAGCACAGCCCTATCGCAGCCCCTGAGCCTGTAGGGCCAGCAACGTTCAGGGCGGCCTCCCACTGGCTGGGTCACGCTGGGAGTCCAGGTGCCACTGTGTTGGTGTGTGTAGAGGCACAGAGGCCAGCTCTTCAGACCTGGCATGGAGCCCAGGGTGATCTCTGTCCTAGCTAGCAAGTCTGGGCTTATGCTTTCTTCCGGTGGCCCGGCTTCATGACCTCACCCTCTTGTGACCCCAGTGTCTGTGGTGACCCTGACCTCTCTTTGCCACAGCCGGGCCGGCCCGTTCTCCAGCAGCAGATGCGGCGCCTCGGTCCCCATCCCGGTCCCCACACAGGTGCAGAACTACCAGCGCATCGAGCGAAACCTACAGTCACCCACCCCGTTTCAAACGCCTCGGTGAGTGCGGAGTCCCCGGTAGCCAGGCGTGGCCCGGGGTGTGTGTGGCCGGAGTCCTTCCCCAGCTCCCATGGAGGGACGGGTGGTCACGCACGTGCAGCTGTGCAGGCTGCGCCCGGGTACTCAGCACCCCCGTTCACCCTGTTGATTTCTTTGCTTTCTAGAGTTATTTTGACAGTTTTCTGATTGGCAGAACGTCTTGAGTTTATAAAACCAGTGTTGACTTTGGTCCGTTTTAACAGAAGTAAACAAGGGGAGGGAAGGGTACCTTTCTCTGAGCTCACAGAAGGCTGTGTGGGCCAGTAGGCGTCTGGCAGGGGGCAGAGACTTAGGTGAGGGTGACTTGGGTTGGCGCCCTGGGCAGGACTGCTGAGGGGTCATCTCCTCCCACACACCCACTGTGCGGCCAGTTACCTGGACGGAGTGCAGCAGAGGGTGAGCCACTTGTCAGCACCGTAGCCACTTGGCATGGCATGGGGCCCTGGGCCGCTGGGGCCTTCCCTCCTAATACCTGACTTGTCCCCAGGTCCTCTGCCATCCGCAGGTCAGGGAGCACCAGCCCCCTGGGCTTTGCACGGGCTAGCCCTTCACCCCCGGCCCACGCTGAGCATGGAGGCGTCCTGGCCAGGAAGATGTCCCTGGGTGGAGGCCGGCCCTACACGCCATCCCCTCAAGGTGCGCCTGCAGGCGGGGGCCTGGGAGGGGCGTCTGGGCGGTGGGGAGGAGGCACGCCGTCGCTGTCCCTGCTTGACTCTGGCAGATCTCTCTCTTCCGCAAGTTGGAACCATCCCTGAGCGGCCAGGCTGGAGCGGGACGCCCTCCCCACAGGGAGCGGAGATGCGTGGTGGCAGGTCCCCTCGTCCAGGTGGGTGCAGTCTGGGGTGAGGGGTGGGGAGGCCAGGCTTCCGTTGCTCGGGTGGTTGTCCTGGTCTAAAGTCCTTGCTTTTTCCTAGTGGAAAGGAGTGGGAAGGAAGCTCATGGAACAGAAGCCAGCTGCCTCTCCAGCTCCTGGCTGTGTGAACTGGGCAGGTTGCTCAGCCCCTCTGTGCCGGTCTACTGTGCTGGCTGGGGGTCAGGTTTAACAGCGGGCTCTAGAGCTCGGCTACCCCAAGGGGCCTCCGTGTAGCAGCAAAGGGATTGTCCAGGGCTGGGTCCCTAGACCGGGAGTCGGAGGAGTGACGAGGCCTGTCTCTCCCTAGGCTCCTCTGCGCCCGAGCACTCCACCCGCACTTCCGGGCTGGGCTGCCGCCTGCACAGCGCCCCCAACCTGTCCGACCTGCACGTTGTCCGCCCCAAGCTGCCCAAACCCCCCACGGACCCCCTGGGAGCCGTGTTCAGTCCTCCACAGGCCAGCCCTCCCCAGCCGTCCCACGGGCCACAGTCCTGCCGGAACATGCGGGGCTCACCCAAGCTGCCTGACTTCCTGCAGCGAAACCCCCTGCCCCCCATCCTGGGCTCCCCCACCAAGGTAACAGGCACTGCCGTGTGTGCAGGGGCACAGAGCCCTGGGGAAGAGACGGGTGAGGGTGGCCAGTCCTGAACAACGACCAAGGAAGGCAGCTCTGTGCCTCTGACCCCCGCCAGGGCTCATGCTCAGGCCACTCCCACGTGCCTTGCTGGTTTCCGCAGACGCGGCTGCCTCCCCCAGGCACTGGGCCCTGGGGCTTCGGATGGGTTAGAGTCACCCCATCTCTGTCCTCCTAGGCTGTGCCCTCCTTCGACTTCCCAAAGACTCCCAGCTCCCAGAACCTGCTGGCCCTCCTAGCCCGGCAGGGCGTGGTAATGACGCCGCCTCGAAACCGGACACTGCCTGACCTCTCTGAGGTGGGACCCTTCCACGGTCAGCCGCTGGGCCCTGGCCTGCGGCCAGGCGAGGACCCCAAGGGTCCCTTTGGCCGGTGAGTTGGGGAGATGCACTGCCCCCAGCCCCCTGCATTGTCCTGCTGTGTACTTCTGGGGGGGTGGAACAGGAAAAGCCTGGTCCCCCGCCCCCGTGGGTACCCAGTGTGGCTGGGTGCCAGAGAGCCTGGCCCACCTGTGGCTGGGCCTAGGCCCCCAGCAGGCTCCATCCTGAGCCTCGGCATGCCTCCCTATAAGCCGGGGTGACCGGAACGCCTGCCTCCCGAGGTGGCTAGGGGCCCGTGCATCCTATGTGTCTGGCCTGCAGAGGGTCCCCTCGAAGTCCAGTTAGGGTGGGGTGGGCCGGGCCTCCAGCACGGCCCCATACCCTCCCACAGGTCTTTCAGCACCAGCCGCCTCACCGACCTGCTCCTGAAGGCGGCATTCGGGACGCAAGCGCCGGACCCTGGCAGCACAGAGAGCCTGCAGGAGAAGCCCATGGAGATTGGTGTGTGGGCGGGGCCCGGGGGCTGTGGGGGGAGGGGCGTCCAGGACACTCCTGAGACCCTCCTTGCTCTCCCAGCACCCTCAGCTGGCTTTGGAGGGAGCCTGCACCCAGGAGCCCGTGCTGGGGGTGCCAGCAGCCCCGCCCCGGTAGTGTTCACTGTGGGCTCTCCCCCGAGCGGGAGCACGCCGCCCCAGGCACCCCGCACCAGGATGTTCTCAGGTGAGGGCTGGCTGAGCTGAGGCCCTGTCCCTTTTGGGGTGGTGGCAGCACCCTAGGGGAGGGGGTGTCAACTTGGGTCACTGGACTGTGGTCCCCCAGACCAGAGCCTAGGGGTGTCTGAGGAAGCAGCTCAGGCCCCTGAGAAACCCACGCTCTGTCTCCCCATATGCAAAATGGACATGGTTCTGGTACTGCCCCCAGGCCTCCCCTGCCCCTCAACCTGTGAGTGAGAGGTGCTCATTGCCATTACCCCCAAAACGAGCCGAGCAGGGATGGTGTCTGGCTCTTGGGCTACGCGGTGTTGGTTAGGAGTCGCCCTGATGGGCACAGGCCACACAGACAGGTGTGCCCTCGGTTCCCCAGCCAATGGTGTTCGGGAGCTCTGGGCCTGGGGCCTGGCTGGGTTCCCACTGTGGGTTCTGCCTGGGGAGGGATGGGCTTGTGGGGGTCTGATCCTGGCCAGAGGATGCCATTGCTGGGATCACTTCCCAGCTCCACAATGAGGGTGGGGGCTGCCTTTCCCTTTGAGGTCCTTTCGGCCCTTAGGCCCACCTGTGGGGCACAGTAGCGCACCGGGCCACCCACCTACCCATCCCAGACGGTGGCAGCTGCTTTCCTCCAGGCAGACCTGCACCGGGGGTCGGGATACCCAGAGGGTCCCTTGATGCGCACCGCAGCCCTTGGCCTGAGGGGGGGCTGGGGACTTGGGGGCTGTGGTAAGTGGCTAGAGGTTGAGCAGGGGCTCTAGGAGCCTGTCGTGCTTCTCCTGTTAGAGCTCAGCCTGGGGGCATTTGGGCCGTGGTGTCTGCTCATCCTGATTTGCCTTGCCCCTCACTGCCTCCTCCCTGCAGTGGGCTCTGCTGGCTCCTCTGCCCGCCACCTGGGGCCTGGAGCCTGCAGTGAGGCCCCAGCCCCCGAGCTCTCTGCTCCAGGACATGGCTGCAGCTTTGCTGACCCCATTGCTGCCAACCTGGAGGGGGTCGTGACCTTCGAGGCCCCCGACCTACCCGAGGAGACCCTCATGGAGGTGAGGGCTGGAGTGAGCAGAGGTTTCCATTCTGGCTCGAGGGTGTGTGGGGCCTTGCAGGGCCCAGGGGTGTCGGGTGCGGTCCATGCCAGCTGCCCAGGCTGCAGCACGGGAGGGGACCCTGCCTTGCCCCCCCCCAAGGTGACATCAGCGAGTCTCAAGGGAGACAGGCGCCTCCCCAGTGGGGCCGCGTGTGCCAGGCTGACAGCCACCTCCCACAGCAAGAGCACACGGAGATCCTGCACGGTCTGCGCTTCACGCTGCTCTTCGTGCAGCATGTCTTGGAGATCGCGGCCCTGAAGGGTAGTGCCAGCGACGCAGCCGGGGGCCCCGCGTACCAGCTGCAGGAGAGCGTGGTGGCCGACCAGATAAGCCTGCTGAGCCGAGAATGGGGGTGGGTGCTGGCGGGGGCTGGCGGGGCTGGCGAGGCAGGGCGGGTGATGGCCTGGGGGCCAGGACCGGCCTGCCTCCTTTGATCTGCCTGCCACCCCCAGATTTGCAGAGCAGCTGGTGCTGTACCTGAAGGTGGCCGAGCTGCTGTCCTCTGGTCTGCAGACTGCCATTGACCAGATCCGGGCCGGGAAGCTCTGCCTGTCGTCCACCGTGAAGCAGGGTGAGGACCACCCACGCTCAGCCCACACGGCAGGTTGGGGAGGAAGCCTGCCTGGCAACTCTGGAGACAGGGTGACACAGAGGCCGCTCAAGCAGGCTCTGGCCGGGTGGGCAGCAGCCAGAAAGGGTGGTGCAAGGCCTTGGGGCCTGGAGCATGCAGAGCATGGAGGCCATGGGGTCCAACGGCATCCGGGACGAGCTGCTGAGCCTGGCCGCACACTGAAGGCCGCAGGAAGCCAGGGCTGTGGCAGGGAGGGAGGGACATGACGCTGGGTGCACGTGGCAGTTGGTGACCACAGCAGCCCTGCCCCATGTCTGCTGCAGCCTGAGCTGACCGCCCTTGTCCTCTGCAGTGGTGCGCAGGCTGAACGAGCTGTACAAGGCCAGCGTGGTGTCCTGCCAGGGCCTGAGCCTGCGGCTGCAGCGCTTCTTCCTGGACAAGCAGCGGCTCCTGGACCGCATCCACAGCATCACTGCAGAGAGGCTCATCTTCAGCCACGCCGTGCAGATGGTACGGGATGGGCAGACACCCGCGGGGCACGGGCTGGAACTTCAGGCCGCCTGTCTCCACTGGGCGGGGACGTTGGTGCCCACAGCTTGGTGAGACTTTGGGGGAGTCACTTCTGGAGGTCTCTGGAAGTGACAGCACGATGCCCCCGGCAGGCGCTCAGAGCTTGTGCATGCTTGATTGCACGCGTGCCACGACCCATGTGCATCCTGCCATGCCTCGCCCTGAGGCTCAGCTTCCCCAGTTGTAAAATGAGAGACTTGGTCTTCAGGCCTTGCAGTCGAGTGTCAGTCTCCAGCAGCAGCACCCGGGCCAGGATAACCCGTCTGGAAGTGTGGTGTCCTCAGGCCGCCCAGCGGCACTGCGAGCACAGGCTCCCTGCTTGGGCTCTGAAGAGCTGTCTCTGAGCTGGGGCCCTTTCTTTTTTTCTTGAGACAAGAGTCTCTGTTGCCAGGTGGCACGATCTCGGCTCACTGCAACCTCCAGCTCCCAGGTTCAAGCGATTCTCCTGCCTCAGCCTCCTAAGTAGCTGGGACTACAGGCATGCACCACCACGCCTAGCTAATTTTTATGTATTTTTTAGTAGAGACAGGGTTTCAGCATGTTGACCAGGATAGTCTTGATCTCTTGACCTTGTGATCCGCCCACCTCGACCTCCCAAAGTGTTGGGATTACAGGCGTGAGCCACCACGCTTGGTCTTTTCTTTTTTTTTAAGAGAGGGTCTTGCATGCTGCCCAGGCTGAAGTCCCGTGCAGCGGCTGTCTCCCGGGCTTAAGTGATCCTCTTGCCTCAGCCTCCCAAAATGCTGGGATTACAGGCATGAACTCATAAGTGTCTGAGTCTCCTTTTTAAAGAAAAATGATGCATGTGGTAAAGATCCAGTCTGAACAAACAGGAAAGTCGGCCCGCCTTCTGCCCCTGCTTCCCCACCGGGCCGGCCAGGCGGCCGCAGTCATGACACTGAGTCCTGGGGTGAGGCCAACAGCGCCAGCTGGGGTCATCCGGTTCCAGCCCTTGTGCACAGCAGGCGGCATCAGTGCCCGTGCCCCCATATGTTGCTGCCCTCAGCGCCTGTCTGCCACCCCTGGGTGCCGCCGTTGGTGCAGGGAAGCCGTCGCGGGAGGGGCTGGGTGAGCTGGCCCTGTGCAGCCTCTGCCCTCGCCCCCAGGTACAGTCGGCCGCCCTGGACGAGATGTTTCAGCACCGCGAGGGCTGCGTGCCGCGCTACCACAAGGCCCTGCTGCTCCTGGAGGGGCTGCAGCACATGCTCTCGGACCAGGCCGACATCGAGAACGTCGCCAAGTGTGAGTGCAATGCCAGGCTGGGGCTGGGGGCCCTGGGTGTCTCCCTCACGCTCCGTCTCCCTCTGCAGGCAAGCTGTGCATTGAGCGGAGACTCTCGGCGCTGCTGACTGGCATCTGTGCCTGACCTTTCTGGCCTGGCTGGGCTCCGGGTCCTGCCGAGACCTGCGGGGTGGGCTCTGTGTGCTGGCAGGACTCCTCGAGACAAGCCCATGGCAGCGATCACTGGTGCCGAGCCCTGCCCGGGGCCCCACGGACAGTCAGCCTGCCAGACTTTCTGCAGGTCACAGGGCGAAGCCGGCACATCGGGAGCCACACAGCTTGTGGGCTCACCCATCTTTTGCAGGTGGGGATCACAGAACTTCTGCCCCTCCAGCTGTCTGGCACAGCAGGCATGGTTGCCACCACCCTCTAGCCCCAAGGCAGCCCCAGAGGACGGGCAAAGGGCCTGAGACCGCTGCCGACTCGAAGCCAAAGCGAGCTCCTGCTCAGGCCAGGTCAGCAGTCGCTGTGCCCAGGAAGAGCCTGCGGCCTCGGCATCCCCGTCTCCAGGAGCCTCTCCCTCCGAGACATCCACCCAGCTTTGTCAGTCACCCGAGCACTTTATGCAGACAGAGACAGAACCTGGACCTCACCAGCGACTGCTGGGCAGCGATTCCTGGCAGTGGCCTGGTGTTTGTACATAACACATACGTGGACACACATGCCGGGGCCTCCAAGCCTGAGCACCGGCCACGGAGCTGCCCGGGCCTGGACCTCGGGAGGAGAACGGGCTCCGGGCGAGTGGGGCCATGCGCTGGAGGGAGAGGCACTTCTTGTTTCAGGTGCTCCTCTGGGGACCAGCAGCGGCACCACGTTCTCAGCCCTGGAAACGTCTTGTCATTTTTCACACTTTGTTCCTAAAATGTGTCTTATTTTTATGCAGCTCATTTTTTCTTTAAAGGAGAAAACTTGTAGGTGTTTAAGAATTGGTTTTGGGAGGGTGAGGACTGGGTCAGGTTAGAGGCAGAGGCCAGGGGTGTGGAGGGCGGGGAGGCTGCTCTGTGCGTACCTGTGTCGGTGACTGTCCCCTGCAGGACAGGTGTGTGCCCAGCACCCTCCCCACCTGGACCTGGGGGCAGATGAGGGGAATCCTTCAGGCAAAGAAAAAATAAAATATGCAAAAGCTCCCGTCCAGCTTTGACAGTTTTGATGTCAGCTCCTTGGCAGGGTAGGCCTGATGACAGCCCTGTCCCTGCCTGCCTCGGCCTTGCCCAGGGCCACCGATGGTGTCCACAGAGAGGCCTGCCTTCCGGATTCCAGGCGGGCATGCGCTGCAAACCCCGCCTGGGCTCCCCTGGTCTGCCCAGCCCTCGGTCAGCCTTGCCTGAATCTACTTGAATGAATCCCCAGTCTGCAGGAGGCAGCGGTGGGGCCATGGACCCACGCGGGGGTTCCAGGGTCACACGCCACATAATAGACAAAAATACACACACGTGTGTTTTTCTTTGCAATACTTGAAATATTGCCACTGTGCTTGGACTTCGAAGAAGAAAACCCCCGTGACTTCTTCCTCATCACCCTAATGGCTTTATTCTCACGTTGTGGGGCATGTTCGTATTTATTGCTTCATGGCCGACTGGAATCCCGAGTCCTGGGAGGCTGGCGCTGCGGGGATCCTCCCCGGGGCCCTGGTCCTCTGGCTTCCGTCGCGGCCGCGTGTGCGTGTGTCCGAGCAGGTTCTGGGTGCCTCGACTCGGGAACGCTGCTGCTGGTTCTGTGTCCTCCACCTGGTCGCGCTGGACCATTTGTCTATTTTAAAGGAAATTTTGTGTGATTTCCTGCCCTTTGCGTTGTATTGTGTAATAAGGAAATAAACCTTTGAAATTGTTGGGCTCTTGTCGCCAGTTGTCTTGGTTGGCTTGTCACTGTTTTCAGGGTTCTGTCATTTTCCTCAGCTGAGGCACAGGAGCCCCAGGGCTCTCCATGAGTGCCCATGGTGGCTGGATATAGCCCCAGGGCAGAAGCTGGACATGCCGGGGCACAGCGCAGACCCTTCCGCTGTGGGAAGCCTCTCCCGCCAGGTAGGGGTCCTGAACAGAGTGAACAGACCAGGGGCCAGGGCACCGGCTTTGGGAAGCTTTGGACACCTTCCTTTTTTTTTTGGAAACGAGTCTCGCTCTGTCAGGCTGGAGTGCAGTAGCACCATCTCGGCTCACTGCAACCTCCGCCTCCCTGGTTCAAGTGATTCTTCTGCCTCTGCCTTCCTAGTAGCTGGGATTATAGGTGTATACCACCACGCCCAGCTAATTTTTGTATTTTAATAGAGACGGGGTTTCACCATATTGGCCAGGCTGGTCTTCAACTCCTGACCTCATGATCCGCCCCCTCAGCCTCCCAAAGTGCTGGGATTACAGGTATGAGCCCAACCAGCCTGGGCACCTGCTTTGACTCCTGTAGAGCTCTAACTTTTTTTTTGAGACAGAGTGCAATGGCGCGATCTCGGCTCACCGCAGCCTCCGCCTCCTGGGTTCAGGCAATTCTCCTGCCTCAGCCTCCTGAGTAGCTGGGACTACAGGCACGCGCCACCATGCCCAGCTAATCTTTTGTATTTTGAGTAGAGACGGGGTTTCACCATGTTGACCAGGATGGTCTCGATCTCGACCTCGTGATCCACCTGCCTCGGCCTCCCAAAGTGCTGGGATTACAGGCGTGAGCCACCGCACCCGGCCGGCTCTGCGTTAACTTTTAAGAAGCCTTAGGCAGTTTATTCCCCTGCTGCCTCGGAGCAGCTGGGCCTCCAGGGCGGTCGCCTTGTGGTTTTGATTTGCATTTCCCCAGGGGTCCTGACGTTGAGCATCACAGGCACTTGGTGGCCATTTGTGTGTCTGGAGGAACATCTAAATCCTTTGTCCTTTTCTTTGTTTTGGAGACAGTCTCCCTCTGTCACCGAAGTTGGAGTGCAGTGGCACGATCTGGGCTCACTGCAACCTCCACCTCCTTGGTTTAAGCGATTCTCCTGCCTCAGCCTCCAGAGTAGCTGGGACTACAGGCACGTGCCACCACACCTGGCTAATTTTTTGTATTTTTAGTAGAGACGGGGTTTCATCGTGTTAGGATGGTCTTGATCTCCCGACCTCATGATCTGCCCACCTCACCCTCCCAAAGTGCTACAGGTGTGAGCCACCGCACCCAACTAATTTTTGTATATTTGGTAGAGACAGGGTTTCACTATGTTGGCCAGGATAGTCTTGATCTCCTGACCTTGTGATCCGCCCGCCTCAGCCTCCCAAAGTGCTGGGATTACAGGTGTGAGCCACCACGCCCAGCCTTTTGTTTTGTTTAGTTTTGTTTAGTTGAAGTGGTACAATCTCGGCTCACTGCAACCTCTGCCTCCTGGGTTCAAGCAATTCTTCTGCCTCAGCCTCCCGAACAACTTGGACTACAGGCGCGCGCCACTGCGCCTGGCTAATTTTTTGTAGTTTTAGTAGAGACGGTTTCTCCACGTTGGCCAGACTGGTCTTGAATTCCTGTAGGGTTTGCATTTTTTAAACTACGTATTGTTTTCATTAGATAAAAATAACTTGCTAAAAACTGCTAACCCTAATGAGAGAAGTAAGAAGTGAAAGTTCATTGAGAGGCCAGTGTTCTCGAGGAAGGGGAGGCGGAGACCTTGATGTCCGAGTCCCAGGAGGACCTGCTTCCAAACGGAGCGTCCTCAGACAGGAACAGCTGCACTCAGCATTGGTGTGGAGAAGCAGCTGCCAGGCTGTGGGCGCACTGGTCCTCCTGGTTCGTCCGTACATAAAGAAATGCCCAGACAGTCACTACAAACAGGGAATTTTGTTCGTGTGAACATTGTTTAGAGCAGTTTTCTATCTGTAGGAAAACAGCAGGAAGTATGGACCCGTCTGCCCTGTCCCCGTCAGTAACACGTCACTTTCGTGTGATGCCTTTGTCGCTGCTATTGAACCCAATGTTCATATTTTAGATTTTTAAAAATCATGGACACTTATAATACCACAGGTTCTGTATTACCCCCCTGAAGCCTGTAGTTCACATCATGGGGTCACTCTGGGCTTTGCAAAGGTGTCGCGCCACACAGCCCCCTAATGTTCTCGGGGCTCCACCTGCTCCCCTCTCCCCGCTAGCTCTGCTGCTGGCCCCTGGTCTTCTGTCATCATAGTTTTTCTTCTTTCAGAATGTCCTGTTGTTGGAATCATGTATTATGCCCATGGCATGGGAACTCATTCCCGGCCCCGCTCCTTTATTTTTTTTTGAGACAGTCTCGCTCTGTTGTCCAGGCTGCAGAGAAGTGGCGGGAACTCCGCTTGCTGCAACCTCCCCCTCAAAGGTTTAAGTGATTCTTGTGCCTCAGCCTCCTGAGTAGCTGGGATTACAGGTGTGAGCCACCCCGCCCAGCCCGGCTAATTTATGTATTTTTAGTAGAGATGGGTTTTGCCACGTTGGCTAACTTGAAAAATGCAGGAATGCAGTTATACCTGCAGATGGTGCAGTTTCAGGGGAAGGAGCGGGTGTGAAGGGTCGAAGGGTCGCAGACATGGAATGCGGTCTCCATAGGTAGATAAGGGCTGGGTGTACGGAGAGGAAGGAGGTCTGGCCTTGAAAGCAGAGAGCAAAGCCAGGATGCTGAGCAGGTTAACCCTTCGAAGAATAACCCTTTATTTAATTTTTTTGTGACTGGGTCTCACTGTGTTGCCCAGGCTGGAGTGCAATGGCAGGATCTTGGCTCACTGCAACCTCAGCCTCCCGGGTTCAAGTGATTCTTCTGCCTCAGCCTCCCGAGTAGCTGGGACTACAGGTGCACCACTGTGCCCAGCTAATTTTTGTATTTTTAGTAGAGATGGAGTTTCAGGCTGGGCATGGTGGCTCACGCCTGTATTCCCAGCACTTTGAGAAGCTGATGTAGCCCAGCCTGACCAACATGGTGAAAACCCATCTCTACTAAAAATACAAAATTAGATGGGCGTGGTGGCGCTTGCCTATAATCCCAGCTACTTGGGAGGCTGAGGCGGGAGAATCACTTGAACCCAGGAGGCAGAGGTTGTGGTGAGCAGAGATTGTGCCACTGCATTCCAGTCTGGGCAACAAGAGCGAAACTTTACCTGAAAAAAAAAAAAAAAAGATGAGGTTTCACCATATTGGCCAGGCTGGTCTCAAACTCCTGACCTCGTGATCTGCCTGCCTCAGTCTCCCAAAGTGCTGGGATTACAGAGGCGAGCCACCAGGCCTGGACAGAGCTGTTTTTATATCTAAGAGCCAGGCTGGTCTCAAACTCCTGACCTCGTGATCTGCCTGCCTCAGTCTCCCAACGTGCTGGGATTACAGAGGCGAGCCACCAGGCCTGGAGAGAGCTGTTTTTATATCTAAGAGCCAGGCTGGTCTCAAACTCCTGACCTCGTGATCTGCCTGCCTCAGCCTCCCAAAGTGTTGGGATTACAGGCGTGGGCTCGGCCTCATTTCTTTTTCGGGCTGAATAGTATTCCATTGTCTGGAGGTACCACAGGGTTTCCATTCACCTGCCGATATCTCGGTTGCTTCTGCGTTTGGGTAGTGGAGAATGAAGCTGCTGTAAAGTCTGTGTGCTGGAGCCAGGTGGTGAGGGTGGGCCCAGGGGACGAGGCGGCAGTGCGGGAGGGACTTCACCCCTGCCTGCACACACCGGCCACGTGAGGACAGGGCTCCCAGCCAGGGGACCAGGCCTTGGTCCCCTGCCACACACTGCCACAGAGCTGTGGCCCCCTGGGTGCCTGGCCAAACCCCCAGCCTCAGTTTACTCTCAGAGAGCCGGAATGCAAGCTTGGCCAGCAGGGGGTATGGGAGCAGGGAACAGTTGTGGTCGGTAGGAGCCTCCATGTGTCATTCCTCCTTGTGGTGGCAGATGACCTTCCCTCACTCCTGGAGCCGGGGTGGTGGAGGGGCGCTCTCCTGGCGGGCCATTTGGCACAGGCGAGCCACCCTCCCACCTGGACAACTGAATCACCCTCCAGCCTCCCCTTCCTGCCTCGGCCACCAGCTCCTCACAAGCCCTGCGCAGCCCACTGAGCGCCCCTTAGGAAGGGGTGTCCGATCGGGTTCCCGGGGTTCCCATCTCAGAGCCAACGCCAAGTCGTCGGTGGCCCACGAGGCCCCACACGACCTGGCGCCGTACTCCTCTGTCCTCTTTTCCTGTCAGTGCCTCTTATGCCCTGTGGCTTCTCTACCTGCAGACTTTAGGCGGGCACAGCGCCCAGGCCCCGCTGAGTCCGCACCTGCAGGAGGCCGCGCAGCCCCTGGAGGGCGGGAGTGGGGCTGCCGCAGCCGGGCTGGCTCCTGCCTCCGCGGCCCTGCACTGCCCGGGTCGCGCTCTCCCCACCACCTGCGGGGCTCACTCCCCGAATTCAAGCTTGTGCTTGGCTGAATCCTGGCCGCAGAGATAGCACTAAGGATTTTGAGATTATTCCAGATTACCTGGGCGGGCCCAGGGTCATATGAGTTCGTCTAAGGGAAAGCGGGAGACAGGAGGGGAAGCGTGGGAGAGGAGGCAAGGACGCGGCGGGGCGGCGGGGCGGCGGCCGCGCCCGGAATCCCAGCACTGCGGGAGGAGAGGCGGGCGGATCGCAAGCGCTCGGCAGTTCGAGATCTGCCCGGCAACACAGTGAGCCGGTCTTTAAAAAAAAAAAAAAAGAGAGAGAGGCCACTTTTCAGGAGACCGCATTTCTCCAAAAAATAAGAAAAAATTAGCCGGGCGTGGTGGCGCGCGCCTGCGAGGACCGCTGGAGGCCGCGGGCGGGGGCTGCAGGGAGCGGGGACCCCTCCACTGCGCGCCGGCCCGGGAACGGGGACGGGGCCCGGGGCTGGGGCCACACGAGGGCCGCGCAGGGCGGGCGCCACAGAGGGTCTGGGGGCCGAGCCCGTGGGAAGGGACCGGGCAGCGTGGCCGGTGCGGGTCCCGAGCCTCCCCTGGCCGCGGGGCGGGCGACAACACCCAGGAAGCGGCGGCGGCGGCGGCGCGCTCACAGCTCGCACGTTTCGCGGCGCCGAATGCTAGAGGGCCTGGCGCCCCCGCCTCCAACACCCCAATTCCCGCCCCGCCCCGCCCCAGCACCCTAATCCCCGCCCCAGCGCCCAATCCCCGCCCCCAACACCCCAGTCCCCGCCCCCATCCCGCCTCTTTTCCCCAAGAATTGTCCGCGCTCGGCCGCCGTCCAGCCGCTCGCTCCACTTCCGCCTTCGCCCACGTGGTCCGGCCCCGGCTCGGTCCGCCGCGTCGTGAGTGGGGTCTGGCCCGGGGCGCGCCTCCGTGGTTCCGATGCGGGTGGCCCGGGCCTCCTCGACTCCCGAGGAAAGCCCACCAGGCGGGGCGGGAGGTGAAGGGACTGGGGAGGTCAGAGGTTAACCTGGGCGTCAGGGGACGTCGGAGTGGATCCGTCGGGGTCCCGGGGCGGTCTAGGACAGCAGGGGCGGGGCTTCGGCGCGGGGTCCGAGAGGTCAGGGGTCAGCAGGAAGGGGGCTCCAGCGTCAGGGTCCCCGAGGTTAGCGGTCGGCAGACGTGGGGCCGGGGTCAGGGGTCAGGGGTCAGGGGTCAGGCCTTGGTCGGTGCCCGGGTAGCCTGCGCATGGGCCTCCCGCTGCGCGCGCTGTGGGGAGCCTGCAGACGGTGGATCGTGCACCTAGGACCGCGTCCACCCTGGTAATGACCGCGACGCCGGGCGACCCCGCCACGCCAGCCCAGCCCACCCCGCGCAGCGCCCGCCGGGCCCCATCCCACGCTGCCCCTCTCCGCAGCTCGCTGCGCATGGCCGGGAACGTGGAGCTGCCCTCTCCCGCCGGATCTGCGCGCCCCCAGGACCGGAGGCCCCGCAGCGGCCGGGCCGGGGGCGTCCGCGTCTGGGAGGACGGGGAGCATCCGGCGAAGAAGCTCAAGAGCGGCGAGGACGAGGAGCGGCGCGGGAAGCTGCCCAAGCGCAAGGTCGTGCTGCTCGTGGCCTACTCGGGCAAGGGCTACCACGGCATGCAGGTGCGGCCGCCCGGGAAGCGGCGGGTCCCGCGGCATTTCATTGGTCCTGCTGCACGCGAGCTCCTTCCACCAGGTCCGGCCCTGCCGCTAACCGCTGTGATCGGGCGCAGGGTTCCCTGGCTGCGTGCCTTGGTCCTCATCTCTGGGGTGGGAGTGCTCACAGCACCTGCTAAACAGGGTGCGAAGATGAGCTAGGCGTGCTGAGAGCTCAGAAGAGCCTGCTGTCGTGTACCGCAAGGGGACGGAGCTGAGTCAGCTTGTGAGGATTCTCTACTCAGCCCGCCTCGTTTTCTGGAAGGTAGAGGGTGTGGGTGCATTCAGGGAGACAGTTTTTCTGTTTTTTTTTTTGTTTGTTTAATTTTTGAGACGGAGCCTTGCTCTGTCGCCCAGGTTGGAATGCAGTGGCGCGATGTCGGCTCACTCCAACCTCTGCCTCCTGGATTTAAGTGATTCTCCTGCCTCAGCCTCCTGAGTAGCTGGGATTACAGGTGCCCATCACCACACCCAGCTAATTTTTCTATTTTTAGTAGAGACGGGGTTTCAGCATATTGGCCAGGCTGGTCTCGAACTCCTGACCTCATGATCCACCTGCCTCGGCCTTCCAGAGTACTGGGATTACAGGCATGAGCCACCACGCCTGGCCATGTTTTTTCTTTTTGAGGCAAGGTCTCCCTTTGTGGCTCAGGCTGGAGTGCAGTGATGCATGCACGGCTTCCTGCAGTCTCCACCTCCTGGGCTCAAGGGATCCTCCCACCTCAGCCTCCTGAGTAGTGAGGATTGTAAGTAAGTGCTCGACCCCACAACCTGGCTAATTTTTAAATTATTTATAGGAATGGGGTCTCGCTGTGTTGCACAGGCTGGTCTCAAACTCCTGGGCTCAAGCGATCCTCCTGCCTCGGCCTCCCAGTGTTGTGATTGCAGGTGTGAGCCACTGTGTCTGGCCTCAGGGAGACATTCCTTGTGTTTCTTGTAGTTAACACTATGGCTTTGCCTTTGGTTCTGTGTTCTTTTTTTTTTTTTTTTTTTTTTTTGAGACGGAGTTTCGCTCTTGTTACCCAGGCTGGAGTGCAATGGCGCGATCTCGGCTCACCGCAACCTCCACCTCCTGGGTTCAGGCAATTCTCCTGCCTCAGCCTCCTGAGTAGCTGGGATTACAGGCACGCGCCACCATGCCCAGCTAATTTTTTGTATTAGTAGAGACGGGGTTTCACCATGTTGACCAGGATGGTCTCGATCTCTTGACCTCGTGATCCACCCGCCTCGGCCTCCCAAAGTGCTGGGATTACAGGCTTGAGCCACCGCGCCCGGCGGTTCTGTGTTCTTTAAACATCTTTAAACATATCCACAGTAAGAAGTTCACGCAGTGCAGAGTGTCTGACTGAAACAAAAGATTAAGAAAATAATGCTTAACTTCGGCAGTTGTAACAACTTTTATGGTGAAAGTTATAAGTAATGGATGACTTTTTTTTTTTTTCTTCCTTTGGAGACAGAGCTTTGCTCTGTCACCCAGACTAGAGTGCAGTGGTGGGATCTCGGCTTACTGCAACCTCTGCCTCCCGGGTTCCATTGATTCTTGTGCCTCAGCTTCCCAAGTAGCCAGGACTACAGGTGCCCACTACCATGCCTGACTGATTTTTGTATATTTAGTAGAGATGGGGTTTAACCATATTGGTCAGGCTGGCCTTGAACTCCTGACCTCAGGGGATCCTCCTGCCTCGGTCTCCCAAAGTTCTGGAATTACAGGCGTGAGCTGACCAGCCCAGCCAACCACTGTGCACTGCAACCTCTGCCTCCCAGATGCGAGCAATTCTTCTGCCTCAGCCTCTTGAATAGCTAGGATTAAAAGTGCACTGCCATGCCCAGCTAATTTTTTTTTTTTTTTTTTTTTGAGACAGAGTCTCCCTCCGTCACCCAGGCTGGAGTGCAGTGGTGCATTATCATATCACTGCACCTCTGATTCCCAGTTTCAAGCAGTTCTCCTGCCTCAGGTGCTTGCCACCACACCTTGCTAATTTTTTTATTTTATTTTTGAGACAGAGTCTTGCTCTGTTGCCCAGGCTGGAGTGCAGTGGCACAATCTCGGCTCACTGCAAACTCTGCCTCCCGGATTCAAGTGATTCTCTTGCCTCAGCCTCCTAAGTAGCTGGGATTACAAGAATGCGCCACTGTAGGGCTGAGGGCCTCACAGGAGTCGTGGGGTGTCCCTTATGCTGTGCTGAGGTGCAGGATCCGAGAAATAAAGAGACAGGACACAGAAGTACAAGGAAAACGCAGCTGGGCTCGGGGGGCCACGCCACCTATAAGCAGAGTCAGGCGAGGCCCCGAATGTCCAGAAGCGTGAGTATTTATTGTGTATAGGTTAGGGGGCAGGGCAGTGAGTGAAATCATCTTTAAGGATAGTGATGGG
This sequence comes from Aotus nancymaae, assembly GCF_030222135.1. NCBI lineage: Eukaryota > Metazoa > Chordata > Mammalia > Primates > Aotidae > Aotus > Aotus nancymaae. The sequence goes on along the minus strand of NW_026988433.1, from coordinate 1,246,918 downwards.
GTCGTGAGCAATAAAACAAGGGGTCCACCCCCATTGGGTCACCTAGGCCGGGAGGTGGACAGTGCGCAGCAAGGGGCCCGTTCTCATGAAGGCAAGGGCCGTGTGCAGTAAGGGGTCCAACCCATTAAGTCGCCGAGGCTTGAACGTGGGCCGTGCGCAGTGAAGAGGGTGCAGTGTGCAATACCTCTATCTATGGGCAAACTACTTCTAAGAAGATTTATGGGGGGGATGCTTTAAGTCACACAGCAGTGACAGAGCTGTCAGGGTTACCACCACCTGCTAGTTCGATAGGAAGATGCTTTTCGAGCAGCACAGTAGCAAGAGCTGATAAAGTTCACAGTCACCAAGGTGGATTGCTGGTCTGAGGGCAGCCTTCCACAAGAACTGGAGCAAGGTCCTACAACTCCTTTATCAGGAGGAGTGGCTCTCGCCCCAAGCCTGCCATACAGCGGGTGTCTTTACGATACTGAACGCTGCCACCTGGGCCATGGATTCTTGTCCTGGTGTAACTGTTTTCCCTTAAATCATGCTCTGCACCGTGTCCGCTCTAGGCATTCCTCCGATTATGAGCTAAGGCATAGTTACATATAAAAGGAAATAACTTGAGTGGTAACACTATAAACTGAGATATTCTCCAGGCCTTAGTTATGCCAGGATTCTGCTTAGCTCTCCCTCCTCAGTACCTATATGGGGGGTTACCCACACACTGCCACGCCCGGCTAATTTTTGTATTTTTAGGAGAGACGGGGTTTCACCATGTTGGTCAGGCTGGTCTCGAACTCCTGACCTCAAGGTGATCCACCCGCCTCGGCCTCCCAAAGTGCTGCGATTACAGGCGTGAGCCACCGCACCCTGCTGTGGATTACTTTACATCCGATTTAATTTTTTTTAAGTATAGGTAGCATCCATGGCACTGATTTTTTTTTTTTTTTTCTGCTTTGGCACTGATTTCTTAACTGACAGATGGTAGAAGCAGGTGTGCGTTCAGGTTCAGTCAAACCTGCGTTTTGATTTCTCTCCACGCTACCCGTCCCCTAGCGTGGAGCAGCCCGGGTCCAGGGCGAGTGAGCAGAAAGCAGTGTTTTCACACGAGTGTGGCAGCTCACACTTGTAATTGCAGCACTTCAGGCCAGGAGCGTGAGACCAGCCTGCGCAGCGTGGCGAGACCCCCTTTCCGTAAAATATAAACCCTGTTTTTGCCTCCTTTTTCCAGAGGAATGTTGGGTCCTCACAATTCAGAACAATTGAAGATGACTTGGTGTCTGCCCTCGTCCGGTCAGGCTGTATTCCCGAAAATCACGGCGAGGACATGAGGAAAATGTCCTTCCAGCGCTGCGCCCGGACTGACAAGGTGGGTGGCGCCTTCTCCGCCCCGCCCCCGTGGGTAGGAGCAGCACCCGGCCCACCTTCTGGCCCAGCGTCTTGGTTTGTTAGGCCTCTTCTGAGCACGTATGAGGTGCAAGTCAGACCAGCCCACACCTCGCGCAGCTGAGGCGTCCAGGAGCCTGGCCAGCTCAGGTATAGCTGATCTAGGTGCTCCCTGCCAGCGGGACTGTGTGTGGTCTCTGGTCTTTGCTTTCTCTTGTGTTGCCTGTGTTCTCAGGGACACACATTCCTGCAGGTGGCACAGTGGTGGCCGCAGCGTCTGCCTTCGACCCTCCGCTCAGGCTCACTCTGAGGCAGATGTGACCATGTGACTGCAGGGCGGAGCGTCACACCTATATGATGCAATGTTCTGTTTTCTTTCTTTAGTTTTTTAGAGTCAGGGAGGGTCTCATTCTGTTGCCCAGGCTGGAGTGCAGTGGCATGATCACAGCTCACTGCAGCCTCGAACTCCTGGGGTCAAGCAGTTCTCCTTCCTCAGCCGCCTGAGTAGCTGGGTGTTTCCGTCTGTTTTCACACTGCTGTAAAGAACTGCCTGAGATTGGTCAATTTATAAAGAAAAGAGGTTTCTGCCAGGGACGGTGCTCACACCTGTAATCCCCGCACTTTGGGAGGCTGAGGCCAGTGAATCACGAGGTCAGGAGTTCAAGACCAGACTGGCCACTATGGTGAAACCCCGTCTCTACTAAAAAATACAAAAATTAGCTGGGCATGGTGGCTTGTGCCTGTAATCTCAGCTACTTGGGAGGCTGCGGTAGGAGAATTGCTTGAACCGGGACCCGGGAGGAGGAGGTTACAGTGAGCTGAGATCAGGCCACTGCACTCCAGCCTGGGCTACAGAGAGAGACTCCATCTCAAAAAATAAATAAATAAAAGAATAAAGGTTTCATTGACTCAGTTGGCTTGGGAGGCCTCAGGAAACTGATGATCATGGTGGCAGGTGAGAGGGTAAGGAGGGTGGTGGGAAGGGCCCCTTAGAAAACCATCTCACTATCGCAAGGACAGCATGGGTGAACCGCCCCCACCGTCCAGCCACCTCCCACCAGCTCTCACGCCAGACACATGGGCGTCACCATTCAACAGGAGGTTTGGGTGGGGACACAGCAAAACCGTGTCACTGCCACTGCAGGCACTCCACCGTGCCGGGCTACATTTTTTTTTTTTTTTTTTTTGGTAAAGACGGTGTCTTGCTAGGTTGTGCTGGGGTCTCAAACTCCTGGGCTCCAGTTACCTTCCCACTGGAAGTCCCAAAGTGCGGGGAGGCACAGGCATGAACCACCACGTTTGGCTTGCGGTTATTGTAAACTCAGTGTGTTGAGGATATCCTCGTCTCAGCGCGGGATCAACGTAAGGCTCTGTTCGTGGGATGCGTGTGCCGAGTCCACACCCTGGCCCTGCTACGCGGTCTCAGCTGCCCGGGCTGGTGACCCACCTCTGTCCGTTCAAAAGCACAAGGCTGAGCACCCGTTTCCAGTTGGTTTTTGCACCCACCCTGGACGCTGCTGCTGGTCTGTGACGCCACATTTCCGTGCTGAACCATGGGATGAGCTGGGGGGAGTGGCGCTGTCTCTGAGGAGGACCCAGCGTTGGGCAGGTGGGGACAGCAGAGCCTGAGGAACAGGCAGCTTTCGTGTTTGTTTGTTTGTTTTGAGTGGAGTCTCACTCTGTGGCCCAGGCTGGAGTGCAATGGCGCCATCTCGGCTCACTGCAGCCTCAGCCTCCTGGGTTCAAGTGATTCTCCTGCCTCACTCAGCCTCCCCAGTAGCTGGGATTATACGCACCCGCCACCATGCCCGGCTAATTTTTGTATTTTTAGTAGAGTCGGGGTTTCACCAGGTTGGCCAGGCTCGTCTCGAACTGCTGACCTTGGGTGATCCACCCGCCTTGGCCTCCCAAAGTCCTGGGATTACAGGCGTGAGCCACCGCACCCGGCAACAGGTAGCTTTTCTGTAGCAAATAGCAGGCATCAGCGAATGGGATTCCTTCATCCTTGCCCTCCCGAGTGCCTGGCCCTGTCACACGGCCCTCAGGCCACCTGAGGGGACTAGGGGTCTATCAGAGGCCTCACTTGTTACAGCTCAGGGTCCCCCGGGAATCCGAATGAAGCTATGGCTCTCATTCCCACAGACGCCTAGTTTCAGGGGCACACAGATCCCTGGCGAATCCAGGGGCCTGTACTGGAGCCATCGTCCAGAGGGGAGAACAGAGAGAGACCACACGTTCACTTTTAGTAGCTGGCGTGTGTGGCAGCACGTGCCACGTGGTCCATGATGCCACACTCCTGTTCACTTCTGGTCAGTGGTGATGGCGCATGTGACGGCTCGAGGTGGAGAGTTCTGTGGGCCTTGCTTCCTGCTTTCCTTCTTGATTCTTGCCTTTACAGCTCTCTGGCTGTTTTCAGGGAAGAAGAAAAGTAACAATTTGTCCAAGCCGATGAAGGGAGCAGTTCACAGTCGGGTCCTCGTATTTGTTTTAATTTCTGCTGTTCCAGAGATGGTGTCCTTCTGATAAGTTTTCTCACTTGCAACTGGAAACCCTACAGGAGTGGACCCACGAGGTTGACATGGCCACACCCGAGTGCCCTGCCCTTCAGATGAAAACACAGCAACATTGAAACATTGGTGTTACTTATTTCTTTGTGTGTATTTTTGCCGCTTAACATTTTGTTAGTTTTTGTTTTAGATTTTAAAAATAGCTTTGTTGAAATATAATTCACTCTTGGCCAGACGCAGTGGCTCACGCCTGTAATCCCAGCACTTTGGGAGGCCAAGATGGGCAGATCACCTGAGGTCAGGAGTTCAAGACCAGCCTGGCGAACATGGTGAAACCCCATCTCTACTAAAAATACAAAAATTAGCTGTGCGTGGTGGCTCGCGCCTGTAATCCCAGCTACTCAAGAGGCTGAGGCAGGAGAATCATTTGAACACAAGAGGTAGAGGTTGCAGCGAGCCCAGATTGTACCATTGCACTCCAGCCTGGGCATCAAGAGTGAAACTCCGTCTCAAAAAAAGAAAAGTGTGCAGTTCAGGTTGGGTGTGGTGGCTCATGCCTGTAATCCCAGCACTTTGGGAGGCCAAAGTGGACAGATTACTCGAGGCCAGGAATTCAAGACCAGCCTGGCCAACATGGCAAAACCTCCTTTCTACTAAAAATACAAAAATTAGCCGGGCATGGTGGCACACACCTATAATCCCAGCTACTTGGGAGGCTGAGGCACAAGAATCTCTTGAACACGGGAGGCAGAGGTTGCAGTGATCGAGATCACGCCACTGTGCTCCAGCCTGGAAAAAAGAAGAAAGTATCCAGTTGAGTGGTTCCAGAATATTCACAGAGCTGCGCACCCATCAGCACAGCCGGCCATAGGACAGAGGACATCCCGAGGGACCAGGTGTCCTTTAACTGTTGTCCCAGCCCCCAGGGTGTCACTTCAATGTGTTGTCAGTACAGTGGTGGCGACGAGGTGTATTTTCTTTCCCTTCTTTGGTGCTCAGTCTCTGGAATCTGTTGGGGAACCTTGTTTGCTGCAGTCACGTTCCAGGCGTGGATCTGGCCAGTGGAACATCTCAGCAGTTTATTTCAGTCTCTCCAACTTTTTGTTTTGAAAATTTCATACCTTCATAGAAGTCTTAGGAATAATGCCATGAGCACCCACATGGTCCCCCATATTCACCAGGGTTAGGTTTTCTCCATATTGTCATAGTTGGTTTTTTTCTTTTATCTTTCTTTCATCTTTTTTGAGACAGGGTCTTGCTCTGTTGCCCAGCCTGGTCTTGAACTCCCGGGCTCAAGCAGTCTTCCCACCTTAGCCTCCCAACGTACTGGAATTATGAGTGAGAGCTACTGCACCTGGCCTTTTGTTTCTTCAAATGGAAGCATGTGAGAGTAAGTTGCAGACATTGTCAGCCTTTGCCCTGTGACGTGCTAGCGTCAGTCTCCTGGGGACTGTGCCGCCCTCCAGCAGCCTCACCCTATGCATTATCACCCGTGCGAAATTCAGCGTTCGCAGAATCCTGTCGTCCAGCGTGCTGTCTAGAGTAGGAAATGGCCTTTTTCAGCTTCTTTGATGTGGTACGCCTTTTCTTCTTGTTAACTGATCTGGGATCTAATCTAGGATCATTTTTGGCATTCGGTTGTCATGTCTCTTGAGCTTCCTTTAATCGAAAATGATCTCCTTGGCCAGGCATGGTTGCTCATGCCTGTAGTCCCAGGACTTTATGAGGCTGAGGCGGGAGGATCACCTGAGGCCAGGTCTGGGCAACATGGCAAGATGCTGTCTCTACAAAAAAAATTTAAAGATTAGCCAGGCATGATGGTGTGCCTGCCTGTAGTCCCAGCTACTTGGGAGGCTGAGGTGGGAGGATTGTGGAACCCGGGAGGCAGAGGCTGCAGTGAGTTATGATGGCACCAGCACGCTCCAGCCTGGGCAACAGAGTGAGACCCTGTCTCAAGATAAAAACCCAAAAAACAAAAGTAAATAATCGCCTTGCCTCCTTTCCGCCCTTCGTGATGTGACATTTTTGGGCAGTTAAACCAGTTTTGAAGAATGATCTCCACCTGGATATCCCTGGTTGTTCCCTGCGATTAGATTAGATTCAGATGAAAAATGTTGGTGGCAGGAATGCTGAGTGTGTTATAGTAGTCTGTTTTCTTTGCATGCATATTTAGAAGCTTTTTTAGAAATGGTGACTGAAATACATAGACAAGTACACGTAACATCGGCGTAAGGTAAAACATGACGCTAAAGTGAGCAGCTGGGTCGTTTCTACTGCGATCAGCAAATAGGCCCTGGCCAGCGTTCCGGAAGCTCCCATCCGGCCTCCCGGTCACGTCTCTTCCCTCTCCCTGGAAGTTACTGCCATGTGGACTTGGATGAAAACTTGATTTAGGCTCGGTACGGTGGCTCACGGCTGCAATCTAGCACTTTAGAAGCCTGAGGAGCCTGGGAGGTCGGGGCTGCAGTGAGCCAAGATGGCACCACTGCACTCCAGCCTGGGTGACAGAGCAAAACCTTGTCTCAAAAAAAAAAAAAAAAACCCAATAGCCAGGTGGGAGGCTCACGCCTATAATCCCAGCACTTTGGGACGCTAGGGCGGGCGGATCACAAGGTCAGGAGTTCAAGACCATCTGGCCTATGTGGTGAAATCCCGTCTCTACTAAATCACACAAAAAGTTAGCTGGGTATGGTGGCGAGTGCCTGTAGTCCCAGCTACTTGGGAGGCTGAGGCAGGGGAATCGCTTGAACCCAGGAGTCGGAGGTTGCAGTGAGTGGAGATCGCACCGCACGGCTGCACTCCAGCCTGAGTGACAGTGAGGCTCCGTCTAAAAAAAAAAAAAAAAACCCAACAACAAACCTATAGAAACTTACTTTTAAAAAAGGTGTGATATACAGACAGTGAAGCGTGCTGCTCTTAGATGGAAGCTTGATCAGTTTTTTTGTTTTTTTTTCTTTTTGAGTTGGAGTCTCACTGTCTTACTCAGGCTGGAGTGCAGTGGCTCGATCTCAGCTCACTGCAACCTCTGCCTTCCAGGTTCAAGCGATTCCCCTGCCTCAGCCTCCTGAGTAGCTGGGATTACAGGCATGAGCCACCACGCCGGGTTAATTTTTGTATTTGTAGTAGAGACAAGGTTTCACCATGTTGGCCAGGCTGGTCTCAAACTGCTGACCTCAGCCGATCTGTCCACCTCAGCCTCCCAAAGTGCTGGAATTACAGGTGTGAACTCCTGTGCCTGGGCGGGAGTCATTTTTTTTTTTTTTTTTTTTGAGATGAAGTCTCGCTCTGTCATTGGGCTGCAGTGCAGTGGCACCATCTCGGCTCACTGCTACCTCCGCCTCCCGGGTTCAAGCGATTCCCCTGCCTCAGCCTCCCAAGTAGCTGGGACTACAGGCACCTACCACCAAGCGCAGCTAATTTTTGTATTTTTAGTAGAGATGGGGTTTCACCATGTTGGCCAGGCTGGTTTCAATCTCGACCTTGTGATTCGCCTGCCTCGGCTTCCCAAAGTGCTGGGATTACAGGCTTGAGCCAGTGCGTCTGGGCGGGAGTCATATCTTATGTGGGACTTTGTTTCTGTCTGCACAGAGTCATATTTATGCTCCTCATTTAATGGTTTTTCTTGGGCTTTGAATTCATTTGTAATAGTTTATTTCATAAGTGTTCTTGCACTCAGCCCACCGGTATAGAGCTTTATCTTCGTGTCGGATTATTCCCTCCAGATGCGTTTCTAACAGCAGAACTCGTGTGAAACGACGTAAGGGCCGTGTAGTCCTTCTGTCTCAGAGACCAGTGTGCAAGGCCCGAGGTATCGACCTTTCGTCGCACGTTCTGCTTTCTTTACAGGGTGTGTCCGCAGCGGGCCAGGTGGTATCCCTGAAGCTGTGGCTGATTGACGGCATTCTGGAAAAGATCAACAGCCACCTTCCCTCTCACATTCGGATTCTGGGTAAGCCTTGCAGCGCAGGCGGCCGCGCTCCTGGTTGTAGGTGGTCTTGGAGAGACGTGAGGCTCCGCGTGCCGCTGCCTTTCCCAGACGTCTGGTGCAGAAGTGTCGTCAGAGTTGCTTTGCAGTTGGTTCTGACCTTCAGAAACAGGAGCGGCGAGACGGGAGTGGGAGCCTCTCATTTGCAGTGCTTGTTGCTACACGGGTGCCTTGCTTAAGCAACACGGGATGTAAAAATCCAAATTCACGGTTAAAATGGGCAGTGGTTCCCTTTTACTGCAGGACCGAGAAGTGGAATTTTTAGGCCTTCTTGAAATGTGACTGTCTGCCTTTAAGTGGCAAGTACAGGCAACTGACATAGATTTATTCTTTCATTCAGTTTGTTTTTTGAGAGTCTCGCCCTGTCACCGAGGCTGGAGTGCAGTGGTGCGATCATGGCTCAGTGCAACCTCGACCTCCTGGGCTCAAGTGATCCTCCTACATCAGTCTCCAGTGTAACTGGGACTACAGGTGTGTGCCACCACACTTAGCTAATTTTTGTATTTGTAGAGTTGGGGTCTCATTCTGTTGCCCAGGCTGGTCTTGAACTCCTGGGCTCACTTGGTCCTCCTGCCCTGGCCTCCCAGAGGCCACTTATACTTAATGTAATTATAGATGTGATTAGGTGGGAATCTGTTGTCCACATGGGAATCTGTTGTCCATGTGGGAATCTGTCGTCCATGTGGGAATCTGTCGTCCATGTGGGAGTCTGTCGCGTGCGTGGGAATCTGTCGTCCGCGTGGGAATCTGTCGTGTGCTTGGAAGTCTGTCGTGTGCGTGGGAGTCTGTCGTCCGCGTGGGAATCTGTCGTGTGCGTGGGAGTCTGTCGTGTGCGTGGGAGTCTGTCGTGTGCGTGGGAGTCTGTCGTCCGCGTGGGGTCTGTCGTCCGCGTGGGAGTCTGTCGCGTGCGTGGGAGTCTGTCGTCCGCGTGGGAGTCTGTCGTGTGCTTGGGAGTCTGTCGTCCGCGTGGGAGTCTGTCGTCCGCGTGGGAATCTGTCGTGTGCGTGGGAGTCTGTCGTGTGCGTGGGAGTCTGTCGTCCGCGTGGGAGTCTGTCGTCCGCGTGGGAGTCTGTCGCGTGCGTGGGAGTCTGTCGTCCGCGTGGGAATCTGTCGTGTGCTTGGGAGTCTGTCGTGTGCGTGGGAGTCTGTCGTCCGCGTGGGAATCTGTCGTGTGCGTGGGAGTCTGTCGTGTGCGTGGGAGTCTGTCGTCCGCGTGGGAGTCTGTCGTCCGCGTGGGAGTCTGTCGTCCGCGTGGGAGTCTGTCGTGTGCGTGGGAGTCTGTCGTGTGCGTGGGAGTCTGTCGTCCGCGTGGGAGTCTGTCGTGTGCGTGGGAGTCTGTCGTCCGCGTGGGAGTCTGTCGTGTGCATGGGAGTCTGTCGTGTGCGTGGGAATCTGTCGTCTTGCCCTCTGTTTTCTTTTCCTTTTTTTTTTTTTTTTTTTTTTTTTAATCTAATCCCAAGGAAACAGAGCTGTTGTCTGCCTGACTGCTCTGCTTGGAGAGGTGTTTTTTTGAGACAGGGTCTTGTTCTCTTGCTCAGGCTGGAGTGCAGTGGTGCGATCACAGCTCACTGTAGCATTGACCACCTGGGCTAAAGAGGTCCTCTCGCCTCAGCCTGCAGGCTGGGACTCCAGGCACACGCCACCACGGCTGGCTACATTTTTAATTGTTTTGTAGAGATGGGGTTTTGCCGTGTTGCTCAGGCTGCCCCCAACTCCTGGGCTCTGTCAGTCTGCCCGCCTCAGCCTTCCTAAGTGTCGCGATTATAGGTGTGAGCCACGGTGCCCGCCCCACAGCCTGACTGTTTTCAGATTCGTCCTTGCTGTCGTGTGCATCAGCAGTCTGTTCCTTTTCGTTGCTGAGAGCTGTTCCATTCTGTGTGTGTGCTACGGATTGCTTGTACGCCTACCTGCTGATGGACACTGGGCGGTTTCCAGTTCTTGGCTCTCGCAAGTAAAGCCTCTGTGAACGTTTATGTACGAGTCATAAATAGTAATCCTTGTTGATTTTGCCCACTGTTAAGTGTGTGTTTATTTGTTTGTTTTTGAGATGGAGTCTTGTCTGTTGCCCAGGCTGGAGTGCACTGGTATGATTCGGCTTGCTGCAACTTAGACCTGCCTCCTGGGCTCAGGTGATTCTCGCACCTCAGCCTCCTCAGTAGCTGGGACTACAAGTGTGCGCCACCACGCCCGACTGATATTTGTATTTTTAGTGGAGATGGGGTTTCTCCATGTTGGCCAGGCTGGTCTTGAACTCCTGACCTCAGGTGATCTACCTGCCTCAGCCTCCCAAAGTGCTGGGATTACAGTGGGAATAAATAAAACTATCCCACTGCACCCGGGAGTAGTTTTATTTATTTATTTATTTTTATTTACTTATTTATTTTTTTTTGAGACAGTGTTTCACTCTTGTCGCCCAGGCTGGAGTGCATTGGCGCGATCTCAGCTCACCACAACCTTCGCCTCCTGGGTTCAAGTGATTCTCCTGCCTTGGCCTCCTGATGCAGGCACCTGCCACCACGCCCAACTAATTTTGTATGTTTTTTTTTTTTTTTTTGAGACGGAGTTTCGCTCTTGTTACCCAGGCTGGAGTGCAATGGCGCGATCTCGGCTCACCGCAACCTCCGCCTCCTGGGTTCAGGCAATTCTCCTGCCTCAGCCTCCTGGGTAGCTGGGATTACAGGCACGCGCCACCATGCCCAGCTAATTTTTTGTATTTTGAGTAGAGACGGGGTTTCACCATGTTGACCAGGATGGTCTCGATCTCTTGACCTCGTGATCCACCCGCCTCGGCCTCCCAAAGTGCTGGGATTACAGGCTTGAGCCACCGCGCCCGGCATTAATTTTGTATTTTTAGTAGAGACGGGGTTTTACCATGTTGGTCAGGCTGGTCTTAAACTCGTGACCTCAGGTGATTCACCCGCCTTGGCCTCCCAAAATCCTAGGATTACAGACGTGAGCCACCGCGCCTGGCGATTTATTTATTTTTTTGAGATGGAGTCTCGCTCTTGTTGCCCAGTTGTGAGTGCAGTGGTGAGATCTCAGCTCACTGCAACCTCCGCTTCCCAGATTCAAGTGATTCTCCTGCCTCAGCCTCCTGAATAGCTGGGATTACGGGCATGCACCACCACGCCTGGCTAATTTTGTATCTTTAGTATAGACGGGGTTTCTCCATGTTGGTCACACTGGTCTCGAACTCCTGACCTCAGGTGATCCGTCTGCCTCGGTCTCCCAAGGTGCTGGGACTACAGGCGTGAGCCGCCCACTGGGCACTAGTTTTGTTTTTGCCATGCTGGTCTTCCTCTGCCTTGTGAGGGTAATTCCCTCCTGAGAAGCTTCCCATAGAGTGAGTCCTGAAAGTCACGTTTGAGGTCTCGCCATTCATTTGCATGGAAAACATCTGAGTGTCCCGTAGATGAATCCCCGTCACGCTGAAGTGTGTAGCTGAATCCCCATCGTGCTGGCCCGTGCCATGACCTGTGCAGTTGTCGGGTAGTTGCTGTCACCCACACGCCACGGTGCCGGCCAGCAGGGTCCTCCCCCAGGCCTGCAGCATGACCATCTGCCAGCACTTTTCAGCCTTACATAGCAGTTACGTTTTGAACAACGACAGTCACGCTTGCAACGCATCCTCGTGATGTTCAGTGTTTATGAAATGGGATCTTTAAAACCAAGAAAACAAAAAGACCACTCAGAAATCCAACGTGACCAGAGACAAAAGCATGAGGCGTGGGCGGCAGTGCTCACGGAAGCCGCGTGGCGAGCGGCCTGGGCCGGGCAGGCTGTGTGGAGGCGCTCGGCGCTGCTTGTGAGGCCACAAGGCCCAGGCCAGTCCTTGCAAATGTGAAACTATAGTTGGGTATTATACTCCTGCCTGGGTGGGTGGCTCACACCTGTAATCTCACCACTTTGGGAGGCCGAGGCGGGTGGATCACGAGGTCAGGATTTCAAGACCAGCCTGACCAACATGGTGGAACCCCGTCTCTGCTAAAAATACAATTAGCTGGGGTGGTGGTGTGTGCCTGTAAGCCCAGCTACTCAGGAGGCCAAGGCAGGAAATCGCTTGAAGCAGAGAGGCGGAGGTTGCCCTAAGCTGGGATCGCGCCATTGCACTCCAGCCTGGGCAACAGAGCGAGACTCTGTCTCAAAAAAACATCAAACTCCTGAGGTGAGGTGGACTGCAGCAGCCGGAGGGACCTCCTGTGGCAGCCACCGTGGAAGGTCCCGGAGGAGGCGTGCAGCGCAGAGCCGTGTCCAGGCACAGCTTTCTCCACCCAGGCCCTGCAGTCGGTGCCCTCGGCGGGGGTTCTTCCAGAATTCTTCCATTTAAACGTAGATGTCCATGACAGATGGGATCCCCCTGCATGTAGGTCTTCATTTGCCTTTAATCTTTGCTGAATCAATATTTAACAGATACTCACAGCACCTGTGAGGTATGGCTGGCCCTCAAGGCGTCACGGAGGAGACGCGGCCTCGCTTCTTGGAGACTTGTTCCTGATCTGCGGGGCCGCGTCCTCCTTTGTCCCGCGAATATTCTAGATTAGGTCAGTCTTCAGTTGCTGGTGGCTTCCAGTATCTTTTGATTGCTGTTGAAAATAGTGCCAGCTGCGTGGCTTTCACAGCAGGGTTCATTCTGGCCTCTGGGCTGGGGCTGCACACATCTCATCCATCTGCTGGCGTCATCCGGGGTGTAGGCTGCGCCTGTTCACCCTGGACCCTTTGCCAACACTGCTTTGTTGTTTGGTTTTTTTTTGAGATGGGGTCTTCCTCTGTCGCCCAGGCTGGAGTGCAGTGGCACGATCTCGGCTCACTGCAACCTCTGCCTCCCAGGTTCAAGCGATTCTTCTGCCTCAGCCTCCTGAGTAGCTGGGATTACAGGCGCCTGCCACCATGACTGGCTAATTTTTGTATTTTTAGTAGAGACAGGGTTTCACCATGTTGATCAGGCTGGACTCAAACTCCTGACCTTATGATCTGCCTACCTCGGCCTCCCAACGTGCTGGGATCACAGGCATGAGCTGCCATGTCTGGCTGCTTTTATTATTTTCAGTTCACACATAATAATTGCACATACTTACATACAATTATGTGTGATATTTCCAGTAATGTGTAGTGATCAAATCAGGGCAATTAGTGTAATATATCCATCACCCCAAGCATTTCTCATTTTTCTGTGTTGGAGACATTCCATATCTTCTCGCTATTGGAAAATTACACTAAATGGTTGTAAATTGAGTCACATTACAGAGCCCTGCACCTGTCCCTCCTGTCCACTGTCCTCCTGTGCCCATTCCCCAGCCTGTGGCTGTTCCCTCCCCAGAGAAGCTGGTGCTCGCTGGAGCTTGGTCGGGGCTCACCGTGCTCAGGCTGCTCCTGGTCATCAAGGCGTTTCTACTCACCTGCCTTTGTCCTCCCTGGCCGCCTCTCCCCTAGGACTGAAGCGGGTCACGGGCGGCTTTAACTCCAAGAACAAATGTGACGCCAGGACCTACTGCTACCTGCTGCCCACGTTTGCCTTTGCGCACAAGGACCGCGACGTGCAGGACGAGACCTACCGCCTGAGCGCCGAGACGCTGCAGCAGGTTAACAGGCTCCTGGCGTGCTATAAGGGCACGCACAACTTCCACAATTTCACCTCGCAGAAGGGGCCGCAGGAGCCCAGCGCCCGCCGCTACATCCTGGAGATGTACTGCGAGGAGCCCTTTGTGCGAGAGGGCCTGGAGTTCGCCGTGATCAGGGTGAAGGGCCAGAGCTTCATGATGCATCAGATCCGGAAGATGGTCGGCCTGGTAGTGGCCATCGTGAAGGGCTACGCCCCCGAGAGCGTGCTGGAGCGCAGCTGGGGCACAGAGAAGGTGGACGTGCCCAAGGCGCCAGGACTCGGCCTGGTCCTGGAGAGGGTGCACTTCGAGAAATACAACCAGCGCTTTGGCAACGATGGGCTGCACGAGCCTCTGGACTGGGCGCAGGAGGAGGGCAGGGTTGCAGCCTTCAAGGAGGAATACATCTACCCCACCATCATCAGCACCGAGCAGAACGAGCGCTCCATGGCCCAGTGGCTGAGCACCCTGCCCGTCCACAACTTCAGTGCCACCGCTCTCGCTGCAGCTGGCACAGGCGGCGAGGTACGGGCATGGTCCCGGCAGTGCTCAGCAGAGTGTGGGCCCACATTGCCCCCATTGTGCACAGTGAGCTGAGGCACAGAGAAGGGCGTCACTTCCCCCAAGCCACAACGGGTGCCTTTCGACTGTGGGAGGGCCACTCCATGGTCAGGCTGGCTGCCAGCACTCCTTCTGTGGACCTGGCACAAAGCGTAACCCGTGGCTCTACAGCTGCAGAATGTAGCTCAGAACTAGAACATACAGGATTGTGGTGTGGGAGCGAAAAGCCAAATGAATGAAATTGTCATTCTCAGTTCTTTGCTCTGGGGTGAGACTTCTTTCATGGTGGTCCAGGGAGGTTTCAAAGGGTGAAATTCCCAGGCAGGGCAGAGGGAGATTCTTCGCGTCCTCTAGAGATCTGAACCCGGAGTCCTTCCTGCGCACCTGGGTGGCAAACTCAAGTGTGTGCAGGCGAAGGGCCAGGCGCTTGGTGGGCAGTCATATAGGTGGGGCGATGAGAGGCCCCCAGCCCGGGGGTGGCAGGGGGTGGGGGCCCAGCGGTGGCCGGGCGCCCTCTTGTTTCCTCTGAAGGGGGGTAGTCGCAGCTCAGTGGCAGCTGGTGGTGGCCATGTTGGAATATGACGGTGACAGCATGCTTGAATGTTGTCAAGCAAGAGAAACCAACCTTGCATGCTCGTGGGGAATCTTCCCTTTTTAAGTACTGGTGGTTAACTGTCCCAAGCCCGGTGCAGGGCGGGCCAGCTTGGCCTGGGCCGGATCGCACTGCTGTTGACCCCACTGAGAGGCCTAGATGCTTCCAAGGTGCTGCATTTGCTGTTGCCAAATGGCCCCATTGTGTTTTCCCCTGTGCTCGCTGCGGCCTGTGAGGATGGGAGGGAGCCTAACGGAGGCCCCACTAGTGTCCCCAGCCCTTGGCTTTCCCTGCGCAGGTTCCTGACCCGGGTAAGAGAATCACCGAGATGAATGCCGGCCTCTGCTCCTCATGAGGGATGGGTGGGGGCGAGGCTTCTGTGCCGAGCCTGTCTCGGGCACCTGTGGGTGTTCCGGAGCAGCCCCCGTGAGTGGGGACAGTGCTCGCCTCTCATTCTCCGTCTTCTGCTCCACAGGTGCCCAGTCCCCTGGAAGGCAGTGAAGGGGACGGAGACACCGACTGAGGTGGTGGGAGCTGCCAGCCAGAGCGCCTCTGAGCAGCTCACAGTCTGTGCCCGGGCGCGCCACCCCAGTGGGCAGCAAGAAGCTGGCATCGCTGCAGCTGTGTTTCCTGGCCGTGGGAGCCGAGGCTTCTCAGGCGTGCCTGGCAGATGTGGCCGGCATTGAAACCTCAGGACCTTCCCTTGTAGGAACAGCCTTCTCCAGTCTATTTTCGGCTTTTGCATTGCATAGATGAATTTCAGCACGTAAAGAACTATTTTTTTAAAAAAGTGATTTTCTTATTAAACAAGTACACATTTTGCTTAGTGAATCCTTCGTTCGCCTTTCTCTTAGCCTCTTTTTCACATTTTTCCGTCCAGAGAGATGAGCAGAGCATGTTGTCCTGTTGGGAATAGATATAGCTGAAGAAGGCAGGCAGGCAGGCGCAGGAGGTGGCTCAGCCTGTAATCCCAGCACTTGTGGAGGCCGAAGGGCAGATCGCTGACTTCAGGAGTTCAAGACCACCAGCCTGGGTAACGTGGCGAAACCCTGTCTTTTCAAAAAATTAGCCAGGCTTGGTGGTGCACCCCGTAGTTCAGCTGCTCAGGAGGCTGAGGTGGGAGGATCACCTGAGCCTGGGGACGTTGAGGCTGCCCTGATCGCCACTGCACTCAAAAAGAAACCACCGTGGCCGGCTTTCTGCAGGGTGGGGCTGTGGGGGGCTCTGGAGCAGAGGCCACACCCACCCACCACACCCCTGAGGCATGGCAGCCCCGGGCTCCTCTTCCTAGATGGCTCCGTGCATATGGCCTTTGCCCTGGCTGAGGTGGGCATGTGCCTCTGCACTGTCCAGGTGCCAGCCGGGTGGGGGCAGAGGGCAGAAGGAAGGGGTGCATGTCGGAACAGGCCCCTAGTTCAGCTTTCTGGAAGACACCACCAGCAGCTTTACGTCATTGGCCACAGGTGTGTCAGCCTCCCTTGCAGCTACCGTCCCTAGCCACAAGGGAGGCTGGGGAAGACTTCTTTTGAAGTGTTGCTCAGTGCAGAACAAAACACCTTGCATTATCCAGGAGCAGGGGATCCTTGGCAGGCGGGCTGCCAGGAGCCCGGGGAGGGGCTGAGTGGGGGAAGTGCCATGCACACGTGTGGCCTCCCAGCCTGCAGCACACGGACACCCGTGACCAATGCGCTGGTGCCCAGCGTCCCAGTGGCGCATGTGACTGATGTGCACACACCTGACGTCCCAACGGTGCACATGACTGATACGCAGGCGCCTGTTGCCCCAGCAGTGCGTGAGGGCACGTGAGTGACGCATGTGCCTGTGCCCACGACTTGGCGGACGCCTGTGGGTGGAGAGCAGTGAGGCAGGACAGGTAGGATCGGCAGATGCTTCGGGCAGTGAGCTCCAAGGCTGAAGGGTGCCCAGCAGAGCAGAGCCGGTTTGAGGGGTTTTGGCCAGAGGAGCAGCGGGGCTCACTGGTTTGGAAGCCAGGGAGTGCAGGTGTGAGGCCCACTGGGCTTTGGGTTTGAGGGATGGATGAACTGGGGCCGTTCACTGGAACGGGAGACAGGGAAAGGAATGGGTTTGGAGAACTAGCAGGAGCTTGGTTGTGAGCGTGTTAATTTTACCTGTAATAGACAGGACTTTATTACTTTTTAAATTTTTTTTTTAATAGAGACAGGGTTTTACCCTGTTGGCCAGGCTGGTCTTGAACTCCTGACCTGAGGTGATTGGCCCGCCTTGTCCTCCCAAAGTGCTGGGATTACAGGTGTGAGCCACCGCACCCAGCTGGACTTTTTTATTTTTTTGAGACGGTGTCTTGCTCTGTCACCTAGGCTGGAGTGGCAGTGTCGCAATCTCAGCTCACTGCAACCTCCGCCTCCCAGATTCAGGCGATTCTCCTGCCTCAGCCTCCAGAGTAGCTGGGACTACAGGTGCGCACCACCACACCCAGCTAAGTTTTGTATTTTTAGTAGAGACGGGCTTTTGCTATGTGAGCCAAGCTGGTCTGGAACTCCTGACCTCAGGTGATCCATCTGCCTTGGCCTCCCAAAGAGCTGAGATTACAGGCGTGTGCCTCCGCGCCTAGCATGGGTGACCCATTTAAATCACTTTTGATGATCCTGGGGTATGTGATATTTTAAAATAATACGTATACATGGAAGGAAATAAAAAAACATAAAAAAGGGAACTTGCCTTTCATCCTCTAATTCCCAGTATCCCCGTCCAGAGGCCACTGCTCTCGCCAGTGTCCTGTGGCTTCTGGAGAGTTCCGTGCATGTATAAGCATGCCTGAACTTTTGCAAGGATGGCAATGCATCTCCAACAAACCCGGGATAATGTTTTCACTGCTCTGTGGTCGGCAAAAGGTTTCTTTTTCTTTTTTTCTATTTTGAGACAAGGTCTTGTTCTATCGCCCAGGCTGGAGTTCAGTGGTGCAATCATAGCTGAGTACAGCCTCCGCCTTCTGGGCTCAAGCGGTCCTCCAGTGTCCCAAGCAGCTGGGCCTACAGGCGTGCCACTCTGCCAAGCTAATTAAAAAAAATTTTTTTTCTTTTTTGGAGACAGGGTCTTGCTATGTTGCCCAGCTGGTCTCAAGCTCCTGGCCTCTCGTGATCTTCCTGCCTCAGCCTCCCGATGTGCTGGGATTGTGAGCTACTGTACCGGGCCCAAAGATTTCTTAAGATGCAAAAAGTGAAAGAAAAAAAGGATACATTGATTTTCACCAAAATAATAGCTTCTCATTGAAACGGCCACTCTGAAAAATTTGCTGAACCCATCATTTCACTTAACTGCACCCGGTATTCCATGCCCGGGAGTGAGGCAGGAAGTCAGGTGGGGACGGGCATGATGATGGCTTTCTCAGCGCAGACGAGCGCGGATGGAAACGTCCACTGTGCGGTGATGCTCCGTGTCCCCGCTGGGCAGCAGCACCTGGAACGTGGGCCTGAATCCTGCACTCGTGGCTGAGTTAGCGCTTCACATCACCGACTCCTCTTCTCCTTCAGCCGCTCCATCCTGACTGCCCCGCCTGGATTCCATAGTCCACCTCTTTCAGGATTCTGTGCCTCCTTGAGACGGGGCCGTGGCACGAACGCCCCTAGCCGTGGTTTCACCCAACTGATGGCCTTTTTATTTTTTTGTAATGGTGTCTCGCTCTGTCACCCAGTCTGGAGTGCAGCGATGCGATCTCAGCTCACTGCAACCTCCAGCTCCTGGGCTCAAGTGATTCTCGTGCCTCAGCCTCCCGAGTACAGTTCAACGGTCACCCGGAGTTTCCTGCCAGACAGTCCCATGGCACTTCCCTAAATCAGTGCCTTTTCACCAGCATACCCCGTCGCCTCCACGCTCCTCACACGCTCTCAGCAGATGGGTCACTCCCACTCCGTGAGAGAATGGACTCCAGGAAATGCAGCTCCCCACCCTCTTGTCCCCACCCAGGCTCGCGCTGCCTGCTTTGCAGTGGAAGAGGCTCCCTTTCTAGTGCCACTGTCCTGCCTGCTCAGAGCTCGCACTTGGAATCTCTTCTCCTGCACCTTCAGCATGTCTGCCGCCTCATAGCACTTGAACACACGGAATCACTCCTCTCCGTTACCCAACTCACTTTATCCCCTTCAACCTCCCTCTGCCTCTTCCCTTTTATAGCCAATTTTTTTCTCTTTAAAATTTTCAGTTTACTTTATTTGTGTTTTGTGGAGGTCTCCCTATGTTGATCAGGCTGGCCTTGAACTCCTGGGTTCAAGTGATCCTCTCATCTCAGCCTCTCAAAGTGCTGGGATTGCAGGTATGAGACACTGTGGCCAGCCAGAACTTTCCAGTGTGTTGAAAGTTAAGCATTCATCGCTTCACCTTGCAGCCCACATTTCTTTTTTAAAGAATAAATTTAGACATAATTCACATGCATACCATAACATTCACCCTTTTAAAGTATACAATTCAGTAACTTTCTTCTTTTTGAGTTGCAGTCTAGTTCTTGTCATCCAGGCTGGAGTGCAACCTCCACCTCCCGGGCTCAAGTGATTCTTCTGCCTCAGCCTCCCCAGTAGCTGGGATTACAAGCACCTGCCACCACACCCAGCTATTTTTTGTATTTTTAGTAGAGACAGGGTTTGACTGTGTTGGCCAGGCTGGTCTTGAACTTCTGACCTCGTGATCTGCTTGCCTCAGACTCCCAAAGTGCTGGGATTACAGGTGTGAGCCACCATGCCTGGCCAATTCAGTGACTTTTAGTAAATTTATAAAGTTGTGTAGCCATCAACACTACCTCATTTCACAACATTTTTATCAACCCAGAAAGGAGCCCTCCCATTCATTTGCAGGCACTGCCTGTCCTCTCCCCACAGCCCCCCGCCCCACACCCACTAATTAAGTGGTACTTTCTCTTTTTTATTTATTTTTGAGATGGAGTCTTGCTCTGCTGCCCGGGGTGCAGTGTAATGGCTCAGTCTTGACTCACTGAAACCTCCACCTCTTGGGCTTAAGCAATTCTTGTATCTCAGCCTCCCATTTGGCTGGGATTACAGGCATGCACCACCACGTGCAGCTAATTTTTGTATATATATTTTTTGAGACAGAGTCTCACTCTGTCTCCCAGGCTGGAGTGCAGTGGTGTGATCTTGGCTCTCTGCAACCTCTGTCTCCTGGGTTCAAGCAATTCTCCTGCCTCAGCCTCCCAAGTACCTGGGACTATAGGCACCTGTCACCATGCCCAGCTAATTTTTTTTTTTTTTAAGTAGAGGCGGGGTTTCATCATATTGGCCAGGCTGGTCTCAAACTCCTGACCTTGTGATCCGTCTGCCTTGGCCTTCCAAAGTGCTGGGATTACAGGCGTGAGCCACCAGACTTGGCCAATTTTTGTATTTTCAGTAGAGATTGAGTTTCACCATGTTGGCCAGGCTGGTTTTGAACTCCTGATCTCAAGTGATCTGCCTGCCTTGGCAAATCCCAAAAATGTTGGGATTACAGGCGTGAGTCAATGTGCCTGGCCTAATCTACATTCCACCTCTATGAATTCATGAATTCTGTAGATTTTATTATAAAAAATGGAGTGAAACAGTCTGTGGCCTTCTGTGTCTGCCTGGCTTTTCTTTCAGGATGACGTTTTCAAGGTTCATCCAGGTTTCATCCTCGGTCAGCGCTGCCTCCTTCCCGGCCCTTCTTTTGTGCCGGGTAGCCTTTCATCACATGGATGTACGACATCATCTGCCGCTGGATATTTGGGTTATTTCCACTTTTCGGCTATTCTGAATAATGCTCCTAAGAACATTTGTGTACGTACTTTTCTGTGGACACGGGCTTTCCCCTTGGGTATAACCTTACGAGTGGGATAGCTGGGCCATGTAGTAACTCTATGTTTAACTTTTTTTTCAATAGTTTTTTCTGAAACACCATGTGTGTTTAACTTTTTGAGGAACTGCCACCCACTTTCCAAAGTGGCAGTGTAAGAGGGTTCCGACTTCTTCACAGTCCCACCTGCACTGCTGTTACCTATTTTTTCCCTTGAGTCAGGGTCTTGCTCTGTTGCCCAGGCTCGAGTGCAGTGGTGCGATCACAGCTCACTGCAGCCTGGAACTGCTGGGCTCAAGCCATCCCCTTGCCTCGCCCTCTCAAGCAGCTGGGAGTGCAGATGCGCACCAGCATACCTGGCTGATTTTTAAATTTTTGTTGAGATGGGGTCTTGCTACGATGCCTGGGCTGGTCTTGAACTCCTGGGCTCCAGTGATCCTCCCTCTTTAGCCTACAAAAGCGTTGGGATTACAGGCGTGAGCCACCATACTTGGCCTGCTACCGACTTTTTGACTCTAGCCATCCGAGTGGATGAAGTGGTATCTGGTTGTGGTTTTCATTTGTGTGTCCTTAATGTCTAACGACACTGAACATCTTTTCCTGTGCTTGGTCATTTATACAGCTTTTGAAGCATACATATTCAAGTCCTTTGTCCATTTTTAATTTTTTTTTCTTTTTTTGTGACAGAGTCTCACTCTGTTACTCAGACTGGAGTGCAGAGGCATAGTCATGGCCTCCCATACCCTCAGCCTCCTTGGGCTCAAGTGATCCTCCCTCCTCAGACTCCTAAGCAGCTGGGACTACAGGTGTATGCCACTATGACTGGCTAATTTTAAAACTTTTTGTAGAGGTGGGGTCTCTCCATGTTGTCCAGGCTGGTCTTGAACTCTTGGGCTCAAGGGATACACCTGCCTCAGCCTCTCAAAGTGCTAGAATCACAGGCAGCAGCCACCATGACTGGCCTGTCTTTTAATTGCTTTGTTGTAAATCCTTTATTTTGGACACAAGTTCCATGTCAGACACATGACTTTCAAGTATTTTTTACTGTTCTGTGGATTATTTTTAAAAAATGGTGTCATTTGCAGCACAAAAGTTTTTAATTTTGATGATGTCCAATGTACCTATGTTTCTTTTGTTTTGTGTTTTTAGTGTGATATCTAAGAAACCATTTCTTAACCCAGAGCCCTGAAGATTCACGCCTATGTATTTTTTTATTTGGAGACAGTTTAGCTCTGTTGCCAGGCTGGAGTGCTATGGCATGATCTCGGCTCACTGCAACCTCAGCCTCCTGGGTTCAAGTGATTCTCCTGCCTCAGCCTCCCAAGTAACTGGGATTACGGATGCCCGCCACCAGGCCCAGCTAATATTTTGTATTTTTAGTAAAGATGGGGTTACACCATGTTGGCCAGGCTGGTCTGGAACTTTTGACTTCAGAAGATCCACCCACCTCAGCCTCCCAAAGTGCTGGGATTACAGGTGTGAGCCACATCTGTTTTTGAGAAAGAGTTTTATCGTTTTTGGCTGGGCTTGGTGGCTCATGCCTGTAATCCCAGTACTTTGGAAGACTGAGGCAGGCGGATTGCCTGAGGTCAAGAGTTCGAGACCAGCCTGGCTAACTTGATGAAATTCCGTCTGTACTGAAAATACAAAAAATTAGCCGGGCGTGGTGGTGCAAGTCTATGGTGCTCCCTACTGGGGAGACTAAGGCAGGAGGATCATTGGAGCCCAGGAGTTCGAGGCCAGCCTGGGCCACACAGGGTTTGGGGTCTTCCATGTGAGCCTGGTTCATTTGGTGAATCTGCAGAGAGTGTGAGCTGGCAGGCCACTTCTGTTCCACGTGGGCTCGTTTCCCGAACTGCACCTGCAAAAGCCGGGCTGCTGTGCCTCCGTCAGTCTCCGCCCCAGCCCCGTCAATCTCGGCCCCGCCCCGCCTTCATCAGTCTCGGCCCCGCCCCCTTCCGTCAGTCTCGGTCTCGGCTTCGGCCCCGCCCCCTCCCGCCCAGAGGAGCGTCGCGGCACCTTGGTTCTCCTGCGCCCTCGCGCGGTCAGTTCGGCGCCGCGGAAGCGCAGCTACGGGTGCGGTGACGCGCGTCCCTTCCGGCTCGCCGTAGCAGTCGCGCCGCCGCTTCCTCCCGCCGCTGCCCCGGATGCTGCGAGCGGCTGCGGCGCCGCTTCCAACCTCCAGCCCTCCTAACGCGGCCGGAGCGCAGCCCGCAGGCCCAGGGTGAGTGAGGGCGGAGGCGCGGGGCGGGCGCGGGAAGCTCTCCGGGAGGCGGCGCTCAGGGCCCGGGGTCGCACAGCCGCGGCCGCCGGCGTACAGGGCCCGCTCGCCGGCCGGCCTCGGGCGTCGCGTGGGGACCAGGCCGTGGCGGCTGCCGTGTGCGACCCCGGACGGGCGGCCGGTCTGAGGGCCACGGGCTCGGGCTCTTGCGTCGTAGCGCCCGCCGCCGAGAGGTTGCGCGTCCGCGCCGGTTTCCCTGGGCCCGCGGGCTCCCGGCCTGGGGGCGTGGCCGAGGGCAGCTCGGCGCGGCGGCCTTGCGGGAACCCGGGCGTTCCGGCCCGCGCCTCCTGGTTCTCGGGGCTGCGGGGGTGGCAGTTGCCCCTGGTGAGCGCGCGCGCTTCCCCCGCGGTCACGGACGCGGCGCTGAGGAGCGGGGATGGGGCGGCGGGGGGAATTCACCCAGAGCCTGAGGACCCCGCGCCGCGCGCGACCCGGAACGCGCCGCCGCGGGGGCTGCGGGACGGTCCGAATCCGCTCCTTGTCGGCGGAGACGCGCCTGGCCCTCCCGGTCTCCTTGGCTTGCCGCCCCGTCCGCTGGAGCGTCTTCCGTCACACACCCCGCTCAGCCGCCGCCTCGTCGGTGGCAGGAAAGTAGCGCGTCCCGGTGCGTGGTTTTGCTGTTTGAGACGGTGTCTCGCTGAGCGTCAGGCCGGAGTGCGGCGGCGCGATCCTGGCTCGCTACAGCCTCCGCCTCCCTGGCAGCTGGGACCACAGGCGTGGGCCTCCATGCCCGGCTACTTTTTTTTTTTATTTGTTTATTTTTTGGAGACGGAGTCTCGCCCTGTCGCCCAGGCTGGAGTGCAGTGGCGCGATCTCGGCTCTCTGCAACCTCTGCCTCCCGGGTTCAAGCGATTCTCCTGCCTCAGCCTCCCGAGGAGCTGAGATTATGGGCGCACGCCTCCGCGCCCGGCTAATTTTTTGTATTTTAGTACAGACGGGGGTTTCACTGTGTTGCCCAGGCTGGTCTCGAACTCCTGCGCTCAGGCAGTCCTCTCGCATCAGCTTCCCAAAGTTCTGGGATTACAGGCGTGAGCCTCCACGCCCGGCCAAATTTTTACTTTTTGAGATGGGCTCTTGCTGTGTTGCTTAGGCCGGTCTCGAACTCCTAAGCTCAAACAGTCCTCCCTTCTTGACCTTCCAATGCTGGGACTGTAGGCGCGAGCCACCGCACCTGGCCACGTTAATAGGGCATCTCTGGGTTTATGGATGAGTTGCATTCTTTTTTGTTTACTTGTGTTCTCTGTTCTTTTTTTTTTTTTTTTTTGCAGAATATGTGCAATAAAATGATTTTTGTAATTTTTCTGTGGGACACTCAACAGCTGGGAGAAACAAAAAAATGTTTAAAAAAATTATAAGTCATTCTACTATCCAGAGATAAGTACAACTAACGGTTTCCTTATGCCTTTCGTTCTAATTTAAGTAATTGGGATCGTGTGATACGATTTCTTGTGCCTTGAAACTTAGAGTTGGCACAATCATGCGCCATTGAAGTCTCTCCATGGACGTTCGTTGGTGCTGCTCTCTGTTATCTCTTGTATTGTCGGGTCAGCTCTTCCTTGCCTACTCAAGGCCATAGCCCTAATATTCTTCAGTCTTGCCTTCAGCTTACCTTCTCTCCAGAGAATTCTCATTCACAGGCAGACCCTTGACCCCACACGGCCCCCCCAGCTACCCTTTTGAGGTCTTAGCTTTCCATTATACCAAGATCCAGGACTGTGTGTCACCACTTCCTCCTCTCCTGGTCTCTTAAACCAACTTCATTTAAGCTTTTGGTTCCTACCCCTCCACTGAAACAACCCCTTTGGGATTCTGGTGCCTCCACGTTGCCAGGTGCCCCTTCAGCAGCCTCTTAACAGCAGCTCGTGGCCTCCTTAAAACATGATCTCCTCGAGACCATCCTGGTCAACATGGTGAAACCCCGTGTCTACTAAAAATACAAAAAATTAGCTGAGCATGGTGGTGCGTGCCTGTAGTCCCAGCTACCCAGGAGGCTGAGGCAGGAGAATTGCCTGAACCCAGGAGGCGGAGGTTGCGGTGAGCCGAGATCGCGCCATTGCACTCCAGCCTGGGTAACAAGAGCGAAACTCCGTCTCAAAAAAAAAAAAAAAAAAAACAAACCATGATCTCCCTCAGGCATGGAGACACCCCTCTTGAACGGTTCTCCACTTAGCTTACTGGCTGCTACCCCAGTCTCCTAGTGGGTCCCTTCTTATCTCTGTTCCCAGTAAATGCTACACTGACTCAGGGCCATCCTCAGATCCTTTCTCTGGTCTGTAAGTCCCAGGTGATATACCCATGTATCATGACTGAATATAGCATGTTGGCATGGCCTGCGTTACATCTGGCTCGGTCTTTCCATCCACACTGCCACTTGTACGTGACCTCAGTCAGGGGCAGCTTTGCTCTTCCTGTTGCTCTGGTTACAGCACTTTACAGTGAACTGTGCGTTTCTTCCGTGTCCTAAATCTGACCTGTCGGTGCTTTCTAGAGTGCTCTCAAACCTGACTTCTCAGTTGACTCTCAGCACAGCAGCTGGGTGATGTGTTTACACAGACATCGCATCATGTACTTCTCTGCACCCTTCGTGGTTTCTCATCTTCAGACCGAAGGTCAGAGTTCCGAAGGCAGTTTCTGGAGGCCATTTGTGACCAGGCCTCTGCTGTCTCTATGGCATTGTGACCCAGCACCCCACTCCTCACCTTATGGCTCCAGCCACTCTCCTTGAGCCACCATCCGCACCTGGCTCATGGCTTGGGCACATGTTGCTTCTGCCTAGCACATTGGGCCCTACTTGGGCATGGGTCTCACTCTCACCCAGTGTGTTCTCCTTTCAAGTTCTCTCTTCAGAGAGGCCTTCCCTCGTTGCCCTGTGTAACAGCAGCTGGCCGGCTCCCCGCGGTAGCTCTCCCCTCTCTGCAGTCTCTTCCATTGCACTTGGTACCTGGCGTGGGCCGCTTTGTCTTGTTCACTCTTAGATCCCCAGTGTGTCGGACAGTGTCTGGCATAGTAAATGCGCCGTAACTATTTGTTGGATAAGTAGATTAATGTAAAAGTTCTTTGTTTTTTGAGATGGAGTTTCGCTCTTGTTACCCAGGCTGGAGTGCAATGGCGCGATCTCGGCTCACTGCAACCTCCGCCTCCTGGGTTCAGGCAATTCTCCTGCCTCAGCCTCCTGAGTAGCTGGGATTACAGGCACGCGCCACCGTGCCCAGCTAATTTTTTTTTTTGTATTTTTAGTAGAGACGGGGTTTCACCATGTTGACCAGGATGGTCTCGATCTCTTGACCTCGTGATCCACCCGCCTCGGCCTCCCAAAGTGCTGGGATTACAGGCTTGAGCCACTGCGCCCGGCCACAAAAGTTCTTTTTTAAAAACAGGTGGATTTGGTAGGGACCTAGGCATACAGATGGGATTAATAATTAGAAATGGCACTTCAGCCGGGCTCGGTGGCTCAAGCCTGTAATCCCAGCACTTTGGGAGGCCGAGGCGGGCGGATCACGAGGTCAAGAGATCGAGACCATCCTGGCCAACATGGTGAAACCCCGTCTCTACTAAAAAAATACAAAAATTAGCTGGGCGTGGTGGTGCATGCCTGTAGTCCCAGCTACTCGGGAGACTGAGGCAGAAGAATTGCTTGAACCCCGGAGGCGGAGTTTGCAGTGAGCCGAGATTGTGCCACTGCACTCCAGCCTGGCGACAGAGTGAGACTCTGTCTCAAAAAAAAAAAAAAAAAGAAGTGGTGCTTTAGTCCTGGCTTGGAATGCTCATGAGTTAGAGGAGGGAAACAGCCCGCAGCGGGTAGGTCATCCCGTAGGTAGATCTCGGACTTTGGGAGGCAGAGATGAAAGGTAAGGGAGTAGATCGAGTCAAGCTGCAGGTGGGGCTGTTTGGGAAGGATGTAGTTACCAGGTCTTGCCTTCCGTTTTTGCAAGGTTTGGCATCCTATGCTGGCTGCCATGGTGTCTCTTCGTCAGGACTGTCCACACGTGTTGTCCATCATTCTGTTTCCTTTCATTGAAATTCTTCTGTTTTCTCTCTCTGTCCCCTTGTCCCTCGGCTTTGTTTTAGGGCTTCTTTTGTATGGGAATTGAACTTTGCCTTCTCTGTCCCAGCTCAGCCTCTGGGGTCCTCAGTGGGAAATACAGCATCTTATTTCCATTGAGGCTCCACAGTAAGTCTCAGTGCTGATGACAGTGTGTGCTTGGGTGGACCTGCTTTGCAGCTAGTGGCTGGCTGCAGCCTGCGGTAGGCTGATAGAGCTTTTGAGCCTTTTGTTTTTTTGAGACGGAGTTTTGCTCTTGTTGCCCAGGCTGGAGTGCAATGGCGTGATCTCGGCTCACTGCAACCTCCACCTCCTGGGTTCAAGCGATTCTCCTGCCTCAGTCTCCCAAGTAGCTGGGATTACAGATGCCCACCACCGCGACTGGCTAATTTTTTTTTGTATTTTTTAGTAGAGACGGAGTTTCGCCATATTGGCCAGGCTGGTCTCTAACTCCTGAATCAGGTGATCCACCTGCCTTGGCCTCCCGAAGTGCTGGGATTTCAGGCGTCAGCCATGTCGCCTGGCCTTTTTAGCCTCTTTTTACTAAAAGAGGAAGTGGAAGAGCAGTGATCCAGTCCCTGGTTTCCCTTGGGGAGCCTTGCTTCTCAGTCGTCTGTAGAGGTGTTTGTGTACCCATTGCCTTTAGGAGTTGAAATCCTGGTTTTCAGTGTTTTCTTCTGGACCCAGCATCTGTTGGGCCTGTAATCTCAGGCTTTCCTTCATGGGTTTCTGCTTTATATCTAGTCAAGGGATGTTTTTTATCTTATTTTGGTGCATTGTTTTAAAAATAAAATTTTAAAATCATTTATGTTCAGAGTGTAAGGGTAGGTCTTTGCATATCCTCACTCCCATCTTATTTAACTTTTTTTTTTTAAACAGAGTCTTGCTCTGTCGACCGGGAGTGCAGTGGCGCTATCTCGGCTCCCTGCCTCCTCTGCCTCCCTGGTTCAAACGATTCTCCTTCCTCAGCCTCTGAAGTAGCTGGGACTACAGGCACCCGCCACTGCGCCTAGCTAATTTTTTTTGTATTTTTAGTAGAGATGGGTTTCACCAGGTTAGTCAGGCTGGTGTTGAACTTCTGACCTCTAGTGATCCGCCTGCCTTGGGCTTCCAAAGTGCGAGGATTACTGGTGTGAGCCACCACGCCCAGCACTTAATTTATTTTGATGTATGATTTGTGATGAGAGTTTAAGCTAAATTTTCTCAATTCATTAATTTGTTTTTGTAACATAACTTTAAAATTCCCAATTCTTACCTTTCTCCTGGATTTGTGAATTACTGTATGTGAGAGAATTTCTTTCCAGCCCTCATTTTCTTTTATTGATCTCCTTTGACATTCTGGGGATGTTTTGTGAGGAAGTAATCCTGAATATACTCTACCTATGTTAATTCAGCTTTTGTGCCAGTTTCACACTAATCTCCTGTCATAATGCTTGTTGAATAAGATCAGAAACAGAAGCTTGTTTTGAAAGTAATAGGCACTGTTGGCCAGGTGTGGTGGCTCACGCCTGTAATCCCAGCACTTTGGGAGGCTGAGGCAGGTGGATCACGAGGTCAGGAGAGCGAGACCATCCTGGCCAACATGGTGAAACCCCGTCTCTACTAAAAATACAAAAATTAGCTGAGCATGGTGATGTACGCCTGTAGTCCCAGCTACTCAGGAGGCTGACGCAGGAGAATCACTCGAACCTGGGAGTTGGAGGTTACAGTGAGCTGAGATTGTGCCACTGCACTCCAGCCTGGGTGACAGAGCGAGACTCCGCCATCTCAAAAAAAAAAGAAAGTAATAAGCATTGTTAACTGCCCCCACCTCGAGCTCCTGTCCCCTGCACCCACTCTGATGGGCTCTCTGCTGGATGGTGGGAGGGGCGTGCTCATGGGTTTCTCTGTGGTCGTGCTCCTCCCTTATGCACTTCTTAAATGTTTGTTAGGAATATACTTGTGCATTTATAAATTCTGTAGTTTTTTATTTCATATATACATGTATTTTAGCCAGGTACCTGAAACTCGTAAGAGCCTTGTAAGTTTTATTATTTTTTATTTTTTTTTATTATTTTATAGAGACAGGGTTTCACCATGTTGGTCAGGCTGGTCTTGAACTCCTGACCTCAGGTGATCCACCCGCCTCAGCCTCCCAAAGTGCTGGGATTACAGATGTGAGCCACCACGCCCGGCCAGAGCCTTCTAAGTTTTAGAACTTCTTTTTTTGAGAAGTTCTTCATTGCAGCATCAATTTCCTGGGCTCAAGCTATCTCCTCCTTCAGCCTCCTGAGTAGCTGAGACTACAGGCTACCACACTGCGACCATGGCTGGCTAATTTTTGTATTTTTCTTGATGGGGTCTCACTGTGTTGCCTAGGCTGGTCTTGAACTCCTTACCTCAAGTGATCCTCCTACCTCAGCCTCCCCAGGTGCTGGCATTACAGGTGTGAAGCATGCCTGGCCTTTTTTTTTTTTTCTTTTTGAGACGTAGTCTAGCTCTGTCGCCAGGCTGGAGTGCTGTGGCGCAATCTCGGCTCACTGCAACCTCTGACTCCCGGGTTCAAGTGAGTCTCCTGCGTCAGCCTCCTGAGTAGCTGAGACTACAGGCGTACATCACGCTCAGCTAATTTTTGTATTTTTATTAGAGACGGGGTTTTGCCATGTTGGCCAGGATGGTCTCGATCTCTTGACTTTGTGATCTGTTGTGGGGAGACCCCATGGGAGACCCCACAAGTGCCAGGGCAGGGTCTGAAGCCTCAGCCTGTTCCCATATGAATACAGAACAAGAAAAGAATTAGAGATAGAGTTACATAGTTATTCCTATATATAATCATAAATAATCATGTAGTTATTCACATGTAATCACAGAAATATATGTGCTCAGTATAACCTTTTAATTTTACTGATTATCAGGTTATGAAGCATAGAACTGAGGTGGCATTGTGATCCTAAGGCAAGATGCTCTAAGCCCTCTGTCACGCCCACATAAGGGCTGTTGGAGGGCGCCTTGGCTGTGCGGGAAAGTGCCCGCCGTTCAGCCAGCTAGGGAAGGAGACGTCCAGAACATCCAAGACGTCTCCTTCCTCAGGGGAGTTAGGAGAAAACTCCGCTCCTACAAGCTCTTGGGGTGGGCCTGACGTCTGTCAGGTAGGGCTGCAGACATCCGAGGGCTTAATTATCTCTGTGTGATGCTGTGCTTCGGTGGTCACGTTCCGTGTCTACTTTCATGTTCTGATTCTGCAGCTGGTATCTCTCTTTCTTAGAGGATATAATCAGTAATAGTAACAAATCTTAATGCCTTTGTTCTTTCTTGACAAGCATGAGAAAAGTGCTGGCGCGTGAGCTTTTCTCCTCGATTCGGCTACTTGGAAGACCTGGGCCCCTGTCTCCAAGACACGCGATTTACCTGACCCTGTCACTGACCACCATTACCTCACCCTACCTACCCTGCCCTCTGCTTTGTACTCAATAAAAGTCAGAGCGTCCAGGCACTCGGGCCACTGCCGGACCCTGCGCTTTGGTTGGCGGTGGACCCTTGGGCCCAACTCCGTTTTCTCTTTCTTGGTGTCTGTGTCTTTTATTTCCACCGTTTCTCATCTCCATACCTGTAGAGAGGGGCTCACAGGACCCTGGAGGGCTGGACCCTGCAGTGATCTGCCCGCCTCGGCCTCCCAGAGTGCTGGATTACAGGCATGAGTCACCGTGCCCGGCCATACCTGGTCACTTTTCATCTTCTTTAGGTTCATGATTTTTAAAAATCCATTGTACATTTTCTCATAGAGATAAGCAGCGATGCCCTTTTGATGAACGGGGGTCTTGATTGTCTTGGAGGAAGCAGGAAGAAGGTCTCTGATAGCTGTCCAGCCAGCACCCCGAGAAGACAAAGGCAGCTGGGTGTGTCTAGCAGGACTTGAGAAGTCTTAAATGGTGGTACCCAGGCCACGGTGGCTTATGTGGTGGGCCTGAGTGTGAACCAGAATATTGGGGGTGGTGTGGCTTCTGACCCACTGACTCAGTGCTAAACTGTGCCACCAAGAGTCAGTTTTTCTCCATCTACTTCCCTTGAAAACTTGAATGAGATTTTTGCTACTTTATGACAGAAATTAGCTATTAAATAGATCCAAGCAGCAGCTGCCCCCTTGCTGTGGGACAGTGTCCCGCATCTCCTCTTGGAACACTGGCACTGAGTTGGGTGGCAGGCCCCACTCACCCCTGCATTTGCACCCTTGCTTTTCTTAGGGGAGAAAGGGTGACCACAGTGGGGAACAGATGGGGTGAGGTCCTGCAGTGGTGGGGCTCACTGCTTACCTTTAGCCCTCCTTTCCCCTGTAGACACTGGAGTCTAGCCCAGGCTGACTCTGTCTCATCCCAGGATTACCCTTGTCTGCTCCATCCTCTGCTTCGTCCTGTCCTGAAAGCTGACTTCTCGGTGGTCCCTTCTGCTCTTCCACTGCTGTTTCTCGTCCACTTGTGCCCAGCAGCGTTTGGGTTACAGCTCCTTTGAGATTATACTACAGCCTCACAGAGAGTTTGCAGAGCCAGAAAGGCAACTCACCCCAGAGTGAGAGCCAGGTCCTGGCCATCTCCCTTCTCTCTCCCTTGAGACCTTCTCACGGTTTCTTCTCTTTGTGTGCTCTTACGGAGAACATTGAGATCTGAGGCCATTCCCTACTTTCCACTCCAGGACTTGATGTCATGTTTTCTCCTAGCTCCTGGCATAGGGTGGCAGCCTCCCCAGGGCAAGGACTGTGTTACCTATGTCTGTCTCTACTCTCTACTCTCCAGCAGTAGCACAGGGCCTGACACACAACTGTGGCTCAGTGTCTTTCGACTGGATTTATAAGAGGAGAGTTTGCAGTTGAGGTAGTCTGGAGGTTGATAAGAACTGCTGGCTGGGGAGGGCTGGATATTTGCTTTTGGCGAGGTGGTGCTGCACATCTTCGTTCAGCAGGAGTCACAGAATGCCTCCTGGGCACTGGGCAGCAGTGAGCAGGGAGCTGTCCCTGCATAGGAAGAGGTGGGCAGAGGCTGGAAAAGGGCTTATGGGTCACAGCGTGAGCGTTGGCTTCAGACCTTGCCCTTGTGCCTGCTGGCTTTGTGGCCTTGAACAGCTCACAGATACTCCTGTAGCTCTGTCTCCTAGGCCTTCAAATGGGGTATGAGTGGTGCCTACCCCACAGGGCGGCCGCGAGGCTTTGAGGGTTGGCCTGGTCTTACCAAGCGCCTGCACAGGTTAGCTGTTGAGGTCAGCGACGTGCACTACATCCCGCAGTAGGTGGTTTAGATGACCCACCTACTCCTGTGGGGCCCACCCCAGGTACAGCAGTGACTGAGGCCACGTTTCTGTAGCTGTGCTG
Source organism: Aotus nancymaae (assembly GCF_030222135.1). Taxonomy (NCBI): domain Eukaryota; kingdom Metazoa; phylum Chordata; class Mammalia; order Primates; family Aotidae; genus Aotus; species Aotus nancymaae. The sequence goes on along the minus strand of NW_026988433.1, from coordinate 1,214,860 downwards.
TACTGAATGTTAGTCAGCTCTGTCATTTGAATCAGACGTGGTGAAAACATACCTTCAAAGTACCTTTTCAGTGCTAAGTGGTAAACAATTACGTTTGCCCTCGAGTAACTTGATTGTAATTGTAATTTTTAGGAGAACGACACGTTGGATACAGAAGGGAGGTGATCATGCACCATGGCACTGGCCCTCAGAACGTCCAGCATCAGCTACAGAGGCCCAGGGCCTGTCCCAGCAGCGAGGGTGAGGAGCAGCCGGCCCACCCCAACCCGCCCCCGTCCCCCGTGGCTCCCTTCGCTCCCTCAGCCAGCCCGTCGGCACCCCAGTCTCCCAGTTATCAAATACAGCAGCTGATGAGTAGGAGCCCTGCCACCGGGCAGAATGTGAACATCACCCTGCAGAGTGTGGGCCCTGTCGTCGGGGGAAACCAGCAGATCACACTGGCCCCATTGCCGCTCCCCAGCCCCACCTCTCCAGGCTTCCAGTTCAGCACTCAGCCTCGGCGGTTTGAGCACGGGTCTCCGTCGTACATTCAGGTCACGTCCCCCCTGTCCCAGCAGGTCCAGACCCAGAGCCCCACGCAGCCCAGCCCTGGGCCGGGGCAGGCCCTGCAGAATGTGCGTGCAGGTGCCCCTGGCCCCGGGCTGGGTCTCTGCAGCAGCAGCCCCACCGGGGGCTTCGTGGATGCCAGTGTACTGGTGAGGCAGATCAGCTTGAGCCCATCCAGTGGCGGACACTTTGTGTTTCAGGATGGGTCAGGACTCACCCAGATCGCCCAGGGGGCCCAGGTGCAGCTCCAGCACGCGGGCACACCCCTCACGGTCCGAGAGCGGAGACTCTCCCAGCCCCACACACAGTCAGGGGGCACCATCCACCACCTGGGACCCCAGAGCCCTGCGGCTGCTGGCGGGGCCGGCCTCCAGCCCCTGGCCAGCCCAAGCCACATCACCACGGCCAACCTGCCGCCTCAGATCAGCAGCATCATCCAGGGCCAGCTGGTCCAGCAGCAGCAGGTGCTGCAGGGGCCGCCGCTGCCCCGATCCCTGGGCTTCGAGAGGACGCCCAGCGTGCTGCTGCCTGGGGCTGGGGGCGCAGCCGGGTTTGGGATGACCTCCCCACCCCCGCCCAGCAGCCCTTCCAGGACTGCCGTGCCCCCAGGCCTTTCCAGCCTCCCACTCACGTCTGCGGGGAACACGGGAGTGAAGAAGGCTCCCAAGAAGTTAGAGGAGATTCCCCCAGCTTCTCCGGAGATGGCACAGATGAGGAAGCAGTGCCTGGACTATCATTACCAGGAGATGCAGGCTCTCAAGGAGGTCTTCAAGGAGTATTTGATTGAACTGTTTTTCTTGCAACATTTTCAAGGGAATATGATGGATTTCTTAGCTTTCAAGAAGAAACATTATGCCCCATTACAAGCGTATCTTAGGCAGAATGATTTGGACATTGAAGAGGAGGAGGAGGAGGAGGAAGAGGAGAAAGAAAAATCTGAGGTTATCAATGATGAGGTAAGAAACAGGAGTTAATTTGCCTAGTTCAAATCTTCTAGATTGTCAGAGTCAATGCAACAGTAAATTAAATAATAATTTACTGAGCCTGTGGTATTTATAAGGTTTTGGTTTCACAAGGATTTGATCCATAAGTAAAAGTGAAGAATGGGTTTGGCCTCTTCATGGGAAGAGCTGTTGACCGTGGAAGTGTGTCAGGAGGAAGGGCCGGAGCTGCGCTGTGATGAGTGTGTGTTCAAGATCCAAGGTTTTCATCGAGCACCAAGGATTCATCTCAGGTTCAGAGAACTCAGCAAGTGTGTCCGTTTTTTTTCGCCTTGTATCTGGGTTTGTGGTTCATTGGCTGACGCTGACAGCTGTCACCAGCCCAATGTGTGAAAGCACAGCACCCTTTGTTTGGTCTTCCAAGTTTCACATTTTACTTCTGTAGCTCTCTCTGTGAAAACACCATCAGCATAGTTTTCAAACAGATGGAAGTCACCAGCTTGTTATAATAACCAGCCATACGTCACTAGATGTATTTATATGGGATCTTCATGCAGTTATGGCAGAAAACTATGTATGAGAAGTTACTCAATTTTTAGATGTTGTCTTAAGATTTGAGGTCATACTTTAAACTTATTTTTACAAATAACTGTTGAGTGATATTTAGGAGTGACTCTGTTTTAGAGAGTATACTTTTTGGGTGCCTGGAATGGCACATAATAAACCCCCCAACAGAGATTTCTTAGTACCGTGGTGAGTCAGACTTCCAGAAAACCAGGGTGAGAGTGAATTGGACTGTGACGCACTGTATTTTGTGCCTTCGTGTTGTGTAGTGTTTACTGTGTTGGTGGAGCTTACTTTGTTTTATGATATAACAAAATAATTTAAATCTGTCAGCCCTTCTGCAAAGAAATCTGCTTTTGGTGAACAAAAGCTAGTCTCGTTGCTCAGGCAGTCCTTGCTGATACCTGTGGATGTATTTGTGTGGCTTTGCCCTTTTGTGTTTTCTTTAACACCTTTTCCAGGATGGACCATTTTTGTTTTTCAACAGGTTTATATGATTATTTTGAGGATTTCATCTCTATTGTCCTGAAATAGTAAAATTCATGTCTCTTATGTTTGTATACCAATGTTGTCTGTAAGCTCAATCCCCCTTATCTGTGCTTAGAAAGAAAAATAAATTCGTTTTTCTAACTTCCTGCTGAAAAAGACTTTTGCTGTTCTGACCTTATAGATAACAGAGTGGCTGTTCTGCAAATTTCCTGTGTAGTTGTTAGGGCTTTGTTAATTGAAGTCTGTCTGCCATATGCATTTTCAAAATTTGAAGTTGCAGAATCTAAGGATATTGCACTTTGACTGAAATTGGAGTTTTTGCAAGGTTTGTAGTTTGAGTTGGGTTGTTATGCTATAAATCTGTCAATTCAGTATCCTTTTACAGGATTTGATACAAAAACTTTCCATTTTTAAACCCCAAATGTCAGTGAGCTATCAGCAGTAAAATTTTAACATAATTTTGAGCAGTTTTAAAAATTATGTTGCCTTTTTTTCTCAAAATATTTCCTCTCAGGTAAAGGTTGTGACAGGAAAGGATGGGCAGACTGGGACTCCCGTTGCTATAGCAACCCAGCTTCCGCCAAAGGTTTCTGCTGCTTTTTCATCCCAGCAGCAACCATTTCAGGTACTTTTCGATGGTTCTAAAATGTAGTATCATCCCAAACTTTTCCTTCATCCAGATATTTTAACCTTCAATATACTACTTCTCTTCAGCATTTTTTTCCAGAGCCCATTTCTTATTTTTAAACAGTAAAAAATCTTCCTGCATATAAAATTATAAAATTAAATTGCATGAGTTAATGATGATACAGATCTTAGTGCATTATTTCCTTTCGTATCCCTGTAATGCAGTAGTAGCTTTAGCATGCATGTCATCTAATACTTAGTCCTGTTGAATGTATGCTCAGGATTCCTTGTGTGCTGTGTTGTAAATGTTGGTTCTTTCTTGTGTCCTTTCTTTGTGTTTTGAGAACAGTGCAAAACAGAAAAAGAAAAAAAAGATTCAAGCAGATGATAAATTGGTATTTTCCATAGTTAGAGGAAATGCTGAAGTGAAATACACTTCTGAAATCATCAGGACCATAGGCTCCTAAATGGATGTTAAGTGAATGCAAACTGATTATTTTTAATTTTTTGCAAATTACTCAGTGTTAAATTAATAATGTCAAGAATTTAAAAATATGGGTCACTCACGCCTGTAATCCCAGAACTTTGGGAGACTGAGGTGGGTAGATTACCTGAGGTCAGGAATTCCAGACCAGCCTGGCCAACATGGTGAAACCCTGTTCCTACTAAAAATATAAAAATTAGCCAGGCTTGGTGGTGCACGCCTGTAATCCCAGTTACTTGGGAGTCTGAGGCAGGAGAATCACTTGAACCTGAGAGGTGGAGGTTGCAGTGAGCCAGTTGCGCCACTGCATTCCAGCCTGGACAATAGAAGGAGACTCTCTCGAAAAAAAAAGGTCAGAATTTTACTAGCTTTGGAATAGATTGTGCTGGGTTGTGAAAGCAGTTTCATCCTTGGGATTTTTGTTGTTATTTTAAATTTTGATGTAATTTCAAATGTACATGATGGTTGAAATAATTATTTTAAAAAACCCCTTTTGCCCTTTACCAAATTTACCAGTTGTTTTTGCCTCATTTGCATTATTTTTATTCTCATATATACACACACACATACATACATATATAAAACATCATATCATACTCCTTTATCTGTAAATACTTTAGCATGGATTAGATAAGGTTATTCCCTTACCTAAGCACAGTAGAGTGATAAAAATCAGGAAGTTTTACAGTAATACAATAATATATTCTAATCCATAGTTTATATTCAAATTTCATCTTTTGTCTTGAGGCTGTCTTTCTTAGTGTTTCTTTCCCCCAGTCCAGTATCAAGTTGTCTTGTCTCTCTGGCCTCTTTAATCTGGGCTGGTTTCTCAGTCTTTCATGACCTTGGCTTTGGCTTTGGGCTTGGCCTGGGCCTTGAAGAGTATAGACGAGTTATTTCGTACAGTGTCCTTTGATGTAGGATTGTCTGATGTTTTCTTGTGTCATGTTTGGATCATGTGTTTTTGAGAAGAATGCTGTAGAATTAACGATATGTCTATTTCAATGTGTTTTATCAGAAGGCCGTGATGTCACTTTGTCCCGTAACTAGTAATGTTAACTTTGACCACTTCGTGAAAGTGATTTCTAGTAGGCCTGTCAGTGGAAATTTATTTATTTTTCCTTTTGTAAATGATGGGTAATTTAGGGGAAAATTCTTTGAGAGTATGTAAATATCCTGGATCTCATTAAACTTTCGCCCACTAGTTCTAGCATCTATTGATGAGTCTTGCCTCAATCAGTTGTTACTATAAAGAGTCCATGATGGGTTTTCTAACTCCATCATTCCATCTACATTTATTAGAATCAGTAGACTGTAATGTATCACTATCAGTGTTTGCTTATGTTTGTTTAAACTTACTTAATTTGCATCCAGTAAAATGCGCTGTTTTTTAATCTGTACATGTGAATTTTGACGACTCCATTGAGTTGTGTAGCCACCACCACAGTCAAGAAACAGAACAGTTCCCATCAGCTCCCATAATGTTCCCTCGTCAACCCTTCGAGCCTCCTTTGACCTTTGTTCTCCATCTCTAATGATTTTGCCTTTTCTAGAATGAGTATCAGTGGAATCCTAGTCTCGGTTGCTTTTCAGTCTGGCTTTTTTCACTTAATGCATTTCGGATTCATCTACTTTATTTGCCATTAATTTGTTCTTTTTATTGCCGAGTGCTGTCCCATTGTGTGAATGTGCCCTAGTTTGTTTATTCATTCACCTGTTGAAGGATATTTGGGTTGTTTCCAGTTTTTAGAATTTAGGAATAAAAGCTGTCATAAATAACACGTACAGTTTATCATGTCAACATAGGCATTCATTTCATTTGGGTAAATGCCTAGGAGTCAACGAGTCTCTCTGAAACTATTCTCCTTTGGGTGACTGCCTGATTAAAAAAAAAAAACAAAAACCTAGGGGTCAGATTTCTGGGTATGTTGAACTTTATTAAGAAACTGTCTGGCCGGGTGCAGTGGCACACACCTGTGATCCAAGCACTTTGGGAAGCCAAGGTGGGAGGATTGCTTGAAGCCAGAAATTTAAGACCAGCCTGGGCCAGGCAGTGTGGCTCACACCTGTAATCCCAACAGTTTGGGAGGCCAAGGTGGGAGGATCACTTGAGGCTGGGAATTTAAGACCTGCCTGGCCTAGGTGTGGTTGGTCATGCCTGTAGTCCCAGCACTCTGGGAGGCTGAGACGGGTGGATTACCTGGTCAGGAGGTAGAGACCAGCCTGGCTAACATGGCGAAATGCTCTCTCTCCTAAAAATACAAAAATCAGCTGGGCATGGTGGCACATGCCTGTAATTTCAGCTTCTTAGGAGGCAGGAGAATTGCTTGAACCCAGGAGGCGGAGGTTGCAGTGAGCTGAGATAGCGCCATTGCATTCCAGCCTGGGCCACAGAGTGAGACCCTATCTCAAAAAAAAAGAAAAAAAAAAAAGACCATCCTGGGCGACACAGTGGGACCCTGTCTCTACTAAAAATAAAAAAATTAGGCTGGGCATGGTGGCTCACACCTATAGTCCTAGCACTTTTGGAGGCTGAGGCAGGCAGATACCTTAGGTCAGGAGTTTGATACCAGCCTGGCCGACATGGTGAAACCCTGTCTCTATTAAAAATACAAAAATAATCTGGGCATGGTGGTGGGAGCCTGTAATCCCAGCTACTTGTGAGACTGAGGCAGGACAATCGCTTGAACCTGGGAGGTGGTTGCAGTGAGCCGAGATTATGCCATTGCACTCCAACCTGGGAGACAAGAGTGAGACTCCCTCTCAAAAAAAAAAAAAAAAAAAAAAATTTGCCTGTGTGTGGTGATACACACCTGTAGTAGCACCAGCTAATTGGGAGGCTGAGGTGGAAGGATTGCTTGAGTCCTGGAGTTCGAAGCTGTAGTGAGTCGTGGACATGCCTGTGCAACTCCGTCCTGGGCCACAGGGCCACATATTGAGACCCTGTCTCAAAAAAATAAAAAGGTGGCTGGGCGTGGTGACTCAGGCCTGTAATCCCAGCACTTTGGGAGGCTGAGGCGGGCAGATCACCTGAGGTCAGCAGTTCGAGATCAGCCTGGGCAACATAGCAAAATGCTGTCTCTACTAAAAATGCAAAAATTAGCTTGGTGTGCTGGTGGCGTCTGTAATCCCAGCTACTCGGGAGGCTGAGGTAGGAGTATTGCTTGAACCAAGGAGATGGAGGTTACAGTGAGCCGCGACTGCGGCACTGCATTCCAGCCTGGGAGACAGAGTGAGACTCCATCTCAAAAAAATAATAATTTAAAAAAGGCTGGGCACAGTGGCTCACGCCTGTAATCCAAGCACTTTGGGAGGCCGAGGTGGGCAGATCACTTGAGGTCAGGAGTTCAAGAACAGCCTAACCAACATAGTGAAATCCTGTCTCTACTAATAAAAGAAAAAAAATACAAAAAATTAGGCAGGCGTGGTGGTGTGCCACTAGTCCCAGCTGCTTGGGAGTCTGAGGCAGGAGAATTGCTTGTACCTGGGAGGTGGAGATTGCAGTGAGCCGAGATGGCACCACTGCATTCCAGCCTGGGCGACAGAATGAGACTCTCAAAAAAGATTAAAAGAAACTTACCAACTTTTCCCAAGTGCCTGTACCGTTTTGTGTTCCCAGTAGCATCGTATGATAGTTCTCTTTGTTTCGCTTCCTCCCTAGTACTTGTGATTGTCAGTTTTCTTTTTTAGTCCTTCTGGTAGACGTGTTGATTCTAATTTGGATATCTCTGAAGACTGATGAAGTTGAGTGTTTTTTCATTTGCTGTTCGTATGTCTTTGACAAAGTATATGTTCATGTCTCACTCATTTTTTCATTGAGTTATTCTTACATTTGAAGGTTCCTCACATAATATGGACATGTTTTTTGTCAGCTACATGATTTGCAAATATTTTTTCCTGTCTTTAGCTTGTCTTTGTCTTCTCTTAACAGTATCTTTTCCAGAGCAAAAGTTTTAAATTTTGTGGGAGTACAATTTATCATTTTTTTCTTTTATGGATTTGCTTTCGATGCCATATCTAAGAACTCTGCTCAATCCAGGGCCAGAAAGATGTTCTTTTATGTTTTCTTCTAGAAGTTTTATAGTTTTACTTTTAGATCTATGATTTATTTTGAGTAACGTTTTGTGTAACATGGCAAACATAAGAATAGTCATTTGCATGTGAATATCCAGTTGTTTCAGCACCATTTCTTAAAGAGAGTATCCTCTGTATGTTGAGTTGACTTGCATTTTTGCCAGAGATTAGTTGACCCTATTGGTATGGTTTTGTTTCTGGATTCTCTCATCTTCCCTTCTCTTTAACTATGTGTTTTTCTCTCTGCCAGTGCCACACTATTGTGATTACTATGGTTTTATATAAGTTTTGAAGTCAAGCACTGTGAGTTTTCCAAGTTTGTTCTTTTTTTTTTTTTTTTTTTAGAAAGAGAGAGTAGGAAGGAGGAAAAAGGAAGAGAGAGAGAGAGAGAGAATGGGGAGGAGAGAGAAGGAAAAGAAAGAGGGAGAGAGAATGGGAGTATTGCTTTCTTGCCCAGGCTAGAATGCAATTTAGTAATGGGTATTGAAAACCTCTTTTATACTGATAATTATACTTAATGATGTAGTCAGGAAGGAATAAGGGAAGAAGATAACAAACAAACAGCCAACCAATATTTAATTTAAACCTATGAAATGCTATGCGATTACTGAGGAGTGATTTACTTCCAATTATATAGTCACCTTTGGAATAGGTGTGAGGTGGTAATGTATGTTTTGTGTATTTGAAGTGGAGAGTTCTATAAATGTTTATTAAGTTTACTTGTTCCGGGTCTGAGTTCAAGTTCTGAATATCCTTGTTAATTTTCTATCTCGTTGATCTATAGAATCATTAGCTCTTCTTGTTGCATTGATCCTTTTGCCATTATGTAATGTCATTCCTCGCCTCTTTTGATCTTTGTTGCTTTAAAGTCTACTTTATCAGAGGCGAGAATTGCATCTCCTGCTTTTTGTTGATTAGTTTATTTTTACTCTCTGTTTGATTAGTAAATCTTCCTCCTTCTCTCTGAGTCTTTGTGTATTGTTGGATGTAAGATGGGCCCGGATGCAGCATACCGATGGGTTTTGGCTTTTTATCCAATTAAAATATATATAAGTTTAATACCGGCGTTTGATGCTAGCTGGCTGTTTTGCCCATTAGTTGATGTGAATTTTTTATTGTGTTAAAGTTCTTTGCTTTTTGATATATTTTTGGAAAGGCTGATATTGGTTGTTCCTTTATATGTATAGTGCTTCTTTCAGAAGCTCTTGTAAAGCAGGCCTGGTGGTGGTGAACTCTCTAAGTACTTGTTTGTTCGCAAAAGATTTAATTTTTCCTTCGCACATAAAGCTTAGTTTGGCTGGATAGGAAATTCTGGGTTGAAAGTTCTTTTCTTTAAGGATGTTAAATATTGGTCCCCACTCTTTTCTGGCTTGTAGGGTTTCTGCTGAGAGATCTGCTGTAAGTCTGATAGGTTTCCCTTTATGGGTAACCTGACCTTTCTCTCTGGCTGCCCTTAGTATTTTCTCCTTAATTTCAACCCTAATAAATCTGGCGATTATGTGCCTTGGGGTTGGTCTTCTTGAAGAATATCTTTGTGGTGTTCTCTGTATTACCTGGAGTTGAATATTACCCTGCCTTGCCAGGTTGGGAAAATTTTCCTGAATGATATCCTGAAGAGTATTTTCCAACTTGGATTCATTCTCTTCATCACATTCAGGTACACCTATCAAACGTAGATTAGGTCTTTTCACATAGTCCCATATTTCCTGGAGACTTTGCTCATTCCTTTTCATCCTTTTTTCTGCATTCTTGTCTTCTCGTTTCATTTCACTGAGCTGGTCCTCGACTTCTGATATCCTTCCTTCTGCTTGATCAATTCGACTGTTTAAACTTGTGCATGCTTCGCGAAGTTCTCGTGTTGTGTTTTTCAGCTCCATCAATTCACTTATATTCTTCTCTAAATTGTCCATTCTCGTTAACATTTCGTCAAACCTTTTTTCAAGGTTCTTAGTTTCTTTGCATTGGGTTAGAACAAGTTCTTTTAATTCACAGAAGTTTCTTATCACCCACGTTTTGAAGCCTGCTTCTGTTATTGGAACACACGTGTAATCTATTAAGCCTTGTTCCGTTACTGATGAGGAATTGCGATCCCCTGTAGAGGGAGAGGCATTCTGATTTTGAGTATTCTCTACCTT